>NC_090443.1:43811445-44422723 GCF_031143425.1 Pleurodeles waltl
TAATGAGAGAATCATATATAACATACCTACTCCTTTCAGTCCCAAATTAAAATATAAATACACGTTCTCCTGCCACTTACCTCCATCACTTGTAGTGCCATTCCTTCCGTGTTCCCCAGAAGTGTTACTTCCTGTTTCCCAGCTTTTATTTGACACGCTCACAGAAAGGCCTGTAAGAGTAGCTAGAATTCCTTTGTGATGTAGCAACAATTGTCAACAAGTTCTGTTAGCCATTGTTGCTACGTTACAGCAGTGATTTACTGGGTCTTGAGATGATAATGGCTCTTTATGAGAATCATATATAACTTACTACACAGTGGCAGTTGCTATTGTGTTGTTATAGTTAGGTCAGAGTTTCCATAGGAAAGGCATTTATGTTTTGCTATTAACTTTTTGCCTTTTGACAAATTTGCATGAAACTGTCCATGCACTTTAGTTCCAAATAAAAGTTTTGTGCTGATCCGTCAAGTGGGGCCAAGAAAGAGCGTGGGTCAAAAAATTGTGATTTTTCCATCCTAACTCTCAAGGGAAATTTTGCTTTCCTATACAGAAGAACAATTGTACAGAATTACACCAAATGTAGCAAAAAGTTTGAATCGGGTTAACCCTCAGAAAAAGTTAGGCATATCAGGATGGTTGATACTGTGTGAGTTCTGCAGTACCAATTTTTTTAAAAAATTGCCCATTTGATATGGCTGAAGGAGGATTTTGTGATGTTGCTCACTTGGTACGGCAGAAGCGGCAGTGGTACCTCTGTTCGGAATTATACGAGTGACTGGCTGAAACACTGAAGAAAATGTGACCACCCTTACCGGACTTGGTGACTTGGTGTCCGAGTCCTGGAAAACTTTGAAAATCCCATATAGGAGGACTGGGTGGACACACCCTGATCCACAGGACCATATCGGGTGGGGGAGCGGGTCCAAAAGGCACCCTCATTTAAATTAATTAAAAAAACAATTGTTTTAGGTCACTACTATTGCTGTACAAGCACACAGTGCTGCAGAATACAGCATTACCAGCACACAGTACAGCGGTACCCAGCAAGACCACCCATGTCGTACTGTGGTACAAATAAAAAATAACAAAATAAAAATGATAATATTAGGGCCAACTAATGCTAATGGGCAGGTCATAGGCGATATGCAGTGTGGTCGGCCTCCTGCAGTGGACTGGGTGCAGGGCCAATGTACTGCTGCACTCTGCTGAAGGCTATGGGCAGCAGGGCAAGGAAATTGGGTGCTTGTGAGGGGGAGGGCACTGGGATTTGGGCACAGGACCTAGCCAGAAGGCAGGCCGAGGAGCCAGCTCCTTGCTATGTGTGGCCGAAGGCTGTGCACAGCTGGGAGTTTAGGCGACTGCTGGGCATTTGACCACCCACAGGGAGTTAGGTGCAGAGCCTACCTGGAGGCATGTGCCTAGACACCCACTGGTTGATAATTTATTGTCAACTGGAGCTTTGACTTTTCTCACAGACTTTTTGCAAAAGGCTTTGGCTTGAAGCCTCAACCTACTTTGAAACATGCCTCTGAAACCCACATCAGGCACTTTCAGACTTTACCTTGTTTAACATGGAGTACTAGTTGCACTCCAAACTTTACTGGTTTGTAAACAGTGCACTATATAACTTTCAACATGCACAACTACAGTTGCCTCCATCGCTTATGGTATTTCTATTCTCGACACCCACGTAAGGGCAATAACTCTATGCTGTATATGGCTAATGGCCCTTTACTAACAACTTTATTTTTTAAAATAAAGTAATGGTTTATAGAGTAATGTGAATAGCAATATCATGGATGGTGTTATAAGCAATATTATTTGAGATGTCATCAGTGATGTCATTTAATGTCATGAGTGATGTAATATGTGAAGACTTAAGCAGTGTATGGTTATAGTTACAAGTTATAGTTAGTTCACTAAATTATAACTGCCAAATGTCTATGTTTTTCAGTTTTTAAACATCAGTTCTTAACTAATTTCATTACCTAACTATAATGTTACTTTAACCTTTGGTGTTTGCAGTGAATATAATTATAGATGTGTAACAATGAATTACAAGGTTGTGTTTGAGTGTATTTTTCATCAAATAGACAATGAGAGTGAAGTTGTATTTGTTTATGATGTCACTCAAAACCCCAAGGTATACAACATCCCTGTAATACACCTTTTCCTTGTCTATAATTTTGTGTTATGTATGGCCTCCAAATCACCTGCCTCTGCATTCAACAGATACACGGGGGCAAAGGAGCAATGAGGGATTCCTTAGAACCAACATCTCTGTTATGTTTGCATTTACCTGAAAAAGTTTATTGGTCATCAAACATGCGACACAAGCAAAACATTCCTGAAGTTTAAGGGGAAAGTCAGAGTTGCTACCACTTTTCTATATCAGGAACTTCATATCAACAGAGTAATTAAAATGTGAAGCCAAAAGAATAAATTAAGCCAAAGAATGGGGCTAAATAAATGTTAGATGACACCACAAAGTGCATGATAATTCTTAATAATTCAATGTTTAATATTGTTATTTTTAAAAAACAGAAGTACTTTAATTCACACACAACTAAATACTTAGGGGCATATTTATACTCTGTTTGCACCGAATTAGCCTAATGCTTTTAACTCTAATTTGGTGCAAAACGAACTCCTTATTTATACTTTGGTGCTAGACCCGTCTAGCGCCAAATTTATGGAGTTAAAGTCATTTTTTGGAAGTGGAGACCTACCTTGCCTTAATGAGATGCAAGGTAGACGTTCCCGTGCAAAACATGACTCTATGGCCTTAACGCCATATTTATACTCCCATGCAAAAATGGTGCGAGGGAGGAGTGGTCAAAAAATGGGGCAAAGCTTGCTCCTGGGTGACCTCAACTTCCACCTCAGTGACAAAATGTACCCTAACTCTGCCAACTTCCTCAACAGCCTGAATAACATTGGCCTAACCCAATTCATGCACGACCCCATACACATCACAGGACACGCGCTCAACTCCATATTCACCTCCAGCAACTGCATCAAACACAGCCACACCACCAAACTCATATGTACCAACCTCTTAAATCATCCACTTCATCATCACAGCCCCCATGCCCAGCCCCCACCTCCAACAACGCAACCCAATGCTATTTGCCACAGCTGGAACAAGACCTCAGAGACTAAATGGACCAACACCCTTGTCCTCAACCTGCCCAAACACCACAGCAATGGGAACCAGGACAGCAGAAGCTTCAACACTAGGATCACTGACTGCGCTAATATTGTCACACCCATCAAGAGCAAAAAATAAGAAGATCCACCAAGCAAGCCAGCTGGTACACCAAGAATCTCAGGAAAGCCAAGCGCCACGGCAAGCACCTCAAGAGAAGGTGGCACACCAACAAAGACCCAGCCAACAGAACTGCCTACACATCAGCACTCAACCTATACCACTGCCAACTACGTGAGACGAAAAAAAAAAGCCCTGACATCAAGCATTGAAGCTACCCCCGTCGACAGCAAGGAACTCTTCTGCATAGTCAAGGAATCCACCAATACCGCAACGGTGACAAGCAACATCTTCCCATGTTAGGACCGGTGCGACAGCCTCGCAGATTTCTTCCACAACAGAATTACCAAAATGTACAGAAACTTCAATTCCCAAATCAAGCCGGAAGACTTTTTCAACAGCCAAACCTCCACACACACGACCATCTCAAACCTAACCACCTGGAACAACCTCACCACTCAGGACACCATCACCATCATGAAATCCATCCACTCAGGGGCCCATCTGACCCATGCCCTCACCAAATCTTCCACCTGTGAGCCTCCACAATCGGCCTCGAACCTTCCACCCTACAGATCACCCCACTGGATTCTGCAACCTTCCAAGAAGACTGGAAGCATGCAGAAATCAAACTCCTGTTGAAGAAACCTCCAGCGGACCCCAATGAACTCAGCAACTACAAACCCATCTCCCTGCTCCCTTTCTCGGTCAAAGTCATCGAAAAAGTCATCAACCAACAGCTCAGCATCTACCTGGAACACAATCCCCTCCTGGACGACTCCCAATCTGGGATTCCGCAGCTCTGCAGCACCACAGCACTGTTAGCGGCCACAGATTACAGCTGCTGTTATCATGCTCGATCTCTCAGTGGCCTTCAACACTGCCTCCCACCACACACTCATCAACACACTTCACGACATAGGCATCCAAGGAGCCGTCCACAGATGGATTGCCTCCTTTCTCACCGTCAGAACACAAGAAGTCCACCTTCCACCCTCCACCTCCAAACCCAAACCAATATTCTGTGGAGTCCCTCAGGGCTCATCACTCTGCCCCACCCTCTTCAACATCTACATGACCCTCTTGCCAGCATAGTCAGATCCAACGAACTCAACAATATACCGTAAGCCAACATAATGCTACTCATCCTCTCCCGCTCTGAAAACTCCACTCCACCAGAACCAACTTTCACCAATGCATCACCAGCATTGCCAATTGGATGAGGAATAACTGCCTGAAGTTTAACACAGACAAGACAGAAGTCTTGTTCTTCGGCTTTGACAACTCCCCCTGGGATGCCTTCTGGTGGCCCACAGAACTAGGGCCCACTCCAACCCTTGCTGAGCACACCAGGAACCTTAGAATCATCCTGGACAGTAAACTCACCATGAGGTCCCACGTCAAAGCAGTGACATCCTCCTGCTTCTTTATCCTGCGCATGTTATGTAACATTTTCCAGTGGCTTCCCACAAACGTGAGACGCACCATCACTCAAGCCCTCGTCACCAGTCGACTGGACTACGGAAATACCCTTTACATGGGAATCAAGGTCCACCTACTTCAAAGACTACAGACCATCAAGAACACCGCAGCAAGACTCATCCTGTATCTCCCTCGTCACACACACTTCACCTCCACCTCAAAAACTCCACTGGCTCCCAGTTCAGAAGAGATGCCAGTTCAAGCTCAAGCTGCATGACTCCGGACCTGCCTACACCAACCACCTCCTGAGATTACACAAACCCTTCAAACACCTCCACTCCACCTCACTCATGCTGGCCCATTCCCCCCACATACAACGCAGCAGACCAGGGGGACCTTCCTGGTAGCCAAAGCCTGGAACGCCCGCGCCTCAGGACCTCCCCTACTCTACAGGAGTTCTATAGGACGGTGAAAACCTGGCTCTTCAACTGAGACCCTGGATCCTGCCAGCACCTGGATACCCTCACAGGTGGCAAGTCACGCTCTACAAATCAACCGACTGATTGAGCTAAAGCTAAGCTGACACTTTCCGCTGACGGATGGCACAAAGTGGAACACATTGATGTAAACAACCACACTAGGAAACGCTGACAGAACCTCTGATTGGCAGGCAGTAACAAAGAATGACAGACAAGCGTTTGACTGACCAACAAAAGGACAGATAACCTGACTAGCACTAGTATGGACAGACACAAATGGATCGACTTAATTGACAGCAACAGGAAAGTCAGACAGAGGAATGGATTGCCTGACTGGTAATATGAACAGCTGGCAATTGGTCACAGATTGATTTACAGACAGACACCAGGAAAAACTGACAACTACAGGAACTGGCTAACGTGTAGTGGATAGTTCGGCCAACACAATCATTGACAGACTGAAAACTGGGCAGACTGGCCAATAGAGCTTCCAAAGACCGTCAGACAACAGGTGCAGACAGATAAGTGTCTTTCAGGCACTCAAGATGGTAATGCGGGTCTTCTGACACGGAAAAACTTGCCATCTTCAGCTTCAAACTCTGGACACTCTCAGTATATTCCAGAACATTGGGAAAGGTACATTTTTGCGTACTTTTACTCTTCTTTTTCAGATCTGAGTTTTGACAGTGCAGTAGGCTTTGGGTCTATCTTAATTCAGCCACTGACTTTCTGTGCTCAAACCCTTTCAGCCATTGGCTTGACACTCTGACGTAACCATGTTCAGAGGTTCATGAGGCAAGCACCTGCTACTGAGCCCCACCATGGGGGGTGAGGCCTTTAACTCCCGATGTCCCAGTGTCGGACCTACAATGTGTCCTGAGCAACTAGGCCAAGTACCTGGTCTCAGGTCACCACGGCGGCCTCCTTCACACAACAATCTCGACCAGACCACACTCCTTGCCTGGCTCGAGTGGCTCCCCTGGAATACTGGATCACTTGTCTCACTCTGTACGCAGGCTACAGCACAGCAGCAATGTTCACGGTGACCCCACCTAGCATATGGGGTCGCGGACTTCACTCCACAAATGAGCTAAAGCCAGATCGGCATGGCAGTAATATTCATGCCGCCCTCCTGAAATATGAGGTTGCTAACTTCACTCTGCACACGAGCTATGGCCCAGTTGGCACAGCAGTAATCTTCATGGCAGCCCCACCTGACATACAAAGTTACCAACTTCAAACCTGCACATGAAAAACAAACTTATCTCTGCAGCAATGTTCACGGCAGCCCCCCTCTAGCATGCAGGGGTCGCTGACTTCTCCCTGCACATGGGCAACAACCCAATTGTTGCAGCAGCCGTCTCCTCACACCTCGCTACAGGGATCCACTCACCACGATCGCCCAATCCCTTCAATCCCTCCAGTACTTTTCTCTTCCTCACAGGGCACATTGGTCTTGGCCAGCATGCACTGGTGCTCCATGATCCAGGAGAGGTGGTCTTGAATTCCCTCTGTGATGCCCCCCACCCAGCTGGGAGATTAGCAGGCCTTTTCCCCCAGTAAGGGTCACAGGCAGAAATCTTGCAGGGCTCTTTTACAGCCCAACTGGCTGCTTGGCAGTTGACAATTTTGGGGGCCTCGAGATCCACCCCTTATAGGCCATTTCCAGACAACAAATGTGATTTAGAGTCTCAGGGGGTCATTCTGACCTCGGCGGTAAAAGGCCCTTACCGCCGGTCAGAAGACCGCCATAACACCGCCGCGGCCGCGGTTAACCGCCACGGTCATTCTGACCCACAACGGCCAAACCTCCAAAAATCCGTCCTCCACTGCAGCCCGCCACATCAGCGGGCAGCGAGAAACTGGAGATGACCAAACCTCCACCGTCACGCCAACAGAAATACGCCCATGCCATTACGACCCACGAATCCACACGGCGGTCATTCAAACGCGGTATTCCATTGGCGCTACACACCGCCGCTGTCAGAATACACACACAGCACCAAAACACAGCCACATTGGACAATTTGAAATACACACACCTGATACACATACACACACCACTCCCACACAATCAACCAACTATAAAACACACACCCACATCACCCACAAACCCCTGCGACCATAATTACTGAGAGAAGGAGAGAGAGACACAGCAGACAATCCATAGCAAGACACACTGAGGCACACTACACCATCACACACACCACATAGTAGCACAAAGCACCACTCACCAACATACTTATCATCACATACACCACCCCACACCTCACCCACACCACCCCATGGCACCCCAAAGGCACCCACGCTTTTCGGACCAAGAACTCCGGGTCATGGTGGAGGAAATCCTAAGAGTGGAACCCCAGCTCTTCGGCTCGCAGGTGCAGCACACCAGTATAGCTAGGAAGGCGGAGCTATGGCAGCGGATCGTGGACAGGGTCAACGCGGTGGGACAGCATCCCAGGAATAGGAAGGACATCCGCAAAAGATGGAACGACCTACGGGGGAAGGTCCGATCGATGGTCTCCAGGCACAACATCGCGGTCCAGAAGACTGGCGGCGGACCCCCACCCACCCCTCCCGAATTCACATCGTGGGAGCAAGAGGTCTTGAACATCCTGCATCCTCAGGGCCTCGCAGGAGTAGCCGGAGGAATGGACTCTGGTAAGTCCAATCTCAACTACTATATCCCCCCCACCCCACCAGCATGCCAACCCACACCCCCACCCTCACCCCCAACCCCCCAGCACACATCCTCCCTGACAATGTCTCACCAGCACAACCCACCCATCCCAACACCAACTCCTGCATGCCAACACAAATCATGGGCACCCATCACCTAAGCATGACCACTGCACTAACCCCCCCCCCACTAACTACCCTCACAACACCTCCCTCAAGGGAATGCCTGCACTGGGGGACAAGGGCACCCATAACACGCACGCTATTGCACACACAGAAACAATAACCAAACTCTCTTACCCCATGCAGGACCCGAACGACAACACACCAGCCAGGAGGGTCCAGAAGTGTCCATCCCACCACCGGAACAGGCCCACACTGAGGATAGCAGCTCTGTCGACAGTGAACCTGATGACCAGCCCGGACCATCGGGGACCTCTGGGCAGTCGGTTCCCCTCAGGCAGCCACAGGCCACACCAGACCCGACCCCCTCTGCCAACATCAGCACAGCTCCCACCCAGCGGGCCCATGCCTCTGTCTCTAGGACAGCTCAATCAGCGGTGTGTCTGCCACTACAGGGCACCCAGGCTAACCCAACACCCCAACAACAACAGGGACCTGGGGGCAGTGGTAGCGGGCACACCGTCCAGGGGACAGAGGCCGGGGGAAACCGGGCAGCTCGGAGGGCTGCTGTGCGACAGGGGGGGGAGGAGAGGCCCAGGGAACCCACTCTCCAAGAGGCCCTCACCACCCTCATGGGGGCATACCACCACTCCCAAGAAACGATGGCGACGGTACTGGCCAGGTTCACTGAGATCCAGGCACAGCAGGAGGAACGCTACATGGGGTTCAGGGAGGAGCTGAGAATCATCGGGACCGCAATGGGGACCATCGTCCTGGCCCTCCACAGGATAGAGGACGCGTTGCGGGACCATGGTGCACCACACAGGGCCCCTGTCACTAGCCCGGACCAGGAACAGCCTACCACCTCCGCCGGCGCTAGTGGACAGGAGGTCCCAACACCTCGACGGCCCCCCAGAACCCCACCTCCTGCTGAAGAACAACCACCCCGTAAGAGGAGCCTGAGACCAAAAAAAAAGACAGAGTAGGATGTCAAGACCCCCGCCAGCAGGACATACCCCCTCAAGTCTTCCCACTGTCCCACAATGCCACCCTGTCCAAACATGAACTGCCTATGCTCCATCCTTCCACAGGCAAAAGGACAATGCACCTGTGAGACTGAGAACTGGACTCTGCCATGGATATTCCTCCACCCCCACCCATCACCCTTAGAATCACATGTACCGATATCTAGCACTGTAAATAAATCACATTTTGCACACAAATCTGTTTTGAGTCATGCTGTATTATTAACAAATGTATTACATATTACTGTTCAATTTCTGTTCTGTCAATTAGTCATGACAACATACCAATGTCAATACACTGTATTTCATGGGCGAACCAAGCAGAAGTCAGGTACTGAGTCAGAAAGCACTGAGAAGGGAAGGGAAAGGCAAAAATTAATGAAAAACATCTGTGGGGAACTACAGAAAGTACAGATGCAGGAGGCTATAAGCAATTGTGAAATGGCGTGGGTGATTCTTACCTGTGTGTTACTGGAAATACTGTTGTATCACTCTGTCCCTATTGTCTGTGTCGTCCTCAGAGTCTTCCTCCTCTTCACTCTCCACAGGCTCCACGGCTTCTACAACACCACCATCTGGACCATCCTCCTGCAGGAAAGGCACCTGGCGTCGCAAAGCCAGGTTGTGGAGCATACAGCACGCCACGATGATATGGCACACCTTCTTTGGTGAGTACATTAGGGATCCACCTGTCATATGCAGGCACCTAAACCTGGCCTTCAGGAGCCCAAAGGTTCGCTCAATCACCCTCCTAGTACGCCCATGGGCCTCATTGTACCGTTCCTCTGCCCTGGTCCTGGGATTCCTCACTGGGGTCAATAGCCACGGCAGGTTGGGGTAACCAGAGTCACCTATTAGCCACACACGCTGTCTCTGTAGCTGTTCCATCACATAGGGAATGCTGCTATTTCGCATAACATACGCGTCATGCACTGACCCTGGGAACTTGGCATTTACATGGGAGATGTACTGGTCAGCCAAACAGACCACCTGGATATTCATTGAATGGTAATTCTTCCTGTTCCTGTACACCTGTTCATCGTCATTTGGGGGGACTAAAGCCACATGGGTCCCATCAATTGCACCAATGATGTTGGGGATGTGTCCAAGGGCATAGAAATCAGCTTTCACTGTAGGCAAATCACCCTCCTCTGGGAAAATGATGTAGCTCCGCATGAGTTTCATCAGGGCAGACAACACTCTGGATAAGATCTTGGAAAACATAGGCTGAGACATCCCAGATGACATGGCCACTGTTGTCTGGAATGAGCCAGTTGCAAAGAAATGGAGGACAGACAGAACCTGCACTAGAGGGGGAATTCCTGTGGGTTGGCGGATGGGGGACATCAGGGCTGGCTCCAGCTGGGCACACAGTTCATGGATGGAGGCTCGGTCAAGTCGGTATCGTAGTATTATGTTGCGTTCTTCCATTGTGGACAGGTCCACCAGCGGCCGGTACACGCAAGGATTCCTCCTTCTCATCGCTAGTCCCAGCGGACGGTGCCTAGGAAGGAGAATATGGAGTACAGAGTCAATCCACTCACAGGTACGTACAACACAGCTTGCACAATACAGGTAAATGTATGGTTTGATATGTTTGTATGTGTGCCATTGCAAGGCCTAGGCCTGTGTGACGCATTAGAAATTAAGCCATGTGGGCCCTTGAAATGGCCGATGCCTGACCTGTGAAGTGGGACAATGGGATGTGAGGTCACTGCGCTGGCGGGGCACACCGTGGCGGTAGGCGGTCGAAGACCGCTGTGCGAAGACGCATTGGTTAACATTGAAGCCTATGGGTTTCAGGAGCCAATGACGATGTGCCCAGGCGGTCGCGGGACGCACCGCCGCGGTACGCACCGCCGCGGGCGTGACCGCCATTTTCTATCTGCTCAATCATTCGAGACCTGATCATCCACAGGAGAGGACCTATACTGCAAGTGCTGCTGTGAACTCGGTCTGGAAGTGACAATGGCTGCTGCTACTGGTGAAAGGGCCCCCGCCTTCAGTTCAGAAGAGTTGGAGAAGCTCGTGGACGGGGTCCTCCCCCAGTATGCGCTACTCTACGGTCCTCCAGACCAACAGGTGAGTACACTCAGTGCACATTGAATGGGTTATGCCTGTGTGGAGGGGGGGGGATGTAAGTTGGTGGGGTGTGGAGGGAATGAGGAGTGCAACGCACGACAGATAAGAGAATGGGAACCATGACAAGGTTGGGGAGGGGGGGGCATGTACTCCAAACATGCAGATATGTGACGGTTTCTCTTTCCCACCCTGTACATGTCAAACAGGTGAGCGCACACCAGAAAATCGATATTTGGCGTGCCATCGCCGAGGAAGTCCGGAACTTGGGGGTCCACAACAGACGGGGCACCCACTGCCGCAAGAGGTGGGAGGACATCCGCCGCGGAATGAGGAAGACCGCAGAAACACTGCTGGGGATGGCCTCCCGACCTAGGAGGGGTGCCAGTCGCACCATGACCCCCCTGATGTCCCGGATCCTGGCGGTGGCCTACCCTAATTTGGATGGGCGCTTGAGGACAGCACAGCAGACACAAGGGGGTGAGTATCCGCACATTCTCCTATCTGTATGCGCATTGGAGGCGTCTGGGTGGGGGAGGAGGGCTGTGGGTGACATTAGGCCAGGGCGCTCTCTGTAGTGTAGTCCGCTCCCTTAGGCATGGCCCTGTGCCCCCGCCCCCCACCTCTGTAGGGTGCCAAGTGCAGCTACCCATGCTCCAGCATCACACATGTGCGCGTGTGTTGTCCCTAGACCTGTTTGCCTAGTCAGAAGTACTGAGTAGTGTACCCCAAGTTCGCGACTTAGTGCACGAGGCACCTGTGTCTGTCCTCTCCGCAAAGGGTATTGCTAAGGCATGCACTCAACTTTGTTTCATTTCTCCCCCCACCCTAAATCTTTGTCTTCTTGTGTTTTAGCATCATCAGGCGGAGGAGATTTGGCGTCGGAGCAGGAGGGAGCTGCAGGTCACCAGGCCCCGGTGGGCACTGACACAGACACCGAGGGCACCAGTGATCCGGAGGGCGAGGGGAGCACCACAACGGGGGCCGGTGGAGACACCAGCGACACGGACACGTCCTCGTTTGGGAGCTCCCTAGCGGTGGTGGCACCATCTGTGCCCCCCGCAACAACAGGTACAGCCGCCACCCAGCGCACCAGCACCGCCCTCCCAGCAGCCCCTCAGTCTTCGCTCCGTGGCCGCTCGGCCAGGAAGGCGCGCGTCTCCTTCGCCCCAGGCACCTCAGCCCCTGCCTCTGTTACCCCTGCTGCCCTCAGTGCGGAGCTCATTGACCTGGTGAGGACGGTCATTGTTGGGCAGACTACCCTTCTGAATGCCATCCAGGGGGTGGAAAGGGAGGTGCATCGGAGCAATGCCTACCTGGAGGGCATTCATTCGGGTCAGGCTGCCCATCAACGAGCGTTCACTGCTCTGGCCTCAGCACTGACGGCAGCCATTGTCCCTGTCTCCAGTCTCCCTCTTCTATCTGCCTCCACCCTTTCTCTGTCTCCTGTACCTCAACCTATCCCATCCACACCATCAGACCAGCCTGCACACACCTCAACACCCAAGGCCAGCTCATACAAACATAAGCACCACAGAAAACACAAGCATTCACCCAAGCAACACACAGATGCAGACATATCAACAGTCACTACCACCTCTGTGTCCCCGTCCTCCTCGTCTCCCTCCTCCCTCCCTGTGACGTCTACACTCACACCTGCATGCACCCCAACATCAGCCAGTTCTTCCACCACCAGCAAACCCTCCACTACAGTCCGCACACCTGCAGTCACCACCCCCACTGGCATTTACACGTCCCCTGTGTCCTCTCCCACTGTGTCTGTCACCCCCTCTTCCAAGACACATAAACGCAGGCAGACACCCAAACAACAGCCAACCACCTCACCACAGCCTACGTCCCAGTCACCTGCACCCAAGGACAGCACACCTGGCTCTCATACAACCACATCCTCTTCCTCCACTTCTCTCACCACTACTCCTACCCCTTACCTTGGTCCCAAGAAAAATTACCTCTCCAGTTTTGACCTCTTTCCCTCCCCCGACCCACCACCTCCAACTGGGAAAAGTCCCAAGGGCACCTCAGCCACCACCAGCCCAACTTCTACAGTGCAAGTGGTGCATGGCATGTGGAGTCCACCCTTTGGCGGCAGTAACACTTCGGTGAGCAGCAAGGGGACAGCCAGCCCCCCCCAAGGCAAGAGGACCCGGAAATTGAAGGGCCGCCGTGAGCGGACAGAGACGGCTGCCCCCAAGGAGGTGACTCCGGCCACTTCACCGGCCACAGCAGCCAGGGGAGGCAAGGGCCCGAGAGCCCCATCTAAGGAGCGGAAGGACAGCAGGGCGGAGAGGACAACCACCAGGAGCGCAGAGCAGGAGGGCCCCACAAGCCCCATCCCGGCTGCAAGGGACGACACCAAAGGGCCCAGGACTCACTCCCCGAAGGGGCCTGACACAGCACGGTCGGAGGGCGACTGAGCAGGGTGTCCAGGCCAGGTATGACTCCCTTGACATACTGCAAGAGCACCGCTGAACAGGGCCCCGCCGTGAAGACAGGTACCGCTGAACAGGGCCCCGCCGTGAAGACAGGTACCGCTGAACAGGGCCCCGCCGTGAAGACAGGTACCGCTGAACAGGGCCCCGCCGTGAAGACAGGTACCGCTGAACAGGGCCCCGCCGTGCAGAAGAGCACCGCTGAACAGGGCCCCGCCGTGAAGACAGGTACCGCTGAACAGGGCCCCGCCGTGAAGACAGGTACCGCTGAACAGGGCCCCGCCGTGAAGACAGGTACCGCTGAATAGGGCCCCGCCGTGAAGACAGGTACCGCTGAACAGGGCCCCGCCGTGCAGAAGAGCACCGCTGAACAGGGCCCCGCCGTGAAGACAGGTACCGCTGAACAGGGCCCCGCCGTGAAGACAGGTACCGCTGAACAGGGCCCCGCCGTGAAGACAGGTACCGCTGAACAGGGCCCCGCCGTGAAGACAGGTACCGCTGAACAGGGCCCCGCCATGCAGAAGAGCACTGCTGAACAGGGCCCCGCCGTGAAGACAGGTACCGCTGAACAGGGCCCCGCCGTGAAGACAGGTACCGCTGAACAGGGCCCGCCGTGAAGACAGGTACCGCTGAACAGGGCCCCGCCGTGAAGACAGGTACCGCTGAACAGGGCCCCGCCGTGCAGAAGAGCACCGCTGAACAGGGCCCCGCCGTGCAGAAGAGCACCGCTGAACAGGGCCCCGCCGTGAAGACAGGTACCGCTGAACAGGGCCCCGCCGCGAAGACAGGTACCGCTGAACAGGGCCCCGCCGTGAAGACAGGTACCGCTGAACAGGGCCCCGCCGTGCAGAAGAGCACCGCTGAACAGGGCCCCGCCGTGAAGACAGGTACCGCTGAACAGGGCCCCGCCGTGAAGACAGGTACCGCTGAACAGGGCCCCGCCGTGAAGACAGGTACCGCTGAACAGGGCCCCGCCGTGAAGACAGGTACCGCTGAACAGGGCCCCGCCGTGAAGACAGGTACCGCTGAACAGGGCCCCGCCGTGCAGAAGAGCACCGCTGAACAGGGCCCCGCCGTGAAGACAGGTACCGCTGAACAGGGCCCCGCCGTCTCAAGCACCGCTCCGCTGGGCCCTTCCTGTCAAGCACCGCTCCGCTGGGCCCTTCCTGTCAAGCACCGCTCCGCTGGGCCCTTCCTGTCAAGCACCGCTCCGCTGGACCCTTCCTGTCAAGCACCGCTCCGCTGGACATCGCCATGTCATGCACCGCTGCGCTGGGTCCCGCCGTCTCAGGCACTGTTTATGGTTCACTGTGCCCACCATGCCTCCTCCTTGACCAGTGGACTCTGTAATCCACCTGAGAGACTGTGGCTTTGCACTCCCCAGGATGGCACAGTGGGCAATCCACCCACTGTAGAGACTTGAGAGACTGTGGCTTTGCACTCCCCAGGATGGTCCAGTGGGCAACCCACCCACTGCAGAGACTTGAGAGACTGTGGCTTTGCACTCCCCAGGATGGTACAGTGGGCATGGTGGCTCCTCGTGGATCTGGCGTCGTGGACTCATGTGGCTGTGGTGGCCCCCCCTTCCCTTCCCCCTGAGGTGCCTGTAGTTTTGACCAGATGCCCCTGCAGTGTTCTCTCCAAAGGACTCAGGTCTTGTGTGTGGGCTTTGCCCTTGTTTCGCAGAACCTTGGCCCACTGACATGTTAGATTCGTAGGATGTGCAGGACTTGTTACTTCAGTGATACACTGATGTGTATATCTTTTTGGTTTTTGTAAATATTTTTCACGGTTGCTCAATTATTTCCAGGTGCTTTTTTTGTACATGAAAATTTATTCCAAATTTGGTTGTGTCATTGTATTTTTAAAGGGTCTTTGTGTGGTGTCACTGTGACTTCCTGCTCTGCATTGGTGTGTACATATTGGGGGAGTGGGGGGGTCGCATATGTGTATGCCCATAACCTTTCTTCCTCCCCCCTCCCGTGTGTCGTAGGTGCAGTACTCACCGTTGACGTCTGCGCCGGAGTTCGTACTCGTGGTAGATGAGCAGGTAGACGAGAGCAGGTATGATGTTCAATTCGGGTTCCATGCTGTCCGGATTCCGCGTGGAGTGTCTCGAGGTGAGCGTTTTCCATTGGAAATGTCTGTTTCCGCCGTGTTTTTATCGGCGGGGCTCCCGCCCCGGAAAAGGTGGCGGATTGGTGGGTCGTGATAGGGTGGGCGGTACATTGTCTGCCGCCTGGCTGTTGGCGGTGACCGCCGCGCTGTTTGTTTGTTCCGCCGTGGAGGTCGGAGTGTTAATGCGGCGGGCTGTGTTGGCGGTTCCCGCCAGGGTCAGAATTGCATTTTTTTGTCCGCCGGCCTGTTGGCGGGTTGGCCGCCGCTTTATCACCGACCGCCAGGGTCAGAATGACCCCCTCAGTCTTTGAAGTTTATGTTAGAGCTCTGTCTCCCTTTGAAGCAGGGCAGGCTTTAGTGATGGTGGTGCCTGGTGCAATAGTCTTTTTTGGCGTCCCCCAATTACCTCCTTCTCCAAGGATTCCCTAACTACCTACCTCCAATGGTGCCCCTCATCTCTCCATAACCCCTCTATCACATGCATTTCATTTGTTTTAAAGTGCTACTCATATCAGTGTATAGTTTCTGAGCATTTTATATCACACACACACATAATGCATAGACAATGAATCATACATGTGTAAATCAGTCTATCGGAAATGTTACATAAGACAATGAGGATTGCAACAAGTAAGAATCACATATGTGAGGAAATGGGTTGTTTTACATGGTGTGGTTGTGTGACCTCACTGTGTAATAGACTACCAACCCCCTTAGGACCAGTCAAGTTTCATTTGCTAAACCTTAGCTCAACCCTAGGTAGCTGTGGCTCTGAGCAGTAAATCTTACACAAACAAAAAAGTGTAAAATATTTAAACAGCATCAAAACAACTGAACAAAGAAACAAGACACTCAAGAAATCTGACACCAGTTTATAAAAACGGTTTAGACTTTTATGAATTTTTAGACACCAAAAGGCAAAATGATCCACCTGAGGGTACCAGAGGTATAGATTTTACATGGTATAGTAAATCACAACTTTTCACTTAACTGCAAAAAAGAATTGGCAAATTCAGCGAATTTGACCCCTAGAAACATTTGCAACAAAAACATGGGTAAGGGGTAATGTGGTTACTTAGATTTACTTTGGGTGACCAACTCTGGCAGGGAGTCAGTCAAGAGGACCAGCAAGGTCCAAAGAACCAATTACCTCAACAAGAAAAACAGCCTTGAGTCCAGTTCCAGTCTTAGTGGTCCTTTGCCATTGCCCTCTCTTGGAATGGTCTTGATGCAAGTGATATAGGATGCTGAAGATGCTCAAGGATAATGAAGATGCTGTGTGGCTGACAAGGGTCTTCCTTGGGCTACTACTCGGTCCATGACCTTGGCGAGGTGAGGCTGACAACAGGGACTGATGTCCCTTGAAGTCCTCTCGAGCTCAACAAAAGTCCAATCACCAGTGGGCTACCAGTTGCCCAGTGCAGAGAGTTCAGTGATTTCTTCTTTTGGCGGTAACTTGCCTTCTAAGTGACCTAGCTGCACTCCGATGACTCTCCTTGGTCCAACAGACTTGGATGCAACTTTGGAGCATCAGATCTTGGTCATTTAGGCTGCATGGTGGCGAAGTGCAATGATCCAGACACCTCAGCTACCAACTCGCCAGGCAGGCTACCTCAGATGTTGTCTTTTGTGGTCCTGTGCTGTGAAAAGGAGGTCGGCCAACAGACCCTTGGAGTCTCTTGCTTCTGGCGGGACTCAGAAGTTGGATTCTACATAAGCAGGACACAGCAGGCACAGTCCTTTCCTTTGCTAGTCCACATTGCAGCAAGTGCAGTCCAGTTTTATGCTGCCTCTCTTCTGTGGGTCCTTGGTGTAGCAGGGCTGGCCCCCTTCAATCCTCTTCTCCAATCAAATCAGATCTGAGTTCTGGGTGGCAGGGGTGCTCTTTTTATGCCCAGAAGATGTCCTCAGGGGAGGTTGCAATCACTAGCCAATGGGCTATAGGATCCCCTCCATCCTGATGTCAACTTTGTGTGAAGTGTGGCATCTAGCTATCCCAGAAGGTTCCATTCTGCCCAGTTTCACCATAGCAGAAACCTTCTCTCAGCATGAAGAGTTCCCTAGCCCAACCTAGAGGTGTGACTACCAGGAAGGCTACATGCCTCAAAAAAAACGGTTTGACAACAGTTCTTCTTTCTCTGCCCCAAGTGCCAGCCTGTCTAACTAAACAATAGAAGAGCCCTTCTCCCAAATGTAAACCATTTGCCCTTCAAAGGTGGCTTCCCCTTTGAAGCTCGACTTTCGGCAAACACCTGTGTGGCCTCCTGCCAGGGAAAGGTAACACCTCTCCCCCCACACAGGCTTCTAATGTGTCTTTTCCTGGAAGTGGTTTATATATCTCCCCAGCAGGGCAGATTGCTGTCTCTTGGACAGGCCCGTGTGCACTGTAATTGGGCACAGTGATCTTTGGGCAGTAAAGTGGTATCTTTTTTTAAGTTGCAAGTAGCAACAAGTTAGATTAATTTCAAGATGAGCATCAAATCAGGTTTAATGTATTGAGTTGTTTGATACCTTTGAGTACCAACTTTGGTAGCCCTATTCACGAATTAGCACAGCTGAGTGGTCAGCATGTAACCCTGTACTTGCCAATGGGGCTTCCAGTCCTTCTCATAGCAAAAATTACAATTTTGCGTCTTTAGTTTCAGAACATGTAAAAAACATGTTCTGCCTTTCAATACATTGCACCCTGCTTTAGGGCTTGGCAGGCCTGTTGTAGGGGTGACTTACATACATTGGAAAGGGAAGTTGGCTCTGCTGTGATTTGAATGGCAAAGTTGAGTCTGCAGTGAGCATTGCTCATCCAGGCTGCAGTGGGAAACTTGGAGACATGTTTTTTCTTTGTCACACCCTAAGTGACTCAACCAGTGTTGTAGTCTCTGGGGTGACACTCTAACTTACAGGCCCTGGGTACCTTGGGCACCATGTACTAGAAACCTATTAGTAAGTTAGCTTATGCCAGTTGAGTATAGGCCAATAAAACATACACATTAAGATTGTTTGGTCTGGAAAAGCACAAACTCAAAATTTAAAACATACCACAGTGATTAGGAATTGCCTTTACTAATATGAATGTAATTATACCCAAACAAACCCTTTTTAGCCACATTAGTAAAGTTGAAGACTGGGGAACAAACATAGGGGGTCATTCCGACCCCGGCGGGCGGCGGAAGCCGCCCGCCTGGCGGGAACCGCCAAAAGACCGTACCGCGGTCAAATGACCGCGGCGGTCATTCTGACTTTCCCGCTGGGCCGGCGGGCGACCGCCAGAAGGCCGCCCGCCGGCCCAGCGGGAAAGCCCCTTCAACAATGAAGCCAGCTCCGAATGGAGCCGGCGGAGTTGAAGGGGTGCGACGGGTGCAGTGGCACCCGTCACGATTTTCAGTGTCCGCAAAATCGCCTGTTAGGGGGCCCCTGCACTGCCCATGCCTGTGGCCCCAGGGGCCCCACGACACCCGTTCCCGCCATCCTGATCCTGTTATTGCCTTTGAAGTGTACTGAAGAGCCTGGCTCTCTCTTCCTCTAGTGGTTTCCACCCAGCGCACAGGAAAGCAGCGATCGCAAACAGTATGGTGGGATTTCTCTACCTCCTCATGTTTCTCAAGTTCCAGTTAGCCCTGAGTCTCCCAAAATGGAACCAAAATGTTTCCATGTATTGTATCATTCGCACTGACACATACATCCAGCACATGCATGTAACCTACATGTACCGCACAGCACTACTTCTTTCATTTATTGTACCATTCACAGACATGCATACACCCAGCACATGCATATAACCTACACGTACTCCACAGCACATCTTTCATTTATTGTACCATTCACAGGCACACATACACCCAGCACATGCATATAACATACACACACTGCACAAACCCTGTATAGTAGCATTTGTAGGCATACATTCACCCAGCACATGTATAATACACATGCACTGCGTAGCACTATACATCAAACCAATGTAGGCCAAGGGTGAGTCAAGTGCTCAGCGACAGAACTTTAAATAAGTGGGGATCACTCCGAGTGATAACAGTAAAAAAGCCTATTCACTCCTACTGATCACTACACCGTAGGCTCCCACCACCACTCGTGTGCTGCTTAACTCCCCGGCAAAGGCAATAGCCTTTCCCATTATGAGGGTAGTGCTTTGAGCACCTTTTTCCGGTCCAAAAAGAGTGCAGTTTGTGAGACAGGCCTATGTAATGGCTCACACGCATGATCTATGTTCACCCATAACAACAAATATCAGCATCAGGGATCCACATATCATTACATTTAGGGTACTCGGGGCTGGGATGCATGTCCATTACTATGCTTTTTTCGTCCCAACACCCTCTGTCACATTTTAGCTCACGCCGGTGCAGTATATACTATTGGCTGTTTGGATACTTCCTTTTGCCCCCTAATCGAATACTTGCAATCAACTACATAAGTGAGGGACTATGTTACAGCTAGACTGCCTTCTGCCCACTCCTGGTTAGAGTTAGCACATTAGACCCAGACTTATTGACTTTGCCAGTGCTTGTTTTCCCTCATGTGGTATCCTAGACATGCTGCAAAACAGTACACTGCTGACATATTGGTGCATGGGAACCTGTAATGGCATAATTCTGGTAAACTCCCTGTTCCCAGATGTAAATTTTGGTGTATCGCAGCAGTAAAGATATATTATCTGATAAAAAGTCAGGGGGAGATGGACAATTCGGTACTATGGCTATGCGCAGATGGCAGAAGATTGATGCACATATGGCTGATCCGTATCTGAAGTGAGACAGTGAGCAAACAACTAATGAACAGAAATGCTGTGCAGAGTAATGAACTGTGGCTGAAATCAATGCAAGCATCCATCACCATTGCAAAGGCGGGTGGGAAGGCAGTAGCGAGAGGTACAGATAGGCACAGACTGGTAGAGCAACTTTGCAGGATTGTCAACTGTGGGACTGGGACCTTCGACCCATCCTCCTTTCAGTGAGCCCAGACCCGCTGCCCCACCCAGGTGAACTATTTTACTGATTCTTTAAATATGCTGGAAAACTCAAAGCCTATTCTGTGCTTTCTATCCAGTCAGGGGACGCAGGCAAGGTTACTACTCAGATGTGTTGCTTGCTTCCTTGTTTTCGGTATGCGAGAAACTCCCACCAGAGCTGAAAGTAGGGCAAGTCTTCAAAGAAATCACACAAAGGCTGAATCGAACCCAAGCGCCAGTAACCACCAAGAGGTGTTATTAAGTGCAGTATTTGAAAATATGTCAGTTTATCACCAATCACATTGCCAGGGATCCAGATCAGTGGACAGGGGAGCAGATATGTGCCCCTTGTTCACTTGACAAGTCTTCAGCTGTGTTACTCAGGCCTGAGGAGGCAACTGGCCCACTGAAGCTGCGTTCTTTCCATCTCTGGTTAGAGATAGTTTTGTAGATTTACCGTGTACATCATGTAAGGACCTCTGGTATGAAGGTGTTATCTACTTAGTAAACAAGGAAGTGTCGTTGGGTACTGGGTGTCCTTAATAACTAAGGGGTTATTACAACATTGGCGGGCGGCTTCTGCCGCCCGCCAAGCTGTAACCGCCATGCGGTCGCCAATGTGGCCGCATTCCCGCGGTGCCCATTACAACATCCCCGCTGGGACGGCAGGCGTAAACCTAGTTTACGCCCGCCGGCCCAGCGGGGATGTGGCCGCAACATAGGAGCCGGCTCCTAATGGAGCCGGCGGTGTTGCACCAGTCGCGCTTTTCACTGTCTGCTAAGCAGACAGTGAAAAGCTGCACGGGGCCCTGTTAGGGGGCCCCTGCACTGCCAATGCCAGTAGCATGGGCAGTGCAGGGGCCCCCAGGGCCCCCAGGACTCCCCTTACCGCCAGCCTCTTCCTGGCGGTGCAAACCGCCAGAAACAGGCTGGCGGTAGGGGGGTCATAATCCCCAGGGCAGCGCTGCTTGCAGCGCTGCCCTGGCGGATTATCACCGCCGGGGCTAAAACGGCCGGAAACCGCCGGCCCCGGCGGTGCGACCGCGGCGGTACCGCCGCGGTCGTAATACAGGTCTCCGTACCCACATTACCCCTGGCTGTCTCCGACCGCCAGGGTTGTAATGACCCCCTAAATGTTTATGACAATTGCTGATAAATAGGCATGTTTCCACACAAGACCTAGTTGAGGCTCATTAACCTTAGTAGGGTTGCATAGCCCTCCTCCCCCTTTCCCACACTTTAGCAGCTTAAGTGGGTTGGGTGACTCTGGGAGGTGTGTGTAAGATGAAACTTTTCAAATGTTGGTTACGGCTTCAATGACTTTGATCGGAGACGCTGGTCTCAAAGACAAGCTCCTAAATAGTACTGCAAGAGAATCGCATGGTGAAGCTGTAGAATGGGGGAACAAATGCATCAGGAGAACACAAAAGGGAGGAAGGAAGGGAAGGATGGAGCAAAGGATGGAAGGAGAGAATGGAGAGATGGATGAATGGGGCGTATTGATCAGGAGAAAGATGGATGTAATTACGTTTGGAAAGAAGGGTCCATGTTGGACACCCCCGAATGCGGGTATTATTCCGTCAGTTCCAGTGTAACCGTCGGCCTAAATTCATCAAAACGCACTTGGGGGTCATTTTGACCCCGGCGGGCGGCGGTCGCCGCCCGCCTGGAGGGAACCGCCATATGGGGAGGCCATTCTGGCTTTCCCGCTGGGCTGGCGGGCGACCGTCAGAAGGCCGCCCGCCAGCCCAGCGGGAAACCCCTCCCCACGAGGAAGCCGGCTCCGAATGGAGCCGGCGGAGTGGGCATGTGCGACGGGTGCAGTTTGCACCCGTCGCGTATTTCAGTGTCTGCTAGGCAGACACTGAAATACACAGTGGGGCCCTCTTACGGGGGCCCCGCGGCACCCCCTACCGCCATCCTGTTCCTGGCGGGCGAACCGCCAGGAACAGGATGGCAGTAGGGGGTGTCAGAATCCCCCGTGGCGGCCATGGGGGATTCCCATTTCTGGCCGCGGCAGAACCGCCGCGGTTAGAATGCCCTTTGGAGCGCCGGTGAACCTGGCGGTCACCGGCCGCCAGGGTCTGAATCAGGCCCAAAAAAGATCTTTAAAGAGACGCGTGAAGCAGCGCTGCTGTAATAAGGTAAAGGTGTGCAAATTATTTTGGAAATGTGGGTGATTTTTTTTTTACAGAAGTTAGTAATTTAAAAGAAAGCGCGCAGAACGAAGGGGGGTGGTTTGCTGGGGCATTCAGTCCTTTGCGGTCCCATTCTGTTAGACTGGAATCTCCCTCCCCTCCAAATATTCTACGCAGGGCAGATTCGGTATTTAACATATTGATTCCTGCTGCATCACTTCCAAACCTCTAATTTGTCTTTATTCTTCGAGTTTTTGCAGTTACCCGCTCTTCCACAGTGCACCGACGCTGAACCCGCCCCGTGGCCGAGGGGCTGCGCTCACTTACCACCACCTTTGAAAGGTCGATCGCGGGCTCCTTGGGCTTTTCCCGCACCGGGGCCGGTTCTGGGGCTTTGGGTTTGGCTGCCGGCGCTGGCTCCGCCGCCTTTGGTTTGGCGGCGGGTTTCCCCAGGGATTTCTTGACAGGTAGCTCCTTCTTTGGTGGCATGGCGCCGGGCGGGATCTGTGGGCCGCGAGTCCCGGTGTACCTTGGGCACCTGCAGCAGTGTGGGCTCCGGCCTCCTCCGGGGTTAAATATGCCCTGTCAGCGGTGAGGGCACAGCCGGTGACCTGCGCAGAGATTGATATAGAGGGCTGGGTGGGTGCACACGGAGACCCCCTCCCCTCGAAGGATATTCTCAGGAGACACGCTATGCCCGGCATGCCCGGGCTCCGGTGGACATTGTTCTCCCTACACTCCGGGCATTGTTACTGCGTGAGGTGCTGGAAAAGTATGTGACCCTGAAGCAGCTGTCCCTTCTGCTGGGAACGGTGGAGTCAGTCGTCCGGGGAGCTAGTGGGCATTCGGGGGATCAAGGCCTCCTGGCAAGAGGCGCCATGAACTCCATCTTAGAGGGATGCGAGAGGATTGCACCTCACTTGTCTATGACCATGGGGGCAGGAACCGAGAACACGTGGGGCATTTAAGCTCTCCTGGGCTGTAGAATGGGTGTGAGGGACGTGGGTGACAAGGTACAGGGGGTCACTGGATTTCTTGGCTGCAGCAAAACAGAACATCCAGGCTCGTGCCTTTGCAAGGCCCCTGTCTCGGAAGTGTCCAGGGTAGGCAGATATGGTCAAGGTCACACTGTTATGTATGTGTGTGTTCATCCACTGTCGGCGAGCGCAAGCCTTGAAGTGAACATTTAGGAAATCATTGTTGCGAGATATCGCAGAAAAATCTTCATTTTATAAACGACAAATATTTTTGTGTTTCACACAGTACCAAAGCACACACTAAGCAATTACAAACTAAGAGGAATTTTGGAGAAAACGCATTAAAAAACTCAAGTTACAAATATATGTGGCTCGGAAATAGGAAGACATGGTTGAAACATTTTTGAAAATTCGCTGTATTACAATTGTTCTGTGCTTAGCATAACATTGGCTGGGTATCCGACAAGAAGCTATCATTCTTTGAATTTTCAAAATGTTCCCTAACTAGTGCAAACTGTGTAGAGGGCTGGGGGATAGCAGTAAGAGTTCTTTGGGAGGGGGAAACCTCCATCTCATGACCCATCCTCAAAACCTCCAAACTAATGTTGGTGTGGGAAAAGGCATAACATAGCACAGTTTAATGATGTTACAAGTTACATCGTGGATAATCCAAGTGTCACTCCAGTCGTGTTGCCACTTCTTAATTTAAGATGTACTCTTGACTAATTACAAGATTTAGGAGTTAGGCCGCCCCTACCCACATAGTTTGGCCATACAAGCAGAGGACGGAAGTCACCGTCAGCATCTCACTTTACACCATTGAAGTAAGACATATTACATCAGCGTTCCTGAAACTGAGGGCTGTTGCTGGGCGCCTGATTCACACAACAAATTTGTGTATCGGCCACAGCCCAGTGAATTTAGGTCAAGGCAGATGCCCAGGATCTCACTACATTTTCACCAGCCTGCCCTAGTTGACAACTATCCTGATGGCTCATCAGGGTAGAGAGCCTGACTAAAACAACGCCACGAAGCCCAGCTGGATGACATAGTGGGACCATCCTCCAGAGTATCCTGGACCACCAGCACCAGAAAATATAGGCCCAGAATCCTACAGGAGAGTCCCAATAGTGTCTCTGTGCATGATGGGAGGTAGGGGAGGCCTGAACTAGTAAGACACAGATAGCAAACAACATATTAGCTTGTCAGGGAGGGACTCTGGAAAAGGCTGGTGAGAGGATAGACATAGTTAACAGAATATTGGGTACAGAGCCACCCAAGATCACAGTCAGAGGAGAAAGAGGACCCAAAGGGAAGCTCTTCACAGGGGACAAGAAAGTCAAAGCTCAGAAAGAAAAAGCACTAAAGAGGCAATTTGGCATCTAATACCCAGAACTGATGTGCAATATATATAGGGGCTAACACTTCCAACATATGGGTCAGGATAAGCATTTCCAGAAGTGTGGTCGGAGCTATCCACATAGCCAATATGTGAAAAAGAAATGACAAAATGTGCAATTCAAACATATTTGACACACCTGAAATGATTACAAACATGTTTTTGTAGATTTGACACTATTCCAAGGCTGCTCCCAGTGATCTTTAAAAAGCAGACTAAGGGGGTCATTCTGACCCCGGCGGTCTTAGACCGCCGGGGCCAGGGTCGGCGGGAGCACCGCCGACAGACCGGCGGTGCCCCGCAGGGCATTCTGACCGCGGCGCTTTGGCCGCGGTCAGTGCAGGAAAACCGCCTTGGGGATTCTGACACCCCCTACCACCATCCTGTTCCTGGCGGTTCGCCCGCCAGGAACAGGATGGCGGTAGGGGGTGTCGCGGGGCCCCTGCAGTGCCCATGCCAATGGCATGGGCACTGCAGGGGCCCCCGTAAGAGGGCCCGCTTGTATTTCACTGTCTGCATAGCAGACAGTGAAATACGCGACGGGTGCAGTAGCACCCGTCGCACCTTCCCACTCCGCCGGCTCGATTACGAGCCGGCTTCATGGTGGGAAGGTCGTTTTCCCCTGGGCTGGCGGGCGGCCTTTTGGAGGCCGCCCGCCAGCCCAGGGGAAAACTCAAAATACCCGCCGCGGTCTTCCGACCGCGGTACGGTATTTTGGCGGCTCCCGCCAGGCGCGCGGTGACCGCGCCCGGCGGGATTCAGAATGACCCCCTAAGTGCACTGACAACTAAAAAACAGCTTCTACGAATTGTACTCCAAAGCACATTAGAGAAGTTTTCACAAAGTTACCTTTTTGTCATTTCACTGATCTCTTCTGTGACAGGACAATTTGTTTGTGAAATACTTATCATTGTACATCCAGAAAAATGCTCCTGTCCCATTAATGACTGAAGGTACAATTAAGTTTATCCTTATCCTATTGCATTTGCAAAATAGTCATGGATGAGTCTGCGCTTACATACGGTTGTCAAAATATTAGGCTTAGTAATAGTGCCTAATTTGAGCCAGTGGTTGCAGGTGGAACCCACTTGCACTAATTTTTGGGTTTCCTCATTAGACTTTGTTCCAGAGAGAAAAACACAAACGGAGGAAGAGAAAGATGGAAAAATTGTAACAAACGGAGAAAGCAAAGATACAAAAGAAACTGCAAGAGTGGGGTAAAGGGCAGGGAGTGCCTGGTGGTGGATGAACATAGCACACAGTAGAATCACATCTAGGCAGTCTTGGTATTCAGCTCTCCCAACACTCAAAATTGTCAGGCTTGGGCTTCTGGGCTTCTGAGCAAAACTTTGGGCCCGACATTTATTATTTTAGAAATTAAGGACTGCTTAGTGTGCTACCATTCATTTAGTTGGGGTATGTGACTGGTAAGTCACAGGTTTCATTAAAAAAATATAATTCCTTCTTCCTGAGTTAATTGTGTGTCAAAGAGTTGGTAATATTGTTGCCTGTAAATGCACTGCCACACACTTGTGCTATACTAAAACAATTCCAATTATTATTCTTAGCACACCACTATGAGCAGTGCACATATATGTAGCATATTGATCCACATCCATGCAGGAAAGCACCCAGCTGGTATTGATCAGCTAGAAAAAAAGTTGCATTGTAGGGAGTATTAGGGGGAGAGGTGTCAGTCTCAATGTTAGAGGTCTAGCTAACTACAGATAGAAGGTTATTTTTTAAGAAGATTTGTCTAATTACAAGACCCTGTAGAGATGAACAGAATCAAATACAAGGCAGTGGTCAAGTAAAAACATGTCAGTACTCTATTTGAATCCATCGTAGTGTTTAAATCACCCCTTGTGAAAGTCAGTGTTGCTTTTGTGCCACAGTGATATTGGAATCTGTTTTGGTAATGTATGAGAAGGCTACTTTCTTCCATGAATGTAGCTATTTGTCTTGACACTGATCTTTCAGTCTATTTGCCTAGAAACAGTTGAATATTGGTATTAGAAGGAACCCTTGTTTGAAGAACTCTTTGTGTTAGGAAGTTATTGTGAGAAGAGACCTTTATCCAAGGAGTTGTTGCTATGTCTGACCGGATTAGCTGCAGAGTTATTAATGAGTATATTCTTGCATATATGAATACAACATGGGTCTGCCAGTGATTATGCTGGTCTACAAGATTTTGCAGCCTTGTTAAAGTCCTGTGTGACCAGGAGGTTAAAGGTGAGCAATGACTGAGCAGTGGGGAGGGAAGTGGGGGGGTCTAAAATCACTTGGAGTATTGGAAGTGATTCCGGTGTGGCAGGCACACAGCACAGGCCTTCAAGGCCTCTGACTGTGCTGCTAAAGCACAGTCAAAGGCCACAAAGGCATCAGGATGTCCTAAAGTACTTCATTTCAGGTTCTGTGGCTAGAGGGCCCTTTTTCATGTGAACTCTTCTAGACTATCTGTTCTTGTGCTCTTGAGACCCATTGTCAGATCTTCCTGTCTAGATCTCCTGTCTCCAGTTCAGGTCTCTTGAGTAGGGTCTTCTCTTCAGCCATAGGTTATCTCTTCAAGACATAGGGCAGGTTCCCCTGAAGCGAGGCAGGTGTCAGAAATCTTGGCTCCAGTCAGCTTTCCCTTTTACCGACTCCTGTGTTGTTCTTCAGAAGAAAAGAAAATGAAATGTCCATGCTGCACACCATATAAAGGTTGAGCATTGGCTATTTGTGTAGGCGTGTGCTGTATAAACACTGACAATTATTGGAAAAAATATATATTGAGTTTGATGATTATACATTAATGATTATACATTGAGACACAAATGTACACAGTTTAGTATCTATGCAGTGATGCATTTAGCAGAGTCCACTAAACATGTACGGAGTGAACAAACCATAAGAGACCCTATATTAATTTAGGAACAATATATTGTTGCATAAATATGCACTCTATTAGAAAGGATACGTTTTCCGTCGGTACAACTGTGCACTACCTAGTTTCATGTATTCAGTGTCATTCACTTATTAAGATTTCAAGGGGAGTCAAAGGCACAATGGGCGCAGATAGGAACTATGCAAGATTATTGTCAATAAATGCATGCAAGGAAAGAAATGAAAACATTGTGATTTTGAATAAAACTGAGAGTGTTATAAAACCACTGCACTGCTTCTGGAGAGAGTTATGTCATGGCAATCCATGACGTAAAGCCATGTGGCAGTCTAGAAAAGTTAATATACTTTTATAGTGCTGTGGTGCACTTTATTTAAAGCAACATAGTTAATGGATGTGTTTCAGAACTTCTGAGATTCTGAGATTTACCTTTTGGTTCTGGCATCACATTGCAGCAATCACCTGATCTTATGTTATCAAATGAAAAAAAGCTTTAAGAAGCACACCGAGGGACTTGTCTCCTCCCACACGTTAGTTACTTTGAGTACAGTATTTGATTGGGTAGAGAGTGTGTGCTGCCATCGAGAAACATTGCTTGTCGTACTCCTGTTGGCTCCTGAGGGGAGTTTGGTCAGCTAAAAAAAGTACTAATTCTGTAGTTTGCAGTGGGAAGACTCATCTACCATGTTATAGTATTGGCAATTATATTGCTAAAGCGCTATGGCATGCTCATTCTGTGCATTAACTACAGCGTGGACCATGTTTTTATTGATAGGCTAATCCTGTTGGCGAATAGAGCTTCTTAAAAAGAATGTCCCCTCTTTCGAAATGGCAGTGGCAACTACAATAATGCTGCAAAGCCATCTGTGCATGTTTTTTTCTATCATGTTTACGTTTGTGCTGTGCAGAACAAGCAGTTTGTTCTGCCTTCCTAGCCCAGCACTCTGACGGACATGCCTGTTGCTGTAGCCTCAACAATCTCATGCCGATTCTTCCTCCCGCAACAACACACTGTCTCAGTTCCTCCCCCCATCTGCAGTAGCTTGCACGTGGCCAGCTCCCATCAGCCATGCGAGCCAGATTCACAGAGGTCTTGGGATGGCCTGGGCTACATGGCCCAGTTTTGACTATAAAACAAGAAGGAATGCTGGTCGGGGAGAGAGCAACAAGCTTAACCACTTTTGAAACAAATGTGATTATATCCATTTTATGATTAGGCAACAGTGTTATTTCATTGAGAAATCCCTGCTCCTGTCTTTTCTCCAGACACAGTATGCACTCTACTCTTAAACTGCCCCATTTGCACCCTGCTGATTCTGTTCACTAGTGATGGCTAAAGATCTTTGTAAGTGGTGGGATGTGATACTTCCCCTGAATTTCAGCAAGCAAAATGAGTAAACAGTCTTCTTGTTGGTGATTTTGGGGACAGTGGGCTTCTCCCCCAAGAAATTAACAAAAAATATTTTGGGTCTAATCTGCTAAAACACTAAAGGGGTCATTTTGACCTCGGCGGTCTTTTTTAAAGACCGTCGAGGGACCGCCGTGCGGAAGACCGCCATTGGTGGCGGTTTGCCGCTCGGCCTATTATGACCGTTGGCAGCTCTCCGTCCTTTTACAGACGGAGAGCCGCCAACAGCCATACTGGCGGGAGGCTAGGAAGTGGAGGTTGCTCCACCTCCACCGCCATGCCAACAGAACACCGCCCAGTGAATCACGTCCTGTGATTCGCCGTGGCGGTGTTCTATTGGCGGTGTGGTGTCGGCGGAGCTGCCCCCATGGCTCCCGTCCCCTCCCGGAGAATCGTCGGACCAGGTAAGTCGATCGTCCGTGAGGGGAGGGGGGTGGGGGGGTGTTGAGTGTTGTGTGGGTGCATGGGGGTGTGCGTGTGTGTATGTAGAGGGGGTGTGTGAGTGCGTGTATGCCTGCGGGGGTGTTGTGTGTATTGGAATGAGTGCGTGTATGTCTGTGGGTGAGTCTGTATGGATGTGTGCGTGTATGTTTGAATGTGGTTGTGCGTGTATGACTGTGTGTGTGGATGTAGGCATGTATGTCGGAGTGTGTGCGTGTAGGTATGTAGGTGGTGCCTGCGTGCGTGTTGGTATGGGTGAAGTGATGTTGAGGGTCGGGGTGGGGAGGGGGACCCTTCCACCTTTGGGGGGTGGCAGGGGTGGTGGGGGGGGGTAGGGGAGGGAGTCGGGTGGGGGTGGGGGGTGGGGGAGACCCCTATCAGTGCCAGGGAAGGAATTCCCTGGCACTGATAGTGTTTACCGCCATGGATTTCATGGTGGTTCAAACCGCTGGAAATCCACGGCGGTAAGCCGGGTCCAAATACTGCCGGCGGTATAGTGACGGCCGCCGGGCTGGAGACCCAGGTCTCCAGGCCGGCGGGCGGAACGGAGAACCGGCGGACCGCCATGGTCAAAATTCCACAAAGTAAGACCGCCAGCCTGTTGGCGGTCTTAAAGCCGGTTCTCCGCCTTCCGCCAGGGTTGTGATGACCCCCTATATATCCTGAAATGGCATTTATGAAAGATTCCATTACTTTCATGGTGTGTGAGAGAAGCCTGGCCTTTCCTATGAGTAGATCCCATTTTTAGGTCACCGCTTACTGTGCAGCACCGCTGTCTGGTTTGCTAAAGAAATCTCAGGAACATAAAAAAAGTTGACCCAGGAATGCATTCTGCACATTGCTTGCAATTGGCTTTGAGGTTTGTAACATGTTTTCTTCCTTTCCATTATCTGGCTTCATTTGTTTTTAGGCTGTCAAGCTCGAGTTTGTGCTTTCGCTTGCCCAAATCTTATTTACAATATCCTTCCGAGGGCTCCCTTACTGTAAACAGGCGTGTAAATCTTGTTCTTTTCTCATCACATTTGCTATACATTCAAAGACCGAGGTCAAATGTCAGACTCTGTTTTCTGAGGGCGCTTGTTTGCTTTATGCTGAGGTACAACATGGCTAAAACACATTGCCAAAGCCAATAGCTATTGCATTGGCGAGACATATTGGCTTTGCCAATGCTTGTTTCAAATGTTGTAAGTCAGAAATTATTTTCACTATGCCAAGGTCAGCATTTTTGCATAGGTAGGCCCCTTATGCCAAGGATTAAGTACAATATGCCAGTGCCAGCATGTGGCCATGGATCCATGGAAACTCCACCCAGTAGTCATGAGTACCTTCAAAATGACCTCCATACACAAGGGTCAGAATTTTGTCATCAGCACCCCTATAAAATGAGTACAAGGTTTCTGATGACAAGTATCATGTGAATGAAAAAGTGCACTTCCTTAAAATAGCAGTATAGGGCTTATATTTGGTTTCACATGTGAATCAAGCAGCAACACTATTGGAAATTAACATATTCACTTTTTTTTAAATGACTATCACAGCATCCAATTGATCTTATGAAATGCTTGACTTCTTTAGCAAAACATGTTTTTATCCAATAACACTTGTTACCCACATGTTGGGATTTTCAGACCTAACTTAAAATGTAAACAATAAACACATAAACGTTCCAGAATGAAGCATTGTGGTGAATGAAAAGCCAAGACTGGCTGAAGGTGTCACACAATACAATGGGCAACTATGTAAAAAGTTTATAAAGTTTCAGTTTGTGATTTTCAGCCCATATTTTTGGAAACAATCCAAATTAATCAGTAATGAGTTGAAAGGACGAACTTTGCATTTCATATGTAGATGTTAGAATTCAAGTGATAACTTACACATACAAACTCCTCTAAAACATTGGAGCTTACTAAAAACATGATTGCCTACCACAATGACAGCCCAGGGGACGGTAGGGCCAATGTTACAGCATCACCTGCAGCCCCACCCATCCTTTGGTCATGCAGGACGCCAGAAGCAACTAAACATTTAAATTGAGACGATGAACAGTAAACCTCAATAATGGCGCCTGTGTTCCAATGCAGAGCCCAAGCTTTGGTGTGCTTTCATGAGTCCCAGGCTGTCAGCCAGAATATTGTTGGGGCCTGAGCTCAAGTGTAATAAAGAAGCTTGTGCCTGTGCCCACAGCCTGAGACAGGTCTCCACTGTGGTTCCTGCTTCCACAGAGCACTGCCATCGTGCAGGCAAACAGGGCCCAAACACTGATCTATGTGTGCAGCTTCAGCAGCAACGAAAACACCAGGCCCCTATGTAGATCAAGGGGAGACAGGAGAAGGATTAAAAAGTACCTCTGGAGTCAGTGCTGCTTCCCCCACCCATAACGCACCATATGCCTGAAGTCCCCATTCAATTCCCTCACCAGAACACATCTTTCAAATTGCTTCATCCTTAGTCTGGTAAGCCCGCTTTCCCCTTCTGCAGCCTTTGCCTGCTTTCTCTTTCTGTACCTCATAACCCCTCACTCCCAGCTCATCCCCTCAGCCTTAGACCGATCCTCATTCCTGCACTATCCTCCAAAGCCTCAGCCCCAATCTCCCTCCTCTGGCCATCCCACATCCTCAGTCCACCCTCCCCTCTTGCGCCGGCCACAGAGTTGCAGATGGAACTGACTAGGTATCTACTGCTAGAGAAAGAGCTGGTACTCTGTAGGTGCCTTTGTAGAAATGTGCATATTCATGAAAGTTAGGTAATTTTTAGGTCTCGCCAGCAACAGCGCATGCGCTGCTGACGCATGCACTCTCACTTGCGAAACGTGTTGTATATAACAAGGTACTTTGGTAATGCTTGATATGTGTACAGGATTGGAGGTGTGCTGGGTGATGGTGAATATTGTGAGTGAATGCAGCATGTGTAGTACAAGTGTAGGTTGAATGGTGTGCCAATATTAGTGCAGGCTGAGCTGCATGAGTCCAAGGTGAATGGAGGGCCCATGTGAGTGCTGGGTGAGAGAAGTGCGTACAGATTGAGAGGAATGAGCGCAGGATGAGTGGCGAGAACAGTGTAATTGCAGGGTGATTGGTGTGCCTGTGTGAGTGCTGAGTGACCTTTGTGCCTGCGTGAGTGCGTAGTGAGCCACAGGAGTGACTGGTGAGCCATGATGAGAGGAGTTAGTGCACAGCGAGTATTGTGTCCCAGTGAGTTCTGGCAGACTACTGAGCCCATGTGCAAGCAGGGTGAGCCATGTGAGTGATGGGAGAAGAGAGTGCCTCTGTGAGTGCAGGGCGAGAGGAGGAAATGCAGAGTGAGTTGCGTGCCTATGTGAGTAAAGGGTGAAACATGTGAGGGACCGGAGTGCCTTACCGAAGTGCCTGTGTGAAGTAGGGTGAGAGGAGTGAGTGCAGGGTAAGTGATGTGAGTGCAGGGTGAGTGATGTGCCCATTTACGCTTGGGTGAGGATGAAAGTGCAGAGTGGGAAGATTGAATGCATGGTGAGTAATATGCTTGTTTGAGATTGAATGCAGGGTGAGTGGCGAGGCTGCAGGGTGAGGAATGAGAGTGACAGTGAGTGGAGTGTCAAATGAATGCAGGATGAGTCATGTTCATGTGACAGCAGAGTAAGAGGAGGGTGAATGGCATGAGTTCATGGTAAGCTGTGTAAGTACAGTGTGATCACTGTGAGTGCTGTCTGAGTGGTGAGAGTGACAAGTGAGTGGAGTGTCGTGTGTGCAGGGTAAGCGGTGTGCTTGTGTGAGTGTAACGTAAGAGAAGGGTGAACAATGTGAGTGCATGGTGAGTGGTGCAAGTACAGTGTTATCGCTGGCAGTACAGGGTGAGCAGTGAGAGTGACAGGTGAGTGGGGTGTCATGTGTGTGCAGGGTGAATGGTGTGCTCTGGTGAGTGCAGGGTAAAAGGAGAGTGAATGGCGTCAGTGCATGGTGAGAGCTGTAAGTACAGTGTGACTGCTGTCAGTGGAGGGTGAGACTGTAGGGTGAGTGGTGGGAGTGACACATGAGAGGAGTGTCATGTCTTTGCGGGGTGAGGTGTGTGCTTGTGTGAGTGCAGGGTAAAAGGAAGGTAAATGCCATGAGTGCAGGGTGAACTGCGTGAGAGCATGGTGAGAGGTGTAAGTACAGTGTGATCGCTGTGAGCGCAGGGTGAACTGCAGGGTAAGTGGTGAGAGTGACACAAGCGTGGAGTTTCACGTCAGTGCCGGATGAGAGGAGGGTGCACTGTGTAAGTACAGTGTAATCGTCGTGAGTGTAGGTTGAGCTTTAAAGTGAAGGGTGATTGGTGAGAATGATGGGTGAGTTGTCTGAAAGCAGGATGTATTCCCAGACACTCTTAATAAGTCAACATGTTATCCACTGTTGTTGAGTGGAGTTTCAGATATAATTGAAACTATTGCTATTACAGTATCAAGCAGCCATGTGGGACGACAAAATACATTATTTGCTGATCCTGCAACAAACTTTCAGCCTCTTGATATGCCTTATAGACAGAATCACTGTAATTATGCGAATGCCGCAGCAATGTTTGCATAGTTCTATATTTCCCACATAACACATCACTTACTGCATAATAAACAGATTTGAACAGAAAAATTGTTTCTAGCTCAAATGATTGAAAAGTTACTAAAAATGCAGCAACAAGTGTTGACGCGCAATGGAAGGCCCTTTACAAAGGTTGACTGGTAACTTTTCTGAAGCTTGTTGCTATTTTTGGGTCCAAGATAGTGTTAGCAAGTTTAAACAAGTTTACCATTTGCAAAATATTGAAATAATTATATCAGAAAATGTGCTGCATAATGCTGCAAAATGTGCCTTTTCTTGCCGCATATTTTACTCAACCCTGCCACATAATTGGGCCCTCCACCCCTGCATATTTCTAGGAGCCCGGCTTATAGGGTTCCCAACTTTCCAAGAGAAAAATGTATGCAGTTTGTTGTTGTTTTTAGAGTCAACAAGGTCTGCACGATACCATATGTGTTATAGGATGACTTTTCTGCCTTTGTTAAATTATTAGTCAGGGCTCGTTAAAACAGCTCTATAACACATTTAAAGGCGATTTCTGATTATATTTTCTGGTTAAGTAGGTACAAGTACGAGCTAAAAGTACCTGGCATTTGGTCATTTTGCTTCTTTTAAAATACTAGTGTACCAGTAGGAATGGCACCACCGCCCCTCAAATGTCCACTGTGGCAGCAAATGTAATTTACAAATGTAAGGAATAGGCGGAGTGGGGACACAGGGGGTCTGGCAATGGGTGTAAAAAAGAAGAAAGCCCAGTTAACAAGTAAGTAGTCTTTGAAAGACCTGTGAGATAAGGCAGAGCTTCTGCCCAGCCAGCCCGCAGCAGCAGCCCATGTTTCTTAGCCCGGACTGGAGGCTGCATCAGCCTGGGCTAAGAAACACGACAGGGAGGGCTAAAGCCCTTTCAGCCCTACGGGCATTGCACCCCTCATGTATATATATGTAAGGGAATGTGGGTGAAGCACTCAGGTGCTCCTCACAGTAAGGCTGAAGCTCAGTAAGTTTCTCCCCCACAATTACAGGTACTGACTGCAAATACTCACTGTAGTATATACATGCAAAGGCATGGTCTGTAGAGCTGATACCTGTGATGATGTCATAAAAGTAACTCAAAGGCAGCGCACACAGTGGGCAAGAAACACCACCTAATTTGCAAGCTGTGTCCATGAACCCTGGCAATCAAACAGGACGATGGAAGGTGGTAACAGCAAGGGTGTAACACTAAATACACAGCCACAGTAGAGAAGAAACTAGCAAGAAGGAGTGCATAACATTAAAGAAGGGAAAACAAAGTACATATTTGGCAGAAAGCAAGTAACAAACCACACAAAGAAATTGGTAGCTAAGGCAGCAAGAACAGAAAGGAAACAAACTAGAAAGTGGAGCTAGGGCAAAAGGAAAGAAGGCAAGCATTAGGAAAATGGTAAATACAGAAAGAGTGAAAGTTGAAAGATCAAGAATACACTAAATAGTGCTGGCTCAGAAATGAAGGGAGCACTGCAGACTCTATACCCGCATCCACTGCCAGCTGCCAGGATTTGAAACGAGAACCAAAGCCTTTGCTCTTGTGAAATAAGTCATTTCCAATGGAGGTGCAACAGAAAGTACAAGAAAACTTTTGGCAAAATGTGAAGCTCTAGATTTCAGAATAGCAGGATAGGGACTAACAGGAGCATCGGAAGCAGAATTTTGAAGAGAGAAGCACTCTGATGCAGAAGGCAAGAATGGGTGCAGACGTGAACCAGCAGCAGAGATTTAGGAACTTGAAGCAAAGGTTCTCAAAATTAAAAAGTTGGCAGGCTGGAGTAATGAAGACACATTGACTTAGGCTCAAAGGCAGATAGCAAACTGGCAGGAGAACCAGAAGCCAAAGGCAAGCTGATGGAAGACAAAGGAGCTAAATGGAAGCAGACTTGAAGGTCTGTACCAGGAAGTAGTTATACGGAAGACTCATATGCTGGAGACTGAGGAACCAGATATGCAGGAGGCCCAGGCCCTGGAGACTTACATGCTAAGACTTTTGTCTCTGAGGCTGGAGACTCAGGGGCATGTTTACAATCTTTTGACGCAGGGCAGTGCTGCAAGCCTTCTTGCTGCGCTGTCCTGCGTCAAAAGAAAAGGGAAGGAATGCGCAGTATCATGAAAATACATCACACTCCTGTCCTTTTCCCCTGGGTTTGTGCACATTTGGCTACCATGTGCCAATGCAGGCACCTGTGCACCATGATGCAAGGATGTCTGCGTTGCAGGGACACCTTCCTGCACAAAAACAATCACAAGAGACATTTTTCCTCTTTGTATGTGTGCTGCAGAATTATGATTCCATAATGTCCTATGGAAATTGTAATACTGTGGACGGGATCTCCATCACATTTGTGACAGAGTAACCCGTCTACCAAACTCTAAATCAAGCCCTAAGTTAGGATCTGGCATAGAAGTGTTTGAGAACCAATAAGCACAATATTTGGAATGTAAATGCCTTTTATCATAAGGATAAGCTTTGTTCAAACTAGGATCTTCATCCTCTAGTCTAAAAGTAGACATGTAATGCCTTTCATTGTTGGGCACTCAGAAACTACCCAACACAGACTTAAATGAGTACTGGCAGCTTTCTTTCCAAGACCTTTCATTATGCACACACTCAAGGGTCATTGAATGGTTAGTTGGTCATTCTTTCAGGGACTATGGCAAGGACTGGTGGCAGGATAGGCAAAGTAACCAGAATACAGGGTGCAGAGCCGTCCAGGATCACACAGGAAGGAGAGGAGAAAGGGGATCCAAAGGCAAAGCTCTGCACAAGGGAACAAGAAAGTCAAAGGTCAGAAAGAACAAACATTCAAGATGCAATTTGGCATTTAGACTAACTAACACCCAAGAGGGATGTGCAAGATATATATATAATAACATTACCAATAAAGGGAATATGGGGTAAATCAGTCAGGAGAGCCACATAAGACTGATACTAAGTAAGGTTCTCACTCATAACTGCTGTTACAGATACTGACTGCAAATACCCATATATAGGATATACATGTAAATATAGGGTCTATGGAGAGGATACCTATAGTGATGTTATAAAAGTAACTCAAAGACAGTACTTACAGTGGACAAAAAAACTCCTGCTGGTTCATCAGCCTGGTGATCAAACAGGAGCATGCAAGGCAGTAACAGCAAGGGTGTAGAACTAAATATACAGCCATGATAGATAATGAGCTAGTAAGGCTGAGTGCTTAACAGGAAAGAAGAAGTAAGAAGCACTCTTGGCAGGCGGTGTGTGGCCAACAGTGCATGGAGTGAGCCGTCTTCCCGAGCACCCCGGCGGCCCAAGCCCTATCTGACACCATCCTGCACACCATTTGCACCCCCTGCCCGGACTAATGCCACAGCCCTTGTCCCCTGTGCGCTGGGACACCTCCGGCACCTTGAACGGCGAGCGGCATGGTGTCTGGGAAACTCAACATCGCCCTGACCTCCAGTGACGCAACAGTCCACCCACCTAAGAGGCTGGCAAAGAGGTGTGGAGGGGGACCCACCCCGATGGATGGAGAGAGAGGAAGGTGACTCACAGGCAAGAGGGATTGGGGGATCTGGGCTTATTCCCTGGGGCCCTTGGACTAATCAATGGAACTGCGGCAGGCTAACAAGCCACGATCGGAGGTTGTGAGCTCACTGTGGACACCTTGGGGTCCCCCTTCCTCCTGTGTGAAGTACCTGGGGTGTCAGGCCCCTATAAGCCTGACATTACCTGAGGATCTGGTATGGGGAGGGTCTCCCTCACCCCTGAGTCCCCTGTTGGGCTCTATTGGGGCCACTGTGCTTCTTGGCACGTGCGGCTGGGAATCTGGACCCATCTCTCTTATCTTCTGAGCTGATTGACAACACTGCTGTGGGAGGCGGGTCTGCGAGTTGTGGCCGGCATTGGGGAGCCGGCTGTGAATGCCTGGAATTCCTCTCCTGTGTGAACCGCCTGGACCGTTCCGGGGCCCCATGCCCCTGCCCCCTCTCCCGCACCGGGACAGTATTGGAGCGCTGGCTGGGGATGCCTCCCTCATTGCTTCTCCAGAGCTTGTACAGATCGATGCTCAACGCCATTTTCCATGGATCTCTGCAGCCTTATCAGCTGATTTGGTTAAGTAGACCCACAAAAAAGAACTGCCATTGATGGGGATGATGTGCTCAGAGGAGGCAGACATACAGTCAGAGGGCAACGATTGCATCTGTCTGAGGCCCCTGACCTGACCCCTGCACTACAAGACATCCTCCAAGCCATTACAGCCTCATGTGAGGCACTTGCAACAACGATCGATGCCTTGGCACAGACCTAGGTCTGCTACGATGCGATCATCAACGTCTTGCAGAGAGAGTAAAGGCCACAGAAAGAGACATTGCAGAGTTAACTCCCTCCCTAAGTACGGGCAACAGGCTAGATGAGCACTATGAAGACACGCCTAAAGCACCTGGAAGTCAGAGCAGAAGAAGTGGAAAACAGAGCGCGCCACAACAATATCTGCATAGTTGGGCTCCCCAAAAGAAGTGGCCCCTGCACTCTGTCCCCTTTTTTGGCTCTGGAGCATGCCCAGAGGGAGCCTGCAAGGCCGTCCCCCCAGGGGCCCATCCACACCCCATAGTAGCTAGAATACTTTATTACAAAGACTGGGTTCACCCGCTGAAGCAAACAAGGCTATGAGGGACGCTAACTGTTGATAACACCAAAGTAATGATGTTTCCCGACTTTTCCTGTGAGGTAGAGTGCCAAAAAGCCTTGTTTCTTGAGGCCAAAAAGAAACTACGAGAACTGGGAATATCATACTCAATGAAATACCCAGCCTGGCTACGAGTGGTCACTCTGGAAGGTGTGAAATTTTTCCAATCACTGGTGGATGTCTGGGCCTGGATGGACCTACAGCCAAGGACCAGGCCCAGTGGAGAGCCAAGACCAAGACCTGGAAAACGCAAGACATGGCGCCATCTGGCACTGCCCTGGACTTTCCCAACACTCTATCGCCAAAGGAGAAATGCTATGAGAGGCAAAGAGTAGTCAAGGCTGAGGCTTCACTAAGCTTCGCAGGCCCTGGGCAGTCCTCCCAGATTGGGGGGCCGGAGAGAGAGGGTTCTGACCCGGATCATGACGCCTCCATATCAAAAGCACCGAGCATTATCCCACCCGAGGTAACACCCAGAGCGGCAGATTAACTGATCTAGCACAGCTGATCCATGTGATGGACTAGGACGGGGCAGGCAAAGTCAGTTGTGCCGCGATGCGACTCTGCTAAGAGAGGGCTAACAGAGATACAATAATGACGAATAAAAATGAAAGGCAATTTTATTCTCTACACCAGTCGGAGTGGTACTGGGTGGCCTGGACCAAGGGATTGACTGTTCAAACCCCCAAGACTTTTGCAGTAAAATTAGAATTGCATGAATAGTTTGGATGGGCATGGATCCATTTCCTGTCCTGGGGAGTTGGAAAAGGTTTTGTTTCATGGTTATTTGTTCCATAATGTGGGCTTTCCCCAGTCGGAAACTACTCCTAACATCAATGCGCAGTGGTACCCCCACAGTACCTCCACGAGGAGACTCCTCCATAGACACCAAATGTCCAAGCATCTTATAATTTAATTTCCTGGAACGTAAGGGGCATACATAAAATGGCCAAAAGGTATAAAGTGTTCTCATACATGATTGGACGAGGCATACATATTGCGTTCCTCCAAGAGACACATCTCAGAGACAAGGAGAAGGCACTCCAACAATGGTGGAGGGGGCAACTTTTCTATACCACGTTCTCTGCTTATGCTAGGGGCGTATTGGTCTGGGTCCGAGCGGGAGTTCCATTCCAGCACATAAACACAGTAATCAACCCACAGGGCTGCTTTGCTGCTCTGCAAGGTAGATTGAATGAAAAGGATATCAACTTTGTGAACATTTATGGCCCGAACACGGATCAATCCTCCTTTCTAACAAACATAAAAGCATGACTATCCCCATACCTGACCTGACAGGCTATTGTGGGTGGGGACTTTAACTGTATAAGCAACCCTACACTTAATCAATCCCATCCCCTGCTTCAAGACTTTCCCATATTTCACTCCGCTCGTGCCTTCACAATGTGGGAAAGGAACTGGAACTGTATAGACTCCTGGCACGCTAGGAACCCCCCAAGCAGAGACTACTCTTCTTTTCCCCCCTACATGAATTACACATACGCCTTGACATGTTCCTATGCACGGCAGATGTACATCTCCTAGTTCACAACCCAGAATATTTGACTTGTACGATATCCAATCATAATCTGATCCTGTTGCGTCTAAGTTGGGCTATACCGTGCCCCAAGATTCCCACCTGGTGACTTAAACCCAAAGCTCTTGAGGACTGACAGTTCCTAGAAGCCATTCATGCTGGAATACAAGACTATTTCACCTCAAACATTGTAACTGCCTTCTCCCAGCTGGTGTAGTGGGATGCGTTCCAGGCGGTAATCCGTGGCCATTGCATAGCGAAATCGATCACCGTCTGCAGAACGCTACTCTGCAAACTTACGGATGCCGAGCAAGCACTTGGAGAGGCAGAACTAACCTGCCCTAAGCAACCAGAATCCCACTTAACACTGCTCGAAGCCAAAGAGTGAGTCTCGGCACACACCCAAATACTCCACTAATTTGACTTTAGAGCATACACCTGGAGGTCACATGCGGAGCACAACCGCGCCAGCCACTTACTAGCGTGGCTCATCAACACTGCCAAGAGAAGCTTGCCCACAGTGGAGCTCATCGTCAGTGAGGGAGCACATGACATGTCGGGCCTCTGCGACTATATCTCAGGAATAGATCTTCCCCGGCTTTCCAATGAAGAAGCAGTGGGACTGGGAATGGACATCACATTACAGGAAGTACTGGGGCGATCAAAGAACTGACGAGGGGTAAAGTACGATGTTCCAACAGGCTGCCGACAGAATTCTACACCACTTATGCGATGGAACTAGGACTCAGGCTGGTCGATCTATACAAAACAGCCACAAAGACAGGGAGATTGCCACTAACCACCAAAGAGGTGCTGGTCATGCCCCTCCTAAAACCCGGGAAGTCAGTGGTGGATTTTAAAGCATACCGCCCCCTCTCAATGCTAAATATAGAATATGAACTCCTAAGTAAAATACTAGCCAACAGATTACTCCCGCTTATGACTAAGCTAACCCACCTGGATCAAGTGGGCTTTATTCAGGGATGGAACACGGCAATCAACATGTAGCAGTTACTGATGATCTTTGAGGCCACCTCCTATGATAGGGAGCATGCTGCGATCTTGGCCATAGATATTGAGAAGGCCTTTGACAGCCTTGAATGGGATTACCTATATGCAGACACCATCCACATGGGATTGGATAGATCCTTCGTTGAGTGGACCCAGATTCTCTACACTGAACCGGTAGATAGGGTCCGTATGGGGCGACTCATTTTGGATAGCTACGCAATTGAGACGGACACCCGACAAGGGTGTCCTCTTTCACCTCTACTGTTTGCGATTGCTTTGAAGCCCCTTGCACAATTAGCACAACCTGGCTCTGCTTATGGAGGCCTCGGGGTGGGCCCCACCACCCTGAGGATCACACTTTACGCTGATGACCTCCAGATCTTACTTAGCAACACAGGGGTAGACCTGGCCAGAGCCAGAGCAATGCTAGAGAGCTTTGGCAAGTAAACCCACCTTTTTCCAGTGGCAGAGGAAACCCCACCCCTGGAAACTCTGGGTCAGCTTATTTGGGAACCACACTTCCTCTCTTACATGGGAGTCAAGGTCTATTATAAGGACATTGATATATTTGAAGGGAACTTGTCTCTAGGAGACTGAAGACGAATATGCAACTCTGGAAGACACTCCCTCTCTCGGTGGTGGGTCGCATAGCCATCATAAAAATTATAGTCATACCCAGATTCCTGTACTTCTTTGCTATACTGCCCCTCTGCATAACCAGACCATTCTTCACAGAGCTTAACTCCATTATAACAGCTTTCCTTTGGGGTACTGGATGCCGCCGCATAGCCCTGGCCACATTGCAACGCCCTACTCCACAGGGAAGGCTGGCAGTCAGGGACTTTGAATCCTACTACTTGGTGGCCTAACTACAGTGGTTCACAGAGTGGATGGCTGGCGGACAGGCCCCTGCCAGACTTATGGCCCTCACGGTCCCACCATTGGAAGATCTTGTGTGAACCCTGCTGCGAATTAGACATGTCCCAAAAGGTAGCTGTAGAGAGTTCCTGGTCATTCGGAAGTGTTGGACCCGCTGCCTTTTGAAAACAGCCACCCAGATTCCGTATTTCCCGGACCTCCCCTTAGGATGTTACACTTTCTCCCCCAGGGTGGAGACTGGAGGGAGCTTCAGGAATGGGTGGACACTGGGATCATTATGGTGGCACCCTCTATTGAGACTCCTTATCGCTCCCCTTTCAAGATGTAAGAACGGACTTTGACTTACCCCATGGCCATTTCCTAGTATGTGGGTCGGTGGAAGTGGCTATACGCCTACACTGGAGATCGGAATGTACCAAACCCAAGGCCCTTCAAAGTTGTCATTACATAGCTTTATCAGCAAAGCCATTAGCTGCCTCTACCACTCACTGCAGACAGATTCCCTACACTCACTAGAAACATTAAGGTCACGGTTGGAGCATGACTTGGGAACCCCAATCCCTAATGCAGCATGGGAGACCATTCTGGAGCGCACCCCGGAAGTCTCTAGAAATGCACGCTTTAAACTAATCAACTTCTACGTTCTCCATAGAGCCTATCTCATCCCAGATAGAATCAAGAGGCATTTTGGAGTAGCAGATACCTCATGCCCCAGGTGTGGTGAAGTGGGTGCCAACTTTATTCACACCAACTGTTCGACTATGGGAGGGGGATTCTTGCACATTAGTGAAAATAATGGGCCAAGAGGATTCCCTACCCCTGGCCACTGTTTACAACACTAGTTTCCCCATACTTCAGCGACAAAGGTAACCAGCAAATTTCAGGACCTTGGTCTCATATTGGCCAAACAAGAGATTACCTGTCACTAGAAGGACTGGGTAGGGCCCCAACTGATGACCTAGCATACAGAATTTGTAAAAAGGGCTGATTGCGAGGGAACACTCCTCCTGAGGGAGGCACGACATGGAATTCGCACATTAGACACTGCTCAAGCCTGGGGGACACTACTAGATGTACTGAAAACCCCTGCTCTTTCCTCGTGGGAGACCTTCCAAGATTCCTCCCCCACACAGAGAGCCAACCCCACAGGCCCCTATCACTTAACCATCAACATTACAGGGCTCCCCGATGCAGCTTCTGCCCCTTATCCCCACTGGCCAGCATTCACACAATAGTGTCAAATTGCCCCATGCAAAGGGACACACAGGAGCAGACGCACCATAACATATAATGCAGCTTTCTTCTTCCGATTCAGGAACGTTGGGGGAGGATATTAATCACCAGACTGTGATTTTCCAATTGCCACACTAACACTGTACCTCTTTATACCCTGACAGAATATTCCAGTCTTGAGGTAAATGTGTTGTATGTTGTGATAAAACTCAATAAAATCTGTTTGCAAAAAAACAAGCACTCTTGGCAGAAAGCAAGTAACAAACCACACAAGCAAACTGGAAGCTAAGACAGTAGGAACAGAAATGAAGCAAACTAGAAACTGGAGCTGGGGATAAAGGAACGAAGGTAGGCATTGGGGAGAAGGTAAATGCAGAACGAGTAAAAGTTCAAGGATACACTAAATAGTGCTGGCTCAGAAATCGAGAAAGCACTGCAGGACTTGCTAGTTAAAAGAACAAGGATTAACTAAGGCTTGGGAATCAAGGAAGCACTGCAGACAGTTAAAATAACAAGGACTAACTCAAATTCAGTAACTCGCAAAATGAGGGGCCACTTAAACAGGAACACTGCTGCAATTACCAGTACTGATCTGAAGGGAAGTGGGCCTTAAAAGAGCTCACTTTGATCACATGCCTCAGATGTTAGCCTGCGAGCACCTGCCAGCCACAGGTATACTGAATTCCTCCACAAATCCTTGACCTTTGTGGGTGCAGTGAAGCAGTGAGCAGAGAACTCTAAGTTTTGGAGTTTTTAGCATAAGCAGACTGGTTTCCTCAAAATCTGGCATGGGTCAGAAATGAATTGAAATTTCCTATTTGCTTCCAAGAGCCTAGAAACCAGTATGCAAGTATAGTAGAAGGTTCAGAAGTTTAACTGAACACTGGAAAGTTCCACAGAGTGGCCCCCCGGGAGTGGGCACGAAACGACATGGTGTGAATTGTGACAAAGCTTAGTAGCTATAAGCCTTTCCCACCAGCTTCAAGGGTTCATCAGTGTGATCTTTCAGCAGTGCATTCTCAGGCGCTAGAGGCCTCCAGCAGTTTCATCTTCTGATTTCACTATGCCGTTCCTTCTTAGCACTTGTAGAATAGTGCAGTTTCAGCCTCTTTTGTAAGCACCAAGTCTGCATTGCTAGAAGTTTCAGAATTTATTAGAGAGGACCTGGATTTAAACATTCCAGTTATGGTCATGTTACTCAACCTGTCTTCTGCATTTGATAAGGCCTTTATACTATTTTGTTTGAGAGACTAGAAAGGATTGGTATTGGAGATCAAGCCCTGTTATTGCTTAAATCATTCATCACTGATCATTCTCAGGCTGTTTTCCTTTATCCTTTTACCTCTACCCCATAACCTTTGGGGTGTGGTGTGCCTCAGGGCTCTGCGCTAAGCCTCACTCTCTTCAACATCCACCTGGAGCCATTGGCGAAGCTGGTTGAGGTTTGGGGAATGAGAGTTGTATCTCATGCAGATAACAACCATCTTATCCTTACTTTCCAGGAAAAGGCTCCCACAACTTTTTGCTCATTTAATCTTTACCTTAAAGCAGTAGTCGATTGGATGAACTCTAGTTGCTTAAAACGGATCTCAGATAAGATCGAGATTCTTTTCTTTGGCACCAAATCTTTACCAGATCCTGGCCTTTGGTGGCCATTGGAAATGGATGTCGCTTCTATCCCGGCCTCAGTAGTTAAAAATCTGGGTGCAAAATTTGACTTTAGCTTGACATTTGAGCACCAAATCAAGGCATTGTTCTCCCCCTGGTTCCTTACCCTCAGGTCCTTAAGGAGGATGTAGCACCCTATTCCTATGGAAATCCGCAAAACAATTGTCCATGCCTTGATCACATCTCAATTGGATTATGCCAACAGCCTGTCCTTGGGGCTACCCTAGTTTCTGACCCAGTATCTTCAAATTATTCAGAACATGGCTGCCCGTCTTATTCTTAGGATTCCCTCTTGGACATCAGTATCAGCTCATACGACTTCTGCACTGGCTCCCAGTGAAAAAGAGGATTCAGTTCAAGGCTCTCATTTTCACATTTACTGCGTAAAATCATAATGACCCTCTATATCTCTAGTGCCGTTTCAAGCCTTAAACCCAGGTGAGGCGGCTAGGATCGAATTACCTGAAACTTCTCCAAGTTTCACGTATCCACAAGACCAGAGTAGGTGGGAGATCATTTGTGTTTCAAGCTTCTAAGCTGTGGAATGCTCTTCCTGTTGAGCTAAAAATCAGTCCAACTGAAGCCGCTTTCAGGAAAGGGCTAAACACGTTACTTTTTGACTCCTGCCTTGATGTCACTTAGATTCCTCATAGGAAGAGCTTGTGATGGTGTTTTCTTTCCGCTAGCACCAGGATCCCTCTTTAGTGGTAGCAGTGCGCTCTATAAGTGTATTATATTGTATTGTATAAGTCTCTTATCAGTGTTATAGGATCCTATTTCAGAACGTTTTGTCTGTCTTTGCCTTGTCCATGCTTTAGGATACCAAACAGTGTCAGCTTCTTCCTTAAACACCTACTCCATGCTAGAGGGATTTAGTCAGGTGAGCTACTTCCAATAATGTTTTTTCAGAGCTTTACAATCCCGACAACCAACTTGTTTTAGCAGTACTACCTCGGTACTTTCTGATTTCAGCAAAGTGCTTCTCTTCGAGAGGTCTCTTCTCAGTGTTGTAGGACCTCCACAGTGTGATCTCCCTCCACTAATGCTGTCTCAGGGTTTTAGGATCCAAAGTAGCTTCGCCTATTTGCAAGAGTGCCTTCTTAGTACCAGAATACATACTTGCAAACTATTGCTGTTTTGCACAGTTTTCTTTTCTTTTTATTTTCTCATTAACTTTCAAGTAACTATAACTCTTGCCCTGCTTGTAGCTCTCGGTGCCCTACTCATAGCTTTCTGCCCCCAAAACTGAGTTCCAGTGCCCATTATTTGCAATCACCTTTTCAAAGTAAGCAGTTGGTCAAAAGTTCTGAAACAATGGCTGAATAGCTGTCTAGCTACTTGCTGCGCCTTTTTCTAGTGAAAATGGGCCAGTCGCTACACTTACTCCCCGAGCTGTGCCCATGCTCCTTCAAGACCCTATGTAGATCTTATGTACCTATCCTTCCAAATGTTCCATTGAGGTCTGCACTGCAGAGCCAACTTCAGACAGTGCAGTTCTGACTGACAGTGGGGCCATGGGTCTGCACGCATCATGTTTATGTACTTATAACTAAGTGTCAGTGTCTTTAGTAGAATGTGCCTAGAAGTGCAGGATTTGACAGACATTTGTTCAAATGGGCGTTGAGGAAGAATACACAACCCCAGGTATATTTGCATTTATATTCTACTCAGTTTTTATAATTTTACCAACTGAGGTGCTTTTGAAACACCATTGGTCACACATTTCCTGAAAAGTTACCAGTGCTCCGGGGTCATTGTGTTTTAACATTCACGTATTAATCAGTAGAAAAAGTTGTAAAGGTCCAATAATGCTAATACGTTATTGTAAAATGTGCTGCGTTATTTAAAATATATTGAGTTATTTTTTAAAAGACATTCTTAGGGGTGGTGGCACACCTCTGTCCATCTCTGAGGTGCTTCATTTGTTCCTGAGGGCCGTGCCCTATAAAACATCTTCGCCTGGCTATGGGCCTGGGTAGAGAGGGATGCTACACAACAAATCTATTGAACCTGTTTGTTTCCGCATCTCTTGTATGCTAGGTAGATCGTAGCCTTTATCACCGCTATCTCCATTATACCCATCTCAGCTAGAACACTGATGCCCTAATCTGCCTTGGCCACAGTGCTCCATGTTTACTTCGCCTGACACCATCCATGCACGCTCCGTAGATCTAGCCTGGATTCCGATGCCGACCTGCCAGGTGTTTCTTTCACTTCCATGCACCACAGGTAGGTGCCTCTTAAGATGCCTCTTTTTTAATCTCTTGGGCCTTTATTTATACTTTTTTAGCGCCGCGTTTGCGCCGCTTTTTGATGCAAAAACGGCGCAAACTTACAAAATACAGGCCCGTATTTATACTTTTTTTGCGCCGCATTTGCGTCGTTTTTTGACGCAAAAACGGCGCAAACTTGCAAAATACCATTGTATTTTGTAGGTTTGCGCCGTTTTGCGTCAAAAAGCGGCACAAATGCGGCGCTAAAAAAAGTATAAATACGGGCCTCAATTGTATTTTGTAAATCTGCGCTGTTTTTGCGTCAAAAAGCGGCGCAAATGTGGCGCTAAGGAAAGTATAAATATTGGTCTTTTAGGTCTTGCGTAACAGACAGTGCAAGCTATCTGGCTGCAAAAGACCTATTGTGAGCTTACAGTGGACTTAAAGTCTGTCCATTACTTACCATTGATTGGCTTTTTTGTCACTATCATGTGCCTGCTTCTTATTCAATGGCTTCTTGTGTTTGTCCCTATCCTGGATCACAACTTCTTTATGATCCATATTTGGCGTGACTTGTATCCTTCCACTGCTCACATTTAGGGAACATCCAGCACTCCTTAAGAGTATGTATCTTTAAGCTCCCTCCCTCGTGTGCTGCTTCACCCCTCAAATGTACGCCCTCAGCCCATACTCCGTGTAGTGCTCCCAACCCCTCCAAGCTTGTTAATTAAAGCACAGCAACATGGATATGTTTGCTTAGGTATGGCTGAAGAACAGACTTTAAGGGTTGGTTTTGTTTAATCTTCATTTCACATATTGTATAAAAGCACAAGCTCTGGCAAACAACAACTTTTATGGCAAAGCCAACAGTGCAGCACTTGCATGAGAAAGGCGAGACCTTTTGATGCCAATACCTTTTAGATTTCTTCTCCAAAGTTGTGCTACAGATCATCCTTTCACTTCTGTTTATTCTGGGTAGAAACAGTTTATAATAGCCTAAACCCCTCTTTCTTTCAGTGCTGTGCCCCCTCAGCCCGTTTTATTCTTGGAGCATCTGGCATCCTGCATAATTCTGTCCCCGATGGACCTTGAGCTTTCAAATACCTTAATCGGCGATCTGCATCCTAGTTAGATACCGTCCGAGCGGCTCGACCTCAGTGCTTCTGTTGCAACCATGGGCCAGATGTAGCAAGCATTTCGCAGTTTGCGCCATGCAAAATGCCGTTTGCGATGCTCATTCACAATTTGCGAGTCGGTACCGACTCGCAAATTGTGAATGCGACTTGCAAATAGGAAGCGGTGTCCCCTTCCTATCTGCGACTCGCATCGCTATGCTAAATTGCTTTGTGGCCGCGAATGCGGTCGCAAAGCAATTCGCAGTTACCACCAGTGTCACACTGGTGGTAACCCATTCGCAAAAGGGAAGGGGTCCCCATGGGACCCTCCCCCTTTGTGAATGTTGCCAAAAAGGTTTTTTCAGAGCAGGCAGTGGTCCAATGGACCACTGCCTACTCTGAAAAACTGAAACCAATTGGTTTCGTTCTTTTTTTTTATTTTGCAACTCGTTTTCCTTTAAGGAAAACAGGCTGCAAAATAAAATTAAAAAACTGCTTTATTTAAAAAGCAGTCACAGACATGGAGGTCTGCTGACTTCAGCAGGCCACCATCCCTGTGAGTGCAGGGACTCGCTATGGGGTTGCAAAATGTGACCCACCTCATTAATATTAATGAGGTGGGTCTTTGCGACCCCATAGCGACTCGCAGTCGGTGTCTGAGACACCGTACTGCATCCGATTTTTCGAATCGGAAAATGCTACATCTGGCCCCATGTCTCATTCAGTGCTCCACTGATACCCCAGGATCTGCAGCTCCCACCCTGTTGTTAGCACCTTGTGCAGTTTACGTCCTAGTGCTAATGCCATATTGGTCATTATCTCTACAATTGTATTTTGTACGTTTGCACCGCTTTTGCGCCACAAAGCGGTGCAAATGCGGCGCTAAAAAAGTATAAATATGGGCCTTTGTGTCGTAAAACATGTGTAGGCAGGTAATTGGTGTCCCGAGGCTAGGTCAGCTATACTTGCGCATTTCCAAGTATTACACAAGGGGTAGATTGAGTCCCTGATGCCTGCTTTTCTCAAGAACAAGAGTATCCCTGCCCCAACAGTCCATGGGTCGCCTGCACTAGTATTCTTCACTGCCCTGCACCCAGCTCACGCTGTCTGCTTGGCAATCTTGCTTAACCTCCCAAACACAGGGTAGAATATCAGTCTCCAATTGGCACGAGGCCTGCACAAACAGCAGCAACTCCTAGCACTAACAAGCGAAGTACACTTAATGCCAACTTCTGCTCTCATACCCCTCTTCACCCACCTCTCTCAACAAATCCCTAGCAGCGAAGGAAACAAAATACAACAGGTGACATCTGAGAGAGTTGAACTTTGAAAGATTCATTCTCTCCTCCTGAATATACTATCTTTATCCGCAATGTTCTGGCGGCCAATGCAAGCCACAGATCACTTGTCCCACATAATCAGCACAGTGAACAGTAGAGCTTCCAGCGTGTTTACTATATTCACTGTCACTAAAACAGTCTCCTGATAAGCAGACTTGGCAACCATAAAGATTATGTAGCTGACTGGGTGGACTGCCAGTTTATGCCGTATTGCCACTTTCTATATATATTGACATATTTGGTGGCCATGGCGGCTCTATTTTCCTTTATACTAACACCTCAACATTACTGAACGGCTTTAAGGACAGCAGTTGTGTGACCAGATGACCTTTCCACATATATGCTCTGTGGTCACTGCTACTGATCACTGACTAGCTTTGAGGAGGAGGTCGTGGCCTAACGTTTCACCTTCTCCATATACTCCAAATACTTACAACTCTGGACCACTGATTAGTTTTAAGAAGAATTATGACCACCTGACTAGTGTGCACCGTCCATGGTTACTGATCTCCATTACCGACAAGCTTTAGGCCCTCACTGTGACCTGCTGAAACTTCCACATATACTCCCTGTGGTCGCACGTTTGAATTTTTGAGTATTTTTAGGGACTGGCATAGTGACCTGATGATATGCATAGGGTGCCTGCTTTGGTGCAAGGCAGCCAATGGCGCGCCACAGCAGTAGAAGAGGCCAGGGCAGCAAGAAGCCTTGTGGCGCTGCCCTGCATCAGAATGTTGTAAATAAGCCCCTAAGGGGCAGAGATTGAAAAGTGGTGCTGCACCTACCTAAGGCCACCATGGTAGCGCCGTATTTAAAATACAGCGCACTATGGCAGTAGTTACGGTGACTAGTGTCATAATTTTTTACGCTAGGCCGGTACTTCGCAGGATTAGTATAAAAAATGATGGGTGATTTTTGATAAAAATCCAGAATTGGCGATAGTGTCCCACATAATATGAATCTACAAGGCAGTTAATGACATCGCCTGTGAAAAACATCATTTAAAACACCCTTCGCACACTGCACTTCTGCCCCCTGATCACTCTCCAAAGGCAAGGTATCTCGGCTGGTCTGAGATACTGAGCACTGCACTTCATTGTGCCTCCTTTACTTAGAAGTACTGCAATAGGGAATTAAAATTGAATGCTACCTCTTTTTACCAGAAGAGTTGAAACAACTTGTGAAACTTCACATTTGTGATGAATCCATTTAACTGCAGATTCCTCATCTTGTGAATGTCCCCAGACGCCAGACTGGATCCGGAAAATTCAAAAGCAGTGCTCCTGCGAGCCGTTTGGTGGCCCCATGCTAATCCACGTCAATGCCGTTATGCCCCGGCAGTGACAAACGGAGCTACATATAAAAGCCACCCATTCGTGCTGATGTCAGTTCCATTCTTTCTGTGCCTTCAGACCCGAATCCTTCTATCTGCACTCTGTGAAGAGATTTTCTTGCAAAATGTCCAGTTTGCAAGGGACATGTCTCGCCCTAAAACAGTAAAGTCTAAGGGGGTCATTCTGACCCTGGCGGTAAAGCCGCGGTCAGAAAACCGGGGCCGGCGGTTTCCCGACGTTTTTGCCCCGGCTGGGCGAATCCGCCAGGGCAGCGCTGCTTGGATTCTGACCCCCGTACCGCCAGCCTGTTTCTGGCGGTTTTCACCGCCAGGAAGAGGCTGGCGGTAAGGGGTGTCCTGGGGCCCCTGGGGGCCCCTGCACTGCCCATGCCACTGGCATGGGCAGTGCAGGGGCCCCCTAACAGGGCCCCATGAAGCTTTTCACTGTCTGCCTAGCAGACAGTGAAAAGCGTGACGGGTGCAACTGCACCCGTCGCACCGCCGCAACACCGCCGGCCCCCAGGCCCAGCGGGAATGTTGGAATGCCGGCAGCGGTCTTTTGGCCGCATGGCGGCCGATTAGCGGTTCCAGCTTGGCGGGCGGCTACCGCCGCCTGCCAAAGTTGGAATGACCGCCTAAATCTTAAGGGCTGCTGTAAGCAGATGTCTGCGACACATCTCCAAGCAGTGTGTCTCAGTGGCTTGGGCTCGATGTGTGACTCAAGGCTTTTGGAAGCCTCCCCCAGGCCGTCTTATTGCTTTAGGCATTGGGTTTGTACTTGAACCGTTATCAGTATTTGTTGACTGGTTTTTATGCCCACTAGTAACTAAAATTCGATTCTATGTCAGAGAAACAAAACATTTTCTAAATATGATTTCAGAATTGACTTTTGATCCAAATATAGAATTGATTATCAGGCTAGATGTAGAGGCTCTGTACACTAGTGTTCTGTAGGGTGAGAGCCCCAGGGTCATTGAAAACCTATTGGATGAAGAGAAATGTGTGTTTAGGATCCCCGTCCAAAGGGTATGGACGTAGCCAATATAGCACTGAATACAAATTTCTTTGAATATGAGGGTACTATCTATCGCCAAAAGTATGGTTCATTGATGGTCAGTACCTTCGCCTTGAGCATAGCGTGTTTGTATGTCTACCACTTCGAGAAGGAACATATTTGCAATACCAACCCATATTGTAGAGAAATGAGGCCATGGCGCTGTTGATGATATGTTTATCTCTTGGAGGGGCAACACTGACACAGCCTCCACGTTCCTTAAGTAGCTGAACAACCAAAACTAATTTTTGAAGTTCACATTCCCATGAGTAATAAAGAGATCTCATTTTTAGATTTGACTACTAGAGCAGAAAAATGGAACACTGAAAACAAAAATCTACACCAAACCAGCAAATAAAAACAGTCTACTTGATTTTCAAAGTGCCCCATCGCGCTCCCTCGTGGAAAACCTACCTGTCTGACAGTTCCTACAAATAAGAAAAAATTGCTCTGATATTCAGAAGTACAAAGTGGAGGCCGAAAAATTAACAATTAAATTGGTAGAGAAACTCTTTCCTTAATAGACAGAGCTAACAAAAGGGCTAGGCACAACCACAGGAATGGGTTATTTGAGGACAGGACAAGAGATCAGAAGAAACAGCTGATCTGCACCAGTACCTACAGTAATGTAAAGAGGATCACCAATAAACAATGGCGTATTCTGCACTGCAATAGTTTGAGCTTCTAGAAACCTTTGTTCTCTTTCAAAACAAGCACTAGTGTGAGAGATATGCTCGTTCATACAAAACCTAAAGAAGGGTTGAAGAATGACCAAAGAACTCTATGGGACCTTCCAAACATCACAGGCCATATGGACAATGGTCAGTGTGTTCCTTCACCTCTCAAAGTACTTAAATAGACCTGGACTTAAAAACTCCCTGGTAACACATCCACCACACAAATTTCAATTGTTCAAATACCTAGAGGGTTTCTTTTATCTACACTGACAAATTCAGAAGGAACCCACCTATGCGTGGAAATTAGTCTTAGACATATGAGAGGGACACACTTACTAGATGGGACTAAATTATCCATTCCTCCCACATTCCTGTCCGTCTATGTACGTCACAGAATGACACACTAAAGAACGATCACGCCACAGCGAAGGTGAGTGCAGCATCTAAGACTTCACACATTGGGTCTTACTGTTAAATACAACAACCAGAGCATACCAATGGGAGCAGCCAGGAAGAGACATGGCATACTTAGATATCAGAAGGTGGCATGGCACCCTTGACGATGTAAGTAATCGTACTGCAAAATGAAGGGACAGCAACAGGCATTTGAAACCCTTTAAAGTACGTTTGACCTACCAAATTACATTCTTCCTATTTGTCACTACTTTTCCTTATACTGTGTGACACTTTATGTTACAGTGTGTGACTACAGTGGCATGCCCCTGTCTCTCTATGGCGCACCAGGTGGATCTCACACAGGGTAAGGTACCAAGTGACTATAGAAAAAGTGCACTTATTCATGTTTTTTTTTGGCTTCCACCAACATTAAATGATTACACGTATACATTTTAAGTATATAGATGTATATGTATGTACTCTGTCAATGTTCCGAAGGCAATGGCTCGGTTTCTCTTGTGTGCATTTAAAACAACGGTATGTTTACATATCATGTTACACATTTTGCATGTGGTGTGCGGCATGGGTACATGTTTGTTTACAGAATTTCAAGACCAAATTAGTCCTATGAGGATATTTTCCAAAAGGTATGATGCCCAGGGTCATTGTTGTCTTCTACAGGACTCAACACTAAGGCGAGTAGCCCCTGCATGTTATTTGTTGTATGTCATATGTCCAGATTTACTGAGCTAGGATGACTAACAGACAAAAATGGCCAACTGGCCAGCTACGTTCCAGGGCGCATTCCTAGTCTGATGAAAACCCGGGACCCTTAGGGGCCTTTTTCTGATAGAGGCTGGAACAGGTTGACTTACGTATGGGTGTAGGGCTATCATTCCCTTGTATCATAGAAACACGGTTTTATTCATACATAAAAAAACTACTATTGAAAGGGATGCTCTGGTGTTTTTAGGTATTTTTAGTCTTCTGAAGACCCCGGTAGACAACAATCTCAAAAGTGATCCCTGGAACATGGTTGAGACGATCCTGGTTTTTAGGGACCAGGATGCGATCCAATAATTAAGCACAACACTACTAGAGTAGGTGGGAGTCCTAGAATACAAAAAAAGTAGTTTTGTTCTCTGAGGGAGGATTACCCGACATTTGAACATCTGGATCTGTACACAAGGTTGTAGGATACCTTTAAGTACATCATATTTAGGTAGGGAGACAGTATCCTATTGTCCTCCACCTTCTCTCCCCCCTTCCCGGACAACCAAAGCCAATTTTTCTTAAACCGGAATTTGTAACAGTCCTTGATGACTACGCCCAGATGAATCCAAAAGCACAACAGAGAATACTCCAGTCGAGCTCCAGGTCGAAGTTGAGAGCACGGATCTGTTCTCAGTCCTGAAAGAAGTTGTTTCCGCAGCAGATCTTACTTGTGGTTGATGTCTTCGGGTAAGTCAAAGAAAAAACACAAGACGTCCAAGTGGGACCCAGCCACTTCCTGCCTCTCTCATTCTTCAGAGAAGGTGTCTGGGTGTTACTGTGCCTCCAGGTCTAGCTCCTGTTCCACTGAGTTACGATTCCATTCCCCGTCCGCGAACTGCTAAGCCTGGTCATCTCTGAATTGGAACACAACTAAACCATGACCAGTTTTGCGCTGATTGGGGCTCATCAGTTTGGTGCAGCTTGCTTCCAGTGCACATTGAGCAAGGGACCCAAGTATGGACATCCCCCTGACCAATTTGGGAGTGGGGTTACATCAAGCACACAAAAAGTGATGGAAGGAATTGTTGCAATTTGACTAAGCAGTGGCAGTTGCTCAGGGTAGCATTCCATCCCATATATGGTGCAGAGACAGCATAAGACCCCACTGCTAGCACAACAGCCACTTCTGCCCTTTTGAGTTTAGGACAGTGGGACCAACTGACAATGGCCTGGCCATCAGGGGCAGCATATATCTCAATCCTGTGATCCACCGACAGCAACCTCACCCCTGTAGTGTGCCATTAATGGCACATAGAAATCCGATAGGAGGCAAGATCAGTCACTTCCTGCAGGAATGGCAACACATTACATCTAATAGGTACCGTAGATTGTTCAACAGGGCTATGACCTGCCATTCATTTTTGAAACACAATACCTGGTACCTTCATTGGAACACCTGTCAAAGGAACATCTATCCATGTTACCCAGGAAGTGGAACCTCTTTTGGCTAGAGGGTTGGAAGTGGGGACAGGGTGTTATTCCTGCTACTTCCTGTGAAGATGGACCAAAGCCCCTCTCCTATCCTAGATCTTCTCTTCTCTCAACGCCTTTGTAAAATTCAAGATGCTCATTCTGGCCCAGGTTCTTTTATCTTGTACAGTAGTGTAAAGAAATGGCTCCCTGTTGCAGTTACCCCCCACTTTTTGCCTGATACTGATGCTGACTTGACTGAGAAGTGTGCTGGGACCCTGCTAACCAGGCCCCAGCACCTGTGTTCTTTCACCTAAAATGTACCATTGTTTCCACAATTGGCACAACCCTGGCACCTAGGTAAGTCCCTTGTAACTGGTACCCCTGGTACCAAGGGCCCTGATGCCAGGGAAGGTCTCTAAGGGCTGCAGCATGTCTTATGCCACCCTAGGGACCCCTCACTCAGCACAGACACACTGCTTGCCAGCTTGTGTGTGCTGGTGGGGAGAAAATGACTAAGTCGACATGGCACTCCCCTCAGGGTGCCATGCCAACCTCACACTGCCTGTGGCATAGGTAAGCCACCCCTCTAGTAGGCCTTACAGCCCTAAGGCAGGGTGCACTATACCACAGGTGAGGGCATATGTGCATGAGCACTATGCCCCTACAGTGTCTAAGCAAAACCTTAGACATTGTAAGTGCAGGGTAGCCATAAGAGTATATGGGCTGGGAGTCTGTCAAAAACGAACTCCACAGCTCCATAATGGCTACACTGAATACTGGGAAGTTTAGTATCAAACTTCTCAGAATAATAAACCCACACTGATGCCAGTGTTGGATTTATTAAAAAATGCACACAGAGGGCATCTTAGAGATACCCCCTGTATTTTACCCAATTGTTCAGTGCAGGACTGACTGGTCTGTGCCAGCCTGCTGCTGAGAGACGAGTGTCTGACCTCATGCGGTGAGAGCCTTTGTGCTCTCTGAGGACAGAAACAAAGCCTGCTCTGGGTGGAGGTGCTTCACACCTCCCCCCTGCAGGAACTGTAACACCTAGCAGTGAGCTTCAAAGGCTCAAGCTTCGTGTTACAATGCCCCAGGGCACTCCAGCTAGTGGAGATGCCCGCCTCCTGGACCCAGCCCCCACTTTTGGCGGCAAGTCCAGGAGAGATAATGAGAAAAACAAGGAGGAGTCACTGGCCAGTCAGGACAGCCCCTAAGGTGTCCTGAGCTGAGGTGACTCTAACTTTTAGAAATCCTCCATCTTGCAGATGGAGGATTCCCCCAATAGGATTAGGGATGTGACCCCCTCCCCTTGGGAGGAGGCACAAAGAGGGTGTACCCACCCTCAGGGCTAGTAGCCATTGGCTACTAACCCCCCAGACCTAAACACGCCCTTAAATTTAGTATTTAAGGGCTCTCCCTGAACCTAGAAATGAGATTCCTGCAACAACAAGAAGAAGGACTGCCTAGCTGAAAACCCCTGCAGAGGAAGACCAGAAGACAACAACTGCCTTGGCTCCAGAAACTCACCGGCCTGTCTCCTGCCTTCCAAAGAACTCTGCTCCAGCGACGCCTTCCAAAGGGACCAGCGACCTCTGACTCCTCTGAGGACTGCCCTGCTTCGACGACGACAAGAAACTCCCGAGGACAGCGGACCTGCTCCAAAAAGACTGCAACTTTATCCAAAGGAGCAGCTTTAAAGAACCCTGCAATCTCCCCGCAAGAAGCGTGAGACTTGCAACACTGCACCCGGCGACCCCGACTCGGCTGGTGGAGAACCAACACCTCAGGGAGGACCCCCGGACTACTCTACGACTGTGAGTACCAAAACCTGTCCCCCCTGAGCCCCCACAGCGCCGCCTGCAGAGGGAATCCCGAGGCTTCCCCTGACCGCGACTCTCTGAAACCTAAGTCCCGACGCCTGGAAAAGACCCTGCACCCGCAGCCCCCAGGACCTGAAGGACCGGACTTTCACTGCAGAAGTGACCCCCAGGAGTCCCTCTCCCTTGCCCAAGTGGAGGTTTCCCCGAGGAAGCCCCCCCTTGCCTGCCTGCAGCGCTGAAGAGATCCCTTGATCTCTCATTGACTTCCATTGCGAACCCAACGCTTGTTCTAACACTGCACCCGGCCGCCCCCGCGCCGCTGAGGGTGAAATTGCTGTGTGGGCTTGTGTCCCCCCCGGTGCCCTACAAAACCCCCCTGGTCTGCCCTCCGAAGACGCGGGTACTTACCTGCTGGCAGACTGGAACCGGGGCACCCCCTTCTCTCCATTGAAGCCTATGCGTTTTGGGCACCACTTTGAACTCTGCACCTGACCGGCCCTGAGCTGCTGGTGTGGTAACTTTGGGGTTGCTCTGAACCCCCAACGGTGGGCTACCTTGGACCAAGAACTGAACCCTGTAAGTGTCTTACTTACCTGGTAAAACTAACAAAAACTTACCTCCCCCAGGAACTGTGAAAATTGCACTGTGTCCACTTTTAAAATAGCTATTTGTGAATAACTTGAAAAGTATACCTGCAATTGAAATGATTCAAAGTTCCTAATGTACTTACCTGCAATACCTTTCAAACAAGATATTACATGTTAAATTTGAACCTGTGGTTCTTAAAATAAACTAAGAAAATATATTTTTCTATACAAAACCTATTGGCTGGATTTGTCTCTGATTGTGTGTACCTCATTTATTGTCTATGTGTATGTACAACAAATGCTTAACACTACTCCTTGGATAAGCCTACTGCTCGACCACACTACCACAAAATAGAGCATTACATTCCAAAAAACCTTTCAGGTGGACCGTGTACCTTTACATGAGTAGAACTCATGCTACATCAAATTGCTGTTTTAGAGACACTATTATCCCAATCAGAGTATATCAGTTTCAGTCTTTTCTGTGTAGATGTACCTAATGTGAAAGGTTATGAGATCAATATGTTAATCCACTTCCATTGCTTTACAGTGATTGCTTTTATCATTCAAATCTGATTTGCTTATAATGTTTTTTTGTGTTGATGTTTTTGTTTTGTTTTTGTTTGAAATAAGAGATATGAAACAAAAATTCATTGGTCATAGGGTGGAATGTGATGCTATTAATTGTGTTTGACCAATGACTTTGTGTTTCACCACTGCGCATATTAGTTGCTCAATGTTCACCAGTAGCACATTACATGTTGTGTTCAGTTTAGCTGCCTATTGGCTTTAACAACATGGAGTTAGCCATTACATTTTGTATTCAGTTTAGCTGCCTATTGGCTTTGACATGACATTAGACATTACATTTGATATTTAGGTTAGCTGCCTATTGGCTTTAACGTGTGGTTAGACATTGCAGTTGAGACATTGCAGATGAGCTGTGTTTTTCCAAGCTGTGTTTTTCCACATGGTAGACCAAGCTGGGTTTTTCATCCCAGACCTTAGCTGATAAGAGCACGTAGATTTTGTGTTTACCTCGCAATCCAGTCTGAGAGCGAGTGAGCTCGGGAGAATTGGCCACTCTCCAAGTTTCTTCGGTTCTCACACTGAGTTTGCTTTTAAGGATGACTCTGGACTACAGCAGGGTTAGATTGAATCTGCTTGACTTCAGACAGGAATGGGGACGTCAGTTGCCTGTCTCCCGTTTGGGTCGAAAATCTCTTTCTTGCAGTTGAACGGAGTCATCAACTTTAAGCCCCAGAAAGATGAAGCTGAATATAGGCCCTACTTTGACAGCCTTGCCCTACGGTGATGAATTTTGAATTTTATGCTTTGCTTTGAAGTTATGCTATAATATAATCACATGTATTTGCTGTGTACATTGCAACTGAGAAGTACTTTGATATATTTTGCTTTCATTGCTGCGACTACTTTTGAACGTGTGCTTCGAATCTACTAATTTCGTCTCTCAGGAACCTTGTGGTGAACAATAAATGTCTTCTTTAAACTCAGAAGTGCATTCCAGAGAGGTTCTGTAAGCTCGGTTATGAGATAAGAGCAGGAAAGCAGAACAGGCGGCGGCAGGAGGGACAATACCAGGGGTTCTGGGCGGACTTGCAGGCCATTAACAACACCCTGATCTCCATAGCAGGGGTGCTAGCAGACATGACCAACATTATGAGGGAGGCAACAGCACACCACAGGCCCCTGCCACTAGCCAGACATCTGAACAGCCTTCCACCTCGGCTGCCGCTAGTGGCCAGGAAGCTCCGTCACAGGACTCACAGGCCACCAGCACCACTCCCGCTGCAGAAGGTGAACCACTCCACAAATGTTCCCTGTGATCCAGACAGAAGCCAGAGACACTTGCCAAGACCACTGCCAGGAAATGAGGCTCTCCTGGTTGTCACCCTTGTGTCCCACTCAGTCACCCTGTCCACCTTGAACTGCCATTGCTCACCTTCCTATGTCCCCATGCACACTGCACCTGTGCTACAAACAGACTGGAACAATACCCTGGACTTTCCTCCATCATCACTCTGTCCCATTGTAATTTCCCCCTATATGTTAGCACTTCAATAAACACCCTTGGATCAAAATCTATTTAGTGTATGTCATGTATTTCAAATATGGATTGATAGAAACAGGTACAACCACTGCAAATTAACTGTACGTAGAATTATCATAGAATAATGACCTGTAGCTGGCTGTAGTGATCACACCAGGAGTATATGTCGGGTCACCAAGATCTGCAAAATGAATTGCCAGAGGGAACAGTAAGTGGGCATAGAAGTGGGAAATAACAGCATGCCATTGTCACACAGATTACAACCATAGTCATTGTAATGTAAAGCTACACTGTTCTACCTGTGTGTCACTGGAAGTATTGTCTGATCACAGATGTTCTGTCGTCCTCATCCTCTGCCTCCTCATCCTCACTGTCCACAGGGTCCACCGCTGACACAGGGGCATCCCCAGTCTCCACCTCCTGCAGAAAAGGGACATGGCGTCTGAGGGCCAGGTTGAGCAAAATGCAGCATGCCACTACTATCTGGGCAGACCTTTTTGGGTGAGTATCACAGGGATACACCTGTTAGATGGAGGCACCGGAACATGGCCTTCAGAAGGCCAAAGGTCCTTTCAATTATCCTTCTGGTTCGCCCATGTGCATAACGTTCTTCCGCCCTTGTCCTGGCATTCCTCACAGGGGTCAGCAGCCATGATGGGTTTGGGTAACCAGAGTCACCTGCAAATATTGAGGGACAACATTTAGCCACACACTATCCTATATTGCCCACATCATACCCATACACCAACATATACTGGGTGGGAACCAGGGCTCACCTATTAGACACACCCTGTGCCTCTGGAGTTGAGCCATTTGGGATGCTTCTATTCCTCAGGATAAAGGCATCATGCACAGACCCAGGATACTTTGCATTGTTGTGGGAGATGTACTGGTCTGCCAGGCACAACATCTGCATATTCATGGAGTAAAAGCTCTTTCGATTTCTGAACACCTGTTCATTTCGCAAGGTGGGGACAAATGCAATATGTGTTCCATCAATAGCTCCAATAATCTAGGGAATATGTTCCATTGCATAGAAATCAGCTTTCACTGTGGCCAAATACTCCACCTGGGGGAAAACGAGGTAGCTGCACATGTGTTTAATCAGAGCAGACAACACTCTGGTCAGCACTATTGAGAACATTGGTTGTGACATTCCTGCTGCCAAGCCCACTGTCACTTGGAAGGAGCCAGTTGCCAGGAAATGGAGCACTGATAGCACTTGCACAAGAGTAGTTGGCCCATCACGTTTGGGATGCTGCTATTCCTCAGGACAAAGGCATCATGCACAGACCCAGGATACTTAGCATTGACGTGGGAGATGTACTGATCCGCTAAGCACACCATTTGAACATTCATGGAGTGAAAACTCTTAAAATTCCTGAACACCTGTTCATTCTGCCGGGGGGGGGACAAATGCAATATGTGTACCATCAATCGCCCCAATTATGTTGGGGATATGTACTATTGCATAAAACTCGGCCTTCACTGTGGCCAAATCCTCATCCTGGGGAGAACAATGTAGCTGGACATGTGTTTTATCAGTACAGACAACAGTCTTGTCAGTACGTTTGAGAAAATTGGCTGTGACATTCCTGCTGCCAAGCCCACTGTCACTTGGAAAGAACCAGTTGCCAGGAAATGGAGTACTGACAGCACTTGCACAAGAGGAGGGATCCCAGTGGGCTGACGGATAGTAGATATCAGGTCAGGCTCCAATTGGGCACACAGCTCTGTGATTGTGGCCCGTCAAGTCTATAGGTGAGGATGATGTGCCTGTCCTCCAGTGTTGCCAAGTCCACACGGGTCTGTACACAGGGGTATGTCTCCATCTCCTATTCATCCGCAGCGGTAGGAATCTAAGGGACCCAAGAGTGAGGAGCCGGTCACAACCTGAACAATGGAGCTACAACAGTAGTTTGCATTCTGTAAACATGTAATGGGTCAGTGTGATTTGTCCAGTATGTGCCAATACCTCTTGTGACACAGCATTATTCCAGATGTCTGCCCCTCCCGCCCCCCGAAATGGCATCCGCCTGTCCAGTGTGGAGGGACAGGTGGAATTGAGGTAATTCCGCTGACGTTGTGCGCCATTGCAGGAGGCGGTCGGGAACCCTCAGTGGTTAACATTGGGCCCTATGGGGTGCCAATTGTGATCTACGCCGGCGTTGACCGTATGCACCGCCGCGGATGTGACCGCCATTTTCTATCTGATTACTCACTTGCTACCTGACCTTCCATAGGAGAGGACCTACACTGCATGTGCTGCTGTGACCTGTGTCTGGAACCTACCATGGTCCGTGTGACCAGGGGAAGGGCCCCAGCCTTCACTTCGGAGGAGTTGGAGAGACTGGTGGATGGGGTCCTACCCCAGTATGGACTGCTTTATGGGCCTCCAGACCAACAGGTGAGTACACTGTGGCACGATGCATGTGGCATGAATGCATGGAGTGGTGTGTGTGAAGGCCTTGTGTAAGGGGTTGGGTGGATGTCATACAGGTTGTGTGCTGGGCTATGTGTGTGCCAATGGTGATGGAAACGGGATGGTGGGCCATATGTGTAACAGGCTGGACTCGTTGTCTAATGGTATTTCCCTGTGTGTTTTGCCTCTGCAGGTCAGAGCCCATCAAAAGAAGGGTATATGGCGTGCCATTGCCAAGGAGGTGCGGTCCCTGGGAGTCTATGGCAGGCGGGGCACCCACTGTCGCAAACGGTGGGAGGACCTGAGACACTGGGCACGGAAGACGGCTGAGGCCCAGCTGGGGATGGCCTCCCAAGAGGAAGGGGTGCCCGTCGAACCCTGACCTTCCTGATGACCCGCATACTGGTGGTGGATGGGCGCTTGAAGGCATCACAGCAGCCACAAGGGGGTGAGTACAGTGCCCATCATTACAACTTACGCATGGTAGGGTGGTATCCGGGTGGTGGATGTGTGTCAGTAGGTGCCCCTAGAATGCTTGTTTCCTGTCCAGGGAGGGCCTGGCCTAGCAGTTCGGGCTGGACTGTTCCCATGGGGAACAGGGTCAAGACTGATTTGCATATGGCTGGGTCCAAACTGGGGTGACATGGCAAGCACAATAATGATGGATTAAACCCAGATCTGTGACTGGGGGTGAGTGTTTGAAAAGTCCATCATTTTATTTTGTTTTGTGATGTTGCTTTGTGCGCTCTCAGTGGCAGGGTTATGCTCAGACATGGGTCCCTTGCTCGCTGCGCAACTGGATTCAAGCTAGCCAGGCTGATGAAGGGTGATACCCAGAAACCGGTCCCAGGATGCTTGTTTCCTGTCCAGGGAGGACTTGGCCTAGCAGTTCGGGCTGGACTGTTCCCATGGGCTGGGTCCAAACTGGTGTGACGTGGTGAGCAAAATAACGATGGATTAAACCCAGATCTGTGACTGGGGGTGAGTGTTTGAAAAGTTTCAACACTCCGTCCATCATTTTATTTTGTTTTGTGATGTTGCCCCTAGGCCAGGCCTGACATAGCAGTGTAGGTCCCCTGGTGGCTAGGGTTCTGAAGGGATAATCGTGCTACCTAGCTCGTAGGCATCCACTACTGGCCAGGGCTGCGTGGGCCCCAGATGTGCTGCAGTTGGCGGTTGGCGGTGTGTGCCCCTTCTTATGCCTTGGGGGCTAGCAATATCAGTGGTGGTGCAATGCATAGTGCGTAGGCCTGTTCCCCGTGTGTGAGGGTGCTGTGTACGCCAACGGTGGTGTTGGTGCAGCCATTGACCCAGTGTGTCCATTATATCTCTCCCACCCATTCTTGTTTTGTCATCTTGTCCTTATGTGCATTAGCATCATCTGGCGGAGGAGCAGAGGAACCGGCGACAGAGGGAGCTGCATCCCACAGGACCCAGGAGGCTTAGTCCACCGACGCTGAGGGAACCAGTGGGATGGAGGGCGAGGGGAGCACCACGCCAGAGTCTGGAGGGGACTCTTCAAACACAGATACCTCCTCCGATGGAAGCTCCCTGGTGGTGGCGGACCCTTCTGTGACCAGCCCAGCTACAGGTACAGCCGCCACCCTGTACCAGCACTGCCCTTCCAGCAGCCCCTCATCGAGTTGCCCGTGCCCGCTCACCCAGGAGGGTGGGTATCTCCTTCACCTCAGGCACCTCAGGCCCTGCCCCAGTCAGGCTGATTCCCTTCGTGAGGAGGCTATTGACCTACTGAGATCCATTTCTGTAGGGCAGTCAACCATTGTGAATGCCATCCAGGGTCTGGCAGCCCAGATGCAACAATCTAATGCATTCCTGGAGGACATTCACAGTGGATTGGTGGCCCAACAGAGATCAATCCAGGCTCTGGCCTCCTTCCTGATGGCAGCCATTGTCCCTATTTCAACCGTCCCCCCTCCAACTTCCACTTCCCAGTCCCATTCTCCTCAACCCCAACCCATCCCAGGCACACATACAGACGAGCATTCACACAAGACAACACCCAAGAGTGTCATAGGCAAACACAAGCACCACACTTCATCCCACAGGCACTCACAAAAACATCATCAAGTTGCAGGCACAACAACATCCAGTATTTCCACTGTCTCTAACTCTTCTCCTCCACCTCCCACCTGGTTACGTCAACACTCACACCTGCATGCACTACATCATCATCCACTACCAGCATCATCACCACACCAAGCAGAACACACACCTCACTGGCAGACACCTCCACAACATCCATGCACACGTCCCCTGTGTCCTCTCCTACTGTGTCTGCCCCCCCTCCTAAAGTACACAAACGCAAACACTAAGACACCCAACCACCATCCACCTCACAACAGCATACAGCCCATGCACCTACACCCAAATCCAGCAGACACCTCCAACAACCACTCCCTCATCCTCCACTCCCATTCCTTCTCCCTCTTCCTGCCCCAATATCCCTAAAAACTGTTCCTATCCACCATTGACCTCATTCCTACCCCTCCTTCCCCCTGTCCTGCACGTATGGCCAGGCTATCACAAACCCATCCCAGCACCTCAGCCACACAGTGCACAGGTCCAGTTCCATCCGCAACCGCACGTAGTGGAATGGAGTCCAGGGCACATGTACTGAAGGGGAAGGAGCCTACACCATCCAGCCTCAAGGGGAAGGAGCCTGCACCAGCAGGCAGGAAGACCAAGGAGCCTGCACCAGCAGGTAGGAAGGCCATGGAGCCTGCACCAGGAGGCAGGAAGACCAAAAAGACAGTGCAAGGAGCCTGCACCTGCAGGCAAGAGGGTCAAGGAGCCTAGGCCAGCAGCTGTGACGTAGCCCCCACCACCATGCATGGTTGTGCATCCATCCAAGGGTGCAGGGGATGTGCAGGAGCCTCCCACCACCACCAACACAGTGCAGCCGTCACCGCCAGCGGACAACATGTAATCCTGCATCCATGGGCTGCTGTGCGGCCTGTCCACTCCAGAACCAGTGAGGAAGACACCCACTTTAGAGACTGTGGCCTTGCACTCCCCAGGACCAAGCACAGGGCATGTTGCCCCCTCCAGATCCAGTGGGGAAGACACCCACTCGATAGACTGTGGCCTTGCACTCCCCAGGACCAAGCACAGGGCATGCTGCCCCCTCCAGACCCAGTGGGGAAGACACCCACTTGAGAGACTGTGGCCTTGCACTCCCCAGGACCAAGCACAGGGCATGTTGCCCCTTCCAGAACCAGTGGTCTTGTTTCAGCTCCCGGCTGAGGTGCCCCCCACCCGAGGTGCCTGCCTATTTACCAACTGATGCCCCTGTAGTGTTCTCTCTGTGTTGTTGCAGGTGACAAAAGGGGCCTTGGACTTTGGCCTGTGGTCATGTGGCCCACGCAAAATGAGGACTGGGCTGTGTTCCTTGTTCTGTACATTTGTATATCTCTGTTACATGGCCTAAATGATTATTTATACTGTGTTGTTCTTATTACATTCACTTTGGTAAATTATTTTTGTCCTTGCATTATTCAGCCGATTTAGGGGGGTTAACTTGTTTTCTTGTGCAGCTGGCTGTGTGTATGGTGTGTATAGTGCGTGTGTATGTCCCTGTTGTTTTGCTCCCCCTCTCTTGTGTGCTAGGCGGCTGTACTTACCGTCATCATCTTCGCCGGCGTTGGTGTTCGTGGTAGAGCAGAACGTAGAATATCATCGGAAAAACATGCAGTTCTGGCTCCATGACGGCATGGTTCTTCCCTGTGTCTCCAAAGGTGAGTCCTTTCACTTCAGAGCTCAGTTTACACCAGGCTTTTGCTGTCATTGGTACCGCCCTCCAAAAAAGGTGACGGATTGTCTTGTCATACTATGGTGCGCAGAACTTTGAATTCTGCCTGGCTGTAGGCGGCTACCGCCGTGGTGCCTGTTGTTTCCGCCCTGACGGTCAGTGTTGTCACATTGGCTGTCTTTCAGGGATCTTTCCGCCATGGTCATAATTTGGTGGTAGTTAATGCCAGCCTGTTCTTTATCACCGACCGCCAGGGTCGTAATGAGGACCTTAATCTTCTATCAAGAGGGAAAGAGGAGCCTTAAGTGGGAATAAGTATCCCCACTTCTGTGAACAACATGTCGTTTATCAAAAAGTATAGACAACTTACACTGTTCTATATATTAAAAACCCTCCTAAAGTTTAGAGCAGGCTCCTTGGTTATCGAGGACATAACCCGCTCAATGCCTTTGTGCAAAGAGCATCGCAGGTAACTGATCCTATCCCCGTACTCAATACCGGAAGCTGTTTCTGCCCTGGAACCCAGAGAGTGGATAGTAGCTGTTGCACCTGGCCCTTTTTGCAGGGTCATCCCCACTCTTTTTGCCTCCTTCCTCCTAATTTTTCTGACCAGTTTTTGTTGGCTTTAGGACTCTGGGCACTTTACCACTGTTAAACAGTGCTAAAGTGCATGTGTTGTCTGTGTAAATTGTACTGTTGATTGGTTTATCCATAATTAGCATATTTGATTTACTTGTAAGTCCCTGGTAAAGTGCACCAGAGGTGCCAAGGGCCTGTGAATCAAATGCTACTAGTGGGCCTGCAGCGCTCGTTGTGCCACCCACATATATAGCCCTGTAAGCATGGCTCAGACCTGCCACTGCAGTATCGGTGTGCGCTGTTTTAAACTGCCAATTCGACTTGGCAAGTGTACCCAATTGCCAGGCCTAAACTTTCGCTTTTACTACATGTAAGGCACCCCTAGGGTAAGCCCTAGGTAGCCCCAGGGGCAGAGTGTAGTGTATGTTTAAGGTAGGACATATACTAGTGTGTTTTATATGTCCTAACAGTGAAATACTGCCAAAAGCGGTTTTCACTGTGTAAGGCCTATAGGGCTGCCTTTAAATATCCTTAGAGCGCGGATTCCCTTTGAGAGCAGATACAAATCTTGAGTTTAGGGTCTCTGAACTCACAATTGAAAAATATATCTCTTAGTGAAGTTGGTTTTTAAATTGTCTGTTTGAAAATGTCACTTTTAGAAAGTAGGCATTTTCTTGCTTATACCATTCTGTGACTCTGCCTGTTTGTGGATTGTCTGTCTGGGTCAGTTTGACAGTTGGGCTGTTTTGCACCTCTCTAGACAGTGACACAAAAGGCGGTGGGGGTGTAGCCTGCATATCCTGATGAGCCATCTGAGCTAGAGGGGAGGGAGGTGTGGTCGTTCACACCTGAAAGGACTGTGCCTGCCCTCACATAATGCAGTGTCCGACCTCCTGCTGTGCGTCTGGGGCCTGGCCTGAACAAGGAAGGATCTTTCAAACACTTGAGACTTTGCTTTGAAGTTTGCCAACTTCAAAGGCAGAACAGGGTATAAGAAGAAAACCCAAAACCCCAGACTTTTAGAATCTTTCTGGAATCAAGAGGAACCCCTGCCCAGGACAAGAGCTGAAAGAGGAGAACTGTCCCTTTGCTGTGTTGCTTTGCTGGACTGGCCTGCAGTTGCTTCTTCTGCCTGAAAAGAGTGCAAAGGGGGAACTTTGCTGTGTGTCCTGCTTGAGAAAATTCTCCAAGGGCTTGGAGTAGAGCTTGCATCCTGTTGGAAGTCCCAGGGACACCAAAGACTTCAGTTTCCTCGACCTGCAGCAATGGGAACTGTGTTTTGTGCTGTTCAAGAGGAGCAACCACCGCAAAGCCGCCAACGACATCACCGGCCTGCAGCGTTACCTGCCGACGACACACGGAGTCGCATTGCCACGCTTCGCACCGCGAGCCTGGTCTCCCCAACGCCGTCATCGGACTACTTCACCGAGCCGCTGCTCGCACCGCGACCTGTGGGCCCCTCACTCCGGCATCGCCTGCTGACACTGCAGCCTGGACATCCCTGACGATGGCGCTCCTGCTGACACCGGCACCCCTGCCTGCATTCACGCCAGCGCACCTGACTTCATCAGCCTGGACTTCGATCTGCAACGTGTGTGACCTCAAGGGTCCGACGACTCCTGCACCGACTCCGGAACCGACACCGCAACATCAGCGACACCGCTCTCCGGAGCTCACCGCGAGGATCACGAAGCCCTGCAAATCCAAGGTACTGTTTGTGGGTCTTCCTGACACCACAGCTGGCCCGCAATGCTGCGTCCAGCATGAACTGTTGGTTTTGTTGATCACAACGCCGTGATAGCCCCAGGTGGAGCTATCGACTTCAAGGAACTGTATTTTTGAGTAAATCTTACAGGATTCATATTTTTATTACTGTATTTTGGATTTTTATCGTATTTGGTCTTGTTTTATATAGATAAATATTGGCTATTCTAAAACTGGTGTGGTGTCCTTTTCTAGTGTTTTCACTTGTTACTGTGTGTTATGTGCAAATGCTTTACACATTGCTTCTGAGATAAGCCAGACTGCTAGTGCCAAGCTACCAAGGGGGTGAGCAGGGGTTATCTGAGCGGGTATCTCCCTTATCCTGACTAGAGTGAGGGTCCCTACTTAGACAGGGTGCAAACCGACTGCCAACTAGAGACCCCATTTCTAACAGTGGTGCTGGAGCTACAGGTCTCTTATTTGAACATCCTCGTCCTGGAATCCTATAAATGTTACCTGCAGTTTAAGGTGGCCTACAAACACCTTCAGTTTGCTGTGCTCCCTTTAGGCTTCACCAGTGCCCCCCTGTGTTCACAAATGTAAGGGTGGTGGTCACTGCCCCCCTGCAAATGTCAGGGGTTTCAGTCTTCCCCTGCCTTGATAGCTGGCTGTTGAAGGGAAGGTTGGCTCAACACAGTCCTGCACCAGTCCAGATAACATGACCCTCTTGACATTGGTGTTCTCAATCAACGTGTCGAAGACATACATGACTCCTCTACAGAGGCTCCCGTAATTGAAGCTATCCTGGATATGGTGTGCCTTTGGGCCTTTCCTCTGGACCAGCGAATCCAGGACTTTACGGCTGTGATCTCCATGTCTCAGCTTCTGTCCTGGGTCTCAGTGAGAATAAATGCATCACTACTGGTTTGCGAAGGCCATCTGGGAGCGATGGAGATCAAACGACTCTGGTGGAGACCCACCTCTGCATCAATTTGTTGGGCTCGCAAGTGAATCACTTAGTGTTGAAGGTCTTCCTGCACCCCCCACCATTAATGAATGGCTTTCAGAGGTTCTCATGGACAACACCAGCCTCAAGTGGTACTGCAGCAATCAGGGAAGAGTGGTGTCCTAGATCCTGTGCCCAGAGGCTCTTTTCTTCTGGAGGTGGCTGAAAACTAGGGGGATTTCACTAGTGATAAACCAGCTGGTGGGATCTTTAAACACAAGTATGGACAAACTCAGCCAGTGGAGCCTAGCGGATTACAAATGGCAGTTACACTCAGAGGTGGCACAGGGCATCTTCCATCAATGAGGAGAACCCTGGCTCGATATCTTCGCCACCGTCAAGAATGTGCAACATCAACACATTGTGTACTGGTGTTTCCAAGCAGGCAGTCTCTAACAGATGCATTCCACCTAGATTGGAGCACTGGAAGTTTGTATGCTTTACCACCCATACCTCTCCTGCCCCAAGTTCTGAAGAAGATCGGGAACAACTGTGCCAAAGTTATACTAGCAGCTTTGGACTGGGCCAGGAGAGTGTGGTACTCAGAACTTCTGTGCATAAGCATCTGTCCCCTGAGCAGGCTTCCTTTTGGGAATACCTTCTGTCACTTCCTCAGGGCAGTGCACCCGAGTCTGCACAAATCTGCACCTTCATGCACAGTGATTGAGTGGTGTCAATTGATCTCCTCTGATCATCTTCCTTCTGAGGTCATTGATGTCATCCTCACAGCCAGGGCCCTACCACAAAATCTGTGGTTGTAGGGCATTGGGACACATTTGTAGCTTGGTTCAGTACCCGCCAGTTGCGCCTGTTGCAGGCAAAACTGTTGGTTGTGATGTTTGATTTGCATTTGGCCCAGCAAAGTTTTGCTCTGGCATCAGATAAGGGTTACCTGTTGGTCCTTTCGGCCTTTCTATGTTAGCAGGTCGAACAGTCCTTATTCAAATCATCAGTTGTGATACGTTTCCTAGAGGGTTTACAACATACGTTTGCACCTAAGCCCTTTGTGATGCCACAGTGGGACAAATCTGTTTTTCACTTTTCTGCTGTGTACTCCTTTTGAACCCATGCACTGTATGGATTTATATTTATTTGCACACGTTGTGACACACATTTCTCTCCTTGTTTAGGGGTGGTGCAGCAGGGTTGGGGCAAGTTAATGGACTAATGTTATTTTGTTTTTTAAATTCATACATTTAAATAAATAAATAAAATAATTGGTTCTTTCAGTTCATCAATGAATTTTGTGTCTGAGGGCACAGACAAACTAATGAAAGAAACTTACGTCAGTGCACGTGCATGGCACATATATGCTGCTCCGTTGGTCACTTCCACAGCAGAACAGCATTGATATGGAGTCGTATAGCGCCACATACTGGTGCCTGCTTCTACTTTTTTTTACCAGTCTGGCACCTGGGAATAGTCACAAGGTGAGAAATCTGCTATCTACCAGAAAGAGAGTTATTGAATGTAATTGAGTTGCTCTTCTGCAGTCCTAACTGAAAACCATACTTTGCAGCACTAAACCCTTAGTGGCTCATGGATCGACAAGCCAGCAGTAAAACATTAATCATATATTAATTATCTCCTGGATTGATCATAGCCTGGGCTGCTGGCTATTACATAGTCTTACCTAACAGAGCTCAATAGACCCATTATTTACCACTGATCTAAAGAATCCTATCTTGTGCCTTGAAGAAGTGAAAAATTTGACAATAACCACTAAAGATTTTATCATAATACACTATGGGGGTCATTCCGACCCCGGCGGTCAAGGACCGCCGGGGCCGGGGATGCGGGAGCACCGCCAACAGGCTGGCGGTGCTCCTCAGGACATTCTGACCGCGGCGGTTCAGCCGCGGTCAGAACAGGAAAACCGGCGGTCTCCCGCCGGTTTTCCGCTGTCCTGCAGAATCTAGCTGCGCCGCCATGGGGATTCTGACACCCCATACCGCCATCCTGTTCCTGGCGGGTCGCCCGCCAGGAACAGGATGGCGGTATGGGGTGTTGTGGGGCCCCTGGGGGCCCCTGCAGTGCCCATGCCAATGGCATGGGCACTGCAGGGGCCCCCGTAAGAGGGCCCCACTTTGTATTTCAGTGTCTGCTTTGCAGACACTGAAATACGCGACGGGTGCCACTGCACCCGTCGCACATACCCACTCCGCCGGCTCCATTCGGAGCCGGCTTCCTCGTGGGGAGGGGTTTCCCGCTGGGCTGGCGGGAGGCCTTCTGGCGGTCCCCCGCCAGCCCAGCGGGAAAGCCAGAATGGCCTCCGCGGTCTTTCGACCGCGGAGCGGCCATATGGCGGCTCCCTCCAGGCGGGCGGCTCCCGCCGCCCGCGGGGGTCAGAATGACCCCCTATATGCCACAGAGCATTCTAGTTCCCCAGTTCCATTCTTGAATAGCTCATCAAGTCTCAGTCTTTGCTATGTATTCTGGGATTTTTAGTCCTATTGATAACATCATAAAAGGAGCACATGTTTAAGAATGCCTAGAAAATCACTGGATTATGTGATTTACTAACACATGGCAGTGGGAAACTTGAGAGATCTGATGCTGACCAGTCTTCCAAAATTTTGTGAAGCTTTAAACACCGAATGCCACCCCTCTCCAATTGGGTGCCTAACACTCACTGTCATTTCTCATTGTCCCCGGGCTACTGTAAACAGTTTGCAGTCTCACTGGCAGGCTTTATCTTTCTGCGTAGTCCCAAATATATATAGGCTTTCCGCTTTAGGCAGTTTCAGGGTTTGCCAAACCCAGTACCAAAACCATGTAAAAAATCCGTATTTGCAGTTACAAATCTATTTCACCACCCCCTCTGTCCACACTAGACCATTATGCCATCCACTTAAACATCCTAGTATCCTCCATCCTTATGTCAGATGTGATTGTATCTAGACACCCAGCACCCCCAACTTGAAATCTTGATCCTAGCAGTGCCAACCCTGTCACAAGCGGGTGTCTACCACAAGGTGTTTTTGTGGTGCCTGGGACCCAAGCACATCTCGGGGTCGTGTAATAAATGCAGCGTCGTGCACACAAAGGCTATTAGGAGGAAGAGGCCAAGCTGTTTATGGCATGGGCTTGGGACGATCTCTTGGCTCGGTGTCATTCTAGATCCAGGTCCTACTCCAGGTCTGCACGTTCACTGCTGCAGAGTGAGTCCTGCAAGACCTCGAGGGGAAATCCAAGAAAAAGTGCAAGAAATGCTCTTGGTTGGTTTTGAAACTGCACTCCCTTTGCTGCTGTAGGTCTGCAGGCTGTTGTAATGGTTCCCCAAATGGCTTCATTTTCGGGTACTGAGCTCGTCAATGTACCTCCAATTTACCCAGAGTTGTAGGCTGTAGGAAGTTGTAGGCTTGAATCAGGTCTGATTTGGCTGCCACATAGATGCCTGACATTTTCCTGCCTGATAAAAACGCTAGCATTAAGGTAACCTTCTTGCTCCTGCAAGAACAGATGCCAGGGATAACTTGGCCCTATTACATGCCAGAGGGTTATATACGTTTCCAGAGGATGACTTAGAGTGTCCTTTGGGACCTCCATCAGAGGTGACATCCTTCATGGCTGTTTTGAAGCAGGTTGTCAAGGTTTTGGAGCTACCTTTTCATATGGAAGAGAACATAGTAAATATTCTCACAGAGATTTTGCTACCTGCATCTTTGGCCTAAGAACCATTGCTTCACTTCAAGTGAGACCTTACTGGAAAACATCTCATTTACGTGTGGCAATCCAACTTCGAGCCTGTGGTGAATCGCCAGTTTGCCCACTGCCATCACCCAGCAGCCAGGGACTATATATTTTTGATTTCTCACTCTTCCCCGCAGACTCTGGTAGTGCGGGCAACTTCCTTCTTGAAACAAAACTAGGTATTTTTTGCTCTCTTCCTATTCTGAGTCTGAAAAGATAAGAAGCAATGGGGGAAAAAGGTTTCTTTTTGGGAGCCTAACCCTTCGTTCCATAAATGTGACCTGCCTTTTTGCACACTGTTCATGTCATGTGGGAAATGGCTCAGACGGTTGTACCATATGTTCTGGACTGCTAGCAAGACCACTTTGTGAAGGTCATCAGCAGAGGAGTATGTGACTAAGCAAATCCTCAGCTTTAGACTAGACACAGTGAATTCGTTGGCATGCTCAATCGGACACTTTTTCTCTTTTCAGCACCAAGGCAAGGTTATGCACCACTGGATTTTCAGGTGATGTCCAGGAGAGTCTGATAGATTTTCCATTTGATGGCTCTCGCTTGTTTGACAAGAAGGTTGATTAAGCCCTTGAGAGATTCAAGTAGGGGTAGGTTAAACTAGTTCGTTTTGGCTGACCTTCCCTGCCTGTCAATTTCACAGAGGAATAACACGTTTTGCAGATACTCTAGGCTTTGCTTTTTGGCAGTGCCAGCTATCTCACCCCCTTAGTTGTGCCTCACCACAGAATGGAGACATCTGTGACGACCGGGATGATGCTGGTGAGGCACAACTAAGGGGGCCTTGGAGTAAGAGGATTCTGGTCTCCAGTGGAGCACAGGTGTCATATCAACTTGCTTGAGTATTGAACCTTCCGGCTGGTGCCAAAGGCATTCTTGCCCTTCCTCTGCGGTCGGTCAGTTCAGGTCCTCAGACAACCAGAATGTGGTAAACAAAGCATAGAGGGAAATGTTGATTAATGTCCTCTGTGTCAAGAAATGCTAAAGGTGTTGGTTTGGGCTCGGGCTCACGAGATCTGGTTTGTTGTCAGCCACTTGTAGGTCCTCTGAACGAGAGGGCCGACAACCTCAGTTGGCATAACCTTGCTAACTACGAGTGACCTCGCCATTCTTTGGGGCCCACCTGGGTGGACCTTTTTTACACTTTGGAGAATGCAAATTGCCCACCGTTCTAACCAATTTCCATTGCATGGGTCCCTAGGGGATGTGTTTCAACTTTGGTGGGACTTTCCCCTCCATAGTGCATTTCCTTCTTTCCATCTGATTCCTCGACTTCTGAGTAAACTGTCTCAGGAGGGTGTGCAGATAATGTTGATAGCACCAGACAGGATACATAAGATCTGGTATTCAAATCTGCTTGTCATGTACCTGCATCCTTTCTTCAGCTCAGAGAGACCTCTTTTTACAGTCAGGGTTGGTCTTGCATCTCAGTCTCCAGGACCTCCACCTTCCTGCATGGAGATGGAGCTCTTTCAATCTACCCTCATAGGTAGTAGATAGCGTATTATCATTGTATTGTTCTACCAAATCTGTTTACTCTGAACATTGGTCCTGGTTTCTGTTTTGCTGTGCTATGGATGAGGTTGATCGACTTAAAGTTGGTCTTTCAGGTGTATTTCACTTTCTTTAGCCTAGCAAGCCTTTCCTGTGGGCACAGTTGAAGATTACCTTTTGGTCCTGTTGGCCTTACTTTGTTTATCTAACAAATCTTTGCTGTTTAAGTTGCAGATTGTCATGATGTTTCTTAAAGGGTTGACTTACATGTTCCCTCCTTCTCTGTTCAGAAAGCCTCAGTAGACCTTAACTTGGTGCTCACTTTTCTGATGGGTTCTCTGTTTTCAGCTTTTATGTGGGCAGGACCTGGGAATACCTGTCAGCGATGAACTCTTTCTCGGCTATGTAAGTACCAAGAAGGGCAGAGCTTTGCAGGTGAATTGTTCAGTGCATTAAAATCTGTCACACCTTTCCCCAGGAGTCCAAAAAGGGGCCACCTGGGGCATCACACCTCATTCCACAAGGGCAAAGGCCAGTTCTTTGGTATTGCCACTGGGTTTCAGTCCTGGACATCTGTGAGGCTGTGTCATTTGCTTCAGGCCACACCTTCACCAGGCATTATTGCCTTGATTTGGAAGTTTGGAGGGATGGCCATTTGCTACATCTGTTATGCAAGACATTTGGGTTTGACCATGTCCTCAGCTCCACCACCAGGGAGATACTAATTGGGGATTCATTCAAGAGGTCAGGAATATGCAGATAGAAGTAACCATCAGAAGAATAATCTAATTACCTTCAGAAGCAGGCTTTCTGGTGTATAATGTGCCTGCACATTCCTCACAGATGACATCTGCCTCCATGATATGAAGACTAGTTATAGTTCCATTAATAAGGCTCCAATTTAGTCTTAGTACACTGCATAGAATTGTCAGTCTTGTCTGCTTTATCTCCACATCGAAGGTTATGTGAAAAAAGCTGAGGAACTGACATCAGTGAGGTGGCACTTGTATGTCTCTGTTGTTGTAATGTCCAGGGTGGTACTCAATGTTGAAGCAGAGTCACACACAACCTAACAGCACAGGAAGCTGGTTTGACTTTTCCGGATCCAATTTGGTGCCTGACGGAGATTCCAAATGTACGGAATCTGCAAGTAGGCAGTGAAGCCACCAGAAAAACGAGTACCAAAGGGATGTAACTTATCTAGTGCCTCCTGGAAAGAGATACAATCTCCCAATGCCATTGTAGTGCCTATGCACCAGGGTTAATCAGTAGATGATGGTTGTGAAGCCTGGAATCTCATGACTTCGGAACTCAAGCAACCAGGCTTTGGTGTAATTTTCAGTTCTTTATCGAAACATTTCAAAGGCCACATATTCTGGTTCTACATATTAAAGCAAATTGTGTCAATGTGTTTGAGTGGTACTGGTTTGAATTTCAGTTACTTTTGCTGGTATTTTTTATGAGGTTTGGACCAAATGCAAGATCTGTTAATCCCTCTGTAAGACTGCAGCTTCCATTCAAGTATCCAAAATAATCACTTCTTGGAATTCAATGACAACATCTTCTGTCAGTGCATAGACACAATGGACTGAAGTGCTACTGTGTACAGGTAATTCATCAAGCAGTAATAGCTGGTTGTGGTGCCAGTACCCCAGCATATTTACATTAGGGCACAGTATGGTTCAAGCCCTTTAATCTCAAGATGAGACATTCTGGTGGCAGGGGTGCTGACAGGTCTGGGTACAACAGCTTTGGGCACTCACAACAGGAAAGAAAAAGATGGAGGCAGTTCGTCTTCTGGAGTGTGGACCAAGCATTCAAATTCCAAATATCTCTAGAACATATGCTGCAAGAATGTGGTCAGTAGTTTTGGTTTCGGGTGAACTCTTCCAGCTACTTCTTGGAATCCCTCTCTTTCCCTGTCCAGGCCATGATAAAAGATTTATGAACAAATAGATAAAAAACCTAGAGCTGAAGGCAATGCTGATGTATTTGCTCTTCTCCTATAGGACTCAGAAACTATTTCACACCTTCAATAGGCATATACGTGGATATATTCAATTTCTTTCAATGCCACCAAGGAAGTCACAAATCTATTGATGATTTTGTTGAAAACTTTAAAAAATGGCAATACCTTGGGTAAACCTTGTGTAAATTTGGAAACTTACATGACAATCTTATTAGAGATCAGATAGTCACACACACTAATGATTCACAAGTCCAGGAATGTTTATGGGCTAATTGTGAAAACTCATTAAAATAAGCCATTGCCATTGTAAAAAGGCTGAGCTCTCTAAGAATTGTGCGAGAGCAGAATTGGGTAAAGGGGGGGGAATAAAGATTCTGTATATGTTGTGAAATCCTTGAAGTCTGCCAACAGAGAATCAATGATAGTCAAAAAAGTTCAGATAACATGACCACTAAAAGCAACAAGCCCCTTAAACAAGTCAACAAAGGAAAGAATGATGGTAAAGTGTGTTACAGACGTAGGAGTAAGGATCATTCGACATATGACAAAAAGTGACCTTCTAAGAATCAACAGTGTTTAAACTGTCACATAGTGGGCCATTTCTCAAAGGTTTGTCACAAAAGGAGACCATCAACTTCAGTTAAATGTGTTTTGAACTCTGATTCTTCTGAACATGAGGAGGAGGATGTACAATGTGTCCTATGTATTGACTATGATGTGTCTGGGTTGGATGATGATAAAAATAAAAAAAGTCTTGTAATAGTATGTTACGTGGTATTGTGATAGAAGTTGTCGCTAACTCTCGTTTGCCATACACAATAGTTAACCACTCAGTATGGAGGGATACTTTTCAAGATTTTTTGGATATATCCCTTTACCTTCTGATGTACATCCTGTGAGTTTTATAGGTGAACCCATACCTATGGTGGGTTGTTATAACCTCATGTTTGAGTTCATAGGAAGAAAAGCAGAAGGGCCCATCAGCACTCGGGTGGCAGCATCAAGGAAACTTAGGGATTACTTTTCATCCTAATAATTCAGAGGACGTTTTACTTATGGAAGATTCTTTTGAACAATCCTTATGTTTACAGTTTCATAAGTTTTTTTTCTAGCAAAGTGAGCAGTTTGAAGGGGTTCCACCATAGGATATTTTGAAAGGTAACCATAGGCCTGTTGTGGATAAAGTTAGAAGTATTCCTTTTAGCATCAGAGATGAAGTGAAACAGGTGCTGAACAGGTTTGTGGAGTCAGGAATTATTGAAGAAATAGAGTCTAGTGAATGGTTAGCACATTTGGTGATAGCGAGGAAGGCCAATGGAAAGCTTAGATTATGTGTAGATTTAACAGACTTGAACCATAACATTCTCGTTGACAAATTTCCACTTTCAAAAATTGGATAAATGCTTGCCATGACTAGGGGAGTCAAATGGTTCACGTCTTTAGACTTAGTCGCAGTAAGCCACCAAGTTCCCTTGCATCCCAATATTACGCATCTCTCTGTTTTCATCACACCATACTAATGTTTCCATTTCAAGTGCATGCCCTTTGGCCTTACATCAACAGCAGCAGTATTTCAATGCCTGATGTCTCTGTTGTTTAAAGATTTACCAGATGTGATTTTCCTCCAGGATTACATATTGGCCACGGGGAAGAGTAGGAAAGAACATGACAACAGGCTTAAGGAAGCGCTATATATTTTGAGTGTGAATGTTATGACTGCAGAAATTAATAAATGCAAAATTGCTGTAAACTCTGTAACTTATCTGGGACATGAGGTGAGCAGGGCCGCTATTCTCCCTAACGTAGAGCTGTTAGAAACAAATCGCAGTGCTCTATCTCCTTCTTCTAAGGATGAAGTTAGGTTTTTCTTGGGCCTTGCGGAATTCTTTTTGAAGTTTGTTAAGGACTTTGCTGCAAAAACATTTGAATTAAGACAGTTATTTAACCCCTTGGATGCCCAGGACTGGTTACGTCCTTGTTTGCACCGCTCGGGTGCCGAGGACATAACCATTACGTCCTGCTATGGGCCCCCTAGCGCTCCCCCCAATGGCCAAGCACCCCCTCCCATGGGCAGGGATGGAAGGGGAATCGCTTCCCCTTCCACCCCCGTCCCGGACTCCCCCAGTGATGTCTCACGACATCAGCGAGCAATCGCGCGCTGACCTCGTCAGAGGCAGCCCCCCCAGCGCGGACCGGAAGAGAAATGCAAAAGCATTTCTCTTTCGATTACATGGTGGGGGTGGGAGAGGCATCAAAGGAAAGGAAAGGCCTTTCCTTTGATGTCTCTCTGAGCATTGCAGACTAGAAACCAGGGTTGTTGTTTTTTTTGTTATTGTCATGAGGGGAGCGACCCCTTGGGCAAGAGTCACTCCCTAGGGGGGCAAATTATTTTAAGACCATTTCTGCCCCCCTCCACCCTGGGGGCAGATCGGCCTATTCTAATTAGGCCGAAACCTCTAAACACCAGGGTTCATTTTTTGTTTACTTATTTACACGTGGGGAGCGACCCCTTTAGGCAAGGGTCGCTCCCCTGGGGGGAAAATTATCTGTAGGCCATTTCTGTCCCTCTTGGGGGCAGATCAGACTATTTTTATTAGGCCAATCTGCCCCCAAGGGGGGCAGAAACCACTAGACACCAGGGATTTTTTTTTAGGTCAGTTTCACATAAGGGGAGGGAACCTTTAGGCAACGGTGCTCTCCTTGGGGTGGGGGGGGGGGTAGAAACCACTAGGCACCAGGGATTTTTTTTTTCTTCTACAGATGGGGAGTAACCCCCTCAGGCAAGGGTCGTTCCCCTGGAGGGCAATTTTATTTTAGGCCATTTCTGCCCCCCTTGGGGGCAGATCTGCCTATTTTTATTAAGCCAATCTGCCCCCAAGGGCCAGAAACCACTAGGTACCTTGGATTATTATTTTTTGCGCCAATTTCACACAAGGGGAGCGACCTCTTACGCAAGGGTCGCTCCCCTGGGTGGCAAATTTATTTTGGGCCATTTCTGCCCCCCCTTAGGGGCAGATCGGCCTATTTCTATTAGGCCGATCTGCCTCTGGGGGGGGGGGGGGAAGAAACCACTTAGGCACTAGGGATTGGTGTGTGTGTTTTGTTTGGGGGCCAGCCCCTTGTGCAAGGGTCGCTCCCCATGGGGGCACATTACTGTTGGCCGAGGGCAGATCGGCCATTTTTGTAAGGCCAGGGCAGAAAGCCCACCAGACACCAGGGAAGATTTTTTTTTCTTCAAAAAAAGAGGGTGGTGGCTACCAACCAGTATGGGCATGGTTATGCCCCCACCCCAACTGAAGGGGGTAGCAGTCTTTCACCTCTCCCCCTGCAGGACATTTGATTATTTTGGGTTTTGGCTTTACGTTTGGGCCATGAGAGCTTGTCTAACTCTCCAAATCGTCCCACTAGGAATGGCAAGGGCTGCACTTTTTGGACTTTGGGACACTGCCATGTAGAAAAATCTACAAGACCTAGGCACATCTGAAAACTAAACATCTGGGTGAGTCCAGGGTGGTGTGCTTCACATGCACCCCACACCATTCTTACCCACAATGCCCTGCAATCCTCCAACTTTGCAGTAAATCACACATTTTGCCCACATTTTTGTGATGGAACCTTCCGGAATCTGCAGGAATCCACAAAATTCCTAGCACTCAGCATTGTCGCATATATACCGATAAAAATTCTGCCTTACTTGTCAGCCTAAAAGTGTTTTTTTTTTCAAACTGCCATTTTGGACCCGCTTTGGTTCCCCCTCAATTTCGACATGTTTTTGGCTCTTCCCTGTCATAGGCACTTGGCCCAACTACACAAGTGAGGTATCATTTTTACCGGGAGACTAAGGGGAACGTTGGGTGGTAGGATATTTGTCCCAGTGCGGTGATCCCACACAGAAATGTGGGAAAAATGTGATTGTTTAGCTAAATTTGAGTTTTGCTGAGGATTCTGGGTAAGAAAACACTGGGGGATCCACACAAGTAATACCTCCCTGGACTCCATTGGGTGTCTAGTTTTAAGAAATGTTTGGGTTTGGTAGGTGTCCGTATATGGCTGCTGAGCCTAGGATCAAAAACGCAGGTGCCCCTTTACGCAAAAAACAGGTAGTTTTGTATTTGATAATTTTAATGTGTCCACATAGTATTTTGGGGCATTTCCTTTCGCAGGCCCTAGGCCTACCCACACAAGTGAGGTACCATTTTTATCGGGAGACCTGGGGGAATGCTGGGTAGATAGAAGTTTGTGGCTCCCCTCAGATTCCGGCACTTTGCAGCAGCAAAATGTGTGGAAAAAGTGTTTTTTTGCCACATTTTGAGGTTTGCTAAGGATTCTGGATAACAGAACCTGCTGAGAGCACCGCAAGTTACCCCATCCTGGGTTCCCCTAGGTGTCTAGTTTTCAAACATGCACAGGCTTGGTAGGTTTCCCTAGGTGCCGGCTGAGCTAGAGGCCAAAATCCACAGCTAAGCACTTTGCAAAAAACATGTCAGATTTCAATGTAAAAATGTGATGTGTCCATGTTTCGTTTCCTGTTGCGGGCACTAGTCCTACCCACACAAGTGATGTACCATTTTTATCAGGAGACTTGGGGGAGTGCTGGGTGAAAGGAAATCTTTGGCTCCTCTCACATTCCAGAACTATCTGTCACCGAAATGTGAGGAAAAAGTGTTTTTTATGCCAAATTTTGAGGTTTGCAGAGGATTCTGGGTAACAGAACCTGGTGAGAGCCCCAGAAATCACCCCATCATGGATTCCCCTAGGTGTCTAGTTTTAAAAAAATGCACAGGCTTGGTAGGTTTCCCTAGGTGCCGGCTGAGCTAGAGGCCAAAATCCACAGCTTAGCACTTTGCAAAAAACATGTCAGATTTCAATGTAAAAATGTGATGTGTCCATGTTTTGTTTCCTGTTGCGGGCACTAGGCCTACCCACACAAGTGATGTACAATTTTTATCGGGAGACTTGGGGGAACACAGAATAGGGGAACAAGTTTTATTGCCCCTCGTCTCTCTCTCTACATTTTTCCTTCCAAATGTAAGACAGTATGTAAAAAAGACGTCTATTTGAGAAATGCCCTGTAATTCACATGCTGATAAGGAGACCCCAGAATTCAGAGATGTGCAAATAACCACTGCTTCTCATCACCTTATCTTGTGCTCATTTTGGAAATACAAAGGTTTCCTTGATACCTATTTTTCACTCCAAATGAATTGCTGTATACCCGGTATACAATGAAAACCCATTGCAAGGTGCAGCTCATTTATTGGCTCTGGGTACCTAGGGTTCTTGATTAACCTACAAGCCCTATATATCCCCGCAACCAGAAGAGTCCAGCAGACATAACAGTATATTTCTTTTGAAAATCTGACAGCGAAGGAAAAAGTTACAGAGTAAAACGTGGAGAAAAATGGCTGTTTTTATCACTTCAATTTCAATATTTTTTTATTTCAACTGTTATTTTCTGTAAGAACACATTGTAGGGTCTACACAAATGACCCCTTGCTAAATTCAGAATTCTGTCTACATTTTAGAAATGTTTAGCTTTCTGGGATCTAGCTTTGGTTTCACACCCATTTCTGTCACTAACTGGAAGGAGGCTAAAAGACCCAAAAATATTAAAAATGGGGTATGTTCCAGTAAAATGACGAAATTGTGTTTAAAAATGTGGTTTTCTGATTCAAGTCTGCCTGTTCCTGAAAGCTGGGAAGATGGTAATTTTAGTACCACAAACCCTTTGTTGATGCAATTTTCAGGGAAAAAACACAAGCCTTCTTCTGCAGCCCTTTTAAAACAAAAATACAATGAAATTTTAGCTCTATTTTGGTTAATTTCTTGGTCTCCTCCAGGGGAACCCACAAACTCTGGGTACCTCTAGAATCCCTAGGATGTTGGAAAAACAAAGGATGCAAATTTGGCATGGGTAGCTTATGTGGAAAAAGAGTTATGAGGGTCTAAGCCCGAACTGCCCCAAATAGCCAAAAAAAGGCCTGGCACCTGAGGGGGAAAAGGCCTGGCAGAGAAGGGGTTAAGAATACCCTGTTTGTTTGGGATATAATCCATCAAAATTGATATGAATGTACTAAAAGTAACATTTGTGATGCAATTCCCCTACAAGTGCTTGAACCTTTGGATAAAACAATCATAACCACTGATGCCAGAGGTAAAGGGTTGGGGACTGTGGTGAGTCAAATTGGTTCGGATGGAGTTGAATCAACCATCTTGTTTGATTCTCGTTCGTTATCCTCTGCAGAAGAGACATTTTCAACAATACAGAGGAAATGTTGGCTTGTATGTTGAGCATAAGAAAGTTTAGGCAGTACGTATGGGGCTCACATTTTTTTATTTGCATAGACCGTAAGCCCCTTACGAAAATACTTACTATGGCTGGTATGGAGAATTTGACGTCTAAATTAGCTATGTTGTCATTACAACTGCTAGATTTCAATCATACTGTGGAATACCTGCCTGGGATGAATAATCGAGTTGCAGATTTTAGAAGTAGATTCCCTCTTCAGTCGCAAACAACTGATACAGAAGAAATGAGTGAAGGGTATGAGATGGCTGTAATTGACAATCTGGAATCTGAAGGTATTTGAAGTGTAAATAGGGAAGAAGAGTATCCCAAGGGAAAGGTTTTATGCAGGGTGCATGTTATTTTAAGAAGGATGTCAGTGAGGAAGTTAAACTCTATTGGGAAATTAAAGATGAACTATCATGGGAGGATGGCTGTATTATTTTAATGAGAGGTAGAAGAGTAGTGCCACCTGTGGGGTTAAGGATCAAAATCCTGTGCATTAATCATGAAGGTCACCTAGGATTAACCAAGAACATAAAAAGGATAAAAAATAATTACTGGTGGCCTGGTATTGATGTGCAGATTGAGAGGATGGTGAGGAAGTGTGTTGAGTGTGCACAAGCTGGAAAAACACTGGTTACCTTCAAACCACCCTTAGGCCCTCATTACAACATTGGCGGTAAAATCCGCTTACCGCCATGCAGAAGACCGCCACCATACCGCTGTGGCCGCGGAATTCCACCACAGCTATTATGACCCACAGTTCGGAATCCGCCAAAATTCAGACACCCACACAAGTCCGCCACACCAAAGGTCAGTGATAAACTGGCGAAAACAAAACCTCCACCGTCACGCCAACAGAAATACGCCCACACTATCACGACCCACGAATCCACGCAGCGGTCTTTCAACCGCGGCATTCCATTGGCGGTACACACTGCTGCGCTCAAAATACACACACACTTACAAAACACAGCCACATTGGACAATTCCAAATACACACACCTGATACACATACACACACCACTCCCACACACCCAATACAATATAAAACACACACCCACATCACCCACAAACCCTTACGACCACAAATCACGAACGAAAGCCAGAGAGAGACACCACCATCAACAACACTAGCATCCACAGGCACACAACACCATCACCCACGGAACTTCCACGCACCTCACACAACACCCCACTACATATCAGCACGCTTATCACTCCACACACCACCCTACACATCACCTACACCACCCCATGGCACGGCAAAGCCACTCCAGGTTCTCGGAGGAGGAACTCAGGGTCATGGTAGAGGAAATCGTCCGGGTAGAAGCACAGCTATTCGGATCACAGGTGCAGCACACTTCCATTGCAAGGAAGATGGAGCTATGGCGAAGAATAGTGGACAGGGTCAACGCAGTGGGACAACACCCAAGAAATCGGGAGAACATCAGGAAGAGGTGGAACGACCTACGGGGGAAGGTGCGTTCCGTGGTCTCCAGACACCACCTGGCGGTTCAGTGGACTGGCGGCGGACCCCCACCTCCTCCCCCACAACTAACAACATGGGAGGAGCAGGTCTTGGCGATTCTGCATCCTGAGGGCCTCAAAGGAGTAGGTGGAGGAATGGACTCTGGTAAGTCAAAGCTTTACTATTACATCCCCCACCCTACCTGCATGCCAGCACATACCCCCACCCTCACACTCACCCCCATCAGACCTACTCCTCACAAATGTCCCAACATCACAAACCACACATCCTAACACCAAGCCCTGCATGCAACTACAAAGCATGGACACCCATCACTAAAGCATGCCCATTGCACATACCCATACACCCCCCTAAACCATCATCACACAAGGTCCCACACAGGAATGCTAGCACTGGGGTACACAGTCACCCACCCATTGCACACCTTGACACACACAGATGCAATAATCATGCCTTTATACCCCTGCAGGACCCCTACCCAACGTCACCAGACAGGAGGGTCCACACATGTCCACACCACCAACAGAAGAGGCCCACAGTGATGACAGCACCTCTGTCCAACTGGATCTAGATGACCAGCCTGGCCCATCAGGGACCTCGGGACAGTCGGTTCCCCACACCCAGTCACAGGCCACCACAGAGCTTCCCCCCTCTGGAAACACCAGCACAGCACCCACCCAGCGTGCCCCGTACCTCCGTCCCCAGGACACGTCAATCAGCAGTGTGTCCACCACTACAGGGCACCCAGGTTAACCCACCACCCCAACAACAACAGGGACCTGGGGGCAGTGGTAGTGGGCACACGGTCCAAGAGACGGAGGCCCAGGAACACAGGGGAACTGGGAGGGCTGCTGTGCGACAAGGGGCGGACAGGCCCATGGAACCCACTCTCCACAAGGCCCTCTCCTCCATCATGGGAGCCTACCAACACTCCCAGGAGACGATGGCAACGGTACTGGTCAAGTTTCAGGAGACCCAGCGCCTGCAGGAGGAACAGTATATGGGCTTCAGGGAGGAACTCAGAACCATCAATTCCACCCTGGGCACCATCGTAGGGGTGCTGAAGGAAGTACTCAACAACAGGAGGGACACTGTGGCACTACAAGGGGCCCCTGACACTAGCATGGACGATGAACTGCCCACTACCTCCGCCGGTGCTAGTGGACAGGAGGCTCCGCCACAGGACCACCACACCAGCACCCCACCCCCTGCAGAGGGAGAACCACCTCGCAAATGGTCCCTGAGATCCAGGAACAAGACAGAGAACGATGCCAAGACCCCCGCCAAGAAATGAGCCACCCTGATTGTCATCCTTCTGTCCCACTTTGTCACCCTGTCCATCCTTAAACTGCCCCAGCTCCACTTCCTATGCCCATTTGGGCAATGCACCTGTGAGACTAATAGACTGGACTCTGCCATGGACATTCCTCCACCATCACCCCTCACCATTTTGCAACCCCCTCCAATTTTGAGCACTAAAATAAACACCCTTAAAGCACAAAATAATCTGGAGTCTGTCTGTGATTTCGGAATACTGTATTAGCAATAACTGTGGAAAAAAGCTCTTTCATTTGTAATGTCAACATACCTATGTCACACAGCTCGAGTCCATGAGGAATCAAAGCAGATGTCACACTGTGGGACCCAGATCTGTGAAATCGTAAGGGAAAGTGACAACTCAGTGACCATACACTGGGTGAAAAAGACAGACAGTAGAGAGGCAGTAGTGTATAAGTACATGTAGTAGGCAGGTTTGTATTCTTACCTGTGTTTCACTGGAAATATTGCTGGATCACTGAGTCCCTGTTGTCCATGTCTTCTTCCTGTGCTTCCTCGTCTTCACTGTCCACAGGCTCCACAGCTGCAACAACACCGCCATCTGGACCATCCTCCTGCAGAAAGGGCACCTGTCGTCGCAAAGCCAAGTTGTGAAGCATACAGCAGGCCACGATGATCTGGCACACCTTCTTTGGTGAGTAGAATAGGGATCCACCTGTCATATGGAGGCACCTGAACCTCGCCTTCAGGAGGCCGAAGGTCCGCTCGATCACCCTCCTAGTTCGCCCATGGGCCTCATTGTAGCGTTCCTCTGCCCTTGTCCTGGGATTCCTCACTGGGGTCCGTAGCCATGACAGGTTGGGGTAACCAGAGTCACCTGCAAATGGCGAGGGCAACTGTTAGACACACACTAACCCCAGACCCAGACAACCATTCCCACTGATTTGCTTCCAGGTGCTCACCTAATAGCCACACACGGTGCCTCTGGAGTTGACCCATCACATAAGGGATGCTGCTATTCTGCAGGATGTAAGCGTCATGCACTGAGCCAGGGAACATGGCATTCACATGGGAGATGTACTGGTCTGCCAAACATACCATCTGTACATTCATCGAATGATAACTCTTCCGGTTTCTCTACACCTGTTCACTCCTGTGGGGGGGGGACCAAAGCCACATGGGTCCCATCAATGGCACCTATGATGTTGGGGATATGTCCCTCCCAGGGCATAGAAATCACCTTTCACTGTAGGCAAATCCTCCACCTGAGGGAAAACGATGTAGCTCCGCATGTGTTTCAGCAGGGCAGACAACACTCTGGACAACACGTTGGAAAACATAGGCTGGGACATCCCTGATGCTAGGGCCACAGTTGTTTGAAATGACCCACTTGCAAGGAAATGGACCACTGACAGCACCTGCACTTGAGGGGGGATTCCTGTGGGATGGCGGATAGCTGACATCAGGTCTGGCTCCAACCGGGTACACAGTTCCTGGATTATGGCACGGTCAAGCCTGTATGTGATTATCACATGTCTTTCCTCCATTGTCGACAGGTCCACCAACGGTCGGTACACCGGAGGATGCCGCCATCTCCTCACATGTCCCAGCGGACAGTGCCTATGAAGGACAACAGCGAGCACAGAGTCAAACAACTCAGAGGTACGTACCCACAGCTTACACAGAACACCATTCATACTCAAAAAGTGGCCTGTATGTGTGTTGAGTCTAGGCCTAGGTATGTGTGACGCAGTTGAAAATGAAGCCATGTGGGCCCCTGAAATGGCGGCTGCCTGACCTCTAAAGTGCGACAATGGGATGTGAAGTAACTGCGCTGGCGTTGTACACCGTCGCAGTAGGCGGTCGAAGACCGCGGCGCAATGCTGCATTGGTTAACATTGGACCCTATGGGTCCCAGGAGCCAATTACAATGTACGCCGGCGTGACCGCCATTTTGTATCTGTACAATCACTCGATACCTGATCTTCGACAGGAGAGGACCTACACTGCAAGTGCTGCTGTGACCTCGGTCTGGAAGAGACAATGGCTCGAGTGTCTGGGGAAAGGGCCCCTGCCTTCACAACGGAGGAGTTGGAGAAACTCGTGGATGGGGTCCTCCCCCAGTACACGCTACTCTACAGTCCTCCAGACAAACAGGTAAGTACACTGGGAGCATGATGTATGGGCTATGCCTGTTTGGAGAGGGGTGGATGTAAGAAGGAAGGGGGGAGAGTGCGGCGTGCATGAAACGACGGTGAGTGCATGTGCCACATGGCAAGGGTAGGGATGAGGGCCAATCACTTTGACGGTGCAGTTGGTAATAACTTTCTCTTCCCCCTGTACAAATCATGTAGGTCAGCGCCCACCAGAAAAAACATATTTGGCGTGCCATCGCCAAGGACGTCCGGACCCTGGGGGTCTACCACAGACGGAGCACCCACTGCCGGAAAAGATGGGAGGACATTCGCCGCTGGAGCAAGAAGATGGCGGAGGCTCAGCTGGGGATGGCCTCCCAACGTGGGAGGGGTGCCCGTCGCACCACGACCCCCCTGATGTTCACGATCCTGGCAGTGGCGTACCCGGAGTTGGATGGGCGCTTGAGGGCATCACAGCAGCCACAAGGGGGTGAGTACACTCGCATTCTGCTGACTTTGCGCGCAGTGGAGGGGTCTGGGTGGGGGAGGTGGGCTGTGGGTTTCCCTAGGCCAGGGCAAGTTCCGTAGACATGGTCCCTCCGTAAGGCAGGCCATGTGGCACCCCACCTCTGTAGAGTGACAACTACACCTAGTCATGCCCCTGTGTCATCTATGTGTGCAGATGTCGTCCATTGCCTTGTAGGCCATTTCCCAGGAATTGAACAGTGGAGCCCAAGAGCGCAGCGTAGTGCAGGGGGCTTCTGTGTCTGTTGTGTCCACCAACGGTAGCGGTAATGCATGCACTCAACATGTCTTTCTTCTGTCGCCCCCCCTTTTTGTGGTCTCCCTGTTCTTGTGTGCATTAGCATCATCAGGCGGAGGAGCAGTGGCAACGGAGCAGGAGGGAGCTGCACCCCACATTGCCATGGAGGGCCACACTACGGACTCGGAGTTCACCAGTGGGACATAGGGCGAAGGGAGCTCCACGGCGGGGACAGGAGCTGAGACCAGTGACACGGACTCTTCCTCTGATGGGAGCTCCCTTGTGGTGGCGGCAACATCTGTGCCACCCCCATCTACAGGTACAGCCGCCACCCCCCCTTCCAGCACCGCCCTCCCAGCAGCCCCTCAGCCTTCACCCCATGCCCGCTCACCCGGGAGGGTGGCATCACCTTCACCCCAGGCACCTCACCCCTTGCCCCAGTCATCCCTGCTGCCCTCAGTGAGGAGGCCTTTGACCTCCTCAGGTCCCTCACTGTTGGGCAGTCTACCATTTTGAATGCCATCCAGGGTGTAGAAAGGCAGTTGCAACAAACAAATGCATTCCTGGAGGGCATTCATTCTTGTCAGGCGGCCCTTTAGCGAGCATTTCAGACTCTGGCCTCAGCACTGATGGCAGCCGTTGTCCCTGTGTCTAGCCTCCCCCCTCCAACTTCCTCCACCCGACCCAATCCCCTGTACCTCAGCCTATCCCAAGCACACCATCAGACCAGCATGCACACACCTCAACACACAAGGGAAGCTCAGGCAAACATAAGCACCACACATCCCACAGGCACTCACGCAAGCATCACACACATGCAGACACACCAACATCCACTGCCTCCTCGTCTCCCTCCTCCCTCCCTGTCTCGTCTACACTCACACCTGCATGCACTACCTCTACAGCCACTACGTCCCTCTCCAGCACACCCACCACCACACCCCACTCACGTGCAGTCACCACCCCCACTACCATTCACACGTCCCCTGTGTCCTCTCCCAGTGTGTCTGTGATGCCCCCTCCGAAGATACACAAACGCAGGCACACACCCACCCAACAGCCATCCACCTCACGACAGCCTCCAGCGCATGCACCTTCACCCAAAGTCAGCAAACGAACACCTCCTACAACCACAACCTCTTCCTCCACTCCCAAACCCCCTCCAGCTACCCATCCCAGTGTGTCAAAAAAACTTTTCCTGTCCAACCTTGACCTCTTTCCCACACCTCCCCCACCCCGTCCGTCTCATAGGTCCCGAACTAGCACCTCAGCCACAACATCTCCGGGACCAGTGGTGCCTGTAGTCACCGGAATCTGGAGTGCACCGACCACCAGGGCAGCCAGTGTGGCACGGAGCCACAGCACAGACAGTCCCCCACCTGTGAAGCATCAGAAGTTGCCCAGGACAGGACCGCCAGCACAAGCCCAGCTGCCCAGGACAGGACCGCCAGCAAAAGCCCCGCTGACCAGGAGGCCACCGCCAGCAAAAGCGCCGCTGGGCCATGAAGGACCGCCAGCAAAAGCCCCACTGGGCCATGAAGGACCGCCAGCACAAGCCCCGCTGGGCCATGAAGGACCGCCAGCAGCTGAGTCCCAGCAATGGAGACCGCTGTCTCAAGCACCGCTGAACAGGGCACCGCCGCCTCAAGCACCGCTGAACAGGGAACCGCCGCCTCAAGCACCGCTGAACAGGGCACCGCCGTCTCAAGCACTGCTGAACAGGGCACCGCCATCTCAAGCACCGCTGAACAGGGCACCGACTTCTCAAGCACCGCTGAACAGGTCACTGCCGTCTCAAGCACCGCTGGCCCATGAGCGCCAAGGGCACTGACGCTACTGAGTCCGTCACGGGCAGAATGAAGCACTCTGGGCACCATGCCCCCTCCAGAACCAGTGGAGAGATCCATCCACTACCTCTGTCCTTAGCAGGATGAAGCACCCTGGGCACCATGCCCCCTCCAGAACCAGTGGAGAGATCCATCCACTACCTCTGTCCTTAGCAGGATGAAGCACCCTGGGCACCATGCCCCCTCCAAAACCAGTGGAGAGATCCATCCACTACCTCTGTCCTTAGCAGGATGAAGCACTCTGTGCACCATGCCCCCTCCAGAACCAATGGAGAGATCCATCCACTACCTCTGTCCTTAGCAGGATGAAGCACTCTGGGCACAAAGCTCCCTCCAGAACCAGTGGAGACTGTTATCCACTTGTGAGACTGTGGCTTTGCACTCCCCAGGATTGAACAGTGGGCAAGCCACCCACTGTAGAGACTTGAGAGACTGTGGCTTAGCACTCCCCAGGATTGAACAGTGGGCAAGCCACCCACTGTAGAGACTTGAGAGACTGTGGCTTTGCACTCCCCAGGATTGAACAGTGGGCAAGCCACCCACTGTAGAGACTTTAGAGACTGTGGCTTTGCACTCCCCAGGATGGAACAGTGGGCATGTGGCCCCCTCGTGGATTTGGCGTTGTGCACTCAACTGGCTGAGGTGCCCCCCCTTCCCTGCCCCTGAGGTGCCTGTTGCTCTCTGATGCCCCTGCAGTGTTCTCTCCGTCATGGTCGGGGATCTTGTGTGGGCCTCGCCCATACCGTGTGGGCCCAGTGTTCCACGGACTTAATTGGAGCACTACCTGGACTACTATGCTTGGTATATATTTTGTAAATGGTGTATATATATATATTTTTGCCTACTTGATTTTAATATATTACAACGGTTACACTCATTTTCTATTGTCTTTGCATTCTTCCGGGGGGGGTTGGGGGTGTAACTGTGATGTATTAATATGCATTTGTGTGTGTGTTGTAGTGGTGGGGGTGGGGGTGCTGCATGTGTGTGTCCCTGTTTTTTGCCTCCCCCTCCCCTGTGTCGTAGGTGCAGTACTCACCGTGGTCTTCGCCGCCGGTGTTCGTGCTCCTGGTAGAGGAGCAGGAAGACTATCGTAGGTAGAATTTGGAGTTCCGGGTCCATGGTGTCCTCGTTCCTCGTGGGGTGTGTAGAGGTGAGAGTTTTCCCTTCGGAATTCCTGTTTCCGCCGTGTTTTTATACGCAGTGAATCTGCCCCGGAAAAGGTGGCGGATTGGCCTGTCATAATAGTGTGGGTGGTACATTGTCTCCCGCCTGTCTGTTGGCAGTGACCACCGCGCTAGTGTCAAAGTGGCTGTCTTTGTTGGCGGTTTCCGCCACGGTCGTAACTGCAAAACTTTTACCGCCGGCCTGTTGGCGGTCTTACCGCCGCTTTAACACCGTTTGCCAGGGTTGTAATGACCACCTTAATGCCTATCAAGTGTCCAGATGAACTATGGGAGGACTTGGCCATAGATATTTTGGGTCCACTTCAGAATGTTAATGGTGTTGCAAGTTATGTTTTGGTGTTGCTTGACCTATTTAATAAGTGGTCGGAAGTTTGCGTCCCTAATATGGTTGATGCAAATAACGTAAACAAATTTCTGGATGATGTGTTCTTGGGAGAAGGTATACGTAAATCTATTTTAAGTGATAATGGGGCTCAGTTTCAGTCCAAAGTATTTCAAGATCTTTTGGCAAGGAACAATATTAAATGGAACCACACTTCACTGTACCACCAGGCTGGTAACGGAGCAGTGTAGCGCTTTAACCAAGTGTTTATAGGAATTGTTCAGATGGCAATCAAAGGGTGTAAAAGTTGGAAACAGGAGGTGAAGAAACTGTTGTGGGTGTATGTAACTGGTTATAGCCCATTCAAATTGCTGAGAGAAAGGGAACCTTGCACAAAGGACAATCTAGTCTGGATGAAAAATAAATTGTTGAATTCTTGGCCTTTCGAAGAGGTGAGAGAAAATATTTTGAAGCCAAAAGGGGCATATTTATGCTTGTTTTGCGCTGAATTTGCTCATTTTTTGTTTTACGCAAATTCCGTGCAAAAATAACTCCAAATTTATACTTTGTCGCTAGACCCATCTAGTGCCAAATTTATGGAGTTAAAGTCATTTTTTGGACATGGAAACCTACTTTGCGTCAATGAGATGCAAAGTAGGCGTTCCAGTGCAAAAAATGACTCTAAGGCCTTAGCGCCATAGTCATCCCCGCATGCTAAAATCATTCACGGGGGGAGGAGGTGTCAAATAATGGTGCAAAGCTTCCTTTGCACCATTATTTAACGCCTGGGTCAGGGCAGGCGTTAGGGGACCTGTGGGCCTATTTCCATGGTGGAACACCATGGAATGAGCCCACAGGTGCCCTCCGTAGGCCCCAGGGACACCCCCACCCACATCAGAGGGACAATGGAGGATGGGGGACCCCTTCCCAGATAAGTATAGGTAAGTATTTTTTATTTCTTTGAAAGTGCCATTGGGGGCCCTGAAGTGGGCCCCCCTACATGGCATTGGGTGCAATGGTCATGCCCAGGGGACCCTGTGCTGGCCATTGGGGTGGTGGGCATGACTCCTGTCTTTTCTAAGACTGGAGGCATGTGGTATGGATGGTTTTGTGTCCAAAAATGACTCTAGGCTGGTTAGAGTCATTTTTTTTAACTCTAAACTGTCTAACGGCATTTTTTTGGTGCAAAACCCCCTTCTTCCATACCGCCAGCCCCACCCGGTTAATGTTATTTTTTTTCATGCTTTGCACTGGCTTGCACCATTCCATAAATATGGTGCCCGGCTGGAGCTCCGAAATGGTGCAAGCCGGTGCTAAACTTTTTGGTGGAAAACTGCGTTGGTGCAGTTTTGCACCAAAAAGGTATAAATCATGGCCAAAGTGTGTATAAAATGAGCTATGACTTGAAGCATGGGGTAAAGCATCCCAAGATAGCAGTGGGGAGTTGTGCCAAGATTAAAGAACATAGGAAGAAGGTTAAAGTGAACTCCACATTTAGAAGGCGATACAAAGTGAAGGAGGCAAGCACTAACTCAGTGAAGTTGAGTAATAGGGAAGTGTGGCATTTAAGTAAACTTTCAAAGTGTGGAGTTTTCCAGGTTGTGGAAGACAGTGGTTCTAGCTTGGAGCATGGCAAGAGGTGGTTGTGGGATTTCTGATGTGTGTGTGGGTAAAGTTCAAAGGAGGGAGAAGAGACCTGTGACTTAGTTAAGTGGAGGAGGAGAGTCAAATGATAACACTTCAGTGTCAAGTAGGAATTCTTCCCTGCCCAACATTCCAGGGATGGAAGTTCATAGAGATGCTCAGAGGATGGACGTTCAAGGAGATCCTGGACTGGCGAAGAGTGTAAGACTGGTGGAAGCACCAAGATAGGTTGGAAGGTAGTTACACCAACAAAAGTCAGTGTGGCCGGACAGTCTGTGACTGATGAGAACAAGATAATTACCAATTCTTGTAGGAAGGTAGCACTTCCTACCAAGTTCAGTCACTTTATTCTTGGAGTTGAGGACTGATTTTATACAGTAATTCTATTCTATCTCATTGGTTGCAATTTTTGTTGTTGTTTTATTTTCTTCTTTTCATTACCTTTAATTATGATGTTGAGTTTAGAGTGTGTAATGGTAAGTTCCATTACACTATGTATTGCACTGTTCATTTAAATATTTTATGTTATTTGAGAGAGGTGGAAGTTATGTTGGGTTGGAATGTGAAGCTTGTGGCTCATGGAATGTTGTGTGGGGAGCATTCTAGGTGGTGCACAGAAAGCCACTGGGAGAGAAGACAGAAAAGTTGTGGATTGCTGTGCTCCCTGTGATCGGAGTCTCCTATTTACAATATAGTGTTTCTTATTCATCTGCCTCCGCGTATCTACTTCACAAATGGACTCTTCAGGTGACTTTAGAATGAGAGGCTGAAAGTCAGGCTAAAGTAAGTCCTGGATAGTCTCTATAGGTTTCTCTGGAGTAAAAGAGAGGCTTAAGTCCCAGAAAGCCTCCTAAGTCCAAAATGGCCTCTTCAGGTCACTCTGGAGTGAGAGGCAGACATACGTCCGGGACGGTCAGTGCAGGTGCCACTGCAGTTAAAAGAAGGCTTGTGTTCAGGATGGTTTGTATAGGTGCCACTGGAGTGAAAGACAGGCTTATGCTCTGGAAAGGCTTCTTAGGTTTCTCTGGAGTGGGAGGCAGTCTTATGTCCTGGAAAGCCCTCTTGAATGTCTCAGTAGTAAGAGGCAGGCTTATGTCCTAGATTGCCTATTCTGATGCCTCTGGCGAGAGATGCAAGCCTATGTCTTGGAAGGTCGGTACTGAAGCCTTTGGAGTGAAAGACAAGCTTTTGTTCTGGATGGTCTGTACAGGTGCCTCTGAACTGAAAGACAGGCTTATGTACTAGAAATCCTCCCCTGGTTTCTCTGGACTGGGAGATAGACTTATGTCCTGGATGGCCTCTTCAGGTGATTCTGGAGGAGGAGGCAGAATTATTTCTTGGATGGTTGTACAGGTGTCAATGGAGTTAAAAACAGGCTTTATTCTGCATGGTTTGTACAGGTGTCTCTGAAGTGAAAGTCAGATGTATTCTAGAATAGGAGTCAAGTGTATGTCCTGGATGGTCCATGTTGGTGCCTCTGGAGTGAAAGACAGGCTTAGGTCCTGGATGGCCTCTTCATGCGAATCTGGATTAGGAGTCCTGAACAGTCTGTACAGGTGCCTCTGGAGTGAAAAGCATGCTATATCCAGGATGGCCTCTTCATGTGACTTAGGAGTAGAAGGCTGGACCTGCGGCATTCTTGGAATCGGCACACTGATGTTCAAGGGACATCCACACAATTTTATTTGAGCTCTGACATATTGCTGATGCTTAGGTCTCAGTGAGAACCGTCCTCTTCCCTGAATGGCCTCTTCAATGTCCTTCCCAGTAACAGTTAGACTCTTATCAAATTATGTTTCTTCAATGGTTTTATTGTCTTTCTGGACAGCAACATCATCAGAGTGTGGCTACAGCCACATCTGAGCAAGAATGTGGCCTCTGAAGTGGCACACCTGCAGTATGTTCCATGCCCTGTGGTAGTGGTGGGGTTTATGTGTCAGTGAGCCTTGGCCTGGATCTTGAACCATCTCCATTCAGAGCTGTAAAGTCTAGGAGACGCTTTAAGGAGGGAAGTCCTATGGCAGTCTTAGAAATATGGGTGCTTTGCGTAAGTGTAAAGAAGTCAACACGCAAGGTGCTATCTTCCTCCAACACCTCTCAAGGAAAAACCATGAGTAAAGAAAACTCTGCAACAGTGCATGACATCTTGGAGATTCTAAACAGCTTCTATTGCGAGGACACAATGGGGGAACTCATGGCTACTGCCATAGAGACAAGTGTCAAGAGCTAGGGTGCTCACTTCTGAGACAGAACTATAGGGCTGTAGTATACCGCTAAATTCAATTTTGGACATAACTGTAAATGCTCATAGGAACTTAACAGCTGGAGAGGGGCCATTCATGTAATCTTTGAGTGAAATAATGTTTATTATTTAAGAATACTTAAAATTATTAAAATCCAAAAAAACAAATGCTAAAAATTAAGAGAAGCGCCTGAAAGTCCCGTAACATTGTTAAAAGCAGCATGTCACTAAACTTACCCATTCTAAAGGCAGCACCATTACCTCATCCCTATCCACTGTATGGCACCATTTCTCCTGGACTGGACAAGTGAGTTCGCTGCCCCCTTCTGCATCCGTCACGCCTCACTAATACATCAAGGCTAACCTCAAACAGAAAACATACATTCCACTCCTCATGGATACCCTCCAAGAACTTAACAATCTATTAACCCCTCCAAATGCCTGCATCAGATACACACACACCTCTCCACATATCAAGTATGCCTCATGTCCATGAAAAACCTAGTAGAGCTCTTTGCACTACAAGAACTCACAGCCCAAAACACTCAGCTCCTTATTACACCCAAAAACCTTCAGAGAGTAAAGGCTGTCAAGTATTGCATGATCCCACTTGCAGACCTCAGTCAGTCGACTAGTGCCATGCTGCTAATCACTTTTTTCACTGAAAAAAACAAGAAAATCATCCATCTGCCCTTCATCACAAACATTATCATGAAAGTAGTCCTGCTCAACTCATGTGGCAGATCTACAAGAATACTGTGCTTCAAAAATAACAATATGCCTTCATACCACAATGTAGCATGAAACCAACTACCTTTCAAGAAATTGACAATGCCCTCTTTAGGAATAACAAAAATCCCTGCCTAATCCTGCTTGATCTCACTACAGCCTTCAACACAATTGACCACCAAATACTGATTCTACCCTGGAAACATGCTTAGGTTTCTTGGGCACAGTCCTGCGATGGTTCACCTCTTATCAGAGAACTAAAGCTCTTTGTCTTTTTTGGAGTCCCCTAGGGATCCATCTTATCTTGCATCATCCTTTACCCCATGAGGAAGCCAAGAGATCCATAGTCACAGACAACAATATTCAGATTCACCAGTATGCCATCTTCACTCAATTTTACCTCAAAATCTCCTCACTGGCTGACATTCAGTGACACAAAACCTACCACCAGCTGCACGTCAAGCATCTTCACGAAGCTCAACCCTACAAAGGCTGAACTCCTCCTGTTCGCAAAAAGCCCCAAGCAACCACAGATCTGAGCATGAATCAAGAATCCTTCACCCACCAGCAAACAAATAACCTAAACCTACTTGTTCTCACCTCTCCACAGACCTCTGCTTCAAAGATCACATCCCTAAGAAAAGAGAGGAGGCTTGGTGCCAGCTATTCCACTTGACAAAGGTGAAACCCTTCCTTCTGGAAGTCAAATTCAGAACGACACCTCACACTCTGATCTGCTTCCACCTGGATGGCGGCAATACATTGCTCAACTGCCTCCCAAGAACCTCATTAGCACTCCTAAAAGTACTAATGAGGTGTTTGGGAAGGGTGTAGTGAGGTCCTAAAAGGCTTCCTACACAAAGTGACAGTCTCTGCAAAGGCTTGAATAAGTTTGACCACATCACCTCATTGCAGAAGGGAGTATATTAGCTCCCCCTCCAGGCCAGCACCATCTTCAAAACCAGATATATCACCTACATGGTGATCAGACCAACACTTCTTCATAGCATACATTAGCCAAAGGAAGGGAAAAAGAAGTCATGCATGGATTTGGAACACCATCTGCAACATCAGAACTGCTTTTATCCTCCTTCAGTTCAGAGAGAAACTTAAGTAGCATTTCTTCAACTATCATTACCATACCACACAATAGGTGATTACTTGTTGCCTACCTCTTGTTAATGACCTTGTAATCGTAGCATAACCTCTCTCTCCCCCAGTGCAGCGCCCGGTTTCTGTCCTGCTAGGTTTGTGCTTTAGAAATACCTTTAAATTCATACATACATGACAACCAATCAGTTTATTTCACAACAAACCACATCACATCTAACAGCACCATCCACAACTATTTCACACAGTATCCCACAACTCAGCATGCTACACAACACCATAAGCAGCTCACCTCTTGATACCTCATCACCTCCCCATCCAAACCATATCACTCAATGCCATAACTCACACCACACCTCACCACTTCACAGGACTTAACACCAGAACCGCAATAGATCATGCCACACCAGAGGTAGAAGAACACAGAGACACAGACTCTGGAAAATGGAAACTGCAGTACCTGAAATGGTGAACTCTGCAACCATGGAAACAGGGCTATTGGTTACTGTCCTTTATGGGTACTAGCAACTGAGTGAATGCAGTCGCCTTCTTGAGGGTTACTCTGTTGTCTGGGAGATTCTCATCTGTTTTGGGCCCCAAATCCTTGGGTGCTGCAGGATCAGGGCACTGGTTGGCATGGCTTCTGCCATCTGCAGCTGGGCAAGGAGATAAGTGTTAACGTAGCAAGCCTGCATTAAAAGTGCCTGCTCCTGAGGTGGTGGCGGGCCTTTCTTGGTACTTCTTGGTACTGCCGTGACCCAGCAGCTAGACTACAAGGGAAGACATAAGGATCTAATACCGACAACAATAATGAAAGTGCGACCAAGGTATTTGCAGACACTGAGTGGCGTACCACTTTTCAGCTAAAATACCAACAGCACAACAAGCATCATTCATCCTTGTGTACTCCTTTGGTTAGCTGTAAGACACAACACCAGTGCCCTCATTGTGATTCCTGTGGTGCTGTCAGCTGCAAAGTGGTTGACAGGAAGCACACGAAGAACAAGAGCAGAAACACACAACCACCAATGAAGGCTCAACAAGAGGAACAAGGAGGTATGCACCAGACTAGACGGTTTTCATACTCCCAGAATCAGACTGCGCAACTAAAACAGTGATAGAAACGCTGAGACATGGTTTGAACATGAGGCTCAATTCATCATTGAAGCAGCCTCCAGTTGATACCAACCCATGTTGAGACTTTCAAGACCACAGACAATGTCAAGGGATGTCACAGTAATGGAACAGCAACCGATATGCTAAGATAGCAAATAAATTATAGATACGCACTATTGCAATGCATTTAAAATAACACAACTTCTGCCTGATAGGAAATGACACAGGAATGTAAACAAAACCCTGCATCACTTTTTGAATATTTGACAGGGTTCGTTGAGCTCCGTGGCTAATAACTTTGGAAGAATCTAACATTTGAGCAACTTCATCCAGTCAATGCCTTCAGGGTGCAGATGTCTCCCAACGATGACCGGACACCAGTGAGGAGGGATTGATGCTTGTTCTTCTTTTCCAGCAGTCGCATGCCCCCGGGCAGTGCTTCAGGGAACAGAGGTGACGTGGCCAAGAAATGACAGCGCTGGAAATCAGATTGGCTGCTGCTCAGCCATATCTTCTCCTTCTCCAGCTTTCTAAAGTCCCGTCCTAGGACTGCCAGCAGCTAGGAAGGCATAAGGGAAATAGCACTGCCAGCATACAATGTAAGAAGGAGGTCCCGGGGGGGACTGCCGAGGTACGAGGTCTCCCCCCCCCGGGATGTTTGGGGAGGTGGTATGGCCCACAGGCACCGTTAGGGCGCTTTTTGGCCTATGGAGGGAAATATTTATTTCTGCCATTTTATGGGAGTCCCCACCACTTTGGGTGAGCGACATGGTGGCCGGGTCGCTAAAGTGGTTTTTGGTAGTTGTTTTGGCTCTAGCGTTAGTTTGGACCTAAGTCCGCGGTATTCCTGATTATTGCTGTTTTCAGGCAGAGCAGAGTTATTATCGGTGAGGATAGTGCTGGGATTAGGGAGTTTGCAGTTTGATGCTAAAAGGCTTACCGGAGGTGATTAGGCAGTCTGTGCGGCAGCGGGATGGTCTCCGACGTGAAGGTCCAGGCAGCGCTCCGGTTATTGAAGAAGGCCTGTCGCCTGGATATAGTGCGTAAAGGAGCATTGGGCTCCCTGTGGCCGGCCAGAAGAGCGGCGAGCGGGGTGCGGCGGCCGTTTTGGCCTGTTCGCCACCGCGCTTGGGAGCGCGACAAAGGCAACGGTGAGTCGGAGGGGAGGGGGAAGGGGCCGAGGGAATGTGGGACAGGCTGCAGCGAAGGGGTGGGGAGGTGGTTTCCCTGCCCGCCCCATGGGAAACAATACAGTGGTGAAGGCGGGGAAGTTAGGACTCTGAGCCAGAGGGATCCGCTCAGAAGCCCAGGGTTTCAAAAGTGTGGGGCGGGAGGTGGGCTGGGACCGGGCTCTCGGCACGCATGGAGCGATTTTAATCTGCATCGGGTTGCCAAGTGGACAGAAGCGAGAGGGGGCAGGGCCCCAGATATTCAGGATCCGGAAGGGGCAGACGGGGTATCAGGAGCAAGGGAGCTCCAGGAAGGTTTGGGGGAGAGCAGGCATGTCGGGGCTCAGGGGTACTGGGAAGGGGAGGTTTGTCTGGGTGAGGATATGGGGGAGAGGGTGTCATAGGAGGGTAGTGGGGGGGTTTCCAAGGAGGAGGGTACAAGGGAAGTTCCTGCTCCTCAGCTAGGGGATTCTATATGGGATTGGAGTGACGATGAGAAAGGGGAGGAGTGGAGGGTTGAGGAGGATGGTATTACTTTGAGGGTGCGCCCCCCCCGGAGTACTTATGGCCGGAGCGGGCTCAGGCAGGAACAAGGAGTCAAGGGAGAGGTTCAGGGCTTGGGTGAGGGAGAATACCTAGAGTGGGAAGAAAAAGAGAGTGGAGAGGCTGGGGTTCTGGTAGACAGTAGGGGAGATATTGGCAGTTTAGGCACAGGTTTCACTGGCACTCCAGGCTTTTCCTGGCAGGGAGGCAAGAAGATTCAGCATGACCTGGGCGGGTCAGAGGCGACCCGGAGACCCCAGAAGGAAGTGAAGGCGGGGCCCGATCGGCCAGCTGGACGGCGTCACGAAGAGAGGCAGCGGAGGGCAACTCCAGGGCTATGGTAGTTCTGAAGGAGCCGCGAGGCAGAGCGGGTTTTGCTCCCCCCCAATGAAGTGGCTTTGGAGGAGCGGCGACTTAGCCTGCCACTAAGGGAACAGGCGAACAGGCCGACGGGTAAGATGGCTTCACACCCCGGAGGTGCAGCATTAGAGGAGCAGGCAAGGGATTCAGGGAGTGCCCTGCCTGGTGAGTTTGGGGAGCTGGTTGATGGACTGGATTATGACAAGGACAGTGTGGAGGAAGGGGAGTTGAGGGAGGATCCAGAGGATGACTGGTGGTGTGCCAGGGGGGTTTTCTAATGATGTTTTCCAGTTGTTTCAGACTTCAACATCGGACAACAGAGGACCTCTACTGGTGCGGCGGATGGCTCAGGAGCGGCCCCTGTCCTTGGCGCCATTACAGCATGGCTGCACCCAATACAGCGGTTTCTGTGGCTGTTGAGGCAAAGGCGGATACGATAAAAGAGCGTCTGCACAAAGGGGTTTACGTTGCGGATGTCGGGGTCGGGCCAGATGAGGTCGGGGAAAAACAGGGTGCAGGTCCTTCACGGGAGGGTGGGGAGCACAAAGGAGACGTTGCGGCGGCTTCAGGGAGCGAGAAACCCCAAAAATTGCCATATATGGGTACGGCAAAGCCATTAGGGGCGCATTTGATGCTAGCCACTAAGGAAAAGATCTGGAAAGGTGAGTATGTAGAGATGCTAAAGTTGCTGCACAGGGAAGTACGGTCCAAGGAGGGTTCCAAGGAGGAGGCGTACGAGCTGGCTAAGAGACCGAAGGTGCCTCTCAATATTGAGAATTGGGCGGATGCCCTTTTAATATATGCCAGTGTATATTGTAAACGTTTTCCCGAAAGGGCGGTAGCACTCCTGAAATAGATGGATGTCATACGGAAAGCTCAGTTGAATTACGGGGGCTACGCCTGGGTTCAATATGATGAGGAATTCTGGGCTAGGATGGCAGCCGATGAGGAGGTAAAGTGGGGGGCGATTGACACAGACCTCTGGCAGCACATAATGGGGCCCTCAAAATTCGGTAAAACAGTATTCACGGCTAGTGGGCTGCCCATTACCTATCGGCCCTTTCGTGAGCACCCCACCCAGGGTGGGGTGGGAGCTAATGCAAAAGGTGGATCAGGATCTGGAGGGACCGGGTCGGCAAAGTCAGGTGCATGTTGACACTATAACAAGGGTTTGTGCACCCGTGAATACTGCAAGTTCCGACATGAGTGTTCGCGCTGCGCGGGACAGCATGCACTCGTTCACTGTTATGCCCCTGCGAACCAAGAGGCGTCAGGGTCAGGACAGGGTCATTCTGTGGGCGGAGGCAGATCAGGGAGTCAAAATAACGGTTGATACAGAGGCGGACAGGGCTCAATGGGAAAAAGCTCATACTCCGGTTAATTTGGACAGGTTACGACTTTGGCTTGAACAATATGATGACAGGGAGGCAGCACAGGTTTTGTTTCAAGGATTTTCAGAGGGTTTTCAACTGGCTTATACAGGTCCGTGTATGCGGCGGTGGGCTGACAATCAAATCTGTAAAAGGGAAAGAAGACATTGTACAGCACAAGCTAGACAAAGAAGTGGCGGAAGGACGTATGGAGGGTCCTTTCTCAGACAGGCCCTTGGAGAATCTCATGGTCTCTCCCATTGGGTTGGTGCCCAAAAAGAGCCCGGACAATTTCGGCTTATTCACCATTTGTCTTGGCCAGAAGGGTCATCTGTTAACGACTTCATACCAGAGAAATTGACGAAGGTTTCATATGCGTCAGTAGACGTGGCTTTTGACATGGTTGAGGCATTTGGGAAAGGGGCGCTGATGGCCAAGACGGATATAAGCGGCTGCTTCCAGTCCATCCCAGTGATTTTGAATTGTTGGGCATTCAATTTAGAAGCAACTGGTACGTTGACAAGGCCCTCCCTATGGGATGTTCTATTTCATGTTCTTTATTTGAGTGTTTTAGCACTTGGCTACAATGAATTTTTTCAGCCATAACGGGACATAAGGCAGTGACGCATTACTTGGATGACTTCTTTTTTGTGGCGCCGGCGGGATCGGACCATTGTGCGGTCGTCCTTCGGCAATTTCAGGACATTATGGTGGATCTAGGTGTGCCCCTGGCCCCCGAAAAGACGTTTGGGCCCTGTACGGCCTTGACATTTTTAGGCATTGAGTTAGATACGACAATGATGGTGGCTCGGTTGCCGATGGAAAAGAAGGTGACGATGATTATGACAGTCAGGGACATGGTACGAAGGAACAAGGTGACAGTCAGGGACATTCAGGTATTGTTGGGCCATCTCAATTTCGCTTGTAGGGTAGTGAGAGTGGGACGGACATTCTGCAGACGCTTAGGGATGGCGTTGGTGGGACAGCAGTAGTTGCATCATCATGTTCGGCTCCGCGTTGGAGTGAAGGAGAATTTGCGGATGTGGTGTGTTTTTCTTGAGCAATTCAATGGGATTTGCCTCTGGACGTGGCAGGTGTATGACTGGGACGTTCAAATGTTTTCTGATGCGGCAGGAGGTTCTGGCTTTGGACTGTTTTGGCAGGTAAAGTACTGCGCGGAGATGTGGCCGGCGGCTTGGACAGGGGGTGGGCGGAGCATCGCGTTTCTTGAGTTGTGTCTGTTAGTAGTCACAGTGTGCATATGGGGGCACTTACTTGAACATCAAAAAGTGTTTTTCAGAGTTGACAACCTGGCGGTGGTACAAGTTGTGAATAGGATTTCCTTTTACGGACTAGGTGGTCTCACACACTATATAGTGTCATGCTTCATCATTTGACCACCTAGACCCACCCAGGTAGGACAGTGCCACCTGGGCGGACTCAACCTCACTGTTAAAGGAACAGGAGGGAGTGCGTAAATAAACTAGTTTCTGGAAAGATCGGGATCCAGCTAATCTACTGAAAAAACTAAAAACACCTAAGCAGACACCTGTGAAGAGCAACAAATTTAATGGTGGTGTCTGACTGGTGTAGTTAAAAAGGGGGGTTGGGACACCTCTGTGAGGACAAGGACTCACAGGGTCACCTAACTAATTAATAGCCAACATGTTTCTGCCCTCAAAAGTGAGCCAATGAAGGTCTCGGGGCATTCGTCAGGGCCTAGGATCCCTACGTCTCACGTTGGAGGAAAATACTCTATGGGGAAATCAAAGAGTGAAAAAATGGAAAATGAATGATCTACCTTACCCAAGGAATTACCTTGAGGCGGCCTATGGGGGAAAAACCAATAATTAGCACACTGGTGGCACACAGCACTGCAAAACCAACCAATTACACACGTGTCAAGGGGATGCATTCATGCACGAAACACATATGTTCAAAAAGGTAAAATACATGCGTGGAGTGACTGAGTGGGTATATCTACACAAGTGGACAGTCCTATCACTGCAGGGAATTATAGTTCTTACCCTTTTCTTAGAGGCTGCTAGCCTCTGGTATCCAGGAGGGGGAGTGTCCCCTTATAGTCACACACTAAGGGAAAGAGATGAACATAAAGACGAAGTGAGGAGAGGAACAGAAGTAGGCAGAATAGATACAGAGGGAGCATTAGGGGGGGAGAGCAAGTTCCCATTAAGAACCCACTATTGCTGGTAGAAAAATACTGGTTAAGAGAAACCGAAGTGGCTATAGACAATAAACATGAAAAGTAAGATTAAAAGCAATAAGGGCTTATCTGTGCTGCCTGTGATCCGGTATGCCACTCACTACATCAAAGGGGACGCTCGCCGTGCGCCTATTTCGTCCTCTCCTTGGACCGCTTGAGACAAGTGGCTGAGGGAGAACGGTCTATTTATGGCTGTAAGATATTCCAGGTGCGCCCTGTTAGCGCGTTAATTGGAGTTCAATTGAGGTTAATCACCGCCGCGGGCCTCGTTGCGTTGCTAGCCTCGATATGATTGCCGTAACGGCGGGCGCACCGGCTAAGCCGGGGCGCCGGCATGAATGTGATCGAGTGCAAGGGCGGGCCTCTTTACGTTGATGGCCTCGATGTGCTTTACCGCACCCGCGGGTGCCCCAGCTGAGCCGGGGCGCCGGCATGAATGCGGGCGAGTGCAAGGGTGGAGCCCGAGCCGGAAGATTCCGGCCCGAGCGCCACCAGCGGAAGCCTCGCGTTTCCAGTGGCCGCTGGGAAATGTAGTTCCCAGCGGTCCCGTGGCCCTAAGGGCCAAGAAAGAAAAAAGAAAAAAGAAGGAAAGGATGAAGAAAAGGAAGGAGGGGGGGTGGGAAAGGGGGGGGACGAAAGAAAGGGAGGAGGGAGAAGAGGGAACAAAACGGACATGGGGGGGGGGTACGGGAGTGAGGGGGATAGAAACAAAGAAAGGGGTAAAAGAACAGAGTGGTCCCAGGGCAAAGTCCCGTGAAGGATCAGAGTAGGGGGTGGGGAAAGCACAAAGGGGAGGGGAAGAAAAAGATAGAGCAGAAGCGGACGGAAGGGAGGACTCATAAATTAGTAAGAGAAATCATTTATTGAGTGTGAACCAGGGGATCTCATCATTAAGACCATTGGTGTCCGTGTGTAATCTCCAGACCCAACGTTGTTCGGTCTGGAGCAATCTCTGTGTCATATTGGAGGACGATGGAGGTAGTTGCTCAATGACCGTCCAGTTTAAGTCATCTGCCGAATGTTTTTCCAGAAGGAAGTGGTTAGTCAATTTAGTAGCCTCTCGTTTACAACGGATCGTACTCCTATGTTCGCAGATTCTTGTGGCGACCTTTCTAGATGTCATTCCCACGTATTTAAGGTTACAGGGGCATCTAATCAAATATATCACGTTTTTGCTGTTACAGTTGGTTAGGGATCTTTGAGCCCATGGAGTCTTAAGGTCTAGGTCTATTGTGGTTGATTTTTTAGTGAAACAGCAGACACTGCAGTTGCCACATGGGTAGTGTCCTCTTGGTGGTGGGAGGCCCCATAGTGTGGTTTGTGTCGTTAGGGAATTGTTTTTTTCTTTGGGTCTTGTGTGGACAACCATGTCCCGTATGTTTGTGGCTCTTTTAAACGCATGTAGTGGCTGCTGAAAAGGTAAACCCCCAGATATAAGGATTTTCCACTCATCTTTGATGATTTTCTGAATCTTATTGGATAGTGGGTTAAAGGTAGTCACACACACAATTTGTTCAGTGTCAGACGTCCTAGTGCGTGGTTGTAGTAGTTGATCCCTATTATTATTCCCCGCTCTTTTGTATGCTCTCTTCACCAGATGTGTGGGATAATCCTTGGTTTGCAGCTTACTAACCAATTTCTCAGCGTGTTTGCGGTAGTCTGTGAGGGTGGAACAATTCCGTCGCAGACGTAAAAATTGACCAACAGGGAGATTCTCCCTCAGGGACCTTGGGTGGAAGCTTTGGAATTGGAGCAGGTTATTCCGATCTGTGGGTTTATAATAGACCTCTGTGGCTAGAGCCCCATTGCTTTCATAGATTGATAGGTCAAGAAATGCTAGTTGGTTTTCACCTATGGTCATGGTGAAGTTCAGGAAAGGGTTAGCTGTATTTAACCAATTTACAAAATTCATCGCCTCATCTCTAGTTCCTGTCCAGACCAATAGAATGTCATCTATATATCGTTTCCAGAGTTTAATCTGCTGGAAAAACGGGTTGTCATCGTGGTTGTCTACCTGTCTCTCAAAGTGATCAACATAGATAAAAACGAGTGAGAATAACCTAAAATCAGGGATGAGCATTCTCTCCTTTAAAAAGAAACTAGAGGAGGTAAACAAAAATATGAACGAGCATAAGGAATATCTCACTCAGCGAAAGATTTCTAAATTCCAAAAAGATCTCGATCGGTTCTCCCACGAGAAGATATACCCTTACACCAAATCGGATTATGTAGCAAAAACTAACAACATATCCGACACTTCATCTGGTGGTAACACCAGTTCAGATAATGATAGTTCATCATCAGATAATATGCGGCAACGTCGTGGACGACGTGGGCAACGCCGGGGAAGGTGGAATCACCCACCTATGTTACCCCCCTGCCCACCATACCATAATCAACAATGGGGTTGGCCTTCCCAATATGGACTCCCACCTCAATACCAGGCGCCCTTTTTCCAACACCCTGCACAATGGTCTTTTCCTGAGCCACCGCAGCCTTTTTTAGACAGAGGCAACGGGAGGGGAAAAGGAAAAAGGAAAGAGGTACATTGGAGGCCAAGAGAGGACACCCCAGAGAATACTGCACAAAGGGAACCCCTCCCAGGGACAAGCAAAACACTGTAACGAGCCTGACGGATAATCAAACAGATAACATTATCAATCTGAGTAACCGGGTTCTGAGTGAAATTGAAACTAAGGCACTAAACAAGGGCTTAAACTTTGTGCCCACGCCCAAAATTGACTTATTTAAAACCCGAACAGAACTAGCGGGTTTGTTCCGAAAAATACGCTTGAAAACGTTCTTTTTGGGTAAACATTACGAGGCTTCAGAAAAAAACACTGGCCTACGCCCCAAGTCCACTTTCTGCCCAACCACGGGACAGATGCCCCCCGGAGTCCTGGCTTTTGAGAAATCAGTATCCCTAAAGGTCAACGCACTTACTGGGACCACCAAAAAAACATACCATAATATGAGTACGGCCGAGCTTTCAGCTCTGAAAGGCCTAACATCTGACCCCATGATAATCATTAAACCAGCAGACAAAGGGGGAGCAACGGTAATTTCTCCACTTAAAATGTATAGAGATGAGTGCGAACGTCTGTTGGGTAATACCCACCATTATAAACGCTTATCTCGAGACCCCACACCTGATATTCAAGACGAAATTTCCTTTTTCGTGATGAAAGGCATGGAGAACGACTGGATTACTCGACATGAGGCAGACTTCCTGATACAGGCTAACCCTAGGATTCCCTATTTTTATATTCTCCCAAAAATGCATAAAGGGAAAATTCCCCCACCAGGGAGACCTATTGTATCCGGGATCGGATCGGTTCTAGAACCCCTGTCTCAATTTGTGGATTTCTTCCTTCAGCCATTGGTCAGAAGAATTCCTACTTACCTAAAAGATACGACGGATGTGTTAGTCTTATTAGACTCTGTGGCTTTTGACACAACTAGAGAACTGTTGATCACCCTGGATGTAGAATCCCTGTACACCAACATTCCCCAGGAGGCCACTCTGCAGGTCATTAGCGACCTTTTGGAAGCCAATAGAGGAGAGTCACGTACACCCCCTGACTTCATACTTTACTTGGCACATTTGGCTCTCACAAGGAACTATTTCAAGTTTGAGGATAACTTTTTCTTGCAAATACAGGGTACATCTATGGGTAGCACTTTCGCACCTAGCTTGGCATGTCTCTATGTTGATCACTTTGAGAGACAGGTAGTCAACCACGATGACAACCCGTTTTTCCAGCAGATTAAACTCTGGAAACGATATATAGATGACATTCTATTGGTCTGGACAGGAACTAGAGATGAGGCGATGAATTTTGTAAATTGGTTAAATACAGCTAACCCTTTCCTGAACTTCACCATGACCATAGGTGAAAACCAACTAGCATTTCTTGACCTATCAATCTATGAAAGCAATGGGGCTCTAGCCACAGAGGTCTATTATAAACCCACAGATCGGAATAACCTGCTCCAATTCCAAAGCTTCCACCCAAGGTCCCTGAGGGAGAATCTCCCTGTTGGTCAATTTTTACGTCTGCGACGGAATTGTTCCACCCTCACAGACTACCGCAAACACGCTGAGAAATTGGTTAGTAAGCTGCAAACCAAGGATTATCCCACACATCTGGTGAAGAGAGCATACAAAAGAGCGGGGAATAATAATAGGGATCAACTACTACAACCACGCACTAGGACGTCTGACACTGAACAAATTGTGTGTGTGACTACCTTTAACCCACTATCCAATAAGATTCAGAAAATCATCAAAGATGAGTGGAAAATCCTTATATCTGGGGGTTTACCTTTTCAGCAGCCACTACATGCGTTTAAAAGAGCCACAAACATACGGGACATGGTTGTCCACACAAGACCCAAAGAAAAAAACAATTCCCTAACGACACAAACCACACTATGGGGCCTCCCACCACCAAGAGGACACTACCCATGTGGCAACTGCAGTGTCTGCTGTTTCACTAAAAAATCAACCACAATAGACCTAGACCTTAAGACTCCATGGGCTCAAAGATCCCTAACCAACTGTAACAGCAAAAACGTGATATATTTGATTAGATGCCCCTGTAACCTTAAATACGTGGGAATGACATCTAGAAAGGTCGCCACAAGAATCTGCGAACATAGGAGTACGATCCGTTGTAAACGAGAGGCTACTAAATTGACTAACCACTTCCTTCTGGAAAAACATTCGGCAGATGACTTAAACTGGACGGTCATTGAGCAACTACCTCCATCGTCCTCCAATATGACACAGAGATTGCTCCAGACCGAACAACGTTGGGTCTGGAGATTACACACGGACACCAATGGTCTTAATGATGAGATCCCCTGGTTCACACTCAATAAATGATTTCTCTTACTAATTTATGAGTCCTCCCTTCCGTCCGCTTCTGCTCTATCTTTTTCTTCCCCTCCCCTTTGTGCTTTCCCCACCCCCTACCCTGATCCTTCACGGGAGTTTGCCCTGGGACCACTCTGTTCTTTTACCCCCTACTTTGTTTCTATCCCCCTCACTCCCGTACCCCCCCCCTGTCCGTTTTGTTCCCTCTTCTCCCTCCTCCCTTTCTTTCGTCCCCCCCCTTTCCGACCCCCACCTCCTTCCTTTTCTTCATCCTTTCCTTCTTTTTTCTTTTTTCTTTCTTGGCCCTTAGGGCCACGGGACCGCTGGGAACTACATTTCCCAGCGGCCACTGGAAACGCGAGGCTTCCGCTGGTGGCGCTCGGGCCGGAATCTTCCGGCTCGGGCTCCACCCTTGCACTCGCCCGCATTCATGCCGGCGCCCCGGCTCAGCTGGGGCACCCGCGGGTGCGGTAAAGCACATCGAGGCCATCAACGTAAAGAGGCCCGCCCTTGCACTCGATCACATTCATGCCGGCGCCCCGGCTTAGCCGGTGCGCCCGCCATTACGGCAATCATATCGAGGCTAGCAACGCAACGAGGCCCGCGGCGGTGATTAACCTCAATTGAACTCCAATTAACGCGCTAACAGGGCGCACCTGGAATATCTTACAGCCATAAATAGACCGTTCTCCCTCAGCCACTTGTCTCAAGCGGTCCAAGGAGAGGACGAAATAGGTGCACGGCGAGCGTCCCCTTTGATGTAGTGAGTGGCATACCGGATCCCAGGCAGCACAGATAAGCCCTTATTGCTTTTAATCTTACTTTTCATGTTTATTGTCTATAGCCACTTCGGTTTCTCTTAACCAGTATTTTTCTACCAGCAATAGTGGGTTCTTAATGGGAACTTGCTCTCCCCCCCTAATGCTCCCTCTGTATCTATTCTGCCTACTTCTGTTCCTCTCCTCACTTCGTCTTTATGTTCATCTCTTTCCCTTAGTGTGTGACTATAAGGGGACACTCCCCCTCCTGGATACCAGAGGCTAGCAGCCTCTAAGAAAAGGGTAAGAACTATAATTCCCTGCAGTGATAGGACTGTCCACTTGTGTAGATATACCCACTCAGTCACTCCACGCATGTATTTTACCTTTTTGAACATATGTGTTTCGTGCATGAATGCATCCCCTTGACACGTGTGTAATTGGTTGGTTTTGCAGTGCTGTGTGCCACCAGTGTGCTAATTATTGGTTTTTCCCCCATAGGCCGCCTCAAGGTAATTCCTTGGGTAAGGTAGATCATTCATTTTCCATTTTTTCACTCTTTGATTTCCCCATAGAGTATTTTCCTCCAACGTGAGACGTAGGGATCCTAGGCCCTGACGAATGCCCCAAGACCTTCATTGGCTCACTTTTGAGGGCAGAAACATGTTGGCTATTAATTAGTTAGGTGACCCTGTGAGTCCTTGTCCTCACAGAGGTGTCCCAACCCCCCTTTTTAACTACACCAGTCAGACACCACCATTAAATTTGTTGCTCTTCACAGGTGTCTGCTTAGGTGTTTTTAGTTTTTTCAGTAGATTAGCTGGATCCCGATCTTTCCAGAAACTAGTTTATTTACGCACTCCCTCCTGTTCCTTTAACAGTGAGGTTGAGTCCGCCCAGGTGGCACTGTCCTACCTGGGTGGGTCTAGGTGGTCAAATGATGAAGCATGACACTATATAGTGTGTGAGACCACCTAGTCCGTAAAAGGAAATCCCTTTCTTCCCACCCCCCGTTGTTCCTCTCCGTATATGCACTCGGCAATTTCCAACTGACATTCCACTGACTTTACCCTTCCAAATAGGAATACATACAACCCAGGGCTACGCTAATATCCGCGACGTCCTCTTTTAGAGAACCCCGTACTTTCGTGTGTATTTTGAATTATAGGGAGCTAAGTACGGAGTGTTCCTCCATATTTATCCCCCCTCCTCCCTCTTCCTCTTTCCATGTGTAATGACAAGTTGTGAATAGACAATTGGCTAGGGAGGCTCAGTTGTTGCAATTGTTGTGAGTGTTTGTGCTTCACTGCTTACGCCGCGATATTCATTTTAAGGCCAGGCATGTTCCAGGTGTGAACAATGACATTGCGGATGCTTTGTTTCGTTCAAAGTGGGAGAGATTCCATGGGCTGGTTGCGGGCGAGCCCTTGTGCAGGATGCAGATGGCGGTGGCCTTATGGACAGTAGGAGAGAGCGGATGCTGCGGTTGGTGGTGAACTCATTGGCTGCTTCTACACAGCAAGCGTATGTTCGGGCATGGTGGGAATTTACGCGGTCAGGAGCCCATTGGAGAGTGGACGAGAGGGGCAGGTTGGAGGATGTAGTGTGTTTTATTATGGAGCTGGTGGAGAGACGACAGTCACGGATCACCATCTCAGGAAAATTAGCAGGCTTGCCTTTATGGGGAAGCTCTTCTGGGGGTATTCACTGTTGGCGGGTGAACTGGGCCAGCGTATATTGGACGGTTGGGCAAAAGAGGAAGGCAAGCGGGACGCGGTGAGGCAGCCATTGACTTTAGAATTATTGAAGAAGGTAACACACGCTGTAGAGAGCATTTGTTATGATGCATCTGAATGATTGCTTTTCCAGACATTAATGTCCTGGATGTTTTTTGGGGCGTTTAGGGTGTCGAAGCTTTGGGGGTGTGGGAAGAAGCCAGGTGTGAAGTGGGATGAGGTAGTGTTCAAGGGGAATAAGTTGGTAGTGAGGATTAGTAGTTCAAAGACGGATCAGCAGGGACTGGGAGCTCAGGTAGTGATGGTGGCCTACCCGGTATCTACGGTATGTCCGGTTCAGTTGGCTGGAGACTTAAGAAAGAGCATTTTTTCAATAAGGAGGGAAGTTTTTCTGCACAGGAATGGCACAAGAGTATCTGTGTAGCAGCTCCTAGCAGTTCTGCGGTTGGGTTTGAGACATGTGGGGCATGATGCAACTAAATTTGGCACGCATTCCTTTCGGATAGGCATGGCGACGGAGGCAGGGTATAGGGGATGGGATTACAGGCAGATAATGACTTTGGGGGCGTGGAAGTCAGAGGTTTAAAAGCGGAATGTCAGGAGAGGGGGCTCCGGATTGGTGGAATAGTGAAGTAACATATTTTTCTCCTGCTGCAGGTTCAGTACCAGGGCCGGAGATGCAGTTCCTGTCTATATGGGTTGTAGGACACTCCTTTGTCAAGTGGGCCCAACGACAAGCCAGACGAACGGCAATTGGGGATAATTTGGGGTTGGACAGGGAAAGATATAAGGTTCGATGGGCTGGTAAGGCAGATGTGCGGTGGCAACAACTTTTAGTGACTTTACAGGAGTTAAGGGGGCATGGATTTTGTCCTGATGTTTTACTAATACACCTGGGTGAGAATGATTTAGTTCAACGGACAGGGTTAGATATCCTCAAGGGTATGAAGGGGGACTTGTTCGAAATTAGATGCCAGTGGCATGGCCTTTGTGCCTCGTAGATTATGGAGAGGGGCATGGAAACCAGGGGCTATAGAGAAGGTTCGCAGGTAGATCAATAAAGAAATGAATATTTTCCGTGGGATGTATGGTATCACGTGTTTAGAGCATACAGACTTACGTTTTGAGGATCAAGAATTTTTTAGGGCGACGGTGTACACCTGTACTTCATGGGCATGGAGTTGTACCTGCTCCAATTAAAGGAATCCTTGAAGGCCATGTTTCATGAGTCGTAATGGGGACTTTGAGGATGGACGGCATATAGTACCACAAAGGAGGGGTGGGGGTGCAGGAAAAGGAGAGTCTCCTTTTCCTGGTGGTGGGGTCTGAGACAGTTCGCAGGACTATGAGTGACATTCGGATTCAGAAAGAAATCATTACAATGGAAGGGGTATTAAGAGGCCACGTGGTTAAGAGAAAGGGAGGGAGGAAGGCAGGGTAGGGGAGGGGGAGAGACTTATAGGAAAATTGATGTATAGTGAGGCTTTAGTTTTGTGAGGCGATAGGCCAAGGGTTTCTTCTGGTTTGTGAGTGCAGCTGTTTCCAATAAAGCAGCCTTTTACACACAACAAGGTCCTGTGGTAATGTCCTTCTTCCCTAAGCTGCTCTTTCCAGCTCTAAATGGCAGAAGGAAGGTTCCAGCTGTAACCTACAGCCCATTTCTTTTTTTACATAACTGCTTTTAAAAAAAGATCAGCTTTGCACTTCAGGAGACTAGTAAACTTTTCGAAAAAGCAATGGCCAAGCTGTGAGCCATCAAGCAACTTCTCACAACCCTCAACTTGAAAGCGAGTATGCAATGTCAATATCTTTCCTATATAAAGTCTAAATGGCAACATTCTTAGTGGAAGAGCTCCTGGAGCTTGTCACAATATCCCTCCCAAGAACTCTGTAGTAGGCGGTTCCCCTTAAACTCCTGCAGGGTGAGAGAACCAGATCGGGCCAGTGCCCTGAGCTCAAATGTCGAGAAGATATATATAAAGTAAAGGTTTTTCATTGCAAGCTTGGGAAAAGGGAACACACCATCCAAATGTGTTCCTAAATAGGCGTGTCTAGCTCACCTGGTGGCTCTAGATTAATCTGAGTGAGGGGACAAGATAGGCCTCTAAGAGAGAAGAAAAAACCCGCCACTTACACCTAACATAGCAGATAAGAAGACCCAATAGCCCACAGTAAAAATAATAAACAGAATTCCTGTAACTAAAACCCTCCTAAGCAGGAACATTTAAAAATAACTATGTATTACTTTACCCACAGGGCAGAAACAGAGACAAATACATATGATTGTACATGGCATTGTGAGCTCAAAGATTCAAGAAATTGTTGCAAGCCCACCCTGAAAAAGGTTAAAAATACAAAGTTCAGGTGTCCCCAGAAGTGCTGGTGTTCCCTTGTAATAAATACAGTCAGTTGTGAAGACTTAGATGAAATGGAAGTAATACTTATGCGAGGTTGCAGTTTGCGGCCATGCAGGGCTTAATTTGTGCTGGCGTTTGCAGGTGCCGGCCCTGTCCCTCACTTTTTAAAACAAGGACTTTGTTTTCTTCATTAGACTTTGATACAGAAAAAGGAGTAAGAAAGGTAGAATGGGCAGGATAAAGGTAGGGCCAGTGACAAAAGGAGAAAGCAGGAGTAAAAAGAAGCTGTAAGAATACGACAAAGACAGGAAGTGTTGGGTGGTGGAAGAAAGTGGCATGAGGAGCACCCCAAACTAGGCTGCATAGGTATTCAGCAAATCCAGCACTTGGCAGCCTGGGTGATGAGCTCCTCAGATATGATTGCCCCACTGCACTTATTTATTTATTTGATCAATTAAACAGTGTAGCTGTGACACAGTTGATGATTAACTTCATCTAGAATATGTAGAAATTCAAATTAAATGCTTCTCTGTTGTCTTGCATCTTTTTACTTTTTTTTTCGCTAGACAGGTCTATTTGCCCATGAGCCCTGGCACAGTGAATATTTAAAAGGTATTCATAATGAGACTTGCATTCAATTCTCTCAGAAAATGTCCACACCAGCCTCCTAATGTCTCACTTGCAACTTTAGATAAATCTTCGAGCACTAATAACACACAGGCCTTCATTAGACCGCCAGACTCGCAGTGGCGGTTGGACCGTCGTGGTCATGGCGGCCCAACCGCCACATTACGACCATGGCAGAGCCGCCACAGTCCGACCGTTGACACTGCCAGGTTGCCGCCAGACGACAGCCTGGTGGTTTCAGCGTTTGTACTCTGCCAGGGTGGCACTGCATGCAGCGCCGCCCTGGGGATTACGACTACCCAACCCGCTAGCCTTTTCATTGTTGTTGGACCGCCATGGAAAGGCTGGCGGAAGGGGGGGTGTCAGAGGCCCCTTGGGGGCCCATGCACTTGGCATGGGGAGTGCAGAGGATCCCATGGACAGCCCCATCGCGCTTTTCACTGCTCGAATTACGGGCAGTGGAAAGTGTGGCGGGTGCTGCTGCATCCGCTGCACCGTCACATTGCCACCGGCTCGATTACGAGCTGGCCTCAAGGTTAAGGCCCTGTTTCCCGCTGGGCTGGCGGGTGAAAGTACTGTTTCAGCTCGCCGGCCCAGCGGGAAACTTGTAATACGACTGGCGGTGTTCTGGCTGCACTGGCGATCAGATGGCGGTACGAGTTTGGCAGGTGGCGGACTCCTAATGAGGGCCACAGTCTTTGAGATACGTAGTTACTACTAGGCCTTGATTTGATGTCGGTGTACTTGAATGTTATCTGAATACACCGACTGCTTCTCCCTATTAATGGAGCTTGGTCAAATATTTCCACAAGTGACTCATTTGTGCTCTGCTGGGTTGGCTGTCTTCATTATAAGCATAGACGCTAAATACGTAAGTCTGATACAGAGTGCAATAGTATCCGAGAATTCCCTGACTGGTGTAGAGTCCTAAATTGGAGAATTCTTAATTGCATCCAGAACCAGGGTATTATAGCAGAGATAATTCTGGAGAAGTCTCCACTGGGGAGGAACCCAAGAGAGGATTTGGCCCTTCTGCAGATATTTTGAGGATTTTCCATTACCACTTAACCCTAAATCATGACTCAATAACCCCTGCGGGCAAACTCTGTCCACTGCTCAAGTCTCTTTCAAGCGATGCAAAACCTTTTCACAAATATTAGAAAATCTAGGAAGTGCACATGCCTTCACTAGCTGGCCACATCACCAAAGATTAGGGTTTTTGCCTTTATCCCCTCCTTACACAAAATTGATTCCTCTATACTGGATGTATTCATATTCAAGCCAGTGACTTCTTCTACACATTGTGGAAGCTGGTGCCAAGGTATGGCATGAGTCCACCCAGCGTCTCCTTCTACATCCAGACCCAATTGCTATTTGGGTAAGGTTGGGAGAAGGATGGTGGTGGTCTTATTGCCGACCAGCTTTAAATGTTAACTGTTAATTGCCATTTTCTTCATTATGCACCTATGCTTTCTACTCAGGCTTTTGATTACGAAACTGCAATCAGTAGCTATTAATACCTTCTGCAGGGCATATTAACCACATTCTAAAAATGTGTGCAGATAACAACAATACTATTTTTTGCCTTGAGTGTTACATTTATCTGCACTAAGTAAATAAATAGAGATTTGTAAAGCGCATGACTACCTCATCAAGAGGTGTCCCAGCGCTAGATGAAACAGTTCTATTGAGGAACCCAGGACCACGTTGTGGTGGCATTACGTACACCTAAAAAGCCAAGTTTTCAGATTCCTGCGAAAGATTGCTTCTGAGGGCTCTTTCCTAAGGGACAGACATGGACGTCATTTAGGGGTCGCAGTTGAGACCCCTGGCTTGCCACTTGCGAACACTGGAACTGCCTTTGCGACCCCTGGCCCCACAGGTGGCAAAATCAGTGCTGGGAACACATAGCAGCTTATGCTAAGAATTGAGTACAATTAGGTGGACTATGACCATCCCTGGCAGCTGAGGTGAGTAAAAAATGCTTTTAAATGTATGTTGTGTGCATGCTTGCAGGTAAGAGTGTGCTCATGTGAGCGACAGTGTGTGTATGTGTGTTTGCATGTAAGCGTGTGTGTGAGTGAAAGTAAAGGTCAAATGGAGTGTGATGTCACTTCCGCTACCCCTCTCATTTGAGTGAATTGACGTCCATGGGGACAGAGGGAGGGAGTTCCAACTCTTGGCTGCCAGGACCCCAAATCCAGTGCCCCCAGTTCGAATCTTTTTAAAAGAAGGGATGATGGCCAAACAACTATCTGCTGACCGTAGATGCCTGCCAGGAACAAAAGACTCAATCAAATGCTGTAAGTAGCGTGTTCCTTTTCTATTGAGAATTTTATGTCAGAAGCACATTGCCTGGAAGGGTACCCTTTCCCTTAGGGGTAGCAGTGCAATTGAGCTAATGCCGATGTTATTCTAGTTCTGTTTGGGAGTTTCAACAACAATCTGGCTGCTGCGTTTTGTACCTGCTGCAACCTTTAGAGACAGGCTTGAGAGACTCCTAACTACAGTACATTACAATAATCCAGTCTCAAAATTACTAAACAATGGCCCACTAGGCTAGAAATCTGATGATTGAAAGACAGCTGTGAGTCAAACCAGATTCCAAGGTTCCTTGCTTTCAGCGTGGAGCTAGGCACGAGTCCAAGCGAATCTGGCCATCAAGCCGCTGACCAAATTTAAGGTTATTTACCAAAGATGACAATTTCAGTTTCCCCAGCATTCAATCTGAGGCAGCTGTGGCTCATCCAATCGGCTACCTCCATCAGCCAAGATTGCAGTCAGGTTGCCAAGTTCCCTGGATCTCGAGACAGAGTAATAATCAGTTGTGTATCATCGGCACGCGTCACAATGGTAAAACTACTTTGCTCAATGGTATCAGCCAGGGGGCGCATGTATAGGCTAAACAACGTAGGGCTCAAATAAGAGCCCTGCAGTACCCCCTGTTAAAGTGGAGTCATTATCTTTCTGTGAGCAAACCACCTGATATATTTCTTGCCACCTGATTTGGGCACAGACTTGACTGGCATGGTTGAAGTTGTGTCTAGGTGTCAGTCCATTGATGACTACCCTTGTTTACAGTCTTGCATGCCAATAGCTTAGGTAGACATGAGTCTTCTGTTTCCCTAATATATCTACATTCCCTGCATGGCTACACACACGCTCACTAACTGGTTTAGGTATTCACTCTCACCTACCTGGGAACCTATATCACTTTTTTATTTTTTTTATTTTAATAGTTCTTGATATGGTACTGCTAAATCACAGACTATTGACGGAGCACTGTGTAGTGAGATAATATTGGCAGAGTAAAACACTAACTATGGGACAATTCAGCAGTGGACAAAGGACATAGTTTAGAGAGAATGTGTAATGAAGAGAATAAACATTAAGTATATATCGATTATACTTGAAACAGAAGCATCAGTCTGAAAACAGTAAATAAAATATTCTGTAATCCCTGTATAAACGTCAGTTTAATTTTTTTTTTTTATAATCGTCAACTTGTGACGCACCAAGTCACTTTTATAAAAAAAAAAGACTAAGGGCCAGATGTATCAAGCAGTTTTGCCCATTCTGTGTCTATGGGAAAATGTGTTCGTACATATGGCCCTAAATAACTTGACTATATTAAGGTAATTACATTCAAGTTCTGACGTCACAAAGCCTGCTGACAAAGTGAAAGGCAAGTCAGGTCAAGGAGCATAATTGAAGCAGCTGTTTAAAGCAACACAAAAAGAACGCTCCTTTGTTTTCTTTTGCTCTATTTTAATAACTTAAAAATCACAGAGAGAATATTTATTTTTCTTCACTCCGTAGATAGAGAAAAGCTAGACTTTGCGTGTTTCTACACATTCCGAGCTAAAGCAGCTTTTTTTTTTAAAATAAAAACTGACTGGTATTGAACTGTGTCAAATATCTGTTTGCCAAAAAAATTATATGACATGGCGTGTTTAATTTTACACTAGAGATTTTATTTTTATACTTCATATTTGCAAATATAAAAAAAAGCTAAGCACCAAGGTTTAAGTTGTTTGTGGGAAAGGTGATGGTGTGAATATGTATTATAAAGAATAAAGTACTTCCTGCCATACGTAATAAGGATATTGCAAGTCCCCTCAGAGTACTATACCCTTATAAAGGAACTAGGCCTTCAGCCTTGTTCCTCTATATGATTATGGAATTCCTCTGGGTGCATATTACTCAGGTTCTGGATGACATGGTTCTGGATAATGTGCAACCCACTGTAGATCATATGGAGTGCAATTTTAAAAGGTGGTCTGCCCTGAACCTATACCTCTGGTGTAGGGTTCAGATCATCAAGATAAATATCCTCCCCAAATGTAACAACATCTTTAGAATACTGCACCTTGTTATATCGGTCCCCCATCTCCCGCTTCATTCGGGGTTCAGACAGACAAAGAATAATGGGGCCTAAGCTACACTCCTCATCAGAGAAGGGCGGCTTACGACTCCTGCACTTAGAAGGGTAATGGTTGGCAAAGCAGCTGGTCCGCTCCGTGTACTGGTTGCTGACTTCCAAGTCTATACCTGGGTGTTGCTGGAGCATCACAAATTGCAGACATACAGGGAACTTAACATTTACTTTACTTCAAGGCCTTTGGTTACTCTTCTCCTCAACCGGATCATTCATACTTCCAAGTATGCATGCCTTGGGCTCATAGGCTGATGTAAGTCCCATTCACTCTAAAGCCCTACTTTGGCGCAATGCGGCAATCACGGTCAGTGGGGGGGGAATTCACTGATCCACTTGGATTATTTATGGTATTCACCATATTGAAGGCCTTTTCTCTAACAGCTATATCAAATCGTTCCCCGACGTGAGACAGGAATTTGCGATTCCATCTTCCTAACTATGGTGATACATTCAATTGTCCCACACCTTATCATATGCCCTAGGGAACATGCATAGTGATCTCCCTAGCTTGCCCATTAATCAATACATCAACACTTGGAAAAACTTTAGGGGGAATACTGCGGTCTGTATGCAACATTGCTGGACTTTTGCTTTTCCTCTCCCACATCCACAGCTGTGTACCTGGTGGGAATTGCGTCTTAACAGACAATTCCTGGATGATGACTAGTATCCTCTACTGGTTGACTATAATAAAGGCGACTATAAGGAAAATGTTACTTACTGTTCGTGTCATGTAGTGCTGTAGATGCACGTGCTCTGCATACTCCTGCCATCTAGTGTTTGGCCTGGAGGGTTGCAAGTTGTTTTTCTCCAAAGAAGCGTTTCGAGTCATGGGATTGACTGACTCCTCTTTCTCAGTGATACTGGGCATGGGCATCGACCCCTTTGTTAGATTGTTTTCCCGCAGGCAGGTGAGAAAAGGAGTGTAGAGAAAGTATAGAAAAAGAGATGTCCATGCAAATGGTACGACATATGTACAAGTATATACAAATATAAAGTAACTGCAACGGCCACAGGTGTCCAGGGAGGAGGGAGGGCACATGTGAATCTACAGCACTACATGCCACAAAGGGAAAATGTCACTTACCCAGTGTACATCTGTTCGTGGCATTAGTCGCTGCAGATTCACATGCTGTGCATAGTCCGCCGTCTGGTGTTGGGTCGGAGTGTTACAAGTTGTTTTTCTTCGAAGAAGTCTTTTCGAGTCACGAGACCGAGGGACTCCTCCTACTTTGGTTCCATTGCGCATGGGCGTCGACTCCAAGTTAGATTGTTTTCCCCGCAGAGGGTGAGGTAGGAGTTGTGTGTGTTAGTAATAGTGCCCATGCAATGGAATGAATAAGTATGTACAAAATGAAGGTTAAAGTAATATATTTACAAATGTACAAATGTTGAAAATTACTTCCAAATGGCTACAGGCTCCCGGGGAGGCGGGTGGGCGCATGTGAATCTGCAGCGACTAATGCCACGAACAGATGTACACTGGGTAAGTGACATTTTCCGTTCGGTGGCATGTGTAGCTGCAGATACACATGCTGTGCATAGACTAGTAAGCAGTTATCTCCCCAAAAGCGGTGGTTCAGCCTGTAGGAGTGGAAGTAGTTTGAAATAAAGTTCTTAGTACAGCTTGACCTACTGTGGCTTGTTGTGCAGATAGCACGTCTACACAGTAGTGCTTAGTAAATGTGTGAGGCGTAGACCATGTTGCTGCCTTACATATTTCGTTCATTGGAATATTTCCTAGAAAGGCCATGGTAGCACCTTTCTTTCTGGTTGAGTGTGCCTTTGGTGTAATAGGCAGCTGTCTCTTTGCTTCAAGATAGCAGGTTTGGATGCACCTAACTATCCATCTAGCTATACCTTGTTTTGATATTGGATTTCCTGTATGAGGTTTTTGAAATGCAATAAATAGTTGTTTTGTTTTCCTAATTAGTTTTGTTCTTTCAATGTAGTACATTAGTGCTCTTTTAATGTCTAATGTATGTAGTGCTCTTTCAGCTATTGAGTCTGGCTGTGGAAAGAACACTGGCAATTCTACTGTTTGATTTAAGTGGAACGGTGAGATGACCTTTGGTAAGAATTTTGGGTTGGTTCTTAGAACTACCTTATTTTTGTGTATTTGAATAAATGGTTCTTGTATAGTAAATGCCTGAATTTCACTTACTCTTCTTAGAGATGTAATGGCAATGAGAAATGCAACTTTCCACGTTAGATATTGCATTTCGCAAGAGTGCGAGGGTTCAAAAGGTGGACCCATGAGTCTTGTTAAGACAATATTGAGGTTCCATGAAGGAACAGGTGGTGTCCTTGGTGGTATAATTCTTTTTAGGCCTTCCATAAATGCTTTAATGACAGGTAGTCTAAATAGGGAAGTTGAATGAGTAATTTGCAGGTATGCAGATATTGCTGCGAGATGTATCTTTATGGAAGAGAAAGCTAGATTTGACTTTTGCAAATGTAGTAAATACCCTACAACATCTTTTGGAGATGCATGCAATGGGTGAACTTGATTATTATGGCAGTAGCAAACAAATCTTTTCCATTTACTTGCATAGCAGTGTCTAGTGGATGGCCTTCTAGCTTGTCTTATGACCTCCATACATTCCTGTGTGAGGTTTAACTGTCCAAATTCTAGGATTTCAGGAGCCAAATTGCTAGATTCAGCGATGCTGGGTTTGGATGCCTGATTTGTTGCTTGTGTTGTGTTAATAGATCTGGCCTGTTGGGTAGTTTGACATGAGGTACTACTGACAGGTCTAGTAGTGTTGTATACCAAGGTTGTCTTGCCCATGTTGGTGCTATTAGAATGAGTTTGAGTTTGTTTTGACTCAATCTGTTTACTAGATATGGAAGGAGAGGGAGAGGGGAAAAAGCGTATGCAAATATCCCTGACCAATTCATCCATAGAGCATTGCCTTGAGATTGCTGGTGTGGGTACCTGGATGCGAAGTTTTGGCATTTTGCGTTTTCTTTTGTTGCAAATAGATCTATTTGAGGTGTTCCCCACATTTGGAAGTAAGTGTTCAGGATTTGGGGGTGAATTTCCCATTTGTGGACCTGTTGGTGATCCCGAGAGAGATTGTCTGCTAGCTGGTTCTGGATTCCTGGAATAAACTGTGCTATTAGGCGAATGTGGTTGTGAATTGCCCAATGCCATATTTTTTGTGTGAGGAGACACAACTGTGTCGAGTGTGTTCCCCCCTGTTTGTTTAAATAATACATTGTCGTCATGTTGTCTGTTTTGACAAGAATGTATTTGTGGGTTATTATTGGTTGGAATGCTTTCAACGCTAGAAATACTGCTAACAATTCTAGGTGATTTATATGAAACTTTCTTTGATGTACGTCCCATTGTCCTTGGATGCTGTGTTGATTGAGGTGTGCTCCCTACCCTGTCATGGAAGCATCTGTTGTTATCACGTATTGTGGCACTGGGTCTTGGAAAGGCCGCCCTTTGTTTAAATTTGTACTGTTCCACCATAGAAGCGAGATGTATGTTTGGCGGTCTATCAACACCAGATCTAGAAGGTGACCCTGTGCATGTGACCATTGTGATGCTAGGCACTGTTGTAAGGGCCGCATGTGCAATCTTGCGTTTGGGACAATGGCTATGCATGAGGACATCATGCCTAGGAGTTTTAAGACCATATTTGCGTGTATCTTTTGTGTTGGATACATAGCTTGTATCACCTTGTGAAAATGTTGAACCCTTTGTGGACTTGGAGTGGCTATCCCTTTTGTTGTGTTGATTGTCGCTCCTAAGTATTGCTGTGTTTGACACAGCAAAAGGTGTGACTTTGCATAGTTGATGGAGAAACCCAGTTTGTAAAGGGTTTGTATAACATAATCTGTGTGGTGTAGACACTTTGTTAGCGAGTCGGTTTTGATTAACCAATCGTCTAGGTACGGGAACACGTGTATTTGCTGCCTCCTGATATGTGCAGCTACTACTGCTAGACATTTTGTAAAGACTCTTGGTGCTGTCGTTATTCCGAATGGCAACACTTTGAATTGGTAATTTATTCCTTCGAATACGAACCTTAGGTATTTCCTGTGCGAGGGATGTATCGGTATATGGAAATACGCGTCTTTTAGATCTAACGTTGTCATGTAGTCTTGCTGTTTCAATAGTGGTATTACGTCTTGTAACGTGACCATGTGAAAGTGGTCTGATTTGATGTAGGTGTTTAGTGTTCTGAGATCCAATATTGGTCTCAGACTTTTGTCCTTTTTCGGTATTAGAAAGTACAGTGAGTAAACTCCTGTGTTCTTTTGTGTTTTTGGTACTAATTCTATTGCGTCTTTTTGCAGTAATGCTTGAACTTCTAGTCCTAGAAGGTCTATATGCTGTTTGGACATCTTGTGTGATTTCGGTGGGACGTTTGGAGGGAGTTGGAGAAATTCTATGCAATAACCATGTTGGATAATTGCTAAGACCCAAGTGTCTGTTGTTATCTCCTCCCAAGAATTGTAGAACTGGCTTAGTCTTCCCCCCACTGGTGTTGTGTGAAGGGGTTGAGTGACTTGTGAGTCACTGCTTGTTTTGAGGGGTTTTGGGCCCTTGAAATTTTCCCCGGTTTCGTGGGAATTGGCCCCCTCTGTATTGGCCCCGAAAGCCTCCCCTTTGATACTGTCCCTGGTAGGTAGACGGTGTTGTTTGTGAGGTGGTGGCTTGTGTGGCTTGACCTCGAAACCCTCCTCTGAAAGTAGTTTTGCGAAATGTGCCAAATGTGCCTCTGCCCTGCGGGGAATAGAGTGCGCCCATGGCTTTAGCTGTGTCAGTGTCTTTCTTTAATTTTTCAATTGCAGTGTCCACTTCTGGTCCAAACAATTGTTGTTCATTGAACGGCATATTGAGCACTGCCTGTTGTATCTCAGGTTTGAAGCCGGATGTGCGCAGCCATGCGTGCCTCCTTATCGTTACAGCAGTAGTTATAGTTCTTGCAGCTGTATCTGCTGCATCCATAGAAGAACGGATTTGGTTGTTGGATATGTTTTGTCCCTCTTCAACCACTTGTTTTGCCCGTTGTTGGAATTCTTTGGGGAGGTGCTCGATGAGATGCTGCATCTCGTCCCAATGGGCTCTGTCATATCGCGCTAGGAGTGCCTGCGAGTTGGCGATACGCCACTGATTTGAAGCTTGTACTGCAACCCTTTTCCCGGCTGCATCAAACTTTCGGCTCTCCTTGTCAGGAGGTGGTGCGTCGCCTGATGTGTGCGAGTTGGCTCTTTTATGAGCTGCTCCTACGACAACTGAATCTGGTGTCAGTTGTGATGTAATAAAAGCAGGGTCTGTGGGTGGTGCCTTGTATTTCTTCTCCACCCTTGGGGTTATTGCTCTGCTTTTAACTGGCTCCTTAAAGATTTGTTTAGCGTGCCTTAGCATTCCCGGGAGCATAGGAAGGCTTTGATAATTGCTATGGGTGGAGGACAGTGTGTTAAAAAGGAAGTCATCCTCGATAGGCTCTGAATGTAGCGATACGTTATGAAACTCTGCTGCCCTAGCTACCACCTGAGCATACGCTGTACTGTCCTCAGGTGGTGAGGGCTTAGTGGGGTACGACTCAGGGCTATTGTCCGATACTGGGGCGTCATAAAGATCCCATGCGTCCTGGTCATCTTGGCTCATGGTGGTATGAGCTGGTGATTGTGACGGAGTCTGTGCCGGTGATATATGAGTTGCCGGTGGTGGAGAGGGTGGTGGAGTTACCTTCTTCACCACTTTTGCTTGCGGTGTTTTTTCTTGTTGTTGGAAATCTAGTTTCCTTTTTCTTCTGATTGGGGGAAGGGTGCTGATCTTCCCTGTACCACTTTGTATAAAGATCCGCTTTTGCGTGTGATCTACAGCTGTTGTTTGTAATTCCTCCTCAAATCTGTGTTTTTGAAGTTGGGAGGACAGTGAGTGTTCCTCTGAGTAGGAACTGGCTTTCGGTTCGGTTGCTGGGCGTTTTGGCACCAAAACCGTGTCTTTTGTTGTTTTCGGCTCCGAAGAGATTTTCCTCTTTTTCGGTGTCGAACCTTCTTGGCGTCGACCATCTTCGGTGCCGCTATCTCTGTGCCGAGCAGCTTCGGTGCCGCTGCCTCGGTGTCGACCCTTTTCTGCGGCAGTTTCTCGGTCCCGAGATTGCTGTGTGCCTGTGTCTCGACCTGAGTCGGATGATCTCGGCACCAGCTCGCCCTTTTTCGGTGCCGATGGACGGTCACCTACTTTATGGGTTGAGCCATGGCCTGTCGGCAGTGGCGTCCCCTGGGCCTTGTCTGTTTTTCTGTGTGATGCTTGTTTCAACGTCTTACTCACGGTTTCTTCGACGTCGAATTCTTCGGAATCCGATTCGTGGATGGAGAATGTCTCTTCTTCTCCCTCTTCCTCGAACCGTTGTTGTCCTGTCGGCGTGGACGCCATCTGCAACCTTCTGGCTCTTCGGTCTCGGAGCGTTTTTCTCGACCGAAACGCTCGACAGGCCTCACACGTTTCTTCTTTGTGCTCGGGTGACAGGCACAAGTTACAGACCAAATGTTGGTCTGTATAGGGATATTTACCGTGGCATGTAGGACAGAATCGGAACGGGGTCCGTTCCATCAGTCTCGATCTTGCACACGGTCGGGCCGACCAGGCCCCGACGGGGGATCGAAATTACCCCGAAGGGCTACCGGAGCTATTCAAGATTCGGTGTCGATTCTAATCTAACCCGATACCGAACGAAACAATACCGACGAATTTTCCGTTGATTCTGACTAACTTTCCGACCCGAAACACGGAGCGAAAAGGAACACGTCCGAACCCGATGGCGGAAAAAAAACAATCTAACATGGAGTCGACGCCCATGCGCAATGGAACCAAAGTAGGAGGAGTCCCTCGGTCTCGTGACTCGAAAAGACTTCTTCGAAGAAAAACAACTTGTAACACTCCGACCCAACACCAGACGGCGGACTATACACAGCATGTGTATCTGCAGCTACACATGCCACCGAACAGATGTTTACTGGGTAAGTAACATTTTCTGTTCAATGGCATGTGTGGCTGTAGACACACATGCTCTGCATAGACTGTAAAGCAGTCCCTCCATAAAAGCAGTGGCTAGCCTGTGGGAGTTGCAGTGGACTGGAAAAGTGTCCTTAGCATAGCTTGACCTACATTGGCCTGCTGACCTGCTAGTACATCCACACAGTAATGCTTTGTAAATGTATGTGGTGTAGACCATGTAACTGCTTTACAAATATCAGCTATAGGATGTTTCCAAGGAAATCGATTGTGCTTCTTTTTTCCTAGTAGAATGTGCTCTAGGGAGTAACAGATAACTGTCCCTTTGCTTTAGCATAGCAACTCTGTATACACTTTACTATCCATCTCCCTATGCTGTTTTTGGATTCTGGACTGCCTTTGTGAGGCAGTGAAAAAGCTACAAAGACCTGTTTAGTTTTCCTAAAGTCTTTGGTTCTGTCAATGTAAAACATAATTGCTCGTTTAAGTCTAGAATGTGAAGAGCTCTTTCTGCAACAGAGTCGGGCTGCGGAAAGAAGTCTGGTAGCTCAATGGATTGGTTGATATGGAATTGAGAAACCACTTAAGGAAAGAACTTCAGGTTTGTACGAAGAACAACCTTGTCGCTAGGAACTTGGAAGAAAGGTTCTTGCAAGGTTTGGGCCTGGAGCTCACTAACACACCTGAGTGATGTGATGGCGAATAAGAGTGCCACTTTCCAAGAAAGGTACTTAAGAGGACATGAATGAAGTGGCTCAAAATGAGGGCCCATTAGCCTGGTAACCACAACATTGATGTTCCAGGATAGTGCAGGAGGGCATTCTGTGTGGAATGACCCTTTTAAGGCCTTCCATGAAAGGTTTTATGGCTGGGATTCTGAACAAGGAAGTATGTTGTCTGTTTTGTAGATATGTAGCTATAGCTGCAAGATGTAGTTGTAAGCTAAATTTTCTTTCTGTAAATCAAGTGTAAATAGAGCAAATGACAAACAATGTCTTGAATGGGATTAATACGTTTGGGTTAGCAGTGGCATAAAAAATGTTTCCATTTTGCAGCTTAACATGCTCTGGTTGTGGGTCTACAGGCTTCCCTGAGAATGTCAATACATCCTGCAGGCAATCCTAATTAACCAAACTCTATGACTGCAGGTGCCATATCACGAGGTTGAGTGACTTGGAGTCTGGATGTCTGATCTGTCCTTGATTTTCAGTGAGAAGGTCTGGCCTGTTGGGGAGCTTCTTGTGGGGAACTTCTGGGAGGTCCAGAAGTGTGGTGAACCTTGGCTGACGCACCCTAGTGGGAGCTACAAGGATCATGGTGAGAGATGTTTGCCTGATCCTACGGACCAGAAATTGAATGAGAGGGAGTGGTGGAAAAGCATAAGCAAATATCCCTGACCAATTCATCCACAGAGTGTTGCCCTCGGATAGAGGGTATGGGTATCTGGAGGCAAAGCTTGGGCATTTTCCGTTTTCTGTGTATGACAAAAAGGTCTATCTGAGGAGTTCCCTGCTTTAGGAAGTATTTTTGAAGGACTTGTGGGTGGAGTACCCATTTATGGACTTGTTGCTGCATCCCACTGAGCAGGTCTGCAAAATCATTGTCCGTTCCTGGGAGATATTCTACCACCAGGTGAAAGTGGCGGTGGAGAGCCCACTTCCATATTGTCTGAGAGAGTTGTGACAATTGGGACAGCTTTGTTCCCCCTTGTTTCTGTAGGTAATGCATGGCTGTCATGTTGTCAGTGCGGACTAAGACAACCTTGTGAGAGAGGTGATGAAGAAATGCTTTCAGGGCTAGAAATACTGCCTAAACCTCGAGGTAATTGATATGTAAGGATTGGTGCCTGAGATCCCAAAGGCCCTGTACTGTGAGGTCTTGACGGTGAGTACCCCAACCCATCAGTGATGCATCTGTGGTCAGAGGGACTTGAGGCACAGGGTCATGAAAAGGGCACCCTTTCGAGAGATTAGTAGAATTCCTCCATTACAGAGAGTATGTTGGTCTAACAACACTAGATCTTCCAAGTGGCCCTGTGACTGAAAAAAAGGATGAGGCAAACCCTGCTGTAAGGGATGCATGTGGAGTCTGGCATGGGGAAAGATGCCAATGCTGATGGCCATCATCTCTCACAGGCGCATAATAGTCCTGACTGTGTATGTGTGATTATCCTGAAACTGGGGGAGAAGAATCTAAAAACTGTGAACCTAAACTGGATTGGGGTATGCTAGCTCCAACTCTGCATTGAGATGAGCTCCTAGATAGGGCTGAATCTGAAGGGGTTGGAGATGGGATTTGGCAAAGTTGATTGTGAAGCCCAGCGTGTGAAGTAGGTCCTCTGTCAGCTGAGTGTGACATTAGCCCTCTGGTAATGTGCTGGCTTTGATGAGCCAGTTGTCTATAGGTAAGGGGACACATGTATGTTTTGTCTTCTGAGGTGTGTGGCAACTATTGCTAGGCACTTTGTGAAGACTCTGGGAGAAGTCACGACTTCGAAAGGCAGGACTTTGAACTGGTAATGTTTGCCTGCAACCATGAATCATAGGTATTTTCGGTGTGCAGGGTGGATAGGAATATGGAAGTAGGCGTCCTTTAGATCTAGGGCCGTCATGAAGTCACCTTGTTGTAGAAGTGAAATAACGTCTTGCAGAGTAACCATATGAAAGTGTTCTAAGAGAATGTACTGCTTTAAAGGTCTGAGGTTCAGAATAGGCCAGAGAGAGACTTATGTTTTGGGAATGAGGAAGTATAGGAAGTACACCCCTGATCCCTGGTGTTGTAAGGGAACAGACTTGATGGCTCCTTTGAGAAGAAGGAATTGAACCTCTTGTTTGAGAAGGGGGAGGTGTTCGTGGGATAGCCTGTGAGTCCGAGGGGGAATATTTGGAGGCATGGTAATGAGTTACAGATAATAACCATGTTGGATCATGAAAAGGACCCATTGGTCTGTGGTGATGTTGATCCATTCTGGATGAAAATCTTGAAGCTGTACACTGACAGGTGTGGAGTGGGTGGGGGGAAGACGGAGGTACTCACTGCTTTGCAGTGGAAGTAGAGCCTTGGGAGGCAGTGCTCTTACCTCTGCCCTTGTTGTTGTTGCCACTGTAGGATGCCCTAAAGAAACCCCTAGAATAGAAGGGTGGAGAATATCTGGCTTGGGCAGTGGAAGTCTCTCAGGATGTGGATTTGTGACCACCTCTGAAGGTGGGGTGACAAAAGTGCCCCTTTGTGTGGGGGACTGTAGAGCACCCGTGGGTGTAGCTGTGTCTGTGTCTTTTTTTTCAGCTTCTCAATTATAGAATACACTTGAGGACCGATAAGATGCTACTTTTCAAAGGGCACCTCTTGAAAAGTACAGGGGGAGAAGCAATAATGCACCCTGTACCCTCCTAGATATGGAAGTGGTGCTGATGAGCGTCCATAGTCACCAAAATAGATTCCACAGGCAAAGGTATAGCTGATGGCTGACTGGAGTCTTTCTGCTCTGATGTTTTCAGTTCTGTGGTTTTCGGCACCAAAGTTTCCGGTCGGTGGGATTACGTCGGCACTGAAGTGGAGGTGGTGGCAGGTCGGCTTGGAGCCGAATAACTCGGAGCTGAAGTTTGGACTGAGATTGCAGCGATATCTCGGACTGAGGTGCCAGAGGTCGAAGCCGAAGACACTGTCTTTGTCTTGGCTATTTTCAGAGCCGGAGGGCGGGACAGCCAAAATAGTTTTTCAGATCCAGCCAAGGCCTGGTGGCGGTCTAGTGATCTCTACAATGGGGCTTTTTGATAGTCTTAGGGTAAGCAAATAGGGCCATGGTATTCACGGTTTGTGTGAATGTCACCTCGTGGCTTTTGGTATCTGACTGCACGTTGGAGTCCTGGATCGAGAAGGCCTCCTCCTGTTCAGGCTGCTCCTGAACGTGCTCCTCCTCAAAGATGTCCGGGGTGTCGTCCCGGGTTTTGTGCGCCATCCCCACTGACAAGCTCTTCAGTCTCAAAGCGTCTTCTTTTACGAGAAGACGGAAAGAAAGATTTTGAACCAGAGCGAGTCGAAAGACGGAGAGAAGACACACCCACCTGAAGTCGACAGGGGAGAGAGAACAGCCTAACAAAGGAGTCAATGCCTATGTGCAGTATCACCGAGAAGGAGGAGTCATTTGATCCCATGACTCAAAGCGCTTTGTCGAATTAAAATAACTTGCAACACTCCGGACCCTACACTAGATGGCAAGATTATGCAGAGCATGTGTATCTACAGCCACACATGCATCAAATTAAAGATTTATGGGAAGTGCGTCCTAAGTATAGCTTTTTTAAGACCCTCCACCATCAGCACGGGTCACTGGCAAGGTTAAACAATGCCCATCTTAGTGTGGATTCACGGTGTTGGAGATGTGGCGAAACGGAGTGCTATATAGTCAATATTTTATGTGAATGCGACCGACTGAGAACCTTTTGGACGCCGGTGTGGGACCATATGAGGAAAGATCTTGGAGTAGACTGACCTTTTACTGCCTGGCTAGTGCTCCTGAATGATACGCCTGGCCTCCATTCTGTGACTCAACAGATGGCTCTCCACTGCTGTAGGGGTGGCTAAATTGGCAATTCTGCAACTCTGGAAATCAACTCTAACTCCCAAATTACACACTTGGTTGGACAACATGTACAACATGGCATGATTTGAGTGCCTTATTTATAAGCTAAATGACAAATTGCAGATATCTGGAGAGGTTCTGAACTCTTTAAAGATTGAAGAACCAAACACACAAATATACTTAAGGTGTCTACTGTATATCTCACCCTTTGTCATGTTCCATGCAGACCCCTAAGTTTCGTTCCCAGGCCTCTTCCTCTTGAAGTTTCCCAGACTTTGATCCTTGTTGTTGTTTGCTTTTGTTAATGGTGGTACATTGATTTTAACCCTGTAGGGATGGGTTTTGTGACTTGGCCTGGAAGGCGCTGAGGAAAGAAGGCGATCTTATTTAATTTTATTATATATGGGTGTTCCCCTCTCCTTCTTCCCCCCCACTCACTGAGGAAGCATGCTTCCTTTCTCCCTTTCCCCTCTTGATGGCTGTGTTGTTCTCCCTCCCCCCTTTTAAGTTGGTAAGTAATATTCATTGGTTATCTGCTCACTTCCTGTGTCTATTATTGGAAATTTATACTCAGTTGTTTTTGGTAGTTCTCCTTATTGGTTGTGGGTCTTCCATGGAGGCCTGGTTTACAGACAGATTATGGGTTTGCATTTTACCTTGTTGGTTTACCCACCCTGTATGGCGATTTAACTGTTTATTCTTTTTATACGTACCACTCTTATTACAGTAATGGAAAACTCAATTAAGAATTGAAACATCAGGGTTTTAAGTGGTTTGTGATAAAGGTGATTGTGTGACCATGTATTATATGGGATAAAGTACTCCCCTAGCGTACATGATAGGGATACTGCATGCCACCTCAGAGTTCCATAACCTTATAAAGGAACTCAGCCTTCAGCCTCGTTCCTCTATATGGTTATGGAACTCCTCAGTGATCTGAATATCCTTATGATGTACAGCAGGGGGTACTTTATCTCTTATATATTAGGTATTTCAGGTGAAAGGTTCTTTACAATAATTTAATGATCACTAGCAATCAGGTAACATGGGCGAAGATAGCTTCTGGAAGTTTATAGAGAAAGTGTTCAGGGCTTGTTTAAAATCAGTGTCCTACCAGCTTGGATTTAAAGATCTAGAATGTAAGTGCAAATTTTAAATCAACAGGAAAGAAATTACATATTCTGGGGGTATATCTTGAAAAGGAGCCCTGTCTTTTTGATTATCAGCACCACCTGGAAATCCAACTCTTTGGCTACACTCTCCCATTTTTTAAACCCAACCATTATACTATCCTGTATACATTTATCACATCCTCTGGGGCAAAGGAATTTAGCGCCAGGTGTATCAATGTTCCATTTTGCATTTCCTAAATAGCGAATTTTAGGTAATTGCTATTTAGGAAGTGCAAAATGGAATGTAACAAAATAGCGATTACCTAATAGCAATTCCTACAGAGTCGTAATCGCTATAAGGGAATCGCTATTAAGAAATGCGACTCCATTCGTTCCTATGGGCCTTCCAGGCTCATAGGCGGAAATGGTTTTGTATTTCCTAATTTGCAATTTCTTATTAGGGAATCACAAATCAGGAAATGCAAAACCAAGGGTGCCGAGGGCCTAAGGCCCCCTTTGATGGACCTCAAACATTAATTGTGCACATGTGAAGTGCACACATGCTCTAGGGGCATCTGTGCACTACATGGAACTTTTAAAAATGCATTTTAATGCATTTCTTTAAATTGCACATGGTTACTGTCAACTTGGAGTTGATGGTAATAGCATTTCCTAAATGCTCATTTCACATTTAGGAAAAGCTTGCTACTTGTGCTTATGAAATCGTAAATAGGTAATCCCTATTTGTGAGTTCATATTTAGGGAATCACAAATTGCAATTCCCTATTTTTAGTCGCAATGTTAGGGAATTGCAAAAAATTGTGATTCCCTGAAATGGGACTGTCAATGCCTTTCATACATTCGGAAAGGCTATTTAGCATTCACAAACTGTAGAATTTTGCTATTCACACCGTTTGCGAATGCAAAATACTTTGATACATCTGGCACTTATTTACCAGTGCAAGTTCCCCTGCTGTTTCATGCTGCACTTTTAACATCATGATCAAACTGTTAACCAACATCATTAACTCATTCATCTAATCAATGATTTATTTGAGTTTACACCAGAAACATTTGACTACAAAGAAAGAGGCCCCCCGTTTATATTTTCCAGCAAAATATTACTGACCTACATATTACACATACTGCATATTAATCAAAAGTTTTTAATGACTTGACTTAAAAATTGAAGGTTCGTGTGCTCACAAGAAAATGTGTTCAAATTATCAGTTCTAAATATTTTTCAGTCAAGACATCTAGGGCATTGTTCAAGTGCTTCGGTCAAAAATTTCACCATAAGGTAGTTAGTGGGTATGTGTTCTACTCTTCAAACCGATTTGATGGCCACAAAACAAGCCTGCAGACTTATCTAGTTAAAAATGTATTTCAGTTAGCTTAGATGTGCATCTTAAATGCATATAAAAGTGCAGACAGTTTTGATGTTGTTATATAGCGCGTTGGAAGTCCCAGGAGGTGTGTCGAGGGCAGGAGCCCTTTAAATCCTTATCTGCGCTCCCGCCGTCGCGGGAAGCGCGTCAGAGGTCCGAGGAGGTGTGGCAGGGGCAGGAGCCCTTTATAATTAAACAGCGCTCCCGCCGCCGCGGGTAGCGCGTTGGAAGTCCCAGGAGGTGTGTCGAGGGCAGGAGCCCTTTAAATCCTTATCTGCGCTCCCGCCGTCGCGGGAAGCGCGTCAGAGGTCCGAGGAGGTGTGGCAGGGGCAGGAGCCCTTTATAATTAAACAGCGCTCCCGCCGCCACGGGTAGCGCGTTGGAAGTCCCAGGAGGTGTGTCGAGGGCAGGAGCCCTTTAAATCCTTATCTGCGCTCCCGCCGTCGCGGGAAGCGCGTCAGAGGTCCGAGGAGGTGTGGCAGGGGCAGGAGCCCTTTATAATTAAACAGCGCTCCCGCCGCCGCGGGTAGCGCGTTGGAAGTCCCAGGAGGTGTGTCGAGGGCAGGAGCCCTTTAAATCCTTATCTGCGCTCCCACCGTCGCGGGAAGCGCGTCAGAGGTCCGAGGAGGTGTGGCAGGGGCAGGAGCCCTTTATAATTAAACAGCGCTCCCGCCGCCGCGGGTAGCGCGTTGGAAGTCCCAGGAGGTGTGTCGAGGGCAGGAGCCCTTTAAATCCTTATCTGCGCTCCCGCCGTCGCGGGAAGCGCGTCAGAGGTCCGAGGAGGTGTGGCAGGGGCAGGAGCCCTTTATAATTAAACAGCGCTCCCGCCGCCGCGGGTAGCGCGTTGGAAGTCCCAGGAGGTGTGTCGAGGGCAGGAGCCCTTTAAATCCTTATCTGCGCTCCCGCCGTCGCGGGAAGCGCGTCAGAGGTCCGAGGAGGTGTGGCAGGGGCAGGAGCCCTTTATAATTAAACAGCGCTCCCGCCGCCGCGGGTAGCGCGTTGGAAGTCCCAGGAGGTGTGTCGAGGGCAGGAGCCCTTTAAATCCTTATCTGCGCTCCCGCCGTCGCGGGAAGCGCGTCAGAGGAGGTGTGGCAGGGGCAGGAGCCCTTTATAATTAAACAGCGCTCTCGCCGCCGCGGGTAGCGCGTTGGAAGTCCCAGGAGGTGTGTCGAGGGCAGGAGCCCTTTAAATCCTTATCTGCGCTCCCACCGTCGCGGGAAGCGCGTCAGAGGTCCGAGGAGGTGTGGCAGGGGCAGGAGCCCTTTATAATTAAACAGCGCTCCCGCCGCGCGGGACGCGCCCGGGCCAAGGGCGGGCCCGTCCTTGCCCGTCATTGCCAGGAAGAGGCAGGGCTGGGCCACCCCCCTGACATTCATCCAAAGTTGTATGGATCAGGCAACCTACACGCACGGCTGCCTGAAGGTACTGTGTTGACATTTACTCCTAAACAGGTCTTTCTATAGAGGGCCTTAGGACGGTATATTCCACCTATTGTTGCAACGCTCTTATCATTACCTAATAGATATTGGAGAGGGGCAAGGTTGGGCCTCTGCCTTTTCACACGTTGTAAGAGGTCAGCTTATATCTATAGTGGGAAACTTATAGATATCGTTGTCATAATTGTACTATCTAGGTCTATCCCCACCAGCCCTTCCTCTATTCTCTCTTATAAATTATATATTGTGGACTGGTTCAAGGAGCCGAAGCACTTCATAGGCAGTTCAAGCTATGGGAAAACGCAAGGCATCAGAACCCCCAAGGGGGAAGGAGAAATCTGTAAAAAAACCTTAGGAATGCGGGTGAGAACTGCACAATAGCTGAAATAGACGATCTTATCGAGGATGTAGAGTCACTACTATCTAGCAGGGCCACTATTCGGGAGGGTCCCGATAAAAAGATTACCTCCTATTACACGAAGAAAACCGAAACAGTGGGAAATAAAGTGATAGAGATTGTTAGCCAGCAAGAGGGGGAGGCACCATCCGATATTAGGACTGGCAGCCCTAAAGTTGCCACAACTCGATCCATACACCTATGCACCTTCGATAATAATAGGAAGAAGAGCCATACGCAGGAGCGTGAAGCTATGTGCTCCAATAAATATGCAGTCCTGGCAGAACTCGATAGTAGCACTGTACAGAATGCACAAGAGGGGGAATCCGAGGATGACATACACCCATATATCCCAACTGTACAGTTAGATAGTGAGAGGACCTCTCCTCTCAATTTAGAACCAGTGAACCCTCTGAATCATAAAACAAGATCTATAGCAGACCTTTATGATCTAATCACTGGATTAATCCAGGAAGTTAGGGACCTGAAACTTGAAGTAAGAACCTTAACAGATATCGTGGAAAAGGAGGGGGGTAGGGGTATCCATAGAGCTCAGTGCGAAAAGGAGTCCCCCCCAGTTTCGTTCCATCTACAAGGTAAACCCACATGTTCCCAAAATTTGATCACTAACCCCAACCCTACTCCAGCTATAGCTAATATTGTACATCATCCACAGGGATGCGTGACAGGGATTAATGGGGAAAATATTGGCTCATGCAACTTCCCTAGAAGAAATGCTAGTGATTTATGGCAAGGATCAGGGAATCCACGAAGAGATCCCCGTTTGGTAAAAGGATCCCAAAAAGGAAATTTGGAACCTACTCCGAACCCCTATTCCCAAGTATCTAATGATTATAATCAATACACTATATGGAATCCATATTCTGAGGAGGATAGGTTCCCTAGTAGGACCAATGTTGTTTATTTGTTAAATGTTCCAAAATTGCCCTTAAATAGCAGAGAAGATGAGGACTCCTTAAAAAATAAGCTTACATACTGGATTAGGGCCAAAAGACACTGTCTATCCATAATTCGTTCAGATATCAGGGGGGCAGAAAGAATCCCTGGAGAGAAGGGGCAACTTGACGTTATTGCACTAACATTTAAGGATGGAAGATTAACCAGAGGCTTGATTGACATGGAACAGAGAACCCCCGCCCCCAATTCCAATGCCATGAGGTTTAGTTCGGATCCATTAATTACCAAACTCCGTGTCCAGAGGCATAAGCACAATCACAATGAGGGAGTGCAAAAGAGAAATGGTGATTCCAATCTTGATAGAGTAGATTGACTAATCCAGATAGATCAGGCACAAGTGGGACCCAATGGGGACACAACAGTAGGTGAGTCCCACGAAGGGAATGTTTTTCATGCTACAGGGGCAGGGAGTGTAGGGGAGCCTTTGCATAGTAGGAAAGATTCAACAACCTTTCTGAGTCCTAGTTCCAATGTTACGACCCTAAACGGAAGGGGTCTTATTACCATGATTTCTTGGAATATAGCCGGCTTAAAAAATAAGCTCATAGACCCCGATTGGCAGGACTATATTGATCGACATCATGTCTGTCTCTTTCAAGAGACATGGCTCAAAGATCCACCGTATAAATTAGGATATAAAACCTACTTTATTAGTGCTACTTCAGCTGCCAGAGGGAGACCGTCTGGGGGGTTGGTTATATGGGCAAAAATCTCATTAAATGTCGAGATATGTATGCAAGATACTGAGTCAGAGGACATTTTATGGTTGGTAGTGGGAAAAAAAAATAAGATAATAACCCACTTGTTCAATGTATATATAAGACCTAGAAGGACAAACTTGGAGTCTCCCGAAATAACTCTACTAGATGACCTGCTCAAAAAAATCCCAGTAGGAGAGACAATCATGATAGGGGGTGACCTTAACTGTAATTATGAACCTATAACTGGATTCGAACATTTAACAGAAGAGGAAGATCGAATGAGAGCAATTCCTTACCTATCAATAGAAAAAACTGTTCCAGGCACAGTGGCCGCACTGCAACTCATGGGCCTTACATTAAACAACGGACTGAGGGCGTGCAATGGCAGAGTGGGTGAAGGAGGCCTTAATCTGGATACCTTCCAGAGAGGCAACTCAACTTCAAAAATAGACTACATTCTGCATAGTATAAGTACATGGGGAAGATTAGCGAATTTTAAAATTGATAAAAGAAGGGATAGCGATCACTTCCCGCTAATAATTGAACTCAGGGCCCACCTCCTAGATTTGGACTTGGAATATACAGAACACGACAAGGTGGAGTTACAACCCACCCTCAGTAACAATAGAAGGGTTGTGAAATGGCCAGCAATACAAGGTAATCAGGAAACAATGACAAATATTTACAACATATTTTCTGATCTCCTGGAGCCTTATGCAGAAAATAAACCTTGTGACATTCCTATTACGGCTATTCACCATTCGTTGAGTATTGCACTAAGACCCATCCTGACCAAACAGCTACAGATCAAGCATAAAAAGGAGAAGGTCCAAACCACCCCAAGCTGTCCATGGTATACTATCAAATGTAGGGAGAGGAAAAGAGTACTGATAGAGGCACTAAAGCAAAAAAATCAATTAGCCGTACAACAGGCAAGGGCCAGCTACAAGAAAACGCTGGCCTCTGCCCAAAGCAACTGGGAGGATCAAAAATGGCAAGACCTGCTGGAAGCAGCAAAATGCAATGATACAAGGTCCTTCTGGAAAATAGTTACCCATGGCAGCAAAGAGGGGATATTTACCACAGATCATCATATAGATCCCAAAACATGGGTTAACTACTTTACACACCTTTACTCTGACCCCCCCACCCTCGATTTCTATCCCTCAAGACATAAAACCCTAGCTACTTGGGGCATTTTACCCGAGTTACAATTTGGTCTGGAGGAGACGGTGATTGCTATTGAAGCAATCAAGCCAGGAAAAGCCCCCGGTTTGGACAAGATCCCGGGGGATATGTTCAAGCATAGCATAGAAATTTGGGCACCTTATTTAAATCTTTTAAATAACGCTATAGCAAGGGGAGGCCTAATACCCGAGACATGGAAAGGGGCAGAAATAATTCCAATTTACAAAAAAGGATCCAGGGAAGACCCAGGGAACTATAGACCAATCAGCCTTATAGATGTTATGCAAAAAATGTACGCTAGACAGATCCTGAATAGAATTAGTATCTGGATAGAAGAGAACAGCATAATGACTATATACCAAGCAGGCTTTAGACAGCAGACGAGTACAGTCGACCAGGCCTTTAGGCTATTGACAATAATGTGGAAATATACTAGACTAAGGAAAGGTCACCTCTATATTGCATTTGTGGATCTGCGTGCAGCCTTTGATCTGGTGCCAAGAGACTCCTTATGGGCAGCACTAGGAAAACAGGGCATGGCAGGGAACCTCCTGGCCCAGCTGGAGAGGTTACATGAAAATACATTTGCAAAAGTTCGGTGGGGGCCAAAGGGAGAGTTGACAGACCCAATACCCATCAAGAGGGGGGTGAGACAAGGCTGTGTGCTGGCCCCAACACTTTTCTCATTATACATCAATGATCTGGTTCAGCATTTGAAACAAAGTAACCATGATTCACCAAGACTGAATGATGTTCCAGTCCCCGCCCTCCTTTTTGCAGATGATACCATTCTATTATCTCAAACTCCCATGGGCTTGCAATCTCTACTAGATAAATTCAGTGAGTATTGCAGCTCGAAGGGATTAGAAATAAATACAAATAAGACCAAATACCTGACTGTTAACCCCCACAAAGCACTTAAGAGAAACATTCGGATTAGAGGGCAGGCACTGGAACGAGTAAAAAACTTCAATTACCTAGGGATACTGCTTGATGCCAAATTGTCATGGGCTCCGCACATCAGTAAAGCTGCTATCTCCCTAACTCATAGCTCCATGGCAATTAGTAAAAAATACAAATGCTCAAGGACGAGCATTGTGTCACCAGTATTTGAGATCTATAGGTGCAAAGCACAGGCCGCTGCTCTATATGGTGCTGAACTCTGGGGGTTTACAAAATTAACCCCATTGGTTACTCAGGAAAATAATTTTATGAGGGGGGTACTGGGTCTACCTCCATCCACTCCGTTGATCCCTTTAGCCTATGACATTAATATGAAACAAATAGGCAAACTGGCAGCCCTGAGGCCCCTGCTTTATTGGTGTAGACTTTGGACAACCCCTGAATTGATCCAATACAGGCAAGCACTAACAGAGATCATGGGTTTGGACAAGGCCATCTCCCTCCCATGGCTTCACTATATTAGGCAATGTTTTTACAATCTAGGGCTGAAAGTCTATTGGGATGAACCGCATACACTCACAACTCAATCCAAGATCCGTCTAAAACAAGTATTTTGGGACTTTACTCTTAGTAGCCCTTTTTATAACAAGGATCTAGGTAGACTAACCCTAAGTTTCCTGGATTATAAACCATTGCCGAGTGCTGAGGAATGGATAGATACTATCCAACCTAGACGAGCAAAAGTCTTATATATGAAGCTTCGATATGGGATTCTCCAGGTTAAGGCTTTTACCTTTAAATGGGGCCTCCCGAATGGGAGTAGTCATGAGGCGACCTGTGAGCTGTGTAATATGGAGACTCCGGAAACGATGGATCATGTTCTTTTAAACTGCATTGCTTATGAAAAACAGAGGAGGAAATGGATCCGACCTATCTGCAGGAACGTTGGAATCAGGAACTGCAATGAAGCAGCAAGACTCTTGAGATCCAGTACGTTACCATATGTTGTTTTTGGTCTAACCCGGTTTCTACTAGCAATTTCATTCATCAGAGACAAGGCAGGCCTGAGGTTGTAAGCGCTTTAACTCAGGCAAAACTTCCACAGTTAATCCACGGTCCCCAAACTGACACTTGGCACAAGGACCGTAGTCATGGAGAGGTTTCTTAAGTTACCTAGAATGGTCGTTTGACACGTATGAAACTAGTTTTTGGATCCAGTTATTCATTTTCTTTTATTTTAATAATTCCCCCCTTAGCTAAGCAAAGAAGTGCCTGATGGCACGGGAGGTATTTTTTTATGGGTTTTATAAATGAAATACTGTACTTGATTCTTATTTATTGCTCTTAAGACCAACATCAGATAATTTGTTTTTAGTAGTTAAGAGAATATTAGTTGCTGTTGGAATAATGTGCATTTGTATTACCTGTTTGTACCCCTTTTACGGCTTCTAAATGAATATAGGCACGTAGGAAAGATAGAAAACGTTGGGTCCTAGGGACTGTCAATCACCTTTTAAAAATTAGCTAAACAACCCCTCATCTGATGACGGTATGCACATTGCCAGGATTTTTAGAGGCATTATGATATGCCAGACGCAAACATTTTTTCCTAAAAACATGCACCCTATTTTTTTAATGGTCATTATTTGTGCTAGTACATAGTCATTGCCACTATTAGTGGGATAGCAATCTTAACTGGTTTTGTATAAAGATTTATATTTATAGGTATTTTATAATATTTATATGGTGATTTGTATGATGATGTGTATTTTATATTTTTATAGTGTTTTTATTGATTAATTGTTTATTTGTTTAACACTCATATCCACAACTTGCCCATTTGTATTGTATGGCCCTGAGGGAGTTCTGGTCTTGATCTGACTTTATCGTCTTTTTCAAAAGTGCTTTTGTTCCCTTTTAGAAATGTACGAATTTTGTCAGTATGCTTTTATGGTATTGTTTTGCCGAAATAAAGCTGAAATGATGAATGATGATATATGCAATAGAGCCAGGTCTTTTCTACACCGATGCTACTGAATTGTCAAGTCTGAACATCCAAAAGAAAATCATTTGGAATCTCCTAATTACCTGTCTGAATTTGAAAGACTTTGGTTTTGTACAAATATGTCTAGTCAGAGGAAGGAATCTGATGAGTTGTGTTCATATCCGGAAAAAAATTAGTTTGCAGAAAAATATTTTATTCATCCTTTTGTGTTACATTTTCGCACTATCAGCCTCTATGAGCACCCTGTTTGTTCAATAGCTTACTTTCGAATGTGAGGACATTAGACCTCAACAATTATACTTTTGCCAACGAATGACATGGCAGCTATTTCTTTCTCCTGCGTGGTTAGGCACAAAGAGCAGAATACAAACAGTTTGAATACATTCTTATGATTTAGTTTGGTATTATACTCACTTTTCCTTGACACCAGCACCCTGACACATGCTTGAGTCCTGTTCCAAAATATGCCGTTTCATCGGGCTTAAGGCTCTCTCATGTCCTCAAGGTAAAGGACCTACATTCAGGACCACTAACTCACTTGTTGCTTCCAATTTTGAGTCACTTGTTTGACGAGCTGCATAGTATTCCAGGATTTTACTCGTGGGGTGTTTGACATTGAACAGTTCATTCAAAATGTAGAATTTAAAGTCTCCATCTCTATTCCCCATCCCAAACATTCATCAGTCAGGTTGTTTTTAACTCACATGTTACTTTTGTCACATCATTACATTGTCACTCTTGGCATATTTGCGGAGCGGATTTTTCATTAGCAAAGAATAAATTAGACTCTTTTGATTGAGAAGAAGGATGGGCAGTCATGTTATACATATTTATAGAGCAAACAAACATAAACAACTACATTAAGAACAAATATTAAAAGAGAATTAAAACTGAAAAGTTACACATTAGAAAGTCACATTTTAAAATTTTTTCTAAAAACTTGAAAATGAGATTGTAAGTACAAGGGCACTGTATTTGACAGCTTTGAGGTTGGTGTGGAAAAGGATCAGCAACCATATGTTACCACATTTGACTTGGGAACTGTGGATCTTGACTAGTCAACTAGACAAGAGATGCCAAAAAAACGAGTATCGTCAGTCTGGCTGATGCGTTTGCTGGTGAATCGTCCTGCTTTATGTTCCGCTTCGTAGGATCTTTATCAATAATCATAAACACTTGAATGATTCCACAGTGTGCACCGAACCTGGAGGTCTGCGCAACTAGCGGGGAATTATTCAAGCATTTATTACTTCAATGGAAATTCCAGTGATGCAGAATCAGAACTACAGGTACTTTACGTTTTCTTACTTATAGTCCTTGTTCGTCATCACAGGAATATTCATTGAAGTTATAAACTAGTAAACTCTTGGATATTTCCGTGCTGCGTGTGTCAAATGATGAATGGCTCCCTTTAGGGACTCAGTGCTGCGTGTGTCACATGATGAATGGCTCTCTTTAGGGACTCAGTGCTGCGTGTGTCAAATGATGAATGGCTCCCTTTAGGGACTCATCAGGTGTGTTTTTCCTCAATGTAGCTTTTAGAATTGAAGAAATGCTCATTTTCGGTCTGCATTTCAGCATCTTTATTGCAAAAGAGGCTGAACGTGTATACCAGGGAGGTCAATACGCAGTCAATATGCAGTCTGAGAGCCCTACACTAAAAGCTGTGAAGGGGATTCCCTCCTCATGATACACTGTAATGACCGTTGCCTCCCAGGGCCAGTTGTTTTTTAAGAAAGACTTGTAATAGTGATTACTTGTGCCCAACTCTACCCAGAGGTGGTGGTGGTGGGGGGGCTATTTATGACTTCAAAGAAGATTCCTACGATGTAGAACCAACCAGGACTACAGGTAACCTTTTCTTCTACGATGCACAACTGGACCTACAAGTAACCTTTTCTTCTGCCTCATAGATACTTCACTGATAGTCATAAATACTTGAACAGAGTAGCAAGCTACATTAAAATCTTAGAAAGCAGCTGTTGTGCATTAGGAAAGACTATCAAAATGAGAACATTAATGGTGACTTTAGCTCGACTATGGATCACTTGATAAGGTTTCAAACTGTTTCCTGATCCACACCTGCATCAGTTTGTGTATCTGAGAATAGGCAATAATGTTTAGTAAAGGTATGTACAGATTTCCAAGTTGTCTCTTTACAAATATCAGAAATTGGAACATTATTGAGCCATGCTATTGGAGCTGCTTTAGCTCTTGCTGGGAGTAGTTGAGATCTACTTTGGAGAGGCTTGTTTGCTACATGATAGCAGGCAGTGATTGATGCAAGCAATTACCCATCTAGCAATAGACTGCTTGTAAGTTGCTAAAGCCTAAGACAGCCATAATTCACAAACAGCTGATTGGATTTTCTAAAGGTTTTAGTCTTGTCAAGGTATAAAAGAAGTACCCTTCTTATATTAACGAGTGTAGGGACTGTTCAGCAGGTGTCACCAGGGATTTGGGAAAAAGGTGCTAATATAATGGTTTGGTTGATATGAAATTTAGAAACGATCTCTGGGAGGAAGGAAGCGTGTGTCCTCATCACTGCTCTGTTAGATTGGAATACAGTAAAAGGTTCAATGGAAGAGAGAGTCTGTCTCATGCTCACCCCTGAGCAGAAGTGAGGCTGTGAATAGGATTAAATTGCACACCCATAATTTTTGATAGAACTAGATTTGATTCTCACAGCGGAGGTCAATGGACTAGTCAGCATACTTACTTTAGTCTTTCCAAGAAGTCTTTAGTTACTGGTATCTTGGAAAATGAAATAAGGAAATCTGATTGTGAGAATCTCCTATATGCAGTTATAGCTACCGGATACACTTTAATAGATAAAAGCTGAAGCTTAGCTGTGCCAACTGCAGGAGATAAGATAGTATAACATCCTCTTGACAGGCTGTAGGATTGTGACCATTGCTTTGGCACCACAAACAGAAATGTTTGCCGTTCAAGGAATAACACGGTTCTTCTGCTATGGTTTATGCAAATGGAATTTCACTGGTAGAGTTTACACTGTGGCATAGTACTCTAAATCGAGGTGCTCACAGGGTAAGGAGAGAAATTGAGACAGTAATGTAAAATGGTTGAGAAGAAATTGCCTTTTCTTGATAAAGGATGGGGAAAGAGGGCTTAGTGGATATTTGTCTGTCATTGTCTATGAGGAGAAATGTCTTCTTCTAGGGGTTGTTGGCTTTGAGGTTGTCTTAAGAATGCCTTTGGTACTGGTGTCTTTGGCCCTGTGGATATTGCTGCGGCTAAAGGAATTGAACCCTCCACTGGAAGAATCAGTGGTATTTAACTTTAAACTGTTTGAAAAATCTTTTCTTGAAATCCCTCTGCCTCAAGGGTCTACAGTACGCTTAATTTTTCATTTTGACCATCTTGCCTTCTGAATGATGACCAAACAGAGCTGACCTTAAAAAAGGAACATTTAAAATCTTATATTGAGCTTCAGGCTTCAAGCTGTTGAGTCCAAATTAGGAAGACCAAATTGCGATACCATGGCAATAGAAAGTGGAATCTAATTCTACAGAGTCTACAGCTGTGCTGATCACTTGTTTGGCTATCAGTGAACTCTCACTGAGTTTTCGTAGAAAGTCTTGTTGTCAATGTTTTCGTAAAACATCCATGAAAGACAACATGGTGTTCCCACGGACTAGCAGAAGGAGAGGCTTAAGAGATTCTCTTGGTTGTAATGCCTCTAGGATTACTGAAACCATGGGATGGAGTGTTTCCAGAGGAATGTTGTGCTTTGAAACTCCTCTGCCTAAGACCTCGCACGGCCACCTTGCGTGGCCCTGCAGTGTTCGATAAAACTGGAGTAACGCAAGGCACCACAAGTCACTGCCTTGCATTACTATGCCCCAGGGAGGCGTTCCGTGGGTGGAGCGTGGGTGTTCCCACGCATCTACCCATGGACTTTAGTGCATTCACAGACTTACCATGGTAGGGGTGTTGGCAAAAAAGGGTTAACACTGTTTTGATTTTCAAGTTGTGAATTAGCCTGCCTTGCTATCAATTAATAAGTTAGCAGCTGTGCTGCCATTCCCCAGCATCATAGTTAACATGTGGTCAGATCAGTTCCACCTTTTTTATCATAAAATACCATTATAAAAGTACTAATTTACCAGCGATGCTTGAGTTGCAATAGGCGAGAATGTTTTTTGACCTACTTCAACAAGCTGTCTCTATCTAGGCAGAAGGGGCCTCCGCAGAGTAATGATAATGAGAAAATAGGCTTTCTTCTCAAGTATTTCTCATTACATTACTGTCTCAATTTCTCTCCTCACTCTGTGAGCACCACTGTGGAATTCCCCAGAGATTTAGAATACTATGCCTCATTAAAATATGAAACAATTTATTTCCAGTGTTAACTCCACCAATGAAATCTCATTTGCATAAATCATAGCAGAAGAATCAAGAAAACCTGGGCAAAATGGCTCTGAAATGGGTCTCTGGAGAGAAAAACAAAATTGCTCTGTTTCTATAACAGTGTACAAAACAGCATGTAATGAATTTGAAATACCTGAATCAGTTTTAGTCCAAGGGTCCCTATGGAAAGGTAGTGTTTTTTCCTCAGATACTGTTTTAGTAATTGAGTCTCCACCACATTTTTCCCAGAAAGTCCCATACACCCATCTCACAAATTGACTTTGTTATTAAATTGTTCTGCTGCATGGGTTTGCCAGTTCAAACGATAAGAATGAGGAGGGGAATGATTGATCTAAATGAAATGGCAAAGGTAAATTGAGAATTGAAAGATTAAAGCTAAGTGTTGTAAAGTAAAGTGAGAGTAGTTAGGATCACAGCCTCATTTGATTCCCTTGGCTTGAAGCTCTGCCTTGACTCTTCTAAGGTAATCTGGATCTGGGTAACCAAACCTGAAGGAAGAAAAAGAATCAGAGATATCCTTAAACTGTATACACAGCGCCTTATTCCGACTCATCTTAGGTAATCACAAAAATCATGAGAACTATCTATAAATATAAAGGCAACACTTTTATTATGGTCTGCTATTTTTCAAATATTCACATTCGAAGAAGGGAAACGTTAGCTTTATGGGTACTCTATTCCTCCTAATCAAAGGTGTTCTAGTACCAGCCAGTGTGGTTTGGACACTGCCACCTATTGACAAAACTGACAATTACTTTTTAACCCTTAAAATTGCCAGAATGTTTTGCGCACACATGTGCCAAAAGTTTCTTTTCAAAAACAACGTTTGGCTGTTCAAACCCATGTACCTCTTTGGTCGTTTTATGCACCCACACAAATTATGGGTTTTTAAATACATTCAGAGCTTTATATTGGTAAAAATCCTTCACTAATATCTTACTGTACTCTGACAAGAAGAAATATGTGGAGGTTTTTAAACACATTTGCTCAGTTTTGTAGTATTTTTCAAATAGAGAAACCTCCCTACTGGAATGTTAGCCAAGGAAACATTGCACTGATTTGCTCAGTTAAAAAAAAAATCTTTATTTGGCTTAAAAACCATAAAAGCATACAACATGAATACACAATACAATGGATCTTAAAATAAATCTGTCACCCAGCTTACACCCACCTGGTTGTTCTTAATTCATATTTGTTCATAATTACAATGTCCTCATAATATAATCCATTATTATTTTACTAATCCCTTATTCAAAAATGCTTTACAGACTGTAATACAAAGTGCATTGTACAAACCGGTCTAACCCGATTAAATTCCTAATAAAAACAAAAATTCTTATGGTTTACATATGGCGCAAGTCTAGATAAAGTGACAGTGCTTTACTTTAAACCTAATTCTAAAAATAGGATGATAAAACAGTTGTCCTGTGTTTCTCGGGAGGAGAGCAACTATGACATATGAAAAATTGTACAATCCAGCAGTAGAAAAATAAAAGCAGCAATGTTATTAAAAACATCATTTATCTTAAAAAATGCCATCTCTATATAATGCCTTGCATACTACGCTCTTACATTTTACGAGGAACCTGCGAGCCCTATCAAAACACCCCGTATTGCAATTAAAAATTGACCTACCGCACAAGTCACATTCAGAAATCTCATATCCACCAATAGCTGAAGTGCTTGATCCAGATTATAAACATTATATTCCCTAAAGATTGGTTTTAAAAACTTCTTATGTGCTTCTAAATACCATGGACAATCCAATAATATGTGCTGGGCACTACCTTTTTGTTGTAAGCCACATGTACATAAGCCCCGGTTATCCATAATTATGGCTTTTCTTTTGGGGACCATATGACCACGGTTTAACCCGACCCTGAATTTTAACACTGCGTCTCTTAATTTCGGGTTAGGTAGAGCCTCGATATAAGAGAAATGTTCAGCATTTCTCCACCCACACACCATAAACTGGGTGGAGATTTTTCCCTCCAAGTACCCTATGTCTGCTTCTCTTGCACTTTTATTTACCATTGCACGCAACTCCTGCTTTGAAATTGGTTCTCTGCGCCACTGGTTAGCGGTCGAGCCTAAGAGGACACAAATCTTTTCTAACTGTCCTCTCACTTGGGATGCCTAATTTAATTTGCTTGTCTTTTTTCCATTTTACATAATCTTGTGATTTGCTCAACCAGAATTTCAATGCGGCTTGCATTTCCTGGTAACTCCACGCCGTTATTTGGCACTCCGCCCTCATATCTTGTATCATACTTGAGGGAGGTAGTGAGAGCAAGCGTTTTACACATTTGCTTTCTTCCGCCTCCCAGTTTAACTTCTTGGAGAGTGTCAAGACTTCTACACCATATTAAAATTGAGGACGTACCATAACATGAAAGGTGGAAAGTACTGGACGGAGGGACGGTCCTCCATACTTCCTACTAAACTGTTTTAAACCCCATACTGATGTTAAAGCTGTGGGTTTTATTAGAGTCTCAATATGTTCTTTCCATCTTAATTCGGAGTCAAACCACATGCCTAAATATTTGTATTTTTCAACCATTTCTACTTTATCTCCTCCCGAATACCAAGAAATGCCCCTCCTCTTTTTCCCTAACACCATTGTTTTTGTTTTATCCATATTTATTGTAAGTTTTTTCCTTTGACAGAAAGAATTAAAAGCATCTAATTTTCTTTGCAGCACCATCTCTGTCATATCAACTATCACCAGGTCATCTGTGTATAATAAACATGAAATATGAGTACCATCCATTTTAGGGCAAAGACCTTTTACCTCCTTTAATGAGCTTGGAAAGTCAGACAGAAATATAGTGAACAATAGTGGGGCCAGAACACATCCTTGTCACAACCCATTCTTTATAGGGATCTTCTTTAAGAGCAATCCACCCGTATCTAAGATCATTTGGGCTCAATTTTGTAAATGTAGACCCTGAAGGAGAAAGAGTAGATCGAGATCGACCCCAAACCGTTCCAACATATCCCATAACAAATTCCGATCCACCGAATCAAAAGTAGCACGGAAATCAACAAAGCAGCAGAATAGACCCCATTGTATTTCAATTGCCTTTTTTGCTAATGACCAAACACTAGAACAGTGGTCTATTGTCGAGTGGTCTTCTTTAAAACCGCCTTACTCTACCGGGATAAAGTTGTTTAACTCTTCCCAGGATTTAATTCGACCCAGCAATAGCTTTGCAAAAATATGTTCGCCTACGTCCAGTAAACTAATCATCTTTTTTAAAGATCAGCTTAATTATAGCAACTTTCTAGTTCTTAGGGAAACAGGCAGAGTCCAGAATTTTGTGAAAAGTGACATAAAAAAGTCTAGCCCACCAGTCAACATTATTTTTTATTATTATCACTGGAAGGTTGTCTGGGCCCGCTGCTTTAGTCAGTTTAAGTGCTGCTATTCTTTCTTTTAACTTTTGCAAGGAGAACACTGATCTTAAGCCCCCACCTATCTCAACCTTAATTCCTTGTTCTACCTCATCATCCTTCACTCTGTATACATTACACAGATGTTTATACTAATCCTCTTCACCAACCAAACATCGCATATTCCCAGTGGCTTTTCCCTCCCTCACCAACTGCCAGAACCCCCTAATGTTATGCGTTCCTATCACATCTATCATTACTTCCCAGTTCCTATTTATATACTCCCATTTCCTCATCCTTAAGATTTTTTTATAATCTTGCTTAGCTAGGTGGGGCTTCCATTCTACCTCCTTAGTTCATCTTTTTCTGAGAACCCTTTCTAGTTTCCAGACCTTCTGCTTCTGGAGACTACACTCATGATTATACCAGGTATTTTTATTGCCCCTTCTGACTTCTCCCTTAGACTTGTTCTCCTGTGTTATTTTTAATTTTACTTATTGCCCCTTCTGACTTCTCCCTTAGACTTGTTCTCCTGTGTTATTTTTAATTTTACTTTCAGGCAATCTACTATTTTCTCAATTACCCTATTGTATCCCCTAAAAACATAATTGGGGTCTTTTCTCTTTCTCTTAGGGCGTTATTCACTGTCCTGAGTGTTAGCTGTAGGGGCCAATGATCACTACCCTCTAGGTGCACAAATCCAAAGCCCGATACTTCTACAAACTGCCAAGCGTTTATGAAGGCATAATTAACAGGGCAAGCCTGATTGCCTGTTAGAAAAGTCTGTTTTGACTGGCGGTCTGTATTCAAGCGTCCATTAATGCAGAACAAACCTAGAGAACCTAAGATTGTTACTAGGGCCTTATCCCAGGCAGTACCCTCTGTCTTGGGGAAAATACTTTGCGGTATCCTTGCAGCTGTCAGCAGATCCTTATACAATTTATCACTACTTGCAGGATCTAGTTTATGGTTAAAATCTCCAAAGATCAGAACCAGCTGTTCCGCTTTGCCTATACATATCGCTTCCAAATCTTCCTCAAGTGGACCAAGCTGAATATCATAATTGGGGATCATCCCTGGCTGAATATATACATTGATTATCAAGAGCTGTCTTGACTCTCCAATATTATTATAAAGGTCCACTTGACCAGCTAGTAGCCAACAACTTTTAGTTTTTACCTCTGTGAGTCTGTTGGCTATTCTAGTCGAGGTCAAGGTAATTAGTCCCCCTGAGGGACGACCTGGCACTTGTCGAGTGGCACCTCTAAAGGGCCTCATGAAGCCATTTACTGGTTCGGGTTCTTCGCACAACCAAGTTTCCTGGAAGCACACGATATCAACGTTTTCCAACCTTTCTTTGAATAAATCTTGTTTTAAGTATTTTTTTATAACCTTTTAAGTTCCAGGTAAAAAGCTGATGGCTGTGCGAAGAGGTTGATTCCTAGTCCAACTCACTCAGCTCCCCCTGCTATAGATACCAAGGGGGTTTAAGATGTGCTCAAAACGGTTCATCAGCTCTTGGGTCTTTATGCTCAGTATCTATGGTTACACTTAATCTGCCTTTGTTTCCGTCCACACATGTTCTTAGATTTTTAGGGCCTGCTAGGCTATACTGCACTTGATTGGGGAGCAAGCCTGCATGGCACTTGAGGGCTCTACTATTTCTTTCTCCATTCTCAGATTCTCTTATTTGGACCAACCCTATACCCTCCTTCTCTAATTCCTTCTCTACCCTCAATACGAATTGTCTAACAAATCCTGAATAAAAAAGTGCCTTTGTCACCTCACCCCCTTCAGAGTTTATAGTAAACCCTATTTACTTTATGTCCTCTGACCGAATCTCACATAAACTTGGACACATGCCCATAACTTCTAATAGGCATGAACAATTCAAAAGCTTAAGCTTCCTCTGCCATTTCCTCCCAATCTCCCTTCCCCAGGGTCCCAAATATATCCACCTATTCTCACTTCCATTTACACATTCCAACTTCCTTTTAATTCTGGGGTCCTTTGGTAATGGTAAGGGGCTACCCTTCTCCTGGCGATCTAAATTTTCTTCCTGTCCATTTTTCCCACTTATTAACAACTTTCTAGTGCCACTTCCTTCCTTTTTCCCCTGCTTTCCCTGCTTTCTTTCATTACACTCCTTTGGGGACACCTCTTCTCTTTTACTAACTGGGTATCTTCTATATTTGGTATTTTGGGTCCCTTTTGCAGTATACTCCCTTTTTTGGGGGCAACCGCTTCTTGTACCAGTCCTGGGGGTGTTCTTAATTTCATATACCAAACTATCCTCCCCCCCACTTCCCTTGGGACTTTTCCTTCAATTATTCCTCTGTTTACTTCTCAAAATATTGAAGTAGAGTATATAGCCCCTCATTCCCCAACCTTGACTCCTTTTTATCACCAGCATTGGTTGTTTAGAAACATATACTGATGGGAGTTCTGTTTTCTTTCTTACATCTCTTAGCTCTCCTTTACTACTACAGTAGTACCTGTCTCCTAATCCCTTTTTTCTGGTGCTGGTCGCACCAGTACCGGCATACAGCTATTTATTTGTTTCAATTCTTCTGTTGGCCCTTGTAGTTGATTTTTATGTACTTTAACTAAACCATTATTTACCGTACGTACTTCTAGAATAGCCTGTAGGGTTTTTGTCTGCATTAAGAACATTACTTCCAATAAGGACTCAGCAGGTACGGCAGTGATATCTAAGGCAAGAGCGGACCGCCTACCTAAGGGAGAGGGAAATTGTGTGTCCATTTTACGTGCAACTTTGTCACCCTCTCCTAAACTTTCCTTCTCTTTCTTTAATCCAGTACAGAACAGGGTTCTTTCCTCTAAGATAACGCTGCCCCTTACTTGGGGTGAGAGTCAAGGTGATGAGGATAGCCTAGGTTCCATCAAGAGCATCCCCCCAATGGTCTCATCTGATCCTCCCCCTAGGAAGAAATCCTCAGTCTGTAGGGAATCCGAAGTATGGAAGTAATTTGTTATACGCCGTTCGATTTCACTCTGATTGGATTCAGGTGTACTTTTCCTTTTTATAACCTGCGACACCTTAGGAGTCTTTTTAAAGTATTTTCCAATAAATTCTTTAATTGATGCACCCAGTGGTGTTACAGCAGTTCTTTACCCGCTGTCTTTCGGGGCGTCCTCCGTTGCTATGTCGGAAGCATATCACCTCCTTCTAAACTGATTACTGTATCTCCCGGAAGCTGACACTCATTAGTGACCGCCTTTATTCTAGAAATGCTTTTCGGTCCCTTCTTTGTACAACCACCCGTGTGTCTGAACTTTGCTCGAGGGCATGCTGTATACCTTCTCCGGGGGGAAGATGGACTATATATTTATAAGGGAACTTTTCCTCTAGCTCCCACTTTCTGGAGCCACTACCGCTGCCTCCACACACCGTGTATTTCATCCCCCAACGGAGTTTAACGGACTTCAAAATAGTCTTCAACTAGAGTTCAAGCTCTAACTCCCTTACTGTTTTTCTAGAATTGTAGCTTATACGCACGGGGGTACACACACACACAGGTGGCAGGCACGAGCACTGCAGCAGCAGATCGGGTTATGCTTTCCTCTACTCAAAGAGCGCCAAGCACATGAGTCACAAGCTACTGCAGATACATCAGGCTCTGCTAAGAATAGGAGGGGTAAGTCACTTACTCCAAACGGGCAGATTACCCCCGGGAAACTTCCTCTCTTTCTCTCCTCCTGGTGATCTCCTGATATCCTCCTCTTCAGAATAAATCAGGGTATGGGATTTAGGGTATAGCCGCTCTTCAACAATAATGTGCAATGCTCAGGGGGGCAACTGGCCACCACGGAAAGCACTACTGCCTCCTCAGATCCACAAGCCCCCGCCTCAACTTTACATGAGGTTGGGGGATGAAGCTCTACTTGCGCACCTTTATCTGCCTTCATGGCTTTACGGATCCCACCACACACTCTGGAGATCGGCTCTGGCACCCACCGCGACTCGGGAGGATCTTCTTTCCTTCCTCCTCGGCCGTCCAACACAACCACTGCCTCCTTTCACACGCAGGAGGGCCGGGGGGGGGGGGGCCAGAAGCAGGCATTAGGGTGAGACGTCTGTCTACCTCACACCGGCCACCAGCTGCCTGAATGCCTGCTTTCCACGCTTACCACTTGAGCCCCCCTGAGACCGAGACGGTGGCAGCTCCAGACGTGATGCAGCTGCAAGAGGACTAACTTTGCTGCAGCGTGTGGTGCAGCTGCAATTTAGAGCCGGCCTTGCTGGGTTTCCACGCACGCTCTGGCCCCTGGCTCAAGACAGTTCTGATTGCAACAAGCCCTGCGACAGCAACACGCAACACCGCCACAGCAGCACAATGCTGAACTGCGCTGAGAATGCCCCGAGAGCCCTTCCGGAGCAGCATGGGTTCACAGGTTGCTGGGCTGCTTCTTGGGGGAGGGAGGATGGGTGGCTCTGCTGGCGGATCTGCTGGCTACAAGAACATCCCCAGCACTGAGCTTCCTGAAGCGCCTAGCAGATCAGCTGGGCAGTTGCAGCTGTACAGCCGGTTGGACGGCAAACGGCTGAGGCTCAGCACGGTGCGGCTCAGCAAGGTGCTTGGGGCTCAGAGCGTTCGTGGCTCCTCCTCTCAGTGTCTCCACGTTCCGTCAGCATCTCTCCTCACTCAGAAAATCCCTGATTAGCTGGAGTCTGGCAATTCCAAATAAATGTGGGTTTCCTAGGAAACATTGGGTGCATCAATATGTAATAATAGTGCGGGTCACTAAATTGAGTAAGCATCACTGTGTATGTGATGGTAAATATCAAAACCAGGGCTATATGGAAAGGTTAACAATTATGGGCCAGATGGACAAAAGGATTTTGCGTTCACAAACCCCGCTATTCTCACAATCACTAGGGTTGTGGCAGTAAAATCCCTATTTGTTATGTACAAAATCTGTTTTAGGAGTCAGAAATGTTTTTCCGACTTGTACAGTCGGTTTTGCAACCCATACCAAATTCCAATTTGGAACAGGTTTGAAAGGGGCGTTCCTTACAAAATGCGATTGTGTAAGAATGAGTAACTAAGTTATCACTAGTTTGTGGTTGCAAACAATTGACCAATTATCAACTCCTCAAAGAGACAACTGCCTACTCCTTACCAAGTTTTCCCAAAATGGATTTTCCCTTAAAAAAAAAAAAAAGCAGCTTGGCCAGTTTTGTAAAAAATGTTTCCAGTTTAGGATTTCAGACACAGAACTGGTAGTCTGCTGTCCCTTGCAGGCCACCATTTCTGTGCAATCTGCATAATGAATATTAATTAGAAAGGTCGTTCTGTGAAACCCTGAGAATGGTAATGTTGTGACATAATGGAACATAGGTTGGTTCACAAAATCCAGTTCCATTCTCAAAACGTTTGTGCACAATCTGCAACCTCTTTTTTGCAAATAGAATCTTAGTCAGGCCCCATGTGTTTCATGATTCTGATTATCGTAACAAATTTACTGTTACAAACTAGACCTCCCCCATCCTTGACTGGCTGGCCAAGAGAAGGCTTTGAAAGATTTTCAACAACATTTTCCCAAAACATGGTAATTTCCCCCAGTCTAACTCAAACATGAACCTGCCTCTGTCAAGAGGTGACACTCATCTGTGTTCCTCTGTCTCTTGTGGGTTTTCCAGGGCCAACGGCAGCAAATTGAGAAGCACTGAATTTGGGGAATATTGAAAGCAGATGAAAGTGAAGTGCCGGTTCGGGGTGCCTGTCTGGTGGTCGCAGGTATCACCCTGAGATTTATTGAAATCTACCACGTGCATAGATTTTCAGCATCTACACATCCTGAGGTTTCCGCCTTTGGGTGACAGGCTTCTCTCAACTTGAATTGGGGGCTGGAAAAATGTGCCATACACTGTGTTTGTCTGATTTTCTGCGTTTATTTTCCAAAATATGTTAGTTGCTTGAACTTTCCTCTCACAAGGAAATATTCCTGCCAAGGCTTGACCCACATCGGTATGTACTTGGCTCTTCTGAGCATGAAGGGTAGTAGTTATGTGTAAGTTTTCAATGCAGTTGGGGTTCCCAATGGTAACAAAATGAGTGCAGTGTATTTGCAAAATTTTGAAAGCCACTATAATTGTGAAATGCTGGTTTGCTGTACCTTTATTTTGGTCACAGGTATCATCCCTGGGCCTTTTTGGAAAATTATCACAACCATATATTTTCTAGTTTATATATTTATATATTTTATAGTCTACGTAGCCTAGGGACTCCATCAATGAGTGCCACACTTACATTGCACTGACTGAGTGGTCGGAAGTCCCCCTCGAATATGCAGCATTTGTGTTTTTTTACATGAGCTTCCATAAAGTAAACATTTCTTTTTGGCCTATGTTCCCCAGGAAAATGTAATTTAGTCTGGAGGATGCATATCTTCTTTTCCCCTTTGGCCGTACAGAGCACAGGCATAGCCACTGGGCCTATCCTTTGGTCAGGCCCTTCCCCCAGACCCCCAGAGGTGCCCAACCCCGCTGCGCACAACTGACCACACAGCTTGTTGGTGCTGCACCCAACCCCAACGTGGCTGGCCAGATCCCAGCTGTGCATGACCTTTGGCTGTGTGCAGCAGGAAATTAGACTACCCACCCCTGACAGACACCCAGCTACCCACAAACGCCCATCTAGGTACCACAGTAGCATGCAACTTCCCTGAGGCAGGGGCCTACTGGGTCATGCAGTACCAGTAACATCCCGAGCCATCAGTGACCCAGCAGCAATTGGAAACCTTCAAGAGGCCATGTTGCAGATTGTTTGTGCTCTACTGGCTCTCTCTGGCATGACTTCAGGCCCCAAGACATGATCTTGGTTCCGATGTTCGACCCTGCATCCACTTCAGCCCAATCTCAACCAAACTGAGGTGGAATGGTGGGCAAAAAATGGTGGATTGGGATACATCCCCAAGTGATTGTCAGTGGCTGGGATTAATTCAAGCATTCCATCCATCACCGTGTAGCTTTTGTATTTGCCCCCCTAAGTGAACGGGGTAATGCCAGACATGGGTCCTGGGCTCACTGTGCCATTAGAACCAAACTATACCTGGCAGAAGAGTGGTCCTAGGTTGCTTGTGTTACAGTTCAGGGAGGATATGGCCTGGCAGTTCGGGCTGGACTGTTCCCGTAAAGAGCAGGGTTAAGACTGATTTATATAAGGCCGGGTCCAAATTGAGGTGGCATGGTGGGCAAAAAAATAATGGATTGGGATGCGGCCTGAGCGATTGCCAGTGGCTGATATTAATTCAAGCATGTTATTCATCACCTTGTTGTTTTTGCATTTTCTGCCCTAAGTGTGCCGGGTATGCCCAGATGTGGGTCCTGGTCTCATTGTGCCATTGGAACCAAGCTATACCTGTCTGAAGAGCCCTAACTAGGGTGAAACCAGTCCTTGGTTGCTTGTGTTCTGGTTCAGGGAGGGCCTGGCCTGGCAGTTCGGGCTGGACTGTTCCAATGAGGAGCAGGGTCAAGACTGATTGCATATGGCTGATTAATATAAGCATTTCATCCATCACCTTGTTGCTTTTGCATCTCAACCAATGTCACACTACAAAACGTTGAAAGCGCAACCAATGGTCATACAACCAGTTTCTGAATGGTCACCTCTACTAGAGCAGTCATGCCAAGAGAGGCTCCATTATTCTTTTGGCTCTTATTCTGACCAAGGCATACTGGAAGGAGATATTGATGGTGATCTACCCCCTCGTTAAACTGATGACAATTTTTACACAGATTTTCAATAAGCCAGTAGCTTTGATACCTCCCCCGATACAGGGATAAAATCTTCACTTGGGCCACATACTGAGAAAAGTGAATAATTCACATTTGTAGTGCAGAGGGTAGCTGAAGTGATGGATTTAGAGTTATCATCAGTTGAAACCAAAACTAATGTTCTTACAGAAATCTTACAAATAGGGCCAGCTATGTCTAAAGCCTTGCTTCCTTTTGACAAGCCCTTAGGGACTCTTTGATGGGAACTTACTCCAAACCATGTCCCTGTCCACCAGCGAATAGGCAGGTGGCTATGCATCATAAGAAGGCACCCGAGACCCTAACTTTCTTATCAAGTACAGTACTCCAGAAAGGTTAGTGGTGCAGGCATCTACTAGCAAAGTTAATCCTAATTCTTTCCCCTCAACACCTCTTGACATGGATTCCAAACAAACGGGAGTCTTTCAGGAAATTTATATTCTGGACAAAATAGAAACTTTGGAAGGACTAAGAACCCATTCCACCATGGCTAAGGGTGCTGCCACTGCGTTGACACGCAGACGGCCTGTCCATCATGTCTGCCAGGCTACTATGTGGATGTCGGTGTACACATTTGCAAATACAACTGCCATGAGAGTCAGGTCTGATGGAAAGGGCACTTTGCCTGTTTTGCAGATGTTTTTTTTTTATGTCATTGTAAAACCTTAACAACCTTTTAATGTCTAATGTCTAATGTGTGTAGTGGTATTTCTGCCACTCACTGTTCCTGTGGAAAGAAACATGGTAGCTTTCTGAAAGGATATCCATCATCTCAAGGATTTTGTAGAACTGATACGACTACAGCATGTTTGAAATGCTAGATGCTGCAGAATCTATAGCACAAAGGGGCTTCTTTCTATGGATCCTCACAAAGACTGCATATATTGTTTATATCTTGATCACAAGCCAAATGATTGCAAAATTTGTCAAACATTTTCTACAAAAACCCTCAAGTATACCGAGTGTAGTCTTTTACTATGGTTTCAAAAATCTAAATAGGCAAATATGCATACTTCCAAAGAAAAATAAGAAGGTACCTCAAAGACCTCAGGAAAATTACATAAAAGGGGTCCACTCACAGTCACTTTAAAGTCAGCCTCAGAGAGAACATCCTCAATGTCTGAGGTACCACCAAGACAAATCCACAAAAAATCCACCAAAGAAGCTGAGCTGAGGTAGTTGTGCTGACTGTAAAAATGTCACCAAAGTCAGCTCACAAGCTGTTGCTGTCCTCTAAGCTGGCCACTCCTAAAAAGGAATATTTCTGAGGAGCCAATGCCAAATTAAGAAAATGTTGATTTCTGAAGGATACTTCTGTTGCCAGATTCCTCAGCTTCTGATTATCCTCAGATGCCAGACTGGATTTGGAGAATGTTCTCATCAATTCCTTTGCTCTTAGGTAGGTGATGTCGTCCAGCTCCACATTGGATCTGCCTCGTGACTTTGTGGTTCCCACAGAGCTGCCGCTTCCACACGGTGACATTAGTTCCTCACTTCTGCAACTTCTGAGGAAGATCAGGAGCTCCCTTCCTCGAATCCTTTTAGGCCTGAAAGCCTTTTTTTCTTCAAATTTTCCCAGTGTCCAAAGGACAAGTCCCCTCCAAAAATGACATGGTTTAAAGCCTGTAAAGATTGCCACAAACAAATACCGGTGACCTGCACGCGGTCTATCTCTGGTGTGTAGGCTCCTTACACAATTTAACGCAGTGCAACAAGTGAGCGAAGATGGATCCAAAGATGAATCTGAAGGCCATCTGGGATAGAGAGCCCAAGTTATTTGTCGCAGAACATCGATGAAAGGTCAGGAAGGCCTGGTTCCACTGGAAGTCAAAGTCTCAGACATGCTCCCTATCTCAAGGTTGATTCCGTGACCATTCTTCTTTGAGATCCAAGTCATCAGGTAAGTCAAAGAAGAAGAACAAAAAATCCAAATATGATTCCTCTTCATTCTGCAACTCCCACCAAGGGGTGTCCCACAATGTCGCGGGTACCTCCTGATGATGGCTGACCTGTTGACATTGTTTGGATTTCCATCAACATACCGAAGTCACCAACTCCTTTGCAGAGGCTCCCCTTTATTAGAGCCATCCTGGACACTGTGCTTTTCCCAGCCTTATCTCCACCTCAGTGAGTGCAGCAGGCTATGATCTGGATGTTTGAACCTTCAACCTATGTCTCATTGAAAGCAGCTTTGAGGCTTCTTGGCCTTCTACATCCTACTTGTGGACCATACCAGGTGGCACATGCGGGCTCTGCAGTGAGATCTTAAGTCTGAGTGGGTGCAGCACTGGAGAAACATGTCAGATTACATCTTGGTGTCAGAGGAGATTCCTAAAGATCTGTAGTGATGGCTGCTAGATGTCAATTGTACTGATGGCTCACCCTTCTCTCTACACCACCCAGAGCTAGCGGTTGTGACAGATGCATCATTGCTGGAATGGGTAAGTCACCTGGCACAGATGGAGATCAGAGGATTCTGCTCTCCAGCAAAAGCCCTTCTCCACATCAACTTATTGGAGCAATTTGTTTGGCACTGAAAGCGTTCCTCTGGCCTGTCAAGGGGGAACAAGTGCAGATTCTCACAGACAACACTAATGCCACATGGTAGTGCTACAAAGAGGGCAGAGTGTGGTCATGGGTCTTGTGCCAGAAGGCTGTGTCTCATTTGAAGTGGCTGAATCATTAGGGCATCTGCCTGGTTGTACAAAATCTGCCTGGATCTTTAAAAATCAGGGCTGACAAACTCAGCTGATGTTGCCTAGCAAATCATGAATGGTGGCTACACTCGAAGGTGGCACAGGGCACCTTCCTGTAATGTGAAGAATACTGTCTCGATCTTTTTGCAACCACAGAGAATGCTCAGTGTCAAAACCTCTGCGCATTGGAGTTCCCAATGCAGCTCTCACTTGTAGACACCTTTCACTTAGATTGGGGCTCAGCACTTCTGTAAGCCTTTGTTCCTCTACTGGTTTGCCCAGAGTTCTGAAGAAGATCAGGAAAGACCGGACTCAAGTCATCCTATTAGCTCCGAAATAGGCGAGGAGAGTGTGGTACCTAGAACTTCAGGCTGTGAGCATCTGTCCTCTGATTCACCTGCCCATTCAGGAGGACCTTCTGTCACAGCAGCAGGGCAGGGTCCTGCCCTTGAGCCTGAGCAACATGCATCTCCAGGCATGAAAACTGAGCAGTGACTGTTGATGGTATTTGGTCTTCTTCCTGATTTTGTAACCAAATGTTATTAGTTTTGTAAATATTACATACCAACAAACATTGGCAAAAGATGGGGTAAAAATATTTGTTACAATTGTGTGTGAGGCTGCATGACATTGTCCCCTGTCTCTCGTCCTCAAGTATTCCCCCCTCCACCCCTCTGCCCCGAGTCTGCATAAAAGCTCTCCCAACTGTTGTATTATAGTGTACGTGGTGGTCTCCTACTAATAAGGGAATCCCAGGATTAACTCTCATATAGTTTCGACCAGGGGCATTACCTGCGCTCAGCCTAGGGAGGCTGGGGGTCAGAGGGACGCTGTCCACTTGAATGTGAAATGGAGAGATCTCTGCAAGGGGAGGCCAAGGGTGTCTGTGTTTGTGAAGGCAGATCTGGGTGCTCAGGACTGTCCAGCATTAGCTACCATGCTTGTGCTGTTTCTAATTTGCCAATGCCCTTCTGTGATTCGCGCAGCCTTAGGGTTCCCTCACACTCCGCCCACCTCTCTAACTCCTTGTCCCAGCTGGTAAGGTTCGTCCCCTCGGGTCCCACCAGGTACTGGTAGGTTCATGCTAAGGTAATATCAGCCCTAGGTCTTGGAATTTGCCGGATACTTTAATTCTGCTTGTGTGGGGGTACCAGTGAAGTAAGCATTGGTTGGGTGTAGTGGGGACCTCTCTTTCAATCACTGCTGTGAGCAGATGCAAGACCCCCTCCAAGTAAGGGGTTATGAATGTGCATGACCAAAACATATGGTGGAGTCTGCGTCGACAGTGCCACATCTTGGGTAGGAAGCCTCATTAGACCCAAAATACCTGTTAATTCTATGGGGGGTGAGGAAAGCCCTATGGAGAATGTAGAAGCTAATTATTCTGAATCAGGCATTTGTTGACACCTTTGGAGTTCTCGCCAGAATGTCATCCCAGGCCTGTTCCGGAATCAGGGACTCCAGGTCTGCCTCCCAACATAATCTCAGTGCCTAACAGGTGCAGCGCATCGGCTTGGACATAAGAGTAGAGGCAAGATACTGCCTTATATGTGCCTGCGGAGGGAGACACATACTTGCAACAAAGGAGTTCTTTGGGTTCTGATCACCCCCATTTTCCAATGCCCATGCAATGTTGCCAGCACTGAGCTGTGTAAGAGTAAATGACTGCCTCAAATCAAAACTCACTCAAAACTCCTCAAATGGGAGCGGGATAGCGTTGTGGAATAAGTCACCCACCCTGTGCACTCCAGCTGCCAGCCAGTCCTGTATACTGCTCCAATCACCTCTGTGGGGGAGTACCGCTAACATGCCAAGTGGTGGCTCAGGAGAATATGGGATCCTGATGTTTGTTTTACGCAAGCAGCAGGTCCAGCACCTTTAGATGTTCCGGTAGTCTCGGGGGGTCAACCGAAGCCTCTCTATGAACTCTGATCAATGTTTTCGCCGATCGTCATATGAAGGGACAAAGGCATTCGGTTCCTGTTCTTGTGACTGCCAGCCCGCTATCCACTGAGTGAACCATTGGAGTTGAGCTGCCAAGTAGTATAATTTGAAGTTAGGGACTGCCAATCCCCCCTGGGAAGTCGGTCTCTGGAGTTTAGCCAGTGCCACGCGGTGGCATCCTCCACCCCAAATGAAGGTCGTTAGAATGGAATTGAGACATTTAAAGAAAGACTGTGGAACCCATGTTGGGAGGGCCCCAATGAGATGTAAGAAGCGCGGTAATACTATCATTTTAGTGATGGCTACGCGCCTCGACACAGAGAGTGGGAGGGACTTCCAGAAGTTTATACTGGACTTCACACTTTGGATCACAAGACTGAAGTTTCCATAAAAAAAATCTGAGGTATCATGGTGGATTTTCACCCCTAGATAGGAGAGGCAACAGGGCTCCCATATAGGGTTCCCTGGATTCCCCAGGGGTGAAACTCCTGGCTTCATGGGGAACAGGCTAGTCTTTTGCCTATTTACCTTTAGTCCAGAGTGCACACTGAAAGTTTCCAGTAGATCTCGGGCCCCCGCAAGGTCTTCTTCAGCATCATGAAGAAAAAGGAGCAGATCATCCACATATAATGCAATTCTCTGCATAGATCCTCCCATCCATATGCCTCTATAATAATCACCCGTGCGGGCTAGGCACGCAAGCGGCTCCACAGCCAATGCAAATAAGAGGGGGAAATGGGGGCAGCCCTGTCTGGTAACATGTCCCACCTCTTAGCTGTCTGAAATGGTGCGCCCAGTGCACACTCTGGCCATGGGGTTAGTGTTCAGAATCCTTGTCCATTCCACAAAGCCAGAACCCAACCCCATATGTAACATGATCTCATAGAGGAAACCCCACTCTAGGCTGTCAAAGGCCTTCTCAATGTCAACCGCAAAAAATGTCGCCTTCACTCCCTTCATAGGAGGAATCTTCAAGACATTAATGGCACTATTACGCCCCGGAATGAACCCTTCCTGGTCTGGGTGAACCAGTATTCGCATAAAGGGTAGCAGGCAGGTAGCCAGGATTTTGCTCAGTATTTTATAGTCTACATTCAGCATTGAGAGAGGCCGACATGCTTTTACATCCGTTGCCGGTTTCCCGGGTTTCAAGAGCGAGACTTAGACATGGAGTATATTCTCCTTACATTCCAGGAGATTATTTTATAGTCTATAACGTTCACTATGAGCACGTGCCTTGTGATTGGGATGCAGTAGGTCCCCTCAAAAGGGACTCTGTTGGCCCAGTGACCATATATGGAAACAACAGAGGGAGGAGGGTGTTGAAGCTTTAGCAGTGTCTGACTTGGAGGATCCCCAATTTATATCGACTAACCAACAAACTTAACCTTGATTCACCTGTCCCAAAACTGAGGATGGCTGCAATCAACAGTAACCCCCAATTCCCACTCCCCAGGACAAGAAGTGAAACCCCTCCCATCCAAACATGGAAACAAAACAAGTCTAAACAAAGGCGTGTGTCACAGGGTGACCCAAGGCTGGCCACCCCGGATCTTCTCTGACATTTAATAATTGCATATCCACAATTAGCCCCACCATCATATTAAATCATCAGTAGTGCTGGGAGTCACTTGCGACGGGATAACACTAGAGGAGTCTGATATAGACGACTCGCAGTCAGATGTGGACTGCCACCCCTTGAGGAGGAGAGGGTGACCCCATGCTGGATCTGCTCAGCAAGGCCACTGCCTCCACCACTCTCTGTCTTTCCTGTCGTGCCTCCATCTCATGTACGTGCTGTTGTCTTCCTTGGGCTGCCCGTCTGCAACTGCAAGGGCAGCGCCTTGGTAGTGTTGCCTGAGGTTCACTGATGGGCCCGGCTCTAGGTAAGAGCTCAATTCAGGACCACACCTCCAGAGGGGACTGAAAGAACTGCATGCCCTCAGCAGTCACCACTCGCAGTCGGGCTGGAAGTTGCATCAAGTATTGGAAACCAAGTTCACGTAGTTTCTTCTTCGCTCCTATAAACGCAGTTTGCTGTTTCTGCAGTTCACACAAGAAGTCTGGAAAGATCATGTTTTTACTGTTCTCCAGGACAATAGTGCCCCGCAGACTCCCCTGCCTTAGTATGCAATCACGGTCTTTGTAGTACAGGAGACGGGCCACCACTGGACACGGAGGGCTACCCGCTGGCAGCGGTTTTGCAGGCACTCTGTGTGCTCGGTCGAGGGCAAAGAATGAAGAAAGTCCCTCGGTGGCCACCTCTGTGCGAAGCCAGTCCTCCAATAAGGCAACCACATTAGTGCCCTTGATTCGTTTTGGCAGCCCCACTATTCTAACATTGTTGCGCTATGATCTGTTCTCCACATCATCCGCCCTGGCTTCCAAGTTCTTCAAGCATGTCTCCATGACAGACATCTGTCTACCAGTAGCAGCCATCGTTGGGGGGTATCTTCCAGGTCCCTTTCTGTGGTCGTTACTCGTTGAGCGAAACGTCGGTGATCATCTCTCAGGAGTCCCAAATCAAGAGTATCTATTTTGGTTTCTAGTGCCTCATGTGATGCAGTGAAGGCTTGTAAAATGTCTTGCAAAGTGGAAGCCGATGACAGGTCACAGGCGTCTGGTCGGGAGGCATCATTAGGGGGAGCAGCATCCAAGACTGGGAGCAAGGATTCATTCAAGTCATTGAGTCGCTTACGGGCATACTTCCCCATGGCAACCCAGCTGGCGGTGCTCTTCGGATGGAGGGCAACAGACAGGTAAGTACACTGCAGGGGGTCGTCAGTAGAGTGTTTCAGTCCGGGAGGCCCTACAATACCCTGTGAGGACCCTAGAGCTGAGCCTAGTCCCGGCAAGGTATCCAGTTCTCCCAAACTCTGGGGGTCTACAGGTGAATGGCAAGTTCATGGAGGCTAAGGAAGGGGGGGTTTGTAATGAGCTGATGCCTGGCCTGTCCAGCCTCCACCAGCCAGCACAGAGGCTTTCGGTGGATGCCGGAGGGCAAGCCTCCATCTGCTCTGTTCGGCGTCCTCTGGAGCGGGGGTGCCCCAGTCCACAGGTGCGCACTCAGGAGTCCCAAATCAACTTGTGTGCCAGCTTACCAGGGGCACAAGCAGCCGGGGTCCACTGGACCAAGGCATCCTGGCAGGGCGGTCATTCCCACAAGGTATAATGCACCTTTACTTATTCACCCATCGGCTCCAAGCCTTCCCTTCCCTGGTCTAGCCCGCAGGGACAACACAAATCAGGGCCCCAGTTCTGCTGGCTTCGCAGTTACTAGTCTCAGGTCACAGTTGGGGGACATAAGCAGCACGCCACGTCGCTAGACTGGCCACCCTAGGGAGTGTTCCACAGTCTACCTGCACCCTCTGTGCTTACAGTGCCACCACACCAGTCCCCTCCCCCCCACTGCTTAAGAACAAACATCTTCTACCTGGTTCCACAGTCCACAGATTGCCTCAAAAATCCTCAAAAATCTCCCTGCAGGCAGACGCTTCTCCAGGGGTGTTTTCTCCCAGCACTTGTGGCCTCTGAAGTGCTAGGCCTCACTTTGCTTGCCAACCCTTCCCACTGGGTACCACCGGAGGGAAGGCCGATTCCCACAATCATCCTACCAGGCCTCAGGATGTCCACCTCTACCGTCCGCCTAACAAGGGGTCCACCAAGCAAGAAGGTGCAGGCTGCGGCAAGCCCAAACCGCCAATCATAGCCCATGGGCTCCCCGCCACCAATTCCTCCAATCATCCCAGAACAAGTAGGGAAAAGGCGAGGCCACCACCTGCCCTCGCGTCAGCCGTGATCCCCTGCCGCAAGCCATCAGGCCCAGCTCCTCCACTCCGCTCCCACAGTGGGGCTGCCGGCACTCTGGTCCCGTCTCCTCAGCGCCTCCCCCGCCAGGGGTGCGCCCGATTCAGGCAAGCTAGCTGGAGTCCGAGCCAAGGCAGCAAAAGCTCTGCTGCCGGGACAAGCTTGGCTCCACCGGGCTATCATCACCGATAGATCTTCAGTACTAGGCACTCGTCCGGTCCACTGGTCCCGCTCCCAGCGGCTGCCATCTTGCTGCCCGCACACCAGTCAGCTCGATCAGAGGCCAACTTTGTTTTCTTCCGATGTCGTTGTCATCTCTAAGGCAATCTTGACTACCAGCCTGCCCGGTCGCTTAGTCGCTCGGTGTTCTGTGCTGGGGAATTCAACTAATTGTCAGGATGGGGTCGGATGGAGCCCAGGGCCTGGAGCACCCAGGTTTGGGACTTACTGCATTCCCAATTTGGTCTTCTTCCTGATGTAGTAAATGTCATCTTATTAGTTAGACGTCCCTCCACTAAAACAATTCACGCAGGATGGTGTGAAAAATTTGTTGTATGGTGTTCCTGCCGAAATAGCCATCCTCTACAGTCAGAGATGTCTATAACATTGTTATTTTGTTTTTTCCCTAGCCAAGCCTGGTTGTGGCAAAAGTTAAAAAGTTAGCCTTCCTTCACCTACCTGATCGGCCCTCTTTCTTTAAATGACCGGTTGTGATGCATTTTTTAAAAGGGTTGACCCATATGTTTTCGCTAACACCATTTGTGATGTCTCAGTGTGACTTTCATTTGGTTCTCACTTTACTTGTGTGTGTCCCATATGAAGCAATGCACACTTGCTTCTTGCACCTACTTTTGCTGAAGACACCATTCCTCATAGTGACCACGTCAGCTGCTCATGTGATGTATTACAGGCACTCTCTGTCCAGCAACCATACAGCACTTTCTTCCTGGGCAAGCAAGTCCACAGAAGAAAAGCACCATTGCTCCTTAAGGTTATCTCACCTTTCCAAACAGGACAGTCTATTAGCCAGCCAGCTCTCTTCGCCCACCTCATCCATCTGAAGACTAAGAAAGACTTCACTGCCTAAACCTAAAGATAGCTCTAAGCTTTTACAACGACCACACCAAAGAACATCAGGTGGACGATCAGCTCTTTGTAGAGCTCTCTGAGGCAAAAAAGGGAAAAGCTGTACAAGAAAAACATTTTCACATGGATTGTCATGTGCATCAAGCTCTGGTATGGACTGGGTGAGAAACAGCCCCCAGATGGCATACGTGCTTATTCCACCAGAGCAAAGGCTGCTACCACTATGCTGTTGTGTGTATGACAGTTGTGGATATCTGCCGGGCAGCTACTTGGGTGTCACTCCAAAAGTTCTTTCTTGGGTTAAGCCATTCGACAAACCCACCACCTAGGGAGATGCTATTTGGTATTTATTCACAAGGTGAGGAATTTGCAGTTAGAAACATCCTTCAGAATATGTTACTTACCTTTGGTAACATTCTTTCTTTTGAATACTCTATCTAACTGCAGATTTCTCACCGACCCTCCACCCCATTCTGATGAATATACTCCTTCAGTCCATATAACTAAGCTTCTACTCTACATTTGTTTCTGGGGGCTGGTTCTGTAGCAGTGCAGTAGTTTTAAAATTACTGCACAGTTCCTTGTATATCTAACAGTTTTGATGCAACAATAAAGGTGCAAAGATAACTCTGGTAATTGATGTACATTCTGGAGAGAAATTGGAGTTTTGTCTAATGCAGTTTTGACTCATCTAAGATAGTGCAGAGGGTTAATATGCCTACTGCAAAGAGCATGTACTATGCAGATCATAGAACAGTATTTTATGTGCATAGCTCAGTGGATTACTGCTTTTGTCATAGAGATGCTTTTGTTAAATGTGCAGTTCATAAGTTACAGTTGTAATCCAGGTTAGAAAGTTATTTTGTGCCAGTCTTTCATTATCCTAATTATATTAAAAAGGGTTTGTTTGGGTTGAAGTAAATTATTAGTAAATCCAACCCTAACCACTGTGTTATGTTCTGAATCCTGAGTTTATGCTTCCCCATACCAAGCACTCTTAAAAATGCCTATCAGTATGAATGACATGTGAATCCTACACCTTGTAGTCCCCTTTGTCTTATGTTACATTTTCTGTACACTGTTACACATATATGATTAATTGTCTGTGTAATGTAAAGTGCTGCAACTCTGTTAGAGGGTCATGGTGAAGGAGTCATTGAAGAGCTCCAATAAAGATTGCTGTATCCGGGTGCACTGTAAGGTCATCATTTACTATGCTTTAAAAACGAATACACTTGAATATATAATACAAAATGTGTTGTAAAATGCACCATTTTTGCCATTTCCTCCCAAATCTTCTTGGGGGACAACACCCCAAGCCCTCTTGTAGTGGTCAGGCTTGCTATGCACTAAATGGAGGCTGGTCTAACAAAATTTTCCAGGGCTGCTTTGGGTTCCAGTCCGACTCTGCTGTCATTTGGAATCTGCCATCAAAGAGACCATTGTCAATAAAAAAGATGGATGCCCACTGTAGGAACGTTCCGCTGTTTGGCATGGTTACCCCACACCTTTTGCCCTATATTGATGCTGACTTGAGTGAGAATGTACCGGGATATTGCTAACCAGGCCCCAGAACCAATGTTCTTTCCCAAAAATATTACCATTGTTCCCACAATTGGCATACCCCTAGCACACAGTTAAGTCCCTTGTTAAAGGTACCCATGCTACCAAGGTCCCCAAGGGTTGCAGCATGTATTATGCCACCCTAGGGGACTCCTCACCAAGCCCATGCACACTGCCAATGCAACTTATGTGTGCTGGTGGAGAGAAAAAGACAAAGTCGACATGCCCACAAACCACTGCTTGTAGCATAGGTTAGTCACCCCTCTGGCAGGGCTTACAGCCCTAATGCAGGTTGCAGTATACCACAGGTGAGGGCATAGTTGCACGAGCAATATGCCCCTACAGTGTCTAAGTCCATTCTTAGACATTGTAAGTGCAGTGTGGCCATACTGAGTATATGGGCGGGGAGTTTGTCATTACAAACTTCACAGCTCTATAATGGCTTCACTGAAGTCTGGGAAGTTTGGTATCAAACTTCTCAGCACAATAAACCCACACTGATGCCAGTGTTGAATGTAACGAAAAATGCACCCAGAGGGCATCTTAGAGATGCCCCCTGTATTTTAGCCAAAGTTCTAGTGCAGGACTGACCGATCTGTGCCAGCCTGCCACTTTCAAACGAATTTCTGGCCACATGGGTTGAGAGCCTAGGTGCTCCCTGTGGCCAGAAGAAAAGCCTGCACTGGGTGGACGTGCTTGACACCTCCCCGCTACAGGAACTATAACACCTGGTGGTGAGCCTCAAAGGCTCAGGCCTCTTGTTACAGTGACCCAGGGCGCTCCAGCTATTGGAGATGCCCACCCCCCCATACAAAGCCCCAATTCTAGCGGCAAGTCCTGCTGGAAAATTAGGGGGGGAAAAGGAGGAGTGACCACTTCAGCTGGGACCACCCCTAAGCTGAAGAGATCCCTTCTTTGCAAAATCCTCCATCTTGGTTTGGAGGATAGGGACCAATAGGGTTAGGTCTGTGTCCTCCTCCCCAAAAAAAGTGTACACCGAAAGGATGTAGTCACCCTCAGGGACAGTAGCCATTGGCTACTGCCCTCTGACCCCTATAACGCCCCTAAATCCAAGATTTAAGGTCTCCCCTGAACCTAGCTCATCAGATTCCTGGCGGCCTCAAGAAGATGACAAGTAGAAAGAAGGACTGCTAAGCTGACCCCTAGGAGAGAAGAATGAAGACACCAAGTGATCTGGCACCAGGCCAACCTAGCTTCTGAAGCCCTTCCACAAAAAAGGTGATGCATCCTGCAGGACCAGTGACCTCTTAAAAGCCTCAAGAGGACTGCTTGCACCCCAGAGGACCAAGATCTCCCTTGGAATGCAAACTGAATCTTATGGTTCTAGAAATAAAGTAACAAATTATATTTTTGCTATATAAAAATAATTGGCCTGGAGTTAATCATTGTGTGTGTGCTTCATTTATTGCCTGTGTGTGTGCAACAAATGCTTTGCACTACCCTCTGAGAAGCCTTACTGCTTGGCTACACTACCACAAAAGAGAGCATTAGTATTATCTACTTTAACCTCTGCTAAGCTTCTGGGGAACCCCTGGACTCTGTGCTTACTATATCTCATTTTGATATAGTATATACAGAGCCAGCTTCCTACATCTGCCCATTGTTGACAACATTAAAAAAAACTTTGCAACCATCCATGGAAACTTTGTCAATTACATTGTTGACAACATTAACACAAATACCATTGACCAGGACACGATCAACAGTTTCAGCAACAATACGACCTGCAACAATCTCCAAAGACATTCCATCAACAACTATTTATATGATAACAGTGACACAGCTGACAAGATCAACTTTACAAGCAAAAAACACTGATATTCTCCAGAATCATTTTAATAATGGTATTTATGAATCTCAATGCCACTGAAGTCTGACCATAGGTCACCAAGTAAGATGTCCTCATGTCTACCACAGTGTCTGGATACGGTAGGGTCGGAAGATGATGATGATAGTCCCTTGGGACCTGTGTACAGCCCAACACAACTTAAGATGAAATAACTAGATCCACAAGAAGAATGTGGAGAAATGGAAGATGTGTTTTCCACCCATCCTGTTGATGCTGAGTATCCTAACACCAGGGGCTCTTTGAGAAGCATTGTGATGATGTTTAGCAATATGGATATGACCCATACAAACAGACTACGCAAACATCATATGGATCTATCATCCAAGTGCCTATAACTGTAGTAAAAGATCTGCAACTTATATTTGCAGATTAATACAAGTCTTTCCCTGAATGAGCAACATCTGAGCATAGAAAACTGCCTTGAAGTCCTACATCTCCATCTCACTTAAGACCTCAGGCAAAACCATCTGTGCCACGTACTCCTGTGCACATGCCTTCAACACAAGGTCCTTCAGCTCTTTTGCCACATCAACCATCATTTGCAACTGAGTCTGTTCCACCAACTGGAGATTACCCTTATTCTGATGATGAACAAAAAACAGGGCAACTACTTTTAGTCACTAATCACTAAACTGGCACAGAATGGGAAGATCATGTTGCACCCAATTCAGGAGATGCCAGTACTCCTACAGGAAATAATCCATAAGATGACAAAAGGATTTCACAATCTAACTGACGGATCTTCTAAAAGGTCTGATGAATTGTTACCACCAAAGGAAAACAACTGTTTCCTTTATGGTTTTTAGGAACCAACAGGAAAATCTGCTAAGCCTATGTCAATAATTGACCATGATTGTTCATAAGGAATGAAAATGATGAAAAACAAAGCCACCGTAGCAACAGTGATCCACAGTCTTAACAAAAAGTACAAGGCACATGAAAATAATTCTTCTTGCCTGATTAATTACACCATGCAGATTATGCAGGGACCCAAGGGCTATTGTGTAACTCAACGTTGCTATGCACTGTGCCAACTGATATAGAAGACATAGGGGCTTACAACATTGGAAAGAGGTTTTCTGCAAGGTCTGCTATATCTACCAGTGACGCCAATGCAATGACAATTTTTCCCTGTTATGACCTTCAAATGTGGTAGGATATTGGGATATACCTAGACTACCTGCCACGCAATAATGATGAAGCAAAAGCTATTCATAATGAAGGCAAGAGAATATCATCTGCTGTTATTGATATAGCGATGGATATCGCAATAGGTGAATTCAGGCAGCTTGCAGGATTAGCTACCCTATACAGGTTGGGTTGGTTAAAATCAACCTCATTCAGATCGTAGGTACAAAGTAGGGTCCTAACATGTGATAACAATGGAGATCTCTTTAAAAGGCTGGGGTGCACACTTGCAGGACCTAGTGCTTAGCAGCAAGTGGTCATCAAAAGAGGCACAACTGCACATCAGTGTAGCTATAGCGTTAAACCTGCACTCATATTTTTAAAGTAGAGAGAACTGGTCAGTGTTGGTGTGCACAGACAACACAACTAATATGTATTACATCTATAAGCAAGGTGAAAATCATTCTCAGCTGCTGTCAAAAAAGTACAAAACAATTGTGAATGGACCATACAAACTATCTGCAAATATTAGTGGAGCATGTACCAGAAATAACCAACTCAATGGCCGGCTACTTCTGCAGAACACTAAAAGAGTGTCACAAATGAGAACTAATGAAGCTGCATTTGACCCCATCTTACACCACTGGGGCAAACCAAATCGGGATTTATTCATGACCAATCAAAAGCAGAATTGGCATACTACAGTAAAGGGCATGCCCGTCCAGAGTTGTGGGGGAATCAGGTTTTAATCAGATGGTCAGGGAGTTTAGCTTATGCCTTTCCTCCACTTACCAAAGCTACTTCTCCTCTCATAGCAGCCTCGAACTCTGCTGAAGTCTATACCAAACGGACTATGGCCCTCATTATGACTTTGGCGGTCATCTGACCACCAGGGCCACAGTGGTGGTTTCACCGTGGGCGGGCTGGCGGTGAAGACCGCCACATAATGAGTCTAGCGGGTTGGCCTCTGCCAATCCCGCCTGACATCCCGCCTGTACCACCAGGGCAGTTGGACCAGCCGGGCCAGAGATCAGCATTTCCGACCCGGCGTTCCAATGAAGACCGCCGGGGATATTTGGAGCTGGCTTTCCACCAGGGTTTCCGCGGCGGTAGCGCCGCCACGCAAATCCTGGCGGAAAGGCTACCGGTGACAGGAAATGTCTTTCCTGTCACCGGCAGATGACTCCCCCCCCTGCAAGCCCACTACCCCCCACCCACTCTCCATATCAGAACACCCTCAGCTTCTAATGCACACGCCCACACCCCCTTCTAATGCAGCACCCCCATCTAGTGCAGTGACCCCCCCACCCCCCTCCTAGTGCAGCACCCCCCCACCCCCACATTTATGCACACAGACACCAACACGCACTCCGAATACACTCATTCACGCACCTCGCATACACTCATACACCAACACTGACATGCACTCATTCACTCACAAGCATCCATACATGCATACACTCACAAGCATCCATACACACATACACTCACAAGCATCCATACAAGCGTTCACTCTCAAGCATCCATACACGCATTCACTCACAATCATCCATACATGCATACACTCACAAGCATTCATACACGCATACACTCACAAGCATCCATACACTCATACACTCACATGCATCCATACAGGCATACAATGACAAGCATCCATACACACACCCACCTCATCATTCATACACGCACTCACCTCAACATTCATACACGCACTCACCTCAACATTCATGCATGCTCTCACTTCAACATTCATACACGCACTCACTTCAATATTCATACACACTTTCACCTCAACATTCATACACGCATTCAACCACGCATACACCCATACATTCACACTCATACACACAACCATACACACACGCATACACACATACATGCACACACTCTGACAAAACCCACTCACACACAACACCCTCCCACCCCCCTCCCCTGTCGGACACCTGACTTACCTTGTCCGGGGAGGAGGTCATCCGGCAGGGAATGGACGCTTCCACTGCCTGCAGCGCCTCGCCATCAGGACCCTGCCAGGCCGTATTACTGCTCGTAATACGGCTGGTGGAGTTCTTTTGGGGTGGGGCAGGCCAGTGATGGAAACGCCCATGCGCCTCTGACTGCCAGCACGACTGCTGGAGGATTTCCCCCCAAAATGTGGTGGAAATCCTTCAGTACTCGTGATCTGGTGGGTGGAAGATCGCCAGCACTGGCGGTCTTCTGGTGCCCGCGGCTTAGGCGGTCTTGGAAAAAGACTGCCAAAGTCAAAATGAGGGCCTATATCTAGCAGCAGATTCCTTACCTGTAAATTCCCCCCAAGTGTCAGACTGGATCTGTATGATTTTTGAAAGCAGGACCCCTGAGAGCTGGTAGGTGGCTTCGATCGGCTCCACCTCTGCCGTTGGCATAGTCCACACCAGATATGATAGTGGGGTCCTTTATAGGCCCCACCCAGGTGCTCTGACATCAGTTCCTTTCAAAACTTTCCACACCAGAAACGCAGAGCCATGAAGTACACTGACTGCTGTTGGGTCAAAACGAATGAACTGAAAGTGGGATCCCTACCCCTGGAAATCAATTTGTAGAGCAGGGAGGATGGGTGGATCGGTAATGAATCTGCAGCTTGATATAGTGGCTCTGTATGAACATGGCGGTCCAGACCGCCATGCCGGCGGTGGGGGAAATTGCCGCCACCGGTATGGTGGTCTGGACTGCCATATTACGGACGCAGGGGGGACCGCCACAGGCGGCCCTCCGCCACCACCAGGCTACCACCACCAGGCAGCCTGACTATGGCGGCGTACTCTATCTGACAGGGCAGCAATACAAGCAGCGCTGCCCTCTGGAAAAAGAACCCATGTTCCTCCAGCCTTTCCCTGGCGGTTTCCCCTGCCAGGGAAAGGCTAGTGGAAGGTGTGCTCCGGGGCCCCTCCTGGGGGTCCCTGCACTTGGCATGGGCAGTGCAGGGGCCCCTGTGCACAGCCCCATCATGCAGGTCACTGTCCAATTTACGGGCAGTGATATGCACGACGGGTGCTGCTGACCCGCCTCACTGCCGCATTGACGACGGCTCCATGTGGAGCCATCGGCAATGTCCAGGCCCAGCATTCTGCTGGGCCGGCTGACAGAAACACTGTTTCCGCCCCCGCTGGCCCAGCGTAATGTTGGTAATACTGCTGGCGGGGTCGTCAACGGGCTGGCAGTCTGTGTTCAGACCACCAGCTTGAACACGGCAGGGATTCCCGCCGTGTTCATAATGTGTCCCACAGTCTCTACCAAATAAGGCATTACTGAAGGTAAGTAACTTGTCCATCTGCTAGAGACTTCTAGCAGCAGATTCCTTACATTTGAATAGATACCCAAGCAATACCGTCCCCGGAGGTGGGGCTGCAAAACCAAGTTCAGACTAAAAAGTCCTGCAGGACCGAACGAGCAAAGTGCCAATCCCTACGAACCTAGTTGTCCAGGCAGTAATGTTTAGTAAATGTGGTCAGAGATGCCCATGTGGCCGCATGACAGATGCCCAGGACTAGAACCTTATGTGCTAATTAAGTTTTTGCAGCTTTAGCTTGGGTAGAATGAAAGGGCAAACTTTTGGTGGGGGTTGCTTTTTGGCCAATATATGGCAGATCTTATTGTAGAGGACGACCTATCTGGAGTTGGTGCACTTCTGCACTAACCAACCTTTCTTCGCACCCACGTACCCAACAAAGAGTTGGTCATCCAACTGGAACTCTTTTGTACGATCAAGGTAGAACGCCAATGCTCTTTTTGGATCCAGGCGGTGGAGTCTCTCCTCTTCCTTAGAAGGATGTGAGGGTGCATAAAAAGTAGGCAAGGTGATGGATTGGCCTAAATGGAAGGGTGTAACCACTTTTGGCAGAAAAGAGGCCCTAGTGCGAAGCACTACTTAGGATAAATAGAAAGTGAGTTAGGCTTAGATGACAATGCCTGCAGTTCACTCACTCTGCTGGCAGATGTAATTGCCACAAGGAAGGCTGTTTTCAAAGTGAGAAGCCTGAGAGGACAATTGTGAAGAGGCTCGAAAGGAGCACACATCAGATTGGTCAGAACCAAATTCAGAACACTTTGGGTCATAATGAATGGGGATGGAGAAAAAAGATGTGTAAGACCTTTGAGAACCTATGTGCAATAGGAGACTTAAGCAAAGAAGGTTGGTCAGGCAATCTCAAAAAAGCAGAAATAGCAGACAAATATCCATTAAGAGTGCCCAGAGGAGAGCCCTTCTGGGCAAGGGAAAGGAGGAACAACAGAACCTCAGACAGAGAGGCAGAAAGGGAACAGACTTGTCTGTACACCAGGCCACAAATTTCTTCCAACGACAGGTGAATATCATTTTTTTGATGGAGGGTTGCCTGGCTGCCAAAGTTACATTACAGACTTTGGGAGGAGGGTCAAAGGCTGTCAACTGTCACCTCTCCACAACAGGTGGAAAGTGGACGGGTGCAGAACCCTCCCCTCCCGCTGCGATAGTTGATACTCCTGAAGGGGCAGTCTGATCAGACGACCGATAGACATGCCCAGCAGCTCAGGATATACGACTCTCCGTGCCCAGTCTGGAGCCACAAGGACTACTTGGACCCAATTGGTTCTTGATGTTCTTGAGAACACTGGGCAGGTGTGGTATGTGCGGAAAGATGTACAGGAGCTTTAAACTCCACCTGAGACGAAAAGTGCCTCAGAGCGATTGGCGCTTTGGAAACTCCAATGCACAAAACTGCCGCCATTGCACGTTTTCTGCAGAGGCGAACAAATCTAACCAAGGCTCTCCCCACTGCTGAAAGAGACCTTGTGCCATCTCCTGATGGGGATGCATTTGTGATCCTCAAGGCAGTTTCAGCTGAGTTTGTCCGCTCTGGCATTCAGAGAGCCCACCGAATGTTGAACCACTAGGGATATGTCCTGCTGTTCCAGCCACTCCCAGAGGCACAGACCCTCTTCAAAAAGGGTCCACGACCCCATCTCACCCTGCTTCTTGCTGTACCACCTGGCAGAAGTGTGGTCTGTGAACACCTGGACCATTGTTACCTTGAGAGAGGGAAGAAAGGCTTTCAATGTCAGCCAAATTGCATAGAGCTCCAACATATTGATGTGAAGCCCTGCTTTCACCGGAGACCACATGCCTCTGATCTCCACCATCCCAGATGGCCGGCCCAGCCCAGGAGTGATGCATCTTTCCCTACTGTCAGATCTGGTGGGGAAGGAAGAGGAATCTGCTGCTGAAAAATCAGAGTTTGTTAACCACCACTGCAAGTCTTTCGCTGTTCCCTCCGAAATATGGACCTTGTCAGAGAGATTACCCTGATGCTGCGCCCACTGAAACTTCAGGTCCCACTGCAGAGCCTGCACATGCGATCTGGCATGTCACCAGCAGGAGGCCCAGCAGCCCCAGAGTCATTCTCACTGAAATCAGGGCAGAGGTTGAAACATAGATTCATCCTGGACTTGCCACTCAGAAGGATAGGCCAAACAGCACTGTGTCCAGAACAGCTTTGATGAACTGCTGCATCTGAGAGGGAGTCAGCTGTGACTTCGGCATGGTTATAGTGAACCGTAGCGAATGCAGGAGGTCCGTTGTAGTCTGGAGGTAAAGACGACAACCTGGGGCAAGCACACCTTCAACAGCTAGTTGTCAGGATACGTGAAGACTGAAACCCCTGATCTCCGCAGATAAGCTGCAACCACCACCATCACCTTGGTGAACACCAAGGGTGCTGGTAAGGCCAAAGGGGAGCACAGTGAACTGAAAGTGCTTGTGGCCGACTGTGAACCGCAAGTAACATCTGTGGGCAGGTGTAGGAAACTGGCTCTTGATATAGTATATCAAAATAAGGTATATTATGCAAAGAGTCCAGGGGTTCCCTTACTAGTGGACAGAGGCTTGCTCTTGCAATACCAAGGTGCTCTCTTAGGGGGGTAGTGTGGTGATGAAGCCTTAGGCTTATTTGAGAGGAGTGTTAGACATTCACTATAGGCACACGGTCAATAAATGAGACACGCAACTCAAGCCATAAGACTCAGGAAGGAGATCCACATCAAATTACAAAAATAACAAGTATCTTTATATATGTTTAGGTACCAGAATCAATATGATCTGGTAAGTACACCTTTAACAGAAATTATCACAGTTTTCTATAGGAGAGAAAACATATATGGCATACAGGTACTTGACAGCAACTTACAGGACCAATCTTCCAGACGTAAGGTGAGTATGGGGCAGGGTCCTAGGCCACACCAACAGGTCAACTCAGGCGGCACTGGGGCAACCGGGTGCAGTGGTGCAGTTCAGTTCATTGTCAGGTGTCCCGTTTAGGTTCTTGTGATGCCCGGGGTTGTAGGAAAACCAGTGGTACTCTTCTCCTGGGTTAGGAGCACCTGGGTGCAGATGGTTCTTGGACCATCAGGGTTCCGTCACAGGTGGCGGTGGAGGGGGCCCACAGAAAGAGGCTGCAAGTGTGGACTAGAGGTCCAACTGGGATGAACCAGCAAGTGGGCTTCGGTCTCACGAGTCTCAGGAATGTAGGGGCACCAGTGGTCCTTTTCTCCTTGGTCCGGGCATCTGGGTGCAGAGGTGTAGTGGACCGTTGCATTACCGTCACGCCAGGAGGTCGCGGTTGAGGGGGGCCTGCACAAAGAGGCTGCAGGCTTTGGTGTGAAGGTTGTAGTGGGGAAACCCACAATGGACTTTGTCTCTATGTAGGGGCTGGGAACTATCCTGGCATGGTTTGCCAACTTCAACTCGGCCTGGGGGGCATACTGGTGCAGTGGTGCTGTCTGCTGTCGGGTTTTGGTTCAGAGTCCTCTTCAGTGTTTCTTGGGTGCCTGCAGGGAAACAGCCCCCCTGCTCCACGGGAGTTCCTGGAAGTCTTCCCCGGATTTTGGAAGTTTCAGCAGCTGGAGGACGAGATGTCTTTCTCGCAATTGTCAGAGTCAGCAGGCAGGCTGGCAGGGTTGGCTTCGAGTCAGTCAGTGGTCTTCAAGTCTTTGCTTTGTGCGTCTCTGGAGTGTCCTTCTTCTTCTTCAGGTTAGCAGAATCTGATTTTTGCAGCCAGGGGCTCCCCTAAATATTTAATTTAGGGGCATTAGGGTAGTAGTCAATGGGCTACTTTCTCCTGGGGTCACTATGCTCTCTATATGACCACTTCCTGTGGGAAGTAGGCATAACCCTGTCCCAGAGTTCCTAATTCTGTCATCACCAAAATAGCAGATTTCTAAATGTTGTGTCCACATCAGGTAGCTCACCTTAGGGGTGGGACCGACCTGAAGGGTGGACACACCTCTTTGACTACTAATCTTCCCGCCTGTCCAGGTGCCAAAGCCAAATGGGCCCTGGAGCAGGGAGTCAACATCTCCCTTTTGAGGGGAGCTAGATCTGTATACCAAGGGTGACGACCTTCTTTGAAGATTCCCCTGCCATGGAAAGTACATATGAAGGTCATCCTGTTGGGAGGTGTATGAACACCTCTTCCAAACCAGGCTTTTTCTTGACCACCTGAGAGCAGAGGCCCTCACCCTTGGGGGTCGGAAACCTGTCTGTTGGTGGGAGGCTAGTTGAAACTAGTCAGCCAACACATGGGTAACTGGTAGGTTTTTCAGGGGTAACTCTAAGGTGCTCTCTAGGTGCATGTATTAATAAATCCACCACTAGCATCAGTGACGGTTTACTAATACCAGATGTTTGATACCAAACATCCCTGTTCAGTGAAGCCATCATGTAGCTGGGGAACTTGCATTGACCAGTGTCCAGCACATGCACTTAAAATGGCTTCCCTGATCATTTACTATGTCTAAGAATCGACTAAGACATAGCAGGGCCATATCTGCTCTTACAGAAATGTCCGCACATGTAATATAATGCACCCTGCCTTAGATCTGAAAGGCCTGCTGTAGGGGTGACTTACATATGTTGCACACAGTGGTAGGGGGACATAGCTCACAGCTTGTGTGCCACATCGTGTTTTCACTTTTAGCTGCACTCAGACACACAGCCTGCAATGGAAGTCTGCAGTGCTAGGTGATGGGTCCCTGAAGATGTCACAATACATGCTGCAGCCCTTGGGGACTCTCTTTGTTACCCATGCCCTAGGTACCAGGGGTACCATTTACTAGGGACTTACAGGAGTGTCAAAGGTATTGTCAACTGGGGATCAATTTTACAGTTTTCGGGAAAGAGATCTGGCACTGGAGACCTGGATAGCAAGAACACAGTGCACTTTCAATCAAAACTGCATCAATTACCAGGCAAAAAGTGGGGGGTGGCCATGTCAAAAAGGGGCACTTTCCTACAGCATGCAGGACGGGGATGTGAAAATAAGCATCCTGCAAGTCCAACGCTACAATCCAGTCACCTGGATTCAGGGCAGATTGAACTTGAGCCAGTGTAAGCATTTTTTACTTCTGCTTCTTGAGGAAGAGATTGAGGAACCAAAGGTCTAGGATAGGGCAGAGACCCTTGTCCTTTTTGGGGAACAGAAAGTAGCGGGAATAGCAATCACAGCCTACTTCTGGCACTGGAAAACTTTCTATGGCTCCTTTGGCCAAGAGAGACCTAACTTCCTCGTGGATAAGGGACAAATGATCCTCCATCATGCGATCGTAAGATGGGGGTATGGTTGGAAGGGTAGTCTTAAAGGGGAGGGAGTAGCCCTTCAGACTATCTACAAAACCCACCTGTCTGACATAGTGGATTGCCAGAAGAGCAGGTGATGGTGAATCCTGCCACCAACTGACCCATGGTGGGGAAGAGTCAGACTAGGAAGGTTTAGAGGCTGCTGTGGGTGGAGGCGGACTGAGCAGACCATTGGCCACCTGACTCACGAGGTGAGTGGGTCCAGAGGCTCGGCAGCATGTGGACACAATGGCTGACCAGGAATAGGCGAGGTCGGAGACCCCTTCCATTGGCACGAAAGGCAGACTGGGGAGGATGAGGGGCTGTCACGAGGCCCAAGCACCTGGCCTAGCCCGAGAATTCTTGAAGCACTCAAGCGCCAAGTCTGCCTTGTCTCCAAAGAGATGGGTGCCTTCAAAGGGCATGTCTATCAAAGAAGCCTGGACATACCCTGAAAAGCCAGACATCATCAGCCAGGGATGGCACTTTAGGGTCTCTGCCGCAGAAAGTGCTCGACCTAGTGAGTTGACCGTGTCAAGTCCGCAATGAATTGTGCAGTTTGACGCGTCTCGCACACCTGCAACAGCCTGAGAGAGTTAAGCCGGGGCCTCCTCTGGGACTTGTGGCAGCACTTGCACAACCAATTCCCACTGCGTGTGGGAATAACGGTTTAAAAGGCATGAGGTGTTCACCGACTACAATGCAAGGTTGTTGGAAGAAAACATGTTCTTCCTTAGTGAGTCCAATCTTTTGAATTTCCTGTCCAGGGAAATGCAAAGGAACGCGTCCTGGGAGGTAGAGGCTTGGACCATCAAGCTTTCAGGGGTGGGGTACTGCGTCAAGAAACTGGGGACCCCAAGTGCGGGGCGATGGCAGCAGGAAATCATCCTGTTCACAGGAGCCCCTGTGCTGGGTTTGGATAAGGTACCCAGTAGGGTGTCAGTGAGTGCATCATTGAATGGGAGCACAGGTTCTGAGGAGAAAGCTTACAGCTGCTGTACCTCTGTCAAGAGGTTAGTCTTGATGGCCACTGAGTGCAGTTGAAGGTGCAGGACCTCAGCTGCCCTTCTTACCACCATAGTGTAAGAAGCTCCTTCCTCCATTGCCACACAAGGTGGAGAAAGCATGCCAGTATCTGGAGAAGTGTCCAGTCCACTAGCCTCATCCAAGACTTCACACCAGGCTATTGCTTCCTGGGGCTCGTATGCTAAAGGGTCCAATGACCCCTTCCTAGCCCATAGGAAAAGGGCTCAGGATCCGAATGAGGAGGCAAGACTCCTACCAGTTCTGGAGTCAGCATTATATAATGCCTATACGGCTCTGGGAATTACAATAGGGATGGCACCGCCCGTGGGCACTGACGGTGCCAAAAGTCGGGACCAGCATTACAGAAGGTCGAGGTGGCATGACCGGCGTCGGTCTGGATCCAGGACTGGATCCCTGGTAGGCCCTCGGTGCGAAGGCCAAAGCTGCTACTGGGGAACCCAAAGGAGCCCTCTCCAACTCTATGGGGCCTGAAGGCAGTCTTGCGGGGTTAGTCTCCCCAAAAATGAGGTGCATGGCCTCATGGAACTCTCTGAGTTAGGCAGGGGTCACTCCGGCTCCCGGAAACTCGGGGAGGCGTGGAGTCGGCCCTTGTGCAGGTTCTGCAGAATGAAGCCTAAAATGTTGTTGCTCTCTCATCTCGTCGGCCGAGAAGAAGTCAAAGAGCAATTCAACTTCTTGAATTTTTTCTTGTGCCTCATCTTACCCGATCGCCATGAGGACTTGGACGAACAATGACTTTGCACTCCGAGACTGATCCCAGGACCTTCCTCTTGACCAGGATCTCCACTTGCAGAGAGTCAACTGCCAGGCCACCGTCAGCTTCAGGGGCCTCTCCCTCAAAGCCTTCGGTGCATGGCCCGGCACTCAGAGCACGACTTCAGGTCGTGGTTGCGCTCCAGATACCAAAGACACATGAGTTGCATTGCCCAATGACAGAATCCACAGACTGGAATCCTGTCTTCCTAGAGGACATCCTTGACGCACCAGTGAAACTCAAAAAAGACTGGAGAAAAAGCTGAAAAAAGCCAGTCAAGATCAGTGCTTTGCTGGCACAGAAAGAAATTAACTGACGTTAGTCCGCCGGGATGGCGCCTATATAGGACCTGCAATGTCATATCCGGCATGGATAATGCCGAAGAGGAGTGTGGAGCTGATTGAAACCACTTATCGGCACGCAGGGGAACTGCTCACGAAAATCTTACAGATCCAGTGTGACGCCTAGGGAGAATTCAAAGGTAAGGAATCTGCAGCTATTAGTCTCTATCAGATCTACTATTTTGCTGGAAAGGCAAGATCCAGCATCCAAACTCACACTCTCCGAACTTGTCAGTCTGGCTCCAAAATTCAGTTAATTTCACCTCCTGGATATTTAAATGACTGCAGACACTGAGGGGCAGATTTACTAAGTACTTGTGCTGTCCTTGCATGACGCAAGTTGTTGCAAGGCAACGCAATTTCTTAACTGGGATTTACTAAGCTATACAAAGGCACTTTGCATTGCTTTGTGTGGTATAGTAAATATAAAGTAATGCAAAGGAGCCCAGAGCCTTGCATTACTTTGCATTAGGTAGGTGTTACATGGGTGGGGCATGGGCACTCCCATACATCCACCCAAGTTTTTCGACACAAACCTAGATTTACAAAGATTTGTAAACCTGAGTTTGCGGCAGAATGGTTCGCCTACCTGACAGAGGTGTAACGAGGAGAAATATCCTTATTTCTCCTCGTTAATTCCTCTTTACACGTGGGCTGTGTTCTGCAGCACAGACAGAAAGAGGAATATGCCTCTAGGAATTGTTTTTGTGCAGGAAGGTGTCCTTTCCTGCACAAAAAAAATTCTTCCTCTGCCCTCTTCCTTTGAGATAACGCAGCAAATTTCCTTGCTGCATTGCATTGCACGAAAAAAATGGTAAATCTGCCCCATACTATCTAAGCTAGAGCACTCTCTTTAAACAAGACTTATGGGGTAAAATGGAAACAATTCTGTTCCTGGTTTGCGGGCACAGTTTGCATCTAATATCTCCTGCACAACAAGTATTGCATTATCTGCTTCAACTAGCGAGATCTAGCATAAGTCAAGCATCAGTCAAAGTCTAGCTGACTACCGTGCCACGCTTTATAAGAATACAAAATCAGTAATTCAAGCTTTTATGATCACAGAACGCTTTCTTCAGTTCTGGGATGACATTCATACTAACTATTCCTACACATTTCATTCCAAACTGCCATATGACTTCCACTTACAAGAACTAGTAGTTTTATAAACATACTTTCAAAGTCCAAGTAATGCAGCAGAAAGACCACTTCATGCTACCGATGTGAAAAAGATGTCTAAAGTTGTACATACATTGACAGGAATAATACTTTTTGAGGAACTGAACAACTTTTTGTCATCCACGGAAAGGGCAATCTTTTCCAAAACAGGCCACAGCTCACTGGTTGTCTGCAGCTATTGTCTTTTGCATAATGGAGCGTGCCACTCTCGCAAAGGAAACGTGATGGCATATTCGACAAGATGTGTCTACATTCACAGCCTAATGTTCAGGGCTGCCTATAGGGGACATCTGCAGGGCAGCAACCTGGAAAAACAAACACATCTTTAGGCAACACTGTTGTCTTGATTCAACAGTGTAAGCGGTTCTACATCATCTGTTTCAATAGGGTGACCCTTTTTATCATTGTTCCCCACTATCTGCTAATACACGTAAGTGGATATGCTATTGTTACAACCAAGTTAAAGCTTTGGTGGCTATGTTTACCACAGCACTGCTCCATATGATTGCAATCTGACATCCAGCTCGACGATGGGAATAATTCAAGCATGTGAATCTATGAAAGATACCAATACGGTAGAACTATAGTTACATGCAGGTACCTTTTTTCTTAGTCCTCAGGATTACTCTATCCCTGTGTACCTGAGTGAAAGGTCCTTTCACAGTTTAATCCTGCAACTAAGTAACTCTTCTTAGGGAAGTCATTGGAATTAGAAAGGAAACATTCCAAGAAAGGTGTTCCATTGCACAAGAGTGAATTGGCTCAAAGGGCAGGTCACTGAGTCACATAGGCACTACCTGAAGGTTTGACGTAGGGACTGGTGGTGCACTAGGGACTGCTCTCTTTCGACCCTCCATGAAAGCCTCAGTGACTGGAATACTGAAGACAGAAGTGTGTTCACTGTTTTGTCTAAGTAGCAATTACTGCTAAATGTAGTGGAATTGATGTGTAGGTAAATCTTTCCTTTTAAAATTGCAATAGGTAGCAAATGATGTCTTGCATAGAAACTTTCATAGGCTCTTTGTTGTCTTACAAAAGTAGCAATGTTCAAAACGCTTCCACTTTGCAACATGGAAAGCCCATGTAGTGGTCATGAGGGCCTTACACAGGATTTGCATACACTCTTCTGGTAACCTGAGATACCTTGACCCCCACACCGACCATTGTTGAAAGTAATGAGGAGTACCTTGGGATTCATCTTCCATTTTTGTATTGTTGATTCAAGAGGTCTGCAAAGTCATTGTCCACCCCTGGCAGATGCTCCACAAGGAGCTGTATCTGACTATACATAGCCCAGTTCCAGATCTTTTGAGCTAGGTTTGTCAGATGAGGTGAAAGGACATTCCCCTGTTTCTGAATGTAATACATGGTGGTCATATTGTCCATATTCACTAGTACTGTTTTGCTTTGAATGAATGTATAAACAATCTGAGCATCGGTTGTGTTACTTTCTGATGGATACTTCTCCCTGCAGACCCACCTATTGAGTATCCCCTAATGCCGGACTGGACCCGGATGCTATTCCCAAAGCTCTCCCACTGCAATATCATGTGCTAGCTTCTGAAGCAATGCCACCTTTATGTCAATAAAGCCATAAAGCCCTTATCCTGGTGCACCTGTGTCAGTTCCCTATGTTCTACATCCTTCAATGTGGATACAGGGCTTCTCTCCTGACAACTCTCATTAGAGAATTCTCCAAAACTTACCTCAGTGCAGTGCTTCGGGAATGTCACCTCCAAAGAGTTCAACATTTAAGCTTTGTTGCAATAGTGAAAGGTAAATGTCCATAATTGATCCTCATTAAGATTGTGAGATGGGAAACAGCATGACTCGAGGTCACCTCTCACATACTGGACTATGTGACCATAAGGCTTAGAGTCATTTGTGATACATATGAACAAGATCTCCCTCATGCTTTTCACCATCCTCCAGGGATATGCAGGCGAAGTTAAGAAGACAAAGCATGCATGTGAGTCCCCTTGATGTTGTTTGAGGTCCAAGGGCAAATCACCTCAAACTGCTCTACTTTCAGCAGTTGACGTCCCCATCACAAATGCTCCCCACATCAAGTTTTAGGGTTTTTACCAGCCCCACTGCAGCCATTGCTTTCTGTGAATCCCTCTCTGTGCTAACCAGAATTCTGGACACCTGATTCAACCCTCTTTCTTCATAAAATGACAGAAATGTTCTAGCTTAATTCAGTACCCTTTATTGTAGTGCAGATCCCCATTGGACTGTTCAGGACTTCCCTTAGAATTCTGCTAGAGGGCCTTCCTTCAGATCTTTGCATCCCCTTTGTTCCCCTAGGAGCACTTCGTGCACCGGCCACATTCATTATAACACCAAAGCCTTCTTTAGTGGGTTATTTGCCAGAACCATTACAGGCTGTAGTGTTGGTGCTGATTCCAATAACACCAGCTTTGCTCCTGATACTGTCAGCTCCATTGTCTCCCAAGGGAACCATTAGGCTCAGCAGATATCCTTCTGAGGTACTGAACAGAGGCCCAGAAGGTTTGGGAGGCAGAAAGATTTAGAAAACAATGTGCTGTGTCCCATCAGCACAACTGGCAGACCATTCTCAACTTAAATGGATCCAACTCAGATGCTGGGGTGATATCTAAAGAGGTGCCAAACAAATGACAGCACAGAGGTGTGTTTTGTGGCAGGGTCTACTCACTACCAGTTTGTGGTCCTCTCATTCAAACTGACATTGGTACCTCAGTCTGTACAAAAGTGATGGAAGTGCTCACAGCCCATTTCAGGAGGATGGGGATCATTCTATTCCCGTGCATAGATGACTGGCTGCTCACAGCAAGTTTGTCATAACTGGTGTAGAGCTACCCGCAGGCTACAGCATCTCTGCTTGGGGACTTAGGGGTTTCAATCAACATGGCCACTATTCACATAGAACCTTCTCAGCTACTTCTATTTATAGGGGTAGTATTCGACACAACTTCCTGTTGTTCTTTCCCTTCTCCCCAGAGGGTCCGGGAAATTCAGAATATGATTCAGATGCTTCGAGAGGGAGCTCATGTCCCAGTCTTTCAAGCTTTTTGCCTGCTTAGTCTGCTGGCTTTCTGCATCCTCCAAGTCTCAACATGAGAGAAACCTGTTAGGCACCCCTGTGATCTCCCAGAACTCAGTGGAGGAGCTTGACTGGTGGTTGGTGGAGGAGCAGCTACAATAAGCAATGTCCTTCTACCCCCCCCCCACCAGCCGTGAATACCCTAGTGACAGATAAATGCATTCTCTGGTGGAGTGCTCATCTAGAGAAGCTGGATATCAGAGGTCTCTAGTCGCCAGAAAAGCTGATATTGCATATCAACATGCTGGAACTGAAGGCAGTTCAAATTGTGCCCTTCACCTTGTGGCCTGTTTGAATCTTAAAAGTCAACTAAGTTGTGAGGTGGTACACCATCAGGCATGGACGTGTGCGATCTCACCTGCTAAGTCGAGATGCATTGAAACTCTGGGTGTTGACACACTAGCATGGGATTTGGCTTGTTGCCAACCATGTGGCAAGCTCAAGCAACACCAGAGCAACCAGTCTTAGTCAAGGTCACTTTGCCAACCATGAGTGGTACATCCCCCCCTCTTTGAGGTGGTTGAGCACATCTCTGTCCTATGGGCACCCCTCGGGTGGACCTCTTTGCTACTCGCGACAATGTCCATTGTTCACAGTCTTATACCCTCTAGTGTCTGCTGTGTGGAACTTTAGGGGACATGTATCGCTTGAGGTGTAACGTTCCACTTCACTTTGTACTTCCTCCTATACCCTTGATTCCTCATGCTCAAGATTGAGCCTCAGTCATCTTCATTGCCCCATTCTGGCAGAGAATGGTGTGGTGCACAGACCTTCTGATCCTCTACTTTCTCCTGAGTTCCATGTTCTACTCAGGGTGAAACTTTTCTCCGTATCGGAGGAGCAGTTATTGCACCCTAACCTCCAGAGCCTCCACCTGCATGGTGGAAAACTGAGCAGGGAACTTGACCTGATGTGGTTTATGTGATATCTGCTTGTCACGCCTATGTTTAGATGATCTACATTGAAAGGCGGAATAAATGTGTTGATACGCTGAACATAATCTGCCACTTTACACTCCCACTAGTCCAGAGAATCTCCCATTGTGACGAGGGTTTTTGAAGAGAGAGACAAATTTGTTCCTCCACCTAACCTTTTTGTTATGGGCCAATGTATTTAAACCTTGCGCTGACCTTTTTGATAGGATCTACATTTGAGTTCCTTCAGTGTTGGCCATTAAGATTAGTCATGTTTAAAAGTTTTCGTGTTGTCATTCCCTCTGGAAGTCACATAAGTAAGTGTAAGTGCTGAGCGCCCATCTGCCTGACGCATGCTTTTTCCAGGACAAACTAGTCCTCAGGAATAAAGTGGCTTTCCTTTTCAAGGTAATTCAGTCCATCGCTCTTCCAACCTGGGGCTCTCCACCTCACCCCACCAAGGAGGAGAAACAATTACTCTAACTGGACTCCAGAAGGCAGTCAATTTTTATATGGATCGCACTAAGGAGATCAAGTCTGATTACCAGCTCCTTGTGGGGTACACATAGTAGCCACCATAGCAAATCGTCCAAGTCAGCGCATGCTGTAGGAAAGTGCCATCTTTCTATCATAATTACCCCCACATTTTGCCTGATGTCAGTGTGCTTCACTGTAGTTCACTGGGATCCTGCTAACCAGGACCACAGTGACAGTCCTCTCTCCCCTAAAGTTAATTGTTACTTTTCACACCCACAGTTGGCATACAGGTGTACCCATGTTAAGTCCCTAGTATATGGTACCTAGGTACCCAGGGCATTGGTACACCAGAGGTCCCCTAAGGGCTGCAGCACGTATTGTGCCACCCATAGGAGCCCATGCAAATGAAGGCTGCAGGCCTGCCATTGCAACCTGCATGAAAGAGTGCATGCACCCTTTTACTGCCAACTTAACCACTGCACTTAGACCCTATAAGTCACCCCTCTGGTGGGCCCTTCAGCCCAAGGGCAGGGTGCATGTCTTCAAGTGTGAGGGTACCCCTGCATGAGCAGGGTACCCCTACAGACCCCAGGCCAATTCCTGGACTCTGTAAGTGCAGGGAAGCCATCTTAAGGTATGTAGTGGACACTGATCAACACGAGTGGTTCAACTACATAATGGCTACTCTGAACCTAGGCATGTTTAGTATCAAACATGTTGGAATCATGCAACTACACCAATTTCAGTGTTAGTTGTATGATACCATGTACTATGGGGCTTCCCGAGGGGATCCCCCAGTTCTGCCTGTGCAGCCTTAGGCGGTCCAGCTCCCACACTGGTGTCTAAGGGCAGGGATGGGGTGGCCTCTGAGCACCACTAGACTGCTTGAAGGGCACATGTGGTGCCCTCCTTGCATAATCCGGTTTGCACCAGTTCAGGAATCCCCGGTTACTGCTCTGGTATGAAACTACACAAATGACAGAGGAGTGACCACCCCTCTGTCCAACTCCTCCACTAGGGAGGTGCACAGAGCTCTGCCAGGTAGCCACTAGATTCTGCCATCTTGAAAACAAAATGAACAGAGCCCCCTGGGAGCATCTGACTGGTTAGGCCAGGTAGATGACATCCCTGACCACCACTGGTAGGGGGGTCACTTCAGAGAGAGGCCAATCCCCTTTTAGTGTTACTTAAGGGCTTCCTCACAAGTGGGTCCTCACATTTGTTAAGCAAGACTCTCCAAGGAACTCTCTGCAAGACATCTTCTGCTCTTGGCCTGTGGAACCGCTGATGGTCTGCTTTGCAACTGAAACTCGTCTGCTCCTGGTGGGAAGGCTCCCACTGTAACATTGTTTCTCCTGATCCAGCAAGAATTCTGGAACATCCAAGGCTGTACATCCTACAAGGTCACAAGGACTCTGGTTGCACCAGGAAGCACAAAGGAATCTCCCTTGGAGTGAAGGAGTCACTCCTCTGCATCTGCAGGCACCTCAAGACAATGTCAACCAGCTGGTGGGGTCTGCTGTCGCACGGTCATCCAATGACTCTGCAACACAGGCAGTGAGTCTGTGGCCTCCTCATGGTCCTGCTTGTCTTCTAACCAACTTGGGAGAGGGTAGGCCTCTCCTGTTGCCACTGGACTGTCACGCCTCTGCACTATGACTGTTGCATTTGCCAAGGCTTGTTGACTCTTCCTCCAGGAGTTGTTCAGACTCCAAGAAGCCCCAGCCTCCAGCATTCTGCAATGTGAAAATCAGCCCTTATCCTGCAACTCCTTCGATGTGGGACTTCTATTTTGTTGTGCTAGTGGGGCCTCCTTGTGACTCCCTGTGTCCGTCGCCTGTGGGTCACTCGATGGGGCTCCTATGACTTCTGCTGGCCTTTCTGCATGCTGAGGGCCAGCCCTGACTCCTCTTCCTGAGGAGAGTCTCCTAGACTTTGCTGGTCCCCAAAACTTTGCAAAATCTTCTTCAGCTCCTGTTTTCATTTGCCAGTGCTTATTGGTGACCTGGCTGGTCAATGACCCTCCTGCAATCTGGCGACCATCAAGGGACAACTCGTAGGTGACTCCTGGGATCTTTTGTAGACCCTGGACTCCGCAGCTGGACTTCTTCTTCCACCAACTTGCAGGAACGTCAAATGCAGGAGGGTGGGCATTGCCACATGCAACACCTGGGCACCTCCAAGGGTACTGGACTCTGTCCCCTTCCTCTGCAGGTCTTCCATGTCTGGAATCCGTCCCTGGGTTCCACCGCCCTGGTCCACGGGTCGGGACAGCAGCTGGACAATCCGAGGCTTCTACTGACTTCAGAGAGAGTCTGGGGTAGGGGCACTCTCTATTCATCCTTTTGTCTGCTGGTTTCCTCGGGTTCCACTGAGAAGGGTCCTGGATTCCACTAACTCCAACCACTGTCCTCATTGTTAGCCTAACTGGGTGGGTGACTAACTTGCACCTGGTTGCTAGGGACACTTACTGTACTTACCTCTGGTGTTTCTATCTGCCCCTAGCTAACTACTACACTTACAGTGGTTGGGGGGTCACTATTTCAAATTCCACTTTTTTTACTATATGGTTTGGCCCTCCTATAGCACCCTGGGTATTTTCATGCTATTTCTGATGGTTATTTTGTGTATATACTGTGTGTCGATATCTCCAAAGGAAGATATACCAATGCTAGTGCTGTAATAAAGTATCCTTTATTTTTGCGACACTTGTGTGGTTCTTTCTTTTGAGTGAGTTACTGTCTGACTACTGTTGTTTTCCTCCTGGAAAAGCTTTAGCTGCTCGCCTCAACTACCCCTATAGAGCTTCTGCTATCTGAAGACTTATTCACTATTACTAAGGATTGCCTGGACTAAGTATAGGGTGCCACACCATAGGTGTACACCATATACTGAGGCAGCCTCCTACAGAAGGCTCCTTTGCTGAGGGGTTCTTGTAAATCCTCCTTGAGCAGCCTCTGATGTTGGCTGCTTGTGTACTGCTGTGGCTGCATGTTTGGGGGTGCAGTCCGGAACTCTCAGCATTATCCCTGCTGCAGCATGGGTAGGACCCACTTGTCTTTGGTTGCCCGCTGACCAGATTTAAGACAAACTTGGCATGATAGTAGAACTTTACTCAGAAGTATGTTTTTGTTGTTTTATTGATAATCTGTTCAGCATAAGTGTCTTAAAAGGTGCTTGCTACAACTCTTTGACTAATGGCTGAACACCATATGTTGAGAATCTTCTCTTGTGATGCCCTTGCCACTATATTAGTGAGTATCATTGGCGGTGGTTGAGAAGGTCTACGAGGTGGGCTGGTGGTCTTGTCCTTGGTTTTCCTCTTCTGAGGTGGGGAAATGTCCAAAGCTTCCTGAAAGGAAAGCTTCCTCTTCAAAAGTACAGGAGGTGAAGTGATGATGCGTCCTGTAGCCTTCTGAATTTGGAGGCGGCACTGTCGAGCATCCATGGACTCCAATATAGGCTCCACAGGAGAAGGGGTAGCAGAAGACTGGCTGGAGTCTCTGTTGTTCGATGATTTCGACTCTGTGTGTTTCGGCACGAAAGGATTCGGTTGGTGCAATTTTGTCAGCACCAAATTGGATGCAGTAGGTGTTCGACTCGGAGCTGAAGCTCGGATCGATATGGAAACAACCTCTCGGTCTGATATGAAGGAGGTCGAAGCTGAAGACTATTGCTTTGTCTTGGCTGATGTTTTCAAAGTCGAGCCAGAAGGTGGGGCAGCCGAAGCAGTTTTTTGGTTCCGACCATGGCCTGTTGACAGTGGTGGACCGGCGACCTCTAGAAGGGGCCTCTTAAGAGTCTTAGAGTTAACGGGAGGGGCGACGATAATTACAGGTTGTGCCAAGGTGAGTTTGTGGCTCTCGATATCCGACTGGACATCGGAGAAGTACTGGATGGAACGTGCTTCCTCTTCCTGTGCAGGTTCCTCCTGTACGTGTTCCTCCCCAAAAACGTCTGGGGTGCAGTTTGGAGTCTTGTGTGCCATTTCCAATCTGCGTGCCTTCTAGTCTCAAAGCATCTTCTTCAATCGGAGTGAATTGCAGGTGTTACAGGTAGCCTCTTGATGATGAGGGAGAGGCAGTTGTTACACACCAGATGTTGATTGGTGTGGGGAAATTTAGAGAGGCACTGAGGGCAGAAACAGAAGAGTCAGTTCCATCTGGTTTGCATATCAGTCGGTGCTGCATGGTAAGGTTGGCCCAAGTTGGGAGAGGACGCCCGAAGGGCACGCGGTCGGTGCCTGGACCTGCGATTTGAAGCAAGTGCTAAGGTGGAAAAGCGCAAGCGAAAACAATACTGTCAAAAGAGGGTAATATAGAGGAAAGATTTCAATCTTTAGTGAGTCAAAAGACAGAGCGAAGACCCACCTGAGAACCTGACGGACAGAAAACTATCTTACAGAGGAGTCAATGCCCATGCGCACTATCACTGAGAGGATGAGTCACTTGATCCTGAGACCCAGAACACTTCTTTGAAGAAAAACAACTTGCAGAGCATGTGTATGTACAGACACACATGCCATTGAACAACCTATTACCTTTATTTTCATTTTAGTAGGAAATAAGTTAGGAAAGGGAGGGCAGGAGTTATTTTCCCTCTTTTCTGTGGTTTCCTATAAATGTTCACGCTTACATCCTTTATTCGGGGGAATGTTGAGTCTCCACACAAAGTAATGGATTGATTTCAATGTATATTTGGCTTTGCATTTTTCATAAGTCTTTGTTCCAGCATATAAAACCCTGAATGGCATTACACATTTCATGTCCAACTATGTTGACAACTGATATCTCTCATAATACTTTTGTACCCCTTCAAAATCTAAAAAAACAGATTTGAGTAAACAGGTGCTGGGTGAGCTTGAAAGGGTTAACTTTTCTGTATATCTTTGCTGTACAAAGTCAAGATTCAGGGATTCATGATTCCCATCAATCACAATTGATATTTTTCCATTGTGATTGGCAGGGGCAGAACTCTGTATTTTTCTTTTTTTGGCATCTTGTAAAAAAACACTTCAACAACAATTTGGGTGGGGGGTCACTGTAAAAGGAGAGAACTCGGGGAAAGGCATTGAAAGCTTCACTATCTTACCAGGCAAAAAACTGAAGAAAACAATGCATAATTTGTGAGTCAAAATGCGACTGCATGAGCTGCCTTTGAAGCAGTGATTTGGTCCACCGTTTTGTGTAAAAACATAGATTTCATTAACAACTTTCAAAAAGTGTTAAAAAAGAGACAAAAGGGGTCGATGCACAGAGAGTAACCATGCAAGTATGTATAAAAATAGAATTGTATGTATAAAAAGAAACAGATCACATATTTTACTTTTAAAAGGATTAGCTTCTGATTCTCTGGCAGAAATTCTTCGGCTGCCCACTGGCCCAAAGAAAGCCTGGACAGAGGAAGTCAGGAAAGCTGTAGACTTTTCTGTCACAACAATAGGCAACGCTGAGGGTGTCAGATTCTCATGGGTTGTAGATGCTAGAAAAATAGCCTTGTTCTTCAACCTGATGTGTCAATTGGTGAATGGGGGCTGAGGAAGAGGAAACTTTGAGCCAAAGGATGCTTTGACCTTGAAATACTGAATGATTTTGTCAGCTGGAAAGTATACTACCATCTAGGCAGTTCTGCTTGGATGGCCCTGAAGGGCCATTCAAACTTTATGACTGGAGATCCCAGCCTGTCTGGAAAGTATTTCTGTTCCTTCAGAGAGGGGACTGCCGTGGATGTACCTTATGTTTTTGGACAGACTTGGCATTCTAGTTTGTTCCAGTAAAACACAAAACCTCTGACCAGCAGATAGTTTTATCCGCCTTGCATCTGGTCCTAGGCAGGGAAATCTAGGGAGAGCACCAGTGAGCAGGGTCCGATTGGGACCATAAATAGCCCCGTGCAGCTCTAAAAAAGTGGCCCACATTTGAGGAGCGCGACCTTTTCCAAAACATTGCTTGGCTAATATAAGGAGGCTAATTTTGGGAGAAATGTGTGGTACATTAAGCATGTTAAAGCTTGTAGAGTCGGTATTATTGGTGAAGACTGGAAACACAGTAGCCGTAAAAAACTGAGTACTTATTGCAGTCTCATCACCTTGTACAAGGTTGCAAGAATCCCGCTCCCAATCAACTAGGTCCTCAACCCTAATTATAACATCAATCAGAAATCTGGTAAAAGCCAAGAGGCAAAAGGGGTTAGGTCAGGATCCCTTGGAAAAGAACCTGCAATGAAAAAAGAGAAAAGGCAACTCTGAAATGCGTTCTCTTGATGACTCACTGTAGAGGGGTTTCACAGAACAAAATCTGTAATTTTCAGTGGCACTGGCCCTTGTTTCGGACCCCTTTTTTTAATAATGCCGGTGATTAATAATAACCTATTATTCACTAGTATAATAAAAAATATGTCCACCCTTGCTGCCAGGCAGTAAATCAGTTTAATGGCTAACAAAGGCACATGGAGGCACCTGCAACAACCATCAGACAGATTGACCAGGACTAGCAAAGTCCTAGCCTTGGCTTCTGGATACTGCCAGGCTTCAAGTCCTCCCTATTAGTGACATGCTGTAGTGTCACTGTACAAGTAGCCCTGGGTGCTGTTGTAATGTCTACTGTACCTAGGGCTACCATCAGTCATGCAGTCAGCTCTTCCTTTCCCATCTCATTACAGGAGAGAGGGTTTGGCAAGAGCCTGACTCACTGTACCCTACCTTATGACCAGTTGGGAGAAGGTGAGGTGAAAAGGCAACAAATTTACAGCTGTACCCTATGTATCATTGTGCAGACTTCAACGATGTACCTCAGTTCTTGATGGAAGAAGGTGTGTACCAGCCCTGCAAGTCTACCTAGTACCATGAGCTGAAGCACAACAGGTCAGGTAGCTGAAGGTAAGTAGGTAAAATAAAACCCTGTGAAATGTTGTGTGAGAGTGTGTGAGTGATAGTGTAACTCAGTGAGATTGAGTGAGCCAGAGGGAGACGGAAAAAGTGAGACTAAGTTGGAATAAGAGTTAATAAAAGTGAATGTAAGTGAGTGTGAACTAGTGTGACTGAGTGAGGGAGAATGAAGAAGAGTGAAGGAGGTAATTCTTAGTATATGATGTACACAGGCAAAATGCAGGCACATAAGCTGTAATTCTTGGAGCATATAGGACACCTGTTGCAAAATACTGGTGCTGACATACTGGGCATAATTATTGGTACAAAGGGATCCCATGGCAAAATGCAGGCACTGGCATACTGAAGGTAATTCTTGGCATATGGGATGGGGCACCTTTGGCAAAATGCTGGTGCTGGCACACTAGAGGTAATTTGTTGCTGTTAGTCCTGACAGCTTTAGGGTGGTCATCCCCCAACTTTTTGCCTGTCTCCCTCCACTTTTCTGAGACTGTTTTTACCGGTTTTAGGGCTTTGCACACTTTACAACTGCTAAAGTGCATACACTCTCTCCCTTAAACATGGTAACATTGGTTCATCCCCAATTGGCATATTTAATTTACTTATAAGCCCCTAGTAAAGTGCACTACATGTGCATAGAGCCTGTAAATTAAATGCTACTAGTGGGCCTGCAGCACTGATTGTGCCACCCACATAAGTAGCCCCTTAACCATGTCTCATGCCTGTGTATGCAGTTTCACTGCCACTTCGACTTGGCATTTTAAAGTACTTGCTAAGCCTTAAACTCCCCTTTTTCTACATATAAGTCATCCCTAAGGGAGGCCCTAGGTAACCCATGGGCAGGGTGCTATGTAGGTAAAAGGCAGGACATGTACATATGTGTTTTATATGTCCTGGTGGTGAAAAACTCCTAAAGTTGTTTCCACTAATGTGAGGCCTGCTCCTTTCATAGACTAGCATTAGGACTGCCCTCATATACTTTTTGTGTGGTATATTCTGATCTGACAGGGGTACCCAGGTCATATTTAGTATGGCCAGAATGGTAATAGAACATCCTACTTATTGGTGAGGTTGGATTTTATATTACTATTTTATAAATGTCACTTTTAGAAAGTGAGCATTTCTCTGCACTCAAAACCATCTGTGCCTTACAGCCTGTTTCCAATCAACGTCTGGTCTGTGCTGGTTGACAGCTCCCTTGTGCATTTCACCCTGAAAACCACCAACACAGGACACTCAGTCTCATCTGCATTCATCTGCATATTGAATGGGTCTTCCTGGGCTGGAAGGACGGAGGGCCTGACACTTACATTTCAAAGGCCAGTGGCCTGCCCTCACAGAGTAGACTGATCAACCCCCCTCCTAGGACCCTGGCAGACAGGACTGGACTTAAAGGGGAACTTGTGCACTTCAAAACCACTCTTTGAAGTTTCCCTCACTTCAAAGGATTTTTTGGGTATATGAACTGGGTCTCTGACCCCACCAACTCAGACACTTCTGGAAATACACCTGCATCCCATCAAGAGGAACTGCCTGGCTGCCCAAAGGACTCATCTGGACTGCTTTGCCAAGAAGGACTGCTGCCCTGCTGTTGCCGTGCTGTTGCCCTGCTGGCCTCTGACTTTGCTGAGAAGGTCTCTGCCTTCCCCAAACGTTCTCTCCAAGGGCTTGGATTGAGCTTGCCTCCTGTTTTCTGAAGTCTCAAGGCCAAAAAGACTTCATCTCTTCAGGAAACTCCTTGTGCGTCGAAACTCGCTGCACTGCCTGCTGAAATTGACGCGAAGCCTGCCTTATGAACGAGGAATCGCCGACCAGCTGACCAGAATGACGCAGCCCAACTTCCCGAGTGGAAATTCGACGCAGCGCCTGCCTTGCAACAGAAAAATTTGACGCATCGTCTACCGGATCGACGCAGCGCTCGTGCCTTCTTCCAGCATGTCAAGGATTTGCCAACATCGTCCCTGGGTGTCAAAATATCCCCGCATCGCAGTGAGGAACCAAGACAGCTCTCTGAAAAACAACGCAAACCCCTTGCAGCATGGAAAGAAACCATGCACCGTCTGTGCCGCATCCCGACGCACACCTTATTTTTCCACGCATTTCCTCTCCGGTCTCCGTGTGACGTTATTTTTGACGCATGCCAGGTATTGTGTGTAACAGAGACAACTGTTTATTTATAAGGATTAAGACTCTTTTTAACCTTCTAAAAGTGATATTTCAACTCGTGTTTATTGGATTTTTGTCTTTTTGACCTTATTTTTTATCAAGATAAATAATATCTATTTTTCTAAACATGGGTGCTGTATTTTTGTGGTGTTTTTACTGTTATTGTAGGATTTATTGCACAAATACTTTACACAGTGCCTCCTCCCCCTACAATTACCCCGACCCCCCACAACACCTGCCCCTGTAACCTAAAACCACTCCAACCCCCCACCCCAGCCCCTAAAATTACCATGACCCCGCCCCTAAAACCTAAAACCACCCCAACCACCCACCCCGCCCCTAAAACCACCCCTGCCCCTAAAACCTAAACTACCCCAATCCCCCACCCCCAAAAATTAAAAATACCCCGGACCCCCACCCCTAAAACTAAAAATACCTCGACCCCACCACCCCACCCCTAAAACTAAAAATGCAACGGCCCCTCCTCCCCCACCCCTAAACCTAAACCACCCCAACCCCCCACTCCCTAAAACTAAAAATACCCCTTCCCCCAACCCCGCCCCTAAAACTAAAAATGCCCGACCCCTCCTCCCCCACTCCTAAACCACCCCAACCCTCCACCCCTTAAAACTAAAACTACCCCGACCCCCACCCTGCTCCTAAAACTAAAAATGCCCCAACCCCCGCCCCTAAAACAGCCCCAGTTACCTGATCAAGTCGTCCTCCTCAGCCGACTCCCTTCTTCTGTGCCTTAACCACGCATGTGAGTGGGTAAGCACATGCGTGGTTAAGGCACCGAACAAGGAAGTCACGGTTAAGGAAAGCGTTGTTCCGCTTTCGTTGTCCACGACTTTGTTGTTCATGAGTCGTGGTTAAGGCTCCTTCGCAAATTCAGAGCAAGTATTACACCACTCCACTGTCAATGTAGCTTTTTGACTTTGTTCAACCCTTGTATGTAAGGGACAGGCATAATTTATTTTCTTATTTAATTTCTGTTGTAAAGCTGTGTGTCCCAGTGCGGGATGTTATAGCTATTTACATCACACACACATATTGTACACAGAAAATGAATCATACAAGTGCGTAAATCAATTCATAGGAAACGATACATAAGACAAAGGGTTACAAAGCTGTAGAAGTTGCATATATACCCTACTGGTTGTTATTATATGTCAAGAATGCTGAGTCTGGTGAAACACAAACAAATATTAAAGGATAACACAGTGGTTAGGAATGTCTTCACTAATGAGACTTTGGGCCTGATTTACAACTTGGTGGAGGGGAATACTCCGTCACAAACGTGACTGATATCCCATCTGCCGTATTACGATCCCATTATATTCTATGGAGATTGTAATACAGTGTACAGGATATCTGTCACGTTTGTGATGGAGAATTCCATCCGCCAAGATCTAAATTAGGCCCTTTATTACCACCCAAAAAAAAACTTTTAGCAATATCAAAATAAAGATTGATTAAAAAATAAGTTTCTATGCTTTGCAGTTTGCATGCAGTTCCTTGATGCTGGTTCATAACTCATTGTGCTGCAGTAGAAAGATTATAACTAGGGCCCCTGTAACTATGTGATTGACCTGCCACAGCATTTTCCATGTAATTATGGATTTGCCACATTTGCCACTTAATCCTCCATCTACTGCATGATATGCAGACTTTGAGGAAAGAAATTGTAGCTCGATCGGTTTAAAAATTACCAAAAACTTGTTGACACATGTTCCTGCGCATTGGAAGGTCCTTCTTAATTGTTGACTGGTCATCATCCTTTTGTTAATTGCTGTGTTTGGTTGTTAAACTGATACTAATGATGTGAAACATTTGTCCAGACTGGGATACAATGATTTCAATTGACAAATTAATAAAGCAATACCATAACAAAAGTTGAATAATTTGTCTTTTCTTGCCCCAAAATTTAGTCAACCCCACTGCATTATCTGGTCCTCCCAAGCTGCATAATTCCAGTGTCCCTGATTATAACTTATGGGCTGCAAATAACAAAAAGGATCTTGAAGTAGTAACCAACTGACCTTTCTAGATAAAATACAAATCTGATCTGCAAACCACACGTTGTGATTTGCAGCAGATACATAAACCGTCTTTGCTAACTTATGCAAAGTTAAAACTGACTAGACAAAACAGGGTTCTCTCCAGCATGTATGCAAAAAAAACGGGCATATGCTGTGTAAATTACTTAATTAAATTTGGACCGGCCAGACCGAGGAGAAAATGGCCATTCACACCTGGCCTTCCAGGGAGGACTTTCAGCCTTTATGCACTCATACACCCACTCCAACTATGACCTAAATGTGAAGTCCTGTGGAGGAGGGGTCAGGTGAAAAGTGAATGACATTGCTTCATTTCTGAGCCGGGATAGCCCCATGGGGGCAGAGGTGAGAACTGGCAACCAAGTGAGAATGGCTCAGCGGGCCACAGCATCACCTGGCCTCTTACCACTCCTCCCTTCCCTGCTCACGATGGCCTCAGTGGCGGCTGGGAGAGAACACTTTCTAAAGTCAGGTTCAGCCCTGCAGGGGCCGAGGCAGCCTCCCAACGATGATGCTTCAAGCCATCAAACATCCTTGCCCCAACTCAGAACATAGCTCTATGTTTGACTAGCCAGCATGCCGGCCCCAGAAAACAATGACCTGGGCATATGGGAATGGCGGCAGCCGGGGAGGACAATATGAAACACTGTAGGCAGTTAACAGAGGTTCCAAAAAAAGCGTCCCCCTCCCGGCACTTAAGCACCGGCCCATCGGCCCGTGGCCGACTGCTCGCTTTACCAATCCGACCCTGCCAGTGAGTCAGCACTCTCGTGAGGCTTCTGCAGTCGAAGGTGGAATCCGTCATTATCCTATGGAATGCCCTGCCATCACCCTTGACCTGATCAATAATGTTTGGGGAGCGATTTGTGACTTCATGACATGCCCTTGAAAGCCTATATCTGAGACAGTGAAATGAATTTTTATTTTGGAGAAGAGCAACCCAGGCTTGGGGTAGACCTTGCTGGCCTGGCTGGTCGCCTGCTAGCATGCTGCAGAGTAGGGAGTGGTGCCTGCCGGCAGCCCCAGGATGTGGACTGGCTGGAAATCTTGCACACATTGTGTCACCTGGGGCACCGCCTGTGCCGCTTGGCAAGGAAAATTGACGACTGTGTCCACTTGATAGGAGGTGGGCATGTCTGCAGGAAGGCCTAGTGGTGCACTATGGCCCAGGCCTAGGGAGAAAAACCTGGAGGTGGCCGTGTCCTGAGGGAAGCACATCAGACTGTGCTGACACTGAGAGCTGAGGTAAGCAGTTGCCTGACCCGGAGTCTCTGGAGGGTGACGGCTGGCTCCTAGATCCCTCCTCTACTATTGGAGTTCCTGAGTAAATGGCTGCAAGGCCCTGATTCACTTGTACCCTCCCACAGGGCGAGACTCTAGTGCAGTGGGGGAGAAGGCGGGATCGCTCCCTGCCACTTGTTAGGCTTCTGCTGGCACCAGAGAAGCAGCAAGATATCAGATTACCTTGGCCTTATGTGCCCCGCATTTGGCTCCAACCAACACCACATCAATAACACTGCCTCGCCACGCTATGAATTACTGATACTCCTGGCGACTTGCGGAGGGATCGCTCCCACATATAACTTGGCAGAGGGCACCCAGGCCCTTGTGATCAGGGCCATCTGGCAGCGCCTTAGTCCGAAGCATAGTATGTGTAGAGGCTACTGATGGTGGTGCTGAGTGAGACCGGGCCAATGGGAAAAGTCAACCATATACAATCTCAACTGCCCTTGAAACCCTGACGGGGCTCCAGACTACTGTTGCAAGATAGGGTTACCAGGGACATCACACGAGCAGCTTCTGGCCCAGCTAATAATGGGGAGGAAATAAGGGCACTGCTCAAAGGAATGCAGGAGAGTCTGTCATCCATTGACTTCAACATAGACACTTTCAGCGCTCGCATGGACTCCATTAAGAGAAAACTGGACAAACATGACAACCGTATCACAGAGGCAGAATAGCAACAGCGGAAGACATGATTGCCAGCAAGGGCAAAACTCTCCACAATCTGGCAAAAACACTCTACATCATAGTTGCTAGAAATGAGGACCTGAAGGCCAGATCCCCCTGCAATAACATTCGCATCATCTGCAACCTGGAGAGAGTCAGTGCCAACTGAATGGAGGATTAAGCTGAGAGACAGTTGTTGGAGACACTTGGGGGCATATTTATGAAATGTTGACACACAGCAGCAGAGGAAGTCACCTTGCTGCACTGTCCTGTATCAAATGGAAAGGGCAGGAATGCACTGTATTTAAGCAACACAGCGCAATCCTTTTCCCCTGCGCTGACACTTTTGGCTGCCTAGCGCCAATGAAGGCACTCTTGCACAGTCGTGTAAAGTGCCTCTGTTGCATGCAGGATTGTTTTTGTGCCACAAGGGGCACCTTCTGGCACAAAAACAATCCTGGGAGACCTTTTTTTATTTTCTATGTGAGCTGCAGAATGCAGCACACATATAAAGAGGAAACAAAGAGGAGAAATAAAGATATTTCTCCTCGTTGGGCCTCTTCTGGGGAGGCGTATGGTTTTGGCACATCCCTAGGTTTACAAGGTCTTATAAATCTAAGGATGCATCAAAATCCAGAGGTGTTGCTTGGGAACATCCATCGCAATGCTCATGGAACGCCTTTCTAGCGCAGAGTAAGGCAACGCAGAAATTTACTCTGCCTTGCTTTAGTCCATATTTATGAGGCCATTCAAAGTCACGCAAAGTGGCTTTGCATGGCTTCATAAATATGATTTGGTGGTTTGCTGTGACGTTGCATCCGCAAAAGGCTTCTACATATGCCCCATGGTTTTGATGCCTTTTCTCGGCTACTGATAGTGGAGAGGAAGCATATATCCTTGGCGGCCCAGGCCAACTCCGGGCACTACTGCCTTCCCCATTCTAGCCAGTTTGCTAAATTTCCAGGACAGGAACACAGCGATCTGGCTGGCCACGGAGAAGAGAGAGTTAACCTTTGATGGCTTCTACATTTCTTTATACCTCAACTTTACCATGATTGTACAGGAGGAAATTCCTCAAACAACATCTTCCTAGAGCCAACATCCAATATGCCATGCTGTACCCAGCTCGCTTGCAGGTTACATGAAATAAAGGCAAACAATACATCTCCAGAATCCCCAACAGGTGTCAGATTTTCTCAAGAAGGTTGCCTGGAATCTTTGGCAGGACATGGTGAGGCTTGGTAGTAAGGCTTTGCCGCAGCACCTAACAGACTCCGAGTAGGGATATGTCTCCTACAGTTCGTTACTCTGCACAATGCTCTACCTGCTCCTGTGCTAGACAAATGCTCTCTCCACCTAATACCAACTTGCAATGGCCCCAAAGCCGCTCCTTTTTATCTGGCCTGACCACATTGCTCCCTCAAACACTAGTTGCTCATGGCAGTCTCTGACAGGTGCAACTACATGCATTCCCACCAGCTGGTAACCTTTTGTTGTTATGTGTATTGTTTGTTGATTACAGAGGGAAATGTTTTTGTTTCACTGGGGAAGAAGAGGGGAAATGTCCTGATGAGATTGGGCAGAGTGGGAGGGTCAGGGTGAAAGGGGTATTAGTTCTTGACTCAGAATTTTTACACAGCTTTTGCCACAGCACCTCTGATTCTCCAAGCAACACCACCCCCATTAGAGCTTGCACAACTAACAACTGACGCTCCTGGTCATCCCCCAATACACTCATACATGATGGTGGATGTGTAGCACCCATTTATTGCTTGACCTGGAATGTCAGAGGGCTGGTCAACCCCCAAAATAAAAGGCAAGAGCTTGCATTCCTAGACAGGCATCACATCTCTGTCACTCAATTACAAGACACCCATTTTGACCAGCGAGCAGACCTTGCATTTTGCAAATGATGGGTGGCTCACTGCTGGCTATCGTCGTACTCCTCCTATATCTGAAGAGTCATTGTATTGATAAAAAAGAGGCGACCCCCTAAGCATGATGGGGTCTCGTAAAGACGACCAAAGCTGATATGTGGTGCTCTTGGGAAAATGGGTCCGACACATCTCACGTTAGTCATTTGCTGAGGCCCTAATGTTCATAACCCAGGGTTCTTGGATGCACTATGTGGAAAGGTGCTATCAACCAACCCCAGCTCACTGCTCTTCGGAGGTGACTTTAACTGCACACTACATGACAACATAGACAGGTGCCCTGCTGTCACAATGGGAGGCTCGTTGGCTGCTGGACGGCTGTGGATCATGCGCTGGGGGGTGCTTGGAGACAGTAAAACCTCCAGTGACACGAGGGCATTTTAACTCTGCTGTCCATAACTCATGGTCAATGCTGGACTACTGGTTCTCTATGAAGGATGTCAACTTAGGGGTGGTGGATATATGTCATTTAGCTTGCACCCTGTCAGATCACTCAATGGTACTGTAGTGCCTGCAGATCCCAGGGCTCTTGGGGGTTAGGACATGGTGGCACCTAAATGCAGGGGCCTTCTTGGATGATGTCTTTGCAGATGTCACATACTTTCATTACTGAATACTTTCAGACAAATCTAGGGTAGGTGAAGGGCAAGGGAACCTTTTCAGAAGCTGCATCTCCAAATATGAAAGAATCCAGAGAGTGCTGAGGGCACACTTCCATGGGTTGGAGGGGGAGCTGAAGTTACTGGGGGGAACCGTGCAGAAGGAAAGATGCTGAAGTCCGGATGAGTATCAGGGACAAACATACTGAATACTCAAAAATAGCAGACACGGAAGAGGAAAGTATGCCAACGCCCGAGAATCTGTGGAGGGGGACCAACCAGCGAGATCATTGGCAAGTATGATCAGGCGACCATCGGCAGCTAATAAAATTACATACATAGTAGATGAGGGAGGAGCAATGCACCATACTACACCTCAGATGTTGCAAATCTTCCATGCCTGTTATCCCAAACTATATTCCTCCAGGGAATTGCAGTCCCCCCAAACCATTCATGAGTATTTGATTGACATAGCAATGGCCTGCCTCACTGAAGCTCAACACCAATTCTTTGCACAGTCCTCCATGCATCATGAAATTCAGGATGTGATAAACGGGCTTCCCACATGTAGGATGCCTGGATTGGATAGCTCCCCACAGAATTTTATAAACGATACCAAGTTCTTTGGCTCACTCATTTACTGCCTCTATTCGAGGAATTCACTACATACACTCCCCCTTCCCTGTGTGAGGCTATCCTAGTGGCTCTATTGATGCCATGCAAGCAGGCACAGTTTTCATACCGTCCATTGTCCCTTCTAAAATGTCCAAACAAATTGGTTAAACCTCCTCATTCCCAACTTAGGTATACCGGACAAATCCGGATTTGTCCCTGGTCACTCCATGGCTCATAGTCTCCTCACGCTCTTCACGCTGATATATGATTTAAATCTGGAACTTGGCGCAGTATTTCTGAATACCTGTAAGGCGTTCAATTCCTTGGAATGGGGGTAATCATAATCAAGCTGACAAGAATGGCCAAGAATGGCCATTCCTGGTTTCTTCCTTAACTGGATTAAACTGTCTTAAGAGTCTCCAACCACTAGAATACAAATCAATGACTGCCTTTCTACCCCCTTGCTGTCTCCAGAGGCATGTGGCAGATGTCCCCTATCTCCAATTTCATTTACTCTTGTCTTGGAACCTCTGGCAGCCAAGCTGCACCAGTATTATGCAGTGGATGCGCTATGCTATACAACACGACTATCCTTAATCACTCTATATGGATGATATGACACTCTACCTGCGGAATCCTGGAAAATGGTCTCAATGAGATACACAGTGAATACATTAGGTTTGGTGCACTGTCTGGGGTCAATTTCAACTGGAGCAAATCTCTAATATTTACCCTACCTGCTAGAACCTGGCACTTCTCCCCAGACTTCCACTTAAAATGGGGTGAAGTATCTGGGGGTGGGCAAATCGAGACATGAATGCAGTAACAAAAGAGAAGTATAGACAGACAGTAGTAAAATATGGGGCCTGGTGTCACAAAGGATATCTCTCCCACTGTCTCTCAATGCAGAATAGAGCTCATAAAAATGATCATTCTGTGATTTGCGGGGCGCGGTCAGATCGGCAGTCCGCATCTCGGACTGCCATTTCTGCCGCGGGCCACTCTTTGGCAGCGGTCCGACCGTGACCCCTAATGAGGTCCGTAATGACGTTTTGGTGGCCAACAACTGTGGCACTTTCTGGCCGGGCAACTATTAGCCTCTGGATCTGTATGACATTCCACCAGCCCAGCTAGTAGTAAAAAGTTTGGGAGTTACGATAAATATGAATTTGTCAATGACTAAACAAGTATTTGTCATTGTCAACGTGTTAGAAATTGGGTCTCTAGTTGGCAGTCAGTTTACACCCTGTCCAAGTAGGGACCCTCACTCTAGTCAGGTAAGGGAGATACCAAGTACAGATAACCCTGGCTTACCCCCTTGGTAGCTTGGCACGAGAAGTCAGGCTTATCTCAGACGCAATATGTAAAGCATTTGCACATAACGCACAGTAATTCAGTGGAAACCAGTTTCAGAAAATAGCCAATATTTATATATGTAAAAAAAGACCAAAATGAGAAAAATCCAGCACACAGTGATAGACATACGACTTTTGCAGAAATTCACTTAAAAACACAGGTTCTTGAAGTCTATAGCTCTGTCTGGGGCTATCACGGTGTTGTGAAAAACAAATCCAACAGTTCAAGCCGACTGCGGTGTCGCGGGCCAGCTACGATGTTGAGAAGACCCGCAAACAGTACCTTGGAAATGTAGGGCGTTGTAATCCTCGCGATGAGATCCAGAGTGTGGCATCGCTTGCGTCTGCAGGCGTCAGGGGCCATTGGTTCCGAAGGTCAGTAAAGGGGTCGTCTGGCCCTTGAAGTCACATGCATTACAGATCAAACTCTGGGCTGATGACGAAGTCAGAAGCACTGGCGTGGATGGCATCGGGGCTGCGCTGCGAACCAGCTAAGTGACGGCACCCTGCAGCTTCGGTGAGTCCAGGACTGCGGTGTGAAGTGGGGCGGTGCGGCGTGCAGTGTCTCCAGGTCGCCGTGCAAGCAGCGTCGTTGCTGAAGCGATGTCCTCAGTAGGCCCAAAGTTGCAGTACGACACGGAGCAGGCTCCATGCAGCCACAGCACAGACAGGGCGTCTGTTGACGATGCTGAAATCAATGGCGCTGGCGTCAGTGGACCTGGGCTGCGGTGCGGGATGGGACAGTGCTTTGTGTACATCACGAGCAGTGTCCTCAGGCCACTGTGCAGGCAGCGGTGTTGGCGTCAGCATAAAGCATTGTCGTCGGGGGTACCAAGGCGATGCGGAGTGCCGGGCCAACAGGTCACAGTGCAAGCAGCGGTTCCATGATGGTGTCAGGTGGCGGCGTCAGTGAGACCAGGCAGTGTGTCATTGATGGCGTGGTGGTGGTTTTTCTGCTGTTGCAGCACAAAACATGCAGTTACCAGTGCTGTAGGCAGATGAACCTGAAGTCTTTGATATCCCTGAGAATTCCAGCAGGAGGCAAGCTCTACTTCAAGCCCTGTGAGAAACTTCACAAGCTGGATACATAGCAAAGTCCAGTCTTTGTCCTCTTTAGGGCAGAAACAGCAACTGCAGGTCAACCCAGCAAAGCACACACAGCAAAGGGGCAGTACTCCTCCTCCAGCTCTTCTCCTTCGCAGTGGTTTGTCTTGATCCAGAAGTGTTCTTTAAGTCTGGGGATTTGAGCCACTACTTATACCAGTTCTGGCCTTTGAAATAAGCAAACTTCAAAGGAAATTATCTGTTGTTCACAAAATCCTGCCTTTCCCAGGCCTGGCTCCAGACACACTGCAGGGGGACGAGATTGTATTGTGTGGGGGCAGGCACAGCCCCTTCAGGTGCAGGTGTCAGCTCCTCCCTCCCCACTCTAGCCCAGGAGATTCATCAGGATTTGCAGGCTACACCTCAGCTTCCTTTGTGTCACTATCTAGAGGAAATTCACAAACAGCCCAACTGTCAGTCTGACCCAGATGTGGATTCCACAGGCAGGTAAAGGCACAGAATGGTTAAGCAAGAAAATGTCCACTTTCTAAAAGTGTCATTTTCAAACAGACAATCTAAAAATCAATTCTACCAAAACATGTATTTTTAAATTGTGAGTGCAGAGACCCCAAACTCCACATCTCGATCTGCTCCCAATGAGAAATTACACTCAAGAGGAATTTTAAATGCAATCCCCATATTAACCTGTAGGAGCGATAGGCCTTGAAATAGTGAAAAAACAAATTTGGCAGTATTTCACTATCAGGACATGTAAAACACACCAGTACATGTCCTACTTTTTAAATACACTGCACCCTGCCCATAAGGCTACCTAGGGCCTACCTTAGGGGTGCCTTACATGTACAAAAGGGAAGGTTTGGGCCTGGCAAGTGGGTACACTTGCCAGATCAAATTGGCAGTGCAAGACTGCACACATAGACACTGCCGTGGCAGGGCTGAGACATGGTTACAGGGCTACTCAAGTTTGTGGCACAATCAGTGCTGCAGGCCCACTAGTAGCATTTGATTTACAGGCCCTGGGCACCTCTAGTGCACTTTACTAGGAACCTATTAGTAAATCAAATATGTCAATCATGAATAAACCAATCACCAATACATTTTACGCTGGAAGCACTTGCACTTTAGCACTGGTTAGCAGTGGTAAAGTGTGCAGAGACAATTAAACCAGAAAAAACAGAGTCCAGCATACCATAAAAACAGGAGGTCAGAAGGCAAAAAGATAGGGGAAACATGCCAAAAGATACCAGGCCGAACACAACATGTGAAGTTACCATATGCACATTTTATGTAAATTGGCAGTTTACTTGCACACAGGCAATAGACTTCTGGATTCTCACTCAATAATGGGCTGCAGACTTGACTACGCCAACTTGGTCCTATTCTCAGCCTCTGCTTATTTACTAAACTTCAGGTCATGCAAAATGCTATTGCCTGCTCTTTGGTTAGTTCATCATAATAAAGCCATGCTTAAAAGCTGCTGGCCATAATTTCATTGGCTGCCTATTAAGCAGCGAATTGGGTTCAAAATCCTTTGTACAGTTAATAAAGTGTTAAAGTACAGAGGAAATGCTTTTTTGAAGCCCGCATATCAAGCTACATCCCCACCAGGTGTGCCTAACATCGTCCAAGGTGAAACTGCTCAGAGGCCCTTTATTGTCGGAAGGCTAGAAGCGGAGGTCATCCTTCTACAGTTGTAGTTCCAAAGCTTTGAAGCTAGTTGTAAGGGTAAACGAGGAATGAGATTAATTTTTTCCACTTAAAACGACTGCTGAAAACCTCGCTCTTGCCTTAAGCCCTTAAGTTTTTGTTTAAGTTACACACTTTCCACAGCACCTCTGCACATTCACAATACAAATAGGAATGGCTAAACACAGATCATAAGTGGGAACAAGTAAGTAGGACTTTTCTGAAGCTGAAGTTATACAGAAGAGCAGGCACGGCCCGTCCTTTAGGGCGGAGGGGCCACGCTCCCCCACTTTTTGCCCCTCATGAAGAGTGTCTGTCAGGCTGAACCAAGGTCAGCCTGACAGACAATCTTCATTTTCAGCTCAGACAGCTAGGAGTGAGACATGCGTGAGTTGCGCAGTGCGCTGCCTGAGCTGAACTTTGCTGGGCTGAGGAGGTCACAGCTCCTATGGGCGTGACCTCCTCAGTTCAGCAAAGGTGCCTCGAGGCCCTCCCCTGGATGGCGAGGAAAGCGTCACCCATTGAGTTCAACCTGGGTGCGTCAGGTTTAAGCCCTGAAGCGCCCAGGGCGAGTGTCTATCAGTGACACTTCGTCACAGAGTGGGGTGGGGTCAGCAGTCTCACTGACCCCATCCCACTCTGTGACGAGGCTGGGACTGCTGCCTTCTCTCGGTCAGCCAATGAGGGAAGGCAGCAGTCCCAACCCTCCTGGGACCTCGAGGCTGAAAGTAAGTGTGTGTGTGTGTGTGATGTTTAAAAATTAATATTTGGTGGTGCATGCATGTTTGAATGTTATGAGTGTTGTTAATGGATGTGCGTGCGTGTGTGTGAACTTTTCAAATGAATGTTTGGTGGGTGCGTGCGTGCATGTTTGAATGTTATGAGTGTTGTTAATGGATGTGCGTGCGTGCCTGTGAGTGAAAGAATGAATCTGTGTGTGTGCTTCCCGCCCGCCCCGCTCCCTCCTAAAGCTGCCGGCCGCCACTGCAGAAGAGCTGCTGTAAATGGCTAGTGCATGGGGTACATGGCTAAAAGTGGGAAGTTTGAGACATAAGCTACCTAGTTTGCAGGAAGAAGTGATGGGAGGGTGGGGAAAAAATAACAAAATGATCCAGAGATCAAAAAAGACTGCAGCTAATGCCTTGATTAAGATTTTGCTCCGCGCAAAAAGCTGTTTCGTGTTTGCAATGTTCCAACATGTTAAGATTTGAATTAACATCAATCAGAGACCCTGCCATCATGTTGTAAGATACCCACACATTGAAAAGGGTAAAGATCCAGTAGGTATGGGAATCTTGAATTATCTACACCAGTGGAAACATATTTCTTAAAACGTGTGGGTGCTGCCGGTATTGGGTCATGGATTTCGCCTCCCCTCATCACACCTGTCGGGATTGTAATGTTCCTTGTAGACATTACCGAAAGAAGTGCAAAAACTCACATTATATGCAATACAGTTGATTAACCAGAAGGAACGGCTATAGTTTTACTCCTACGAGGCAGAGAAAACTAGCATTGGCAAAACCAAATGGTCTCGTCTATGTGAGAGCTATTGGCTTTGGCAATGTGTTTTAGCCTTGTTGTACATCAATGTGGATTCTGTTCAGCATAGCTAAATGTTTTTGACATGGAGTGGAGTGGGGTGGAGTGAATCAGGGTAGATTGGAGTGGGATAGATTGGAGTAGACTTGAGTGGGGTAGAATGGGAGAGAGTGTAGCTGGGTAGATTGGGGTAGAGTGGAGTGGGATAGAGAGGAGTGGGGTGGAGTGGAGTAGATTGGGGAAAAGAGGGGTAGATTGTAGTGGGGTATATTAGGGTAGAGTGGAGTATAATGGAGTGGGGTAGATTGTAGGGGAGTGGAGTGGGGTAGACTAGAGTGGATTAGATTGGAGTGGGGTAGACTGGAGTTCAGTGCAATAGATTGGGGTAGATTGGAGTGGAGTCGTGTAGACTGGGGTAGGTTGGGGTATAGTGGGGTAGATTGGGGTGTAGTGGAGTAGACTGGGGTTGAGTGGAGTGAGGTAGATTGGAGTCGGGTAGGAAGGAGAGGAGTGGGGGGGTTAAGTGGGGTAGACTGTAGTGGGGTGGGTTAGATTGGAGTGGAGTGGGAACACTGGGGTGGAGTGAGGTAGGGTGGAGTGGGGTGGATTGGGGTAGGGTGAAGTGGAGTGATGTAGATTGGAATGGAGTGGGGTAGACTGGAATGGAGAGGGGAATGTTTTGGAGTCGAGTGGGGTACATTAGGATGGAGTGGGGTGGATTGGGGTGGAGTGAGACAGATTGGATTGGGGTGGGTGGAGTGGAATGGGGTAGACTGGAGTGGGGTGTGGTAGAATGGACTGAAGTGGGGTACAGTTGTGTGTGCACCGAACAGTGAGGCACATAAAATATCTCTGTCACACAGTATCAGACCACAACCTAGTACTGGTAGCCTGGACTGGGAGAGTCTTAGGATCCCAGATTGGCGATTTAGAGCAGAGATCTTGGAAGACCCAGCATTCCGGCAGACCATAAGAGAGGCCACTTGGGACTACTTTTTAGAGAATGAGCACTTAACGGCATCCCCCTGACAGAGTGGGATGCCTTTCAACTTGTACTGCAGGGCCGATGCCTAGCTGAGGGAGTGGGGGTCCCACAAACTCTCATCGAGGAAGTGGAGACCAGAGAAGAAGAGCTGAGAACATTAGAGAAGGCTCGCCCTGGGAATCCAGGGATGCAGTAATACCTTGTGGCAAAAGAACAGTTAGCAATATGCTTAGAAAGTGTCAGGTCCTTTCACCATCACGGAAATATGCAGAATGCGATAAACCAAGGGACCATGTTGGCCTGGCTCGCCAACCCCACCTCTAGACACTCCCAAATACTAGAGGTTGAATCGGAGTCTGAAGCGAACCTCTATAGTCAGGGGGATAAAAACCATGATTCTGCGCCCCCATATTGAGATGCCCCAGGACGACCTGATGGTAGTTTTGGGGTCTGCAGTATTGCTGTGCATCAGCGCGGAAGATGCTGAGGAATTGGGAGGCCCTATATGCAAGAAGCTGGCTCTGCATATACTTTATCAAAATGAGATATAGGGCCTCATTATGACCCTGGCGGGCGGCGGAGGCCGCCCGCCAGGATGCCGCCCTCCAAAATACCGCGCCGCGGTCAAAAGACCGCGGCGGGTATTACAAGTTTTCCCCTGGGCTGGCGGGCGGTTGCTGAAAAACCGCCCGCCAGCCCAGGGGAAAACGACCTTCCCACGAGGATGCCGGCTCGTAATCGAGCCGGCGGAGTGGGAAGGTGCGACGGGTGCAGTGGCACCCGTCGCGTATTACAGTGTCTGCAAGGCAGACACTGAAATACTTTGCGGGGCCCTCTTACGGGGGCCCCTGCCGTGCCCATGCCATTGGCATGGGCACGGCAGGGGCCCCCAGGGGCCCCGCGACCCCCCCTACCGCCATCCTGTTCATGGCGGCTTTCCCGCCATGAACAGGATGGCGGTAGGGGGGGTCAGAATCCTCATGGCTGCGGAGCGCGCTCCGCAGCCATGGAGGATTCACACGAGCAGCGGAAAGTCAGCGGGAGACCGCTGACTTTCCGCTTCTGACCGCGGCTGAACCGCCGCGGTCAGAATGCTCGTTGGAGCACCGCCAGCCTGTTGGCGGTGCTCCCGTGGTCGGTGGCGTCCGCCAGGGTCAGAATGACCCTCATAGTGTGCACAGTTAGGCTTATCAGAGGGCAGTGCAAAGCATTTGTTGTACACACAGAGATAAAAGAGGAAGCACACACTAAGGGGGTTATTCTAACTTTGGAGGAGGTGTTAATCCGTCCCAAAAGTGACAGAAAAGTGACGGATTTACCACCAGCCGTATTACGAGTCCATTATATCCTATGGAACTCGTAATACGGCTGGTGGTATATCCGTCACTTTACCGTCACTTTTGGGACGGATTAACACTCCTCCAAAGTTAGAATAACCCCCTAAATGACTTAACTCCTGACCAATGGTTTTTATATAGCAAAAATATATTTTCTTAATTTATTATGAGAACCACAAGAATCAAGTTGTAGGTAAGTGCTTACATAGATTCGTATTTCACACATGTATCAACAGTACTTCATTTGAAATCGATAAGTTATTCAGTTTTTGAAATATTGGCAATAATCTGTTTTAAAAATGGACACTGTACTTTTCAGAAACAGTTCCTGGGGGGAAGAAAAGTTAGATTGTTTTACAGGTAAATACAGCACTTACAGTTCCAGTCTCAGGGGGTCAGGAAGCCCACAGGTTGGGGTTCAAGTTAACCCCAAACACCCACCACCAGCAACACTGGGCCGGCCGGGTGAAAAGGTCAAAGCGTTGGCAAAATTAACGTGGGCTCCTATGGAGACTGGGGGGCACTCGGTTTCAGATCTGCAGGCAGGTAAGTACCCACGACTTTGGAGGGCAGACCTGGGGGTTTAGAGGAGCACTTGGGCCACAAGTAGGCCCACAACATATACCCTCAGCAGCACTGGGGCAGCCGGGTGCAGGGTGCAAACAAGATGTCAGATCTCCAATGATTATCTATGCGGGGACCCCAGGGGTCATTCAGAGGCTGCAGGCGAGGTCCAGGGGGACGTCTTGGGCAAACCACTGGATGGACAGAGAGGAGGGCTGCCTGCTGAACATTGCTGCACTGGGTGTCAGTTTCTCCAGGGCCTGGGGGCTACGGGTGCAGTGGGTCTTTAGGTGTCAGATCGGTATTCCCTCTGCAGGCATCGTTGTGGAGGGTTGGAGAGGTCAATCCAGGGTGGGCACTTGCTCGGAATCCCCTGGGGATCCTCTCTAGCTGGTTGGGCCACCTGGACATGGCCCGTGGCCATTGGGTGCAGAGTGGTTAGGACTCACGCATTCGGAATGAGGTGGGAGTCCTTAGTTGTTGGTTTCATCTGAACAGGGCCGCTGTTCACAGAAGTTCATGGTCCTTTTGGGTGCAGAGCAGTCCTCTGGAGCTTTGCAGAGGTCGCTGGTCCTGCTGGATGCGTTGCTGTTCTTTTGCAGGTTCTTTGAAGCAGGACACAGGCTGGTAGGTCTGGGGACAAATCAGTTGTCATCTTCCTTCTTCTCTGATGGGGGTTTCAGCTAAGCACTCTTTCTTCTTCTTATAAGGTCGCCAGGAATCTGGTGAGCTGGTTTCGGGGAGGCCCTTAAATCCTAGATCTAGGGGGCGTTTTAGGGGTCAGAGGGCAGTAGCCAGTGGCTACTGTCCCTGCGGGTGGCTACGCCCTCCTTATGCCCACTCCCTTTGGGGAGGGGGGCACAAACCTAATCCTATTGGTCCCTGTCCTCCAAACCAAGATGGAGGATTCTGCAGGGAGGGGGTCACCTTAGCTCTGCATACCTTAGGGGTGGTCCTAGCTGGGGTGGTCACTCCTACCTGTTTTCCCTAATTTTCTCGCCGGACTTGCCGCCAAAAGTGGGGCTTTGTCCAGGGGGGCGGGCAATCCACTAGCTGGAGTGCCCTGGGACACTGTAATCCGCGGCTGAAACCATTATGCAACTGTGGAGTTCCTTTGCAGTTGGGAGAGGTACCAGGCAGGGCTGTCCCCTCATCCCCCCCTTATTTGCTATCACAGACAAACCACTGGCTAGCAGACCACGCACAGGATGTTCATACTAAGGGCTTGACAGCCAGGGCACCTCCCACAAAATCATACTATAGGCGGATGATATGTTCCTTTTTCTCACCAATGCCATGAGGGACCTCCGGACGCTATCTCACTACTGGAGAGATTCTGCACCATATCCGGCCTTTGCATAAACTGGCAAAAAGTTTTGGTGTTCCCCCTGAATCGTCATATGCCTAGACCACAGAGCCTACATGGCCTCATTTGGGAAAGTTCTTGCATTAAATAGTTAGGGGTCATTACCCCAGAGATGTCCTGGAGGGCAACATAGGTGCAGTCCTTAGGGCCCTACGTGCAAGTGTGGGGTTTTGGAAGACCCTTTCCCTGACCGTGATGGGACACATAGCAGTAGCAAAGATGGTGGAACTCCCTTGCCTACTTTACTCTTTTACTACATTACTGATAGTGATCCCCTGCAAACTGCTTACATACCTGAACTCACTGATGGTGGAATGTACCTGGGGGGCTGGCAGGCGCAGAGTGGCAATGTCCAAATTGTGAAGCCCCACCGATGATGGAGAATTAGCCGCACCTGACCTCAAACTCTACTACCTGCGGCCCAACTCCAATGGTTCAATCAATGTCTTCACACTAGATTGGACCCTGAAAGGGAGGTCTCAGAGGGGACTCCCATTCTAAGTGCATTATTGCGGAGCCTCGTGTTACCTAAAGTACCTGCCATTGGGAAATAAGTGGAACTGCAGATGATTAGACACTGTTGGCTACGTTGCCTACAACGCACTCGAACCTCCAAACCCTATTCACCGGACTTGCCCTTGCAGGCCCTCCTGGGGACCATAACTGGGAAGGGGGCTCTACTGGTAGTACTAGAATGGGGACAATATGGCATAACCTGCATAGGCGATCTCTGCAGTGATGGCAAATTATTGTTCTTTCAGGAAAAAGTACAGTCATATGAGTTACCACTGGGACAGTTCCTATCACATCGTGCAATGACGAAGAAGGTGCAAAATCACTAGGGTAAGGGACTGATGGAACCACCGGCCCAATGTAGTAAGGTACTGTGCACTACCACTTGCAAGAAAAGAGCAGTCACAATTCTATATCAGGTGCTTAGAGCGGATGTTACCATCCCACTTGACGAGCTACATCAGAAATGGGAAGAAGATCTGGCACTCCCAATTACCGACACACAGTGGGCCACCATCCTTGCCAACACATATACAGTCTCCTGCAGCACTAGCTTCAAATTAATTAATGATTACTTTCTCCACAGAGCCTACCTGACCCTGAGTAAAATTATGCAAACCTACGGGCTACAAAACATAGGGTGCCCATGCTGTTGGGAGCAGGGGGCGGAAATACTCCATATGGTATGCAGTTGCCCTAGACTTCAGTAGTACTGGGAGGAAGTTGTAACCTGCATTAATGACATAACAGATAGAATACTTCCCTGCTCCACATGGACTTGTCTGTTAGGTGACTTCCCTTGATTGGCTAAGCATAAGATAACAAATGAATTTGTAGATTTAACCCTGATCCTGGCAAAACGAGAGATTACAATGAAATGGATGGCCACCAAGACCCTCTGATACACAGATGGAAAGAGCACCTCATGACATGGGTCGGTTGCGAGGGAGCAGTACTGATCCAAGAAGTGACTGGTTAAGAGGGACATTTGGGATCATACTCTGGGGCAAAAACTGGAATGGGGAATGTACAGGGGAGAGACAAGAGTTTAGTATAATTATGCTTGTTGCACATGCATGAAGAGTAAGACCAAATAAGAGAAACACTATATGACAGGGATCTTCAAACTGTGGGGCGGGCCCCCCTCGGGAGCCCTCAAGTGGTTCTAGGGGGGGCGCCAGGGTCTGGCAAAAGAACAATTATGCATTTAACAGTGCTTTGTTTCAAGCAGAAAACTGTTTTTTGCATTTTTAAAACGGTAACAGAACTTAACTGCAATGTCTAAATAAGTCTAGACATGTTTAAACGTTGCCAACTTAAAAGAATAATTGTGAAAAGTACTGAGGGGGCCCGATTATTATTTTTCCCCACTGGGGGGGGGCGTCATTAAAAAGTTTGAAAACCACTGCTATACGATAACATATATCTGGACACTATGGGGGTCATTCTAACTCTGGCGGGCGGCGGAGGCCGCCCGCCAGAGTTCCCCCCTCCGAAATACCGCACCGCGGTCAGTAGACCGCGGAGGGTATTCTAAGTTTTTCCCTGGGCTGGCGGGCGGTCGCCAAAAGACCGCCCGCCAGGCCAGGGAAAAACTCCCTTCCCACGAGGATGCCGGCTCGTAATCGAGCCGGCGGAGTGGGAAGGTGCGACGGGTGTTGTTGCACCCGTCGCGTATTTCACTGTCTGCCAAGCAGACAGTGAAATACTTGTAGGGGCCCTCTTACGGGGGCCCCTGCAGTGCCCATGCCAGTGGCATGGGCACTGCAGGGGCCCCCAGGGACCCCGCGACCCCCCCTACCGCCATCCGGTTCCCGGCGGGCGGACGCCGGGAACTGGATGGCGGTAGGGGGGGTCGGAATCCCCTCGGCGGCGCAGCTAGCTGCGCCGCCTTGGAGGATTCCAAAGGGCGGCGGTACACTGGCGGGAGACCGCTAGTGTTGCCGGTCCGACCGCGGCTTTACCGCCGCGGTCAGAATGCCCTGCGGGGCACCGCCGGCCTGTCGGCGGTGCTCCCGCCGACCCTGGCCCCGGCGGTCTTAAACCGCCGGGGTCAGAATGACCCCCTATATATGCAAATTATATATTAATTGGATATTGCGGAACTACACACACTGTCTGTGTACTGACCTTACCAAGCATTGGAATGCATGCCACCTTGTAAAATCAATAAAATGCGTTTTAAAAAAGTAGAGTGGAATGGGATGGATTGAAGTGGGGTAGTTTGGAGTAGAGTGGGGTACTTTGGGATGGGCTGGAGATGGGTGGGGTAGAGTGGTGTGGGGTAAACTGGAGTGGGGTGGCAAAGGGTGGATTGGGGTAGACTGGGGTAGACTAGAGTGGATTAGTTAGACTGGAGTTGAGTGGGATAGATTGGGGTAGATTAGTGGAGTAGGGTGGATTGAGGTATATTGGAGCTAGGGAATGGTGTAGATCGGTGTGGGGTAGCTCGGAGTGGGATAGACTAAAGTGGGGTAGAGTTGGGTGCATTAGAGTACAGTGGTGTAGGAGGGAGTGGAGTTAGGTAGAATGGGGTAAACTGGACAGGAGTGGGATAGATTGTAGTGGGTAGAACGGGTTAGACTGGAGTGGAGTAGATTGGGGTGGAGTGCAGTGGTGTTGATTCAGGTAGGCTAGAGTGGAGTACGGTGATTGGGGCAGAGTGGATTGAGGTAGATTGGAGTGGAATGGGGTAGACTGGGATAAATTGGAGTAGAATGAGGTAGAGTGGGGTAGTCTGGAGTAGAGTGGGGGTAGATTGGGTTGGAATTATGTAGATGGAGGGGAGTGGGGTAGATTGGGGTGGATTGGGGTAGATTGGGTAGACTGGAGTTGATTGGCATAGCGTGGAGTCACGTAGAGTGGCATACAGTAGAGTGGACTGGTGTAGAGTGTTGCCGATTATAGCGCTGTAGCGTGCAGTGGCACTGGGCGCAGTGGCATTGAATTCAGTGGCATACAATGCAGAAAAGATTCAACTGACATAGAGTGTAATGGTGTAGAGCGTAGAGTAGAGTCAAGTGGCATAGAGGGCACTGGCGTAGAGTGGTGCAGAGTGGAGTAGCATAGAGCGGTGCAGAATAAATTATAGTGCCATAGAGTGCAGTGCGTAGAGTGGAGTAGTGCAGAGTACAGTGGCATAGAGTTCAGTGATGGAGAGTGCAGTGTTGCTGAAGAGAGTGTGGTAGCATAGAGTGCAGTAACAGAGTGTAGTTGTGTAGAGTGTGTGGAAGGCATTGGTGTAGACAACCATGTTTAAAAGTAGAGTGGTATAGAGTGCAGTGTCATAGATTGGAGTGGCGCAGAGTGGCTTAGAGTGCAGTGGTGTAGAGGAGATTGTTTCGGAGTCGAGTGAAGTGGTGTAGAGTGGAGTGGTGCCAGTAGAGTGCAGTTGTATAGAGTGACATAAAGTGGTGTAGAGTGTAATGTCATAGAGCAAAGTGATGTAGAGTGCAATGTCATAAAGTGCAATGGTGAAGAGTAGATTAGAGTGGCATACAGTGGTTTGACAGAGTGCAGGAGCATAGAGTTGAGTGTTTCAGAGTAAAGTGCACTGCGTAGAGTGCACTGGCATAGAGTGCAGTGTTGAGGAGTGGTGTAGAGTACAGTAGCGTAGAGTGGAGTTATACAGAGTAGATTGGTGTGGCCCAGACTGGAGTGGTGTAGAGTGCAGTGGTGAAGAGTGCATTGGTATAGAATAGAATGGTACAGGGTAGAGCAGAGAGGTGTGGCGTGAAGTGACAGAGAATGCAGTGGCATAGAGTCTAGTGGTGCATAGTGTTGTGGTGTGAAGTGGTGTAAAGTGGAGTGGTGCAAAGTAGAGTGCAGTGGTGTGGAGTGGTGCAGAGTAAAGTGGAGTGGTGTGGAGCGGAGTATGCATGGTATGGTAGCGCACCTCCATTACAGACAACACATTTTCATTTGAAATGACCATTACATTTGCACAGACATGCAGTTTTACTAATAAAACTATACAGTGCACAAACAAAAATGTGTGGAAATTGCTTCACCAAGTGTAATGATTTGTTTTGATCATATTAAAGTACTTGTTACCAACTCACTTCAGAAATAACAAAAGATTTGCTTCATTTGTGTTACTAAATCTGATAAGTTGTGAAATGCTTACATAGTTCATTTAAATGTGGCTGTGTGCTGGAAAAAACCTCTTTCATACCCCCAGTATCCAGCGAGATTGTTACATAAATCCTCTCACTTTGAAGTCAGGGAAAAAATAGTAAGCAAGCTCCCTCAGATGACAGCGTCTGATGTTTGACCTCTGCCTTTAAATGCACAGCAAATGTGACAAGATAAGAATATTTAAAGGCCTGTTTACAGAAAGGAAATTCATGGAAGGATACAGTAATGAAAATGTCACTTACCCAGTGTACATCTGTTCGTGGCATCAGTCGCTGGAGATTCACATGTTCTGCATAGCTCGCCATCTGGTGTTGGGTCGGAGTGTTACAAGTTGTTTTTCTTCGAAGAAGTCTTTCGAGTCACGGGACCGAGTGACTCCTCCTTCTGTCTCCATTGCGCATGGGCGTCGACTCCATCTTCGATTGTTTTCCCCGCAGAGGGTAAGGGAGGAGTTGTGTTGTAGTAATAGTGCCCATGCAATGGAGTGACTAAGTATGTACCTATTTAAGGTGAAAATAATATATACAAATGTACAAAGTTGAAGCTAACTTCCGAACTGCTACAGGCTCCCGGGGAGGCGGGTGGGCACATGTGAATCTCCAGCGACTGATGCCACGAACAGATGTACACTGGGTAAGTGACATTTTCAGTTCGATGGCATCTGTCGCTGTAGATACACATGTTCTGCATAGACTAGTAAGCAGTTATCTCCCCATAAGCGGTGGCTCAGCCTGTAGGAATGGAAGTGGTCTGAAATAATGTTCTTAACACGGCTTGACCTACTGTGGATTGCTGTGCGGATAGCACGTCTACACAGTAGTGCTTGGTGAACGTGTGTGGCGTAGACCATGTGGCTGCCTTACATATTTCTTGCATTGGGATGTTCCCTTTTTCTGGTTGAGTGTGCCCTTGGTGTAATGGGCAGTTGTCGTTTTGCTTTAAGGTAGCAGATTTGGATGCATTTAACTATCCATCTGGCTATACCTTGTTTTGATATTGGGTTTCCTGCATGAGGTTTTTGGAATGCAATAAATAGTTGTTTAGTCTTTCTGATGTTCTTCGTTCTGTCAATGTAGTACATTAATGCTCTTTTGACATCTAAGGTATGTAGTGCCCTCTCAGCTACGGAATCTGGCTGTGGTAAGAACACTGGTAGTTCCACTGTTTGATTTAGGTGGAACGGTGAAATAACCTTTGGTAAAAATTTAGGATTAGTCCTTAGGACGACTTTATTTTTGAGTAGTTGTATAAAAGGTTCTTGTATTGTAAACGCCTGAATTTCACTTACTCTTCTTAGAGATGTAATGGCGATGAGAAATGCAACCTTCCAGGTTAGGAACTGTATTTCGCAAGAGTGCATGGGTTCAAAAGGTGGACCCATGAGTCTTGTTAAGACAACATTTAAGTTCCATGAAGGAACAGGTGGTGTTCTTGGTGGTATAATTCTTTTAAGGCCTTCCATGAATGCTTTAATGACTGGTATCCTATATAGGGAAGTTGAATAGGTAGTCTGCAGGTATGCAGATATTGCTGCAAGGTGTATTTTAATGGAAGAGAAGGCTAGGTTAGATTTTTGTAAGTGAAGCAAGTAACCCACTACATCCTTTGGAGTTGCGTGTAAAGGTTGGATCTGATTATGATGGCAGTAGCAAACAAACCTCTTCCATTTACTTGCATAGCAGTGCCTAGTGGACGGCCTTCTGGCTTGCTTTATGACTTCCATACATTCTTGGGTAAGTTGTAAGTGTCCGAATTCTAGGATTTCAGGAGCCAGATTGCTAGATTCAGCGATGCTGGATCTGGATGTCTGATCTGTTGGTTGTGCTGTGTTAACAGATCCGGCCTGTTGGGCAATTTGATGTGGGGTACTACTGATAGGTCTAGCAGTGTTGTGTACCAGGGTTGCCTTGCCCAAGTTGGTGCTATTAATATGAGTTTGAGTTTGTTTTGACTCAATTTGTTTACCAGAAAAGGAAGGAGAGGGAGAGGAGGAAAAGCGTAGGCAAATATCCCTGACCAGTTCATCCATAGGGCATTGCCTTGGGACTGCCTGTGTGGGTATCTGGACGCGAAGTTTTGGCATTTTGCGTTCTCTTTTGTTGCAAACAAGTCTATTTGAGGTGTCCCCCAGAGCCTGAAGTAAGTGTTTAGAATTTGGGGGTGAATTTCCCATTCGTGGACCTGTTGGTGATCTCGAGAGAGATTGTCTGCAAGTTGATTCTGGATCCCTGGAATAAACTGTGCTATTAGGCGAATGTGGTTGTGAATTGCCCATCGCCATATCTTTTGTGCCAGCAGGCTCAACTGCGTTGAGTGTGTCCCCCCTTGTTTGTTTAGCTAATACATTGTTGTCATGTTGTCTGTTTTGACAAGAATGTATTTGTGAGTTATAATTGGTTGGAAAGCCCTTAATGCTTGAAAAACTGCTAGCATTTCTAGGTGATTGATATGCAGTTTTGTTTGATGTACGTTCCATTGTCCTTGTATGCTGTGTTGATCGAGGTGTGCTCCCCACCCTGTCAAGCATCTGTTGTTATTACGTATTGTGGCACTGGGTCTTGGAAAGGTTGCGCTTTGTTTAAATTTATACTGTTCCACCATAGAAGCGAGAGGTAAGTTTGGCGGCCTATCAACACCAGATCTAGAAGGTGACCCTGTGCTTGTGACCATTGTGATGCTAGGCACTGTTGTAAGGGCCTCATGTGCAGTCTTGCGTTCGGGACAATGGCTATGCATGAGGACATCATGCCTAGGAGTTGTAATATCATCTTTGCTTGTATTGTTTGTGTTGGATACATGCGTTGTATGATCTTGTTGAAATTTTGAATTCTTTGTGGACTTGGAGTGGCTACTCCTTTTGTTGTGTCTATTATGGCTCCCAGGTATTGTTGTACCTTGCACGGTAAAATGTTGGATTTTGCAAAGTTGACGGTGAAACCTAGTTTGTAGAGGGTTTGTATGATTTGATTTGTGTGGTGTAAGCACTTTGTTAGTGAATTGGTTTTGATTAGCCAGTCGTCTAGATACGGGAATACATGTATTTGCTGCCTTCTGATGTGTGCAGCCACTACTGCTAGACATTTGGTAAAGACTCTTGGTGCGGTTGTTAAACCAAAAGGCAATACCTTGAATTGGTAATGTATTCCTTTGAATACGAACCGTAGGTATTTTCTGTGCGATGGATGTATTGGTATATGGAAATACGCGTCTTTGAGGTCTAGGGTTGTCATGTAGTCCTGTAGTTTTAGCAATGGTAACACTTCTTGGAGCGTGACGATGTGAAAGTGGTCTGATTTGATGTAGGTGTTTAGTATTCTGAGGTCTAGGATTGGTCTCAGTGTTTTGTCCTTTTTTGGTATTAAGAAGTACAGTGAATAGACTCCTGTGTTTGTTTGTGTGTTTGGTACTAATTCGATTGCATTCTTCTGCAATAGTGCTTGAACTTCTATTTCCAGAAGTTCGGAATGTTGTTTTGATAAATTCTGTGCTTTTGGTGGTATGTTTGGAGGGAATTTTAGGAAATCTATGCAATAACCATGTTGGATAATTGCTAAGACCCAAGTGTCTGTAGTTATTTCCTCCCATGCTTTGTAATAATGACCTATTCTTCCCCCCACTGGTGTTGTGTGGAGGGGGTGAGTGACATCTGAGTCACTGCTTGGTTGTAGGGGTTTTGGGGCTTTGAAATTTTCCTCTATTCCTAGGGAATTGCCCTCCTCTGTATTGACCCCGAAAGCCTCCCCTGTACTGTCCCTGGTAGCTGGACGGTGTTGCCTGCGAGGTGCTGGCTTGTGTGGCCTGACCCCGAAACCCCCCTCTAAAGGGTGTCTTGCGGAAGGTGCTGTAGGTTCCTCTGCTCTGCGGGGAGTAGAGTGCGCCCATGGCTTTAGCAGTGTCAGTGTCTTTTTTTAGTTTTTCGATTGCCGTGTCCACTTCTGGTCCGAACAGTTGTTTTTCGTTGAAGGGCATATTGAGCACTGCCTGCTGTATCTCTGGTTTGAACCCAGACGTTCTTAGCCATGCGTGCCTTCTAATGGTCACAGATGTATTAATTGTTCTTGCAGCTGTGTTTGCTGCGTCCATAGAGGACCGTATCTGGTTATTTAATATGTTCTGACCTTCCTCAACCACCTGCTTTGCCCTCTTTTGTAGTTCCTTGGGTAGATGCTCGATGAGGTGTTGCATCTCATCCCAATGGGCTCTGTCATAGCGCGCAAGTAGTGCTTGAGAGTTAGCGATGCGCCACTGGTTTGCAGCTTGTGCTGCGACTCTTTTCCCAGCTGCATCGAACTTGCGGCTCTCTTTATCTGGGGGCGGTGCATCCCCAGATGTGTGGGAGTTGGCTCTTTTCCGAGCTGCTCCTACTACGACGGAATCTGGTGGCAGCTGTGTGGTGATGAAAACAGGGTCTGTAGGAGGTGCCTTATATTTCTTTTCCACCCTTGGCGTTATTGCCCTACTTTTGACCGGCTCCTTGAAGATTTCCTTTGCGTGCCGAAGCATACCTGGCAGCATAGGCAGGCTTTGGTAGGAGCTGTGGGTGGAGGAGAGGGTGTTGAATAAAAAGTCATCCTCGACTTGTTCTGAGTGAAGGTTTACGTTGTGGAATTGTGCCGCTCTAGCCACCACTTGAGAATATGCTGTGCTGTCTTCTGGTGGTGAGGGCTTTGTTGGATATGCCTCCGGACCGTTGTCCGACACTGGGGCGTCATATAAGTCCCAAGCGTCTTGATCCTGGTCACCTTGGCTCATGGTGGTGTGAGCCGGGGAATGTGACGGAGTTTGTGCTGGTGAGACGTTAATTACAGGTGGAGGAGAGGGTGGCGGAGTCACCTTTTTCACCATCTTGGTTTGTGGCGCCTGGTCTGTTTGAAACTCCAGTCTCCTTTTTCTCCTAATAGGGGGAAGGGTGCTTATTTTTCCTGTTCCCTGCTGTATGAAAATACGTTTTTGCGTATGGTCCACTTCGGTGGATTGCAGCTCTTCCTCAAACCTATGCTTTCGCATCTGAGAGGACAGTGATTGCTCCTCTGTATAAGAGCCTGGACCTGGGTCGGTTACGGGTTGTTTCGGCACCGAAACCCTGTCTGTATGTTTTTTCGGCTCCGAGGTGGCTTTTTTCTTTTTTGGAGTCGAAACCTCTCGGCGTCGATCTTCGTCGGTGCCGCTGTCTCGGCGTCGAGCCGTTTCTACACCGCTATCTCGGTGTCGTTGCTTTTCTCCAGCACTTTCTCGATCCCGAGAAGGCTGCGTGCCGGTGTCTCGACCGGAGTCGGACGATCTCGGCACTGTTTGGGCCTTTTTCGGTGCCGATGGTCGGTCACCGAATTTATGGGTGGAGCCATGGCCTGGTGGCAGTGGCGTCCCCTGGGCCTTGTCACTTTTCTTATGTGTTGTTTTCGACGTCTTACTCACGGTTCTTTGATCGTCGAATTCCTCGGAGTCCAATTCGTGGATCGAAAAGGTTTCTTCTTCCTCTTGTTCCTCGAACTCTCGGTGCGCTGTCGGCGTGGACGCCATCTGAAGTCTCCTGGCTCGACGGTCACGGAGTGTCTTTCGGGACCGGAACGCGCGACAGGCCTCGCAAGTCTCCTCACTGTGCTCAGGTGACAGGCACAGGTTACAGACCAAATGTTGGTCTGTATACGGGTATTTGTTGTGGCATTTGGGACAAAAACGGAACGGGGTCCGTTCCATCGGCGTTGTTCTACACGCGGTCGGGCCGACCAGGCCCCGACGGGGGATCGAAAGCTACCCCGAAGGGCACCGGAGCGCGTCGACCTTCGATGCGGTGTTGAATCTAACTACGCCGATCCCGAACGCAACAATACCGACGAAAATCTTCCGAAATTTACTAACTTTCCGTTCCGAAACTCAGAGCGACAGGAACACGTCCGAACCCGATGGCGGAAAGAAAACAATCGAAGATGGAGTCGACGCCCATGCGCAATGGAGACAGAAGGAGGAGTTACTCGGTCCCGTGACTCGAAAGACTTCTTCGAAGAAAAACAACTTGTAACACTCCGACCCAACACCAGATGGCGAGCTATGCAGAACATGTGTATCTACAGCGACAGATGCCATCGAACACATGGTTTAGGCAACGGGAGAGACCAACTGAACCTGGAGAGCCTAAAGCAAATAAAGCCAGCAAATAGAAAGCCAAAATGGAAAATGTTACTTACCCAGTAAGCATCTATTTTTGGCATGTAGTGCTGTAGAGTCACATGCTCTGCATACTTGTGCCATCTGTTGGGTCCAGAAGGTTGCAAGTTGTTTTTCTTCAAAAAGTCTTTCGAGTCACGAGGTATGACTCCCCCTTATGCTGGTAATGCACATGGGCTTTGACTCCTTTCTTAGATTGTTTTCCTGCAGGCAGATAATAACGGAGTGTAGTGTAAGATGGAAATGTCCATGCAAATGAATGTATGAATAACTGTGAAGAGACTGCAACAAACACAGGTGTCCAGGAAGTAGGGTGGGGCAAATGAATCTACAGTACTACATGCAACAAACAGACGGCTTACTAGGTAAGTAACATTTTCCATTTGATGGCATGTGTGGCTGTAGATACACATGCTCTGCATAGACTGTAAAGCAGTGTCTCTCAGAAGTGGTGGTTAACCTGTGGGTGTTGCAGTGGTTTGGAAAAGTGTACGTAGCACTGTCTGTCCTACATTAGCTTGCTGGCGTGCTATGACATCCACACAATAATGCTTGGTGAAGGTGTGTGGTGTGTGGTGTGGACCATGTTTGCTAAAAAGGCCATGGTTGGTCCTTTTTTACGAGTGGAGTGCGCTCTAGGAGAAATAGATAATGGTCTTTTGGCTTTAGCATAACAGGTCTGGATACATTTAACAATCCCCCTGGTTTTGCTGGCTTTAGATACAGGGTTGCCTTTGTGTGGTAATGAGAAAGCAACAAAAATCTGTTTAGTCTTTCTAAAACTTTTAGTTTTATCAATGTAGAACATAAGTCCTTTAATGACTAACGTTTGAATACCGAGAGTGGGAGAGTTATCCCGAACGGAAGAGTCCAAAAAGACGGCATCGACCCGAGCTCAGCGAAACATGGCGGACCTGAAAGAAAACAATCCAATAATGGAGTTGATGCCCATGCGCATTACCAGCAAGAGGAGGAGTCACTATACATTGTGACTCTGAAGACTTTTCAAAGAAAAACAACTTGCAGCCTTCCGGACCCAAAAATAGATGGCAGAAATATGCAGAGCATGTGTATCTACAGCTACATATGCCATCAAACATGTGAGTTACAAACCACAAAGCCAATGCTAATCAAAGGATGGAATGTATTCCTAGGTCATCTTTCTGAATGTCCCCTAGATGTATTTAGCAAACCAGACAACTGCCCTGTCTAGTAGGCTGTGACATAAAATGGATTAAGTGAAGCACTGCCCTAAATTGAGGCACTTTAAAAAGCTACATTCTTTGTGATTGAAAAGGCACACCTGTACAAAATGTTTATGTTGCTTAGTGGCAACCTGGCCTGAAGCATGTGACTGAACTTGCTTGTCTGGGAAGACTATGGAAGTCTGGTTTCAGACTAGTGTACTCTTTAAACAGACATATCCTTCGTATATGCAGAGAAGAGGCACATCCTACAAACACATGCAGTCACATAGACTGCTTTAATATCCTGTGCCATTTATTTGCTACTATAAAAGGAAGCACCAAACTGTAAAACAGATTGCTTTACTAGTCTGAGACATTTGTTTGGTGCTGTAAAAGGAAGCGCTGAATTCTAAAACAATGTAATGCAACAACAAACAAACCTATAGGATGGAAGTTAAAGGCAACCCAAAGGTGTAACATTGAAGAGGAAATGATGAAAAATGAAAAAAGTACCCTGAATCACAGCATGCACAGTGGAAGGGCAGTGGAAGGATACTAAGCAAATGAAATCAATTAGTAATTGGTCCACGCTCTGGAAAATAAAAGAAACTGATGTGATGTATATGGTGACCAATTAGGATACAGCTAAAAAGAAAGACAATTAAGCCAGCAAACGGTAAGCAATGGGCAGGCTCTAAGCATTTTACTGTATACAATACCCCTCACAGCACCAGCACATGCGTCCTTTTAGGCGAGACTTAAAAAGTGGGATTGGATAGTCTTCACACCAATCACAAGCTATTTAACTTCAATGGTTTTCTTTCAAAAGAACACTTAAAAATGTAACATTCTTGCTGACAGCATTTCCCAATATATGGGCGACAGCGAGACGATTTTTGTGGGTTGCCAAAGTCCAGGCAATAAATAAAGATGCCTTTAAATTCTGTATTTATCGTATTACATTTGCTGTGCTTCAAAGACAGAGGTTAGATGTCAGGCTGTGTCTTCTGCTGCTTATTTATTAACACGGAAACAGGTGTTTACAAACTCCTCTCACTTTGCTGTCAGAGAAAGAAAAATAATGGTAATTATGTGACAATCATGCTTGGGTACATGAAGTGTCAAAGGAAAGCTGGAGAATTTCATTTTTTCCTAGCACATAGCGACATGTAAATACCTGTCAAAGAACTATAAACATTCAGCATTTAATATAACAAAATAAAGCACATTTGTTTGTAATTCTGAAGTGTGATGGAAACAACGATTTTAGTAGGATCAGAACAAAGGAAGGCACTTTACTTGGTGATGCACATATAATATCTATTTTCTGAAACCAAGTTTTCACACATTATCCTAAGTGTGCAATGTAATTCTCTCTATAAAACTGTATGTCTGTGCAAATGTAGTCACCATTTCAATGGGAAATGTGTTGTCTGCATATAATACACTACCACACGATGCTTTATTGCATTAAAAAAATCGCCCACCTTATATCTATTAAAGCAAGGTGAGATGTGAAAGTTTGTTGCACCAAAAATTGGGTCGTGGCTCTAAAACGTTTGGAATGCAATAGTCTAGCACTTTTTTCAAAGTTCTTGAAGTCGGCAGACTGGATGGTTCTTGATAGATTTACAGACATTATATTTTCATATTCCAGAGAAGCCCCTCTAGAGGAAAATGTCCATGATTCTGGCAGTGTGAGCACATTGTCAGCAAAAAGTTGAATCACTTTCCCTTAACTTATCACCAAGAGTGTTCTCCAAAATTAGAAGAGCAATAACGGCTCATGTAAGAAAACAAGGATTACATTTTGTACCCTCACCTAGATGTCTGGTTTATCAAAGCATTACTTTCTTACGAATTTCTGGATCGTATTAACAAAATCTTCGAAACTCTTTCAAAAGGGCTTCTCTGTACACATAAACCACCAGGAACCCAAAACAGCTTTTTTGGTTTTGAAGCCTTCCTTCGACAACAGCAAAGTACACATTTACAAAGACACTACAACAGTTGGGAATAGGGGATGATCTGGCTCAACTAGCCTTGTTTGTGGCCCAGGGAAACTCAAATTGCCAAATTATGCCTCATTAATGGAGAAAGGATAATCCTCTTTGGGAGAAGACCTTCCCCTACACTACAAAAGGAAATTCCCTAGCAGTTTACTAACTTTTTATCTAATTGGTAAAGTAATAGTCAAATTTCCTAAAACCAGATTATTAGAGTGAGAAGGTGAAACAAAATGTTTTTGGGGGATTTTGATTGAGTACAGTTAACCCAAGCTCCTCACTGGCCTCTCCGCCTCTAAGAGAAGATCTTCTGTCTCAAGGGTCAGGGACAATCCTTCACCATTCCACACAATCACTGAACCTCAGTGCTTAATTCTTGAATCTTTAGTCTATAGCCACTTAAACATTTCAGAGGAAAAATTACATTTTATTCAAGTGGTGCAACAGGATAGCAATAGGAAAGAGAACAAACGTAGGTGCATGCAGTTCTGTTACTGGGCTATGAACACATCAACTCTGTCACTTGCTTGACCATTTCGATTGTTTCATTTGTTTCTCCTTTGGTTATGTTTTTTAAAGAAAACTCTTGTATCCAAGTAGATTTCTTTAAAACTTGTGTGGCTGTAATGGAGTCCAATAGGAGAACACCATTCCAGCTAATTTATCTCTAAAATGAGGTAAATGAGGTAGTGAAGAGAAATTTGAAAGTGTAGTTTGTTCCCACACTGTAACAAATCTTCCCCTTTGTCGGGTCTTATTGCAGTCCTGGAAATTGATCTTCACAACCTTTATTGAGCCTAAGGCTGCAGTGGGTATTAAACTAGTAACCACGAAAAATTATTTTTTTTGTTGCTCATAACATCAGCTCTCAGAGTAAGCAAGTTCTGGACTCTGATGGCCGCAGCCACACCGCTATCTTGATGAGGGGTAAAGTAGACATAAAACCCATCATTTTTCGTATGAAAAGATTGTCTTTGAGTAACATTTACAGCAGGAATTGTTTTCTCTACCTTATTTCAAAGCCTGGTTCTAATGGCGAAAGAACTTTACAAACTCTGATAATCATGGATAGAGTTCCCAAGAGACTATGGGGCATAGTTATACTCTGCGCCAGATTTGTGTCACTTCTTTACACAAATCAAGCGCAATCTTAACTCCATATTTATATTTTGGCGCTAGAGATGTCTAGCACCAAAATATTGGAGTTAAAGTCATTTTTGCCTGCGGAAAACGACCTTGCGTCAATGAGATGCAAGGTAGGCATTCCCGGGCAGAAAACAACTCTAAGGCCCAGGCGCCTTATTTATCCTCCCGTGCAAAAATCACGCACGGGAGGAGGAGGGCCTTAAACAATGACGCTAAGCCTGCTTAGCACCATTATTTATGGCCTGAATATGGGCAGGCGTTAGGGGACCTGTGGGCCTTTTTCCATGGTCAGAGACCACAGAAACAGCCCACTTGTGCCCTTTCCTGCCCCCAGGAACACCCCCAACCACCCGCACCCACACCCACACCTGGAGGACACCTAAGGAGGGGGAACCCATCCCAGGTAAGTGCAGGTTAGTATTTTTTTTTTTTTTCAAAGTGCCATATGGGGGCCTAACTTGGGCCCCCCCTACATGGCACTGTGCCCAATGGCCATGCCCAGGGGACATAAGTTCCCTGGGCATGGCCATTGTGCTGGGGGGCATGACTCCTGTCTTAACTGAGACAGGAGTCATGTCCACAGGTTTTTAACGTCAAAAAATGATGCTAGTCTGGGCAGAGGCATTTCTTTTGCCTCCGCCCGTACTAGCGTCATCCTCGGACGCTACACCCTCTGTTCCCCCTATGCCTCCCACACCCGGCTAGCGTCCTTTTCTATGATGCTAGCCGGACCTTACCACTGGCTAGCGTCATACCATAAATATGATGCCCGGCCGGCGTCTGGGTATGGCACTAGGTGACGGTAAACTTTTTGACAAAGCATCAAAAAGTATAAATCAGGGCCTAATAGTCGTGAGCATTTTTAATAAAACCTTTGTTTGACTGAGGTAAAAACTAGAGTTTGCTTTGTATCATCATTAGGCAAAATTAAGCAAAGTTCTTTCATCCTTGGAAGCTCAGCAGGTAAAGAGATTGGCTGATTCAAATGGTGCTCAGAAAGAACAGGCTCAGTGACTAAGACTGCAGTAGTTACTATAGTAAATAACATTTGCTGTTTCCATCGTTACACTGTTAACTTGATTTGAGACATATGAATCCTTGTCCGGCAGTGAGTCATTTTGTGGAAGGACTAGAGTAAGGAAGCTGCATCGAAAAACACTGATCCCTCTACATGATGGTTTGACGATACTGCCTTTTACCTCAAGTGTAATAGGAATTGGAAAGTTGAAGGAACAAAACGAGAGCAATTCATAGCAGAACAGCCTACACCACCCAAAGCTTGTGGGAAGACAACATAGCAATTTACCACCAAGAACAGAGCAAAACGGAAGTTCTTTCTAATTCCTTATTTTTACCATAAAGGGAAAACAAATACACAAAAAGATCAACAAAGGAAGAAACCGGTTCTGGCATGGTAGCAAATAGAATTATTCACCATTTTCGTCTTACCCAGCCAAAGTGTATGTAATTTAAAGAAACTCACGATGCAGAACGAATGCTAGTCTTATGGTGGATGTCATTCCAGGTCACAGTATTTTTCTCCCCTGTGGTCCGCGACTCTCCAATTGTAAAAGTTAACTTCTGATGGAAAGCTTTATAGAGCATCCTCAACACCTCCCGGCCCTCTGGGTTATCGGGGAGGTAGGCATGCCTGGTTGTGCCAGTGTACCGCTGGCCAGGGTTTGGGTGATTATCCTGTGAGGAATAATAGGCAAATGTAACAACGGGTGAATGCCATAATATGCCATCAAATTACACTGTAGAATTTCGACAGTACTGGCGTATCTGCAGAGTTGTTGTTTTTCAATAAAGTTTTATCGCATTTTTTACATTGGTATACATAACCATGCGGGTCAACAACGACATAACAAGCAAAATTATGACGCTGGTCGTACATTCGTGTTGTTTTGGTTACATCTAATTGAGTTTGAAAGCAAGGGTTCCCAAATGGCCCGTTTCTAGTGCATTTTGATAACGTCCCCATCCCTCCACCAACCTCCCCACCCAACCCCTTCCTCATCGCAGCATCTAGGCCCATATTTATACTTTTTTAGCGCCGCATTTGCGCCACTTTTTGACACAAAAGTGGTGCAAACTTACAAAATACAATTGTATTTTGTAAGTTTGCGCCGCCTTTGCGTAAAAAAATGACGCAAATGTGGCGCTAAAAAAGTATAAATATGGGCCCTAATGTCTATCCTGTGTGTCTTCTGCACAGTGGTGAGTCACTACTCAATCCAGATCATAGGAGTGTGCAGGCCACGAGATCTTGTATTTGTAGTCATCTAATCTCCGCCTACACCTGGGTCATGAGTAGATATCAGGGAGCTGTCAGGGGAATCGGGTTCAGGTTCTTTCAGTGAGTCTACTAAGGTGTCCCACGCCCTGGCCTTGTCCATCGAGAAGAGACTCCTTTTTGCCTCCTGAAACAGGACTGCCCTCTCGCATCCCGCACACAATATGAAGGCTTCTCTCCACTTGCCCAACCCGGGGCCCCCCAGCAGCCTTCCTTTGCATCGTAATCACACGTCTTGCGTGGATCAAGGCTAGGTCTACGAATTTAGTGGTCACTAAAGTGCAGTGTTGCAGGTGCACAGTAATGGAGATTCGTAGGCAGTAATTGATATATATATATATATATATATATATATATATATATATATATATATATATATATATGGAAAATGTCACTTACCCAGTGTACATCTGTTCGTGGCATGAGACGCTGCAGATTCACATGCTGTGCATATCCCGCCAACTAGTGTTGGGCTCGGAGTGTTACAAGTTGTTTTTCTTCGAAGAAGTCTTTTCGAGTCGCGAGATCGAGGGACTCCTCCCATTTCGGCTCCATTGCGCATGGGCGTCGACTCCATCTTAGATTGTTTTCCCCGCAGAGGGTGAGGTAGGAGTTGTGTATATAGTAATAATGCCCATGCAATGTAGTAAGTATGTATGTACATAATGTGCTTAAAAGCGTTATATTTACAATTTTTCAAATGTACAAGTTTAATTTCAGTCAACTTAAAACGGCCATAGGCTCCCGGGGAGGTGGGAGGGCGCATGTGAATCTGCAGCGTCTCATGCCATGAACAGATGTACACTGGGTAAGTGACATTTTCCGTTCGATGGCATGTGTAGCTGCAGATACACATGCTATGCATAGACTAGTAAGCAGTTATCTCCCCCAAAGCGGTGGTTTAGCCTGTAGGAGTTGAAGTTGTCTGAAATAATGTTCTTAGTACTGCTTGTCCTACTGTGGCTTGTTGTGTTGCATGTGCCACTGGCATGGGCACTGCAGGGGCCCCCTAATAGGGCCCCAACAAGATTTTCAGTGTCTGCATAGCAGACACTGAAAATCGCGACGGGTGCAACTGCACCTGTCGCACCCCAGCAAATCCGCCGGCTTCATTCGGAACCGGCTTCATCTTTGCTGGGGCTTTCCCGCTGGGCCAGCAGGCGATCTTTTGAAGATCGCCCGCCGGCCCAGCGGGAAAGTCAAAATGCTCCCCGCTGTCATTTGACCGCGGGGTGGTGTTTGGGCGGTTTCCGCCCGGCGGGCGGCGCCCACCGCCCGCCGGGGTCGGAATGACCCCCTTAGTGTTCTGAGATCTAATATAGGTCTTAGAGTTTTGTCCTTTTTGGGTATGATAAAGTACAGGGAGTAAAACCCTGTCCCTTTTTGATGACTGGGTACTAGTTCTATTGCCTCTTTTTGTAACAACGCTTGGACTTCTATCTGTAATAGATCCATGTGTTGTTTGGACATGTTGTGTGTTTTTGGTGGCACATTTGGTGGTAATTGTAGGAATTCTATGCAATAGCCATGTTGGATGATGGCTAGGACCCACGAGTCCGTTGTTATTTCCTCCCAATTTTGGTAAAAATCTGTTATTCTCCCCCCCACTGGTGTTACGTGTTGGGGATTTGTGACACTGAAGTCACTGTTTGTTTTGAGGGGTCTTGGGACTTTGGAACTTCCCTCTAGTCTTAGGGAACTGTCCCCCTCTGTACTGTCCCCGAAAGCCTCCTCTCTGATACTGGCTCTGGTATGTGGGCCTGGTTTGTGAAGTTGAGGGTTCTGTTGTTTGAGCCCGAAACCCCCCTCTAAATTGTGTCTTCCTAAAAGTGCCTCTGCTCTGTGGGGAGTAGAGTGCGCCCATGGCCTTGGCCGTATCTGTATCTTTTTTCAACTTCTCGATAGCAGTGTCCACTTCCGGGCCAAACAACTGCTGTCCATTAAAAGGCATATTAAGCACAGCCTGTTGGATTTCGGGCTTGAATCCTGAGGTGCGCAGCCATGCATGTCTCCGAATTGTCACCGCTGTATTTACCGTTCTTGCAGCTGTGTCTGCTGCGTCCATTGCTGAACGTATCTGGTTATTTGAGATACTTTGGCCTTCTTCTACCACCTGTTTTGCACGTTTTTGGAATTCTTTGGGCAGATGTTCAATAAAGTGTTGCATTTCGTCCCCGTGGGCTCTGTCATATCTTGACAGCAAAGCCTGTGAATTCGCAATGCGCCATTGATTGGCTGCATGTGCTGCCACTCTTTTTCCCGCTGCGTCGAACTTGCGACTTTCTTTATCGGGTGGTGGTGCATCCCCGGAGGTGTGTGAATTCGCCCTTTTCCTTGCTGCGCCAACTACTACAGAGTCCGGTGTCAGTTGCTGCGTAATGTACATAGGGTCTGTTGGTGGAGGCTTGTACTTTTTCTCCACCCTAGGAGTAATAGCCCTGCCTTTCACGGGTTCTTGAAATATTTCCTTTGCATGCTTTAACATTCCCGGTAGCATTGGAAGACTCTGGTACTGACTATGTGTGGATGACAGAGTATTAAATAAAAAGTCATCCTCGATTGGTTCAGCGTGCAGTGTGACGTTGTGAAAGGCAGCTGCTCTGGACACCACCTGCGTGTAAGCAGTACTGTCTTCAGGTGGTGATGGTCTTGCTGGGTGACAGTCAGGACTGTTATCTGACACAGGCGCATCATAAAGATCCCATACATCTGGGTCATCTTGGCTCATGCTTGTGTGTGTTGGAGACTGCACCATTGGTGGGCTAGCGACTGGTGACGATTGCGGTGAGCGTTGAGGTGATGGTGGCGGAGTTACTTGTTTTGCCACCTTTGCTTGTGGTGGTTTATCCTTCTCTTGGAAAGCCAGTTTCCATTTCATCCTTATAGGAGGGAGAGTTCTTATCTTCCCTGTCTCCTTTTGGATATGAAGCCTTCTCTGTGTATAATCTGGCTCCCCTGCCTCTAGTTCCTGTCTGAATCTATGGCTTTGCATTTGTGTGGAAAGCCCTTGCTCCTCAGTGTATGAGCTTGTTTTCGGCTCCGAAGCCGGATGTTTCGGGATCGAAACCTTTTCCACCATCTTTTTCGGCTCCGAAGCCACTTTTTTGTGTTTCGGTGTTCTGATCTCTCGGTGCCGAGTAGTCTCGGTGCCGGTATCTCGATGTCGAGATTGTTCTGACCCGGTGTCTCGGGGTTGAGTCTTTTCTGTGCCGGTATCTCGACCGGAGTCGGATGACTTCGACACATGCGTGCCCTTTTTCGGTGCCGATGGACAGTCACCGAGTTTTTGGGTTAAGCCATGCTCTGCCGGCGGTGGCGTCCCCTGGGCTCTGATGAATTTTCCGTGAGTTTTGGCTGGGGCGGTTTTACTCACGGTTTTCGGTGTCTGTTCTGTTTCGGCCTCGTCCGAGTCAGCAATGGAGAAGGTTTCTTCTTCCTCCAAGTCTTGGTGTCCTGACGGCGCCGACGCCATTTGAAGTCTTCTCGCTATCTGGTCCCTCAGCGTTTTCCTCGATCGAAACGCTCGACAGGCCTCACAGGTATCCTCTTTGTGTTCTGGAGACAAACACAAGTTACAGACCAAGGTGGTGATTCCTAGCGCCCGCCAAGCGGGAACCGCCAGAAGACCGTAACACGGTCAAAAGACCGCGGCGGTCATTCTGGCTTTCCCGCTGGGCGGGCGGGCGACCGCCAAAAGGCCGCCCGCCCGCCCAGCGGGAAACCCACAGCAACGATGAAGCCGGCTCCGAATGGAGCCGGCGGAGTTGCTTTTGTGCGACGGGTGCAGTTGCACCCGTCGCGATTTCCAGTGTCTGCTATGCAGACACTGGAAATCAATGTGGGGCCCTGTTAGGGGGCCCCTGCAGTGCCCATGCCATTGGCATGGGCACTGCAGGGGCCCCCAGGGGCCCCACGACACCCGTTCCCGCCAGCCTGGTTCTGGCGGTCGAAACCGCCAGAACCAGGCTGGCGGGAAGGGGGTCAGAATCCCCATGGTGGCGCTGCCTGCAGCGCCGCCATGGGGGATTCTGCAGGCCAGGGGAAAACCGGCGGGAAACCGCCGGTTTCCCGGGCCTGGGTGCACCGCCAGCCTGTTGGCGGTGCATCCGCGGTCCCCTACCCTGGCGGTCTCGGACCGCCAGGGTAGGAATGACCCCCCAAATGTTGATCTGTGTAAGGATACTTGTTGTGGCATTTGGGGCAGAAGCGGAATGGGGTCCGTTCCATTAGTCTTGTCGACGCACGTGGTTGGGCCGACCAGGCCCCGCCGGGGAACCGAAACCCCGAAGGGCCACCGGGGCTCTTCAAAATTCGGTGTAGATCTGTGTTAACTAACCCGATACCGAACGCAAACAATACCGTAGAAGTTTTCCGATATCTAACTAATTTTCCGAACCGAAACACGGAGCGTAGAGGAACACGTCCGAACCCGATAGCGGAAAGAAAACAATCTAAGATGGAGTCGACGCCCATGCGCAATGGAGCCGAAATGGGAGGAGTTCCTCGATCTCGCGACTCGAAAAGACTTCTTCGAAGAAAAACAACTTGTAACACTCCGAGCCCAACACTAGATGGCAGGATATGCACAGCATGTGTATCTGCAGCTACACATGCCATCGAACATATATATATATATATTGGAATTTATTGATGTTTTTGTTGTCTGTCAAATTACGATTCTATAGTTTTCCTTCTTGCTCTTTGGGATTTTCTTCTGTTGTCTTTCTTGTCTGTTTCCTCATGGGGTCTTTATCCTGTTCATTCTTCTTTTTCGCAGGGGATGACTCATGAGGCGCATGGGGAGACAAAGAAACAAATATAGGAGAGTGTTGGTGAAAAAAAAAAGGTACGTCTGGACACTGTTTTCTTTCCTTCTCTTTCCCTTTTTTTTCTTTTATCTGTCTCAATCTCTTCTCTATCTTTGTTTTCCTTTCCTTTTATCTGTCTAGGTCTCTTCTCTATTTTTGTTTTCTTTTCCCTTTTTTTTATCCTTTCCGTTCTCTTGTGCTTGCTGTTCCTGTCGTCTTTCCCTTTCTGTACTATTTCTGTGTTGTCTTCCCTTCCGCCTTCTTCTTTTCAGGTAGTTTTGGTGTAACAATAAAAATAGAAACCAAACAAATTAATGCTTTTTCTCCTATTTCTCTTCTTGTCTTTGCCTTTTGATGGCCTGCCCCCTTAGTTCTCAATGTATCTCAAAATTATACCCTTGAACATGTGTTTAACTCCGATTTAGCAACACAATGAACAAAAAGAAAAATCAATCATAACACGCTCGTTGTTCTACTTTATACACGCTGCCACAACTCGAAGTGCAATCACTCTGTCTTCCTTTTCCAGCAGAAAAAAAAAACGAAAACAAATAAGGCATCGGCAGTACAAAAAAAACAATAATAATACATAAGCCCAGAACTTTGTAGTTGATGTTTTTCCTCCTCCTCCCACCAATCCCGATTTTATTTCTACCTGTGCCCTGCTTACAGGACCATACCTGATGAGGCCACGCTCTCCCCAGAGCGTGGCCGGTTATAATGTCTCTTTGCCTCCTGGTCGTTCCGTTGTTTCTCCGGTCCACCATCGCGCTGCTGGTTCCTTCGCTCCCTCAGGTCCGGCGTCTTCTCCTTTCCTCCGTCCCCGGCTGATCCGTCCATCGTGGGAAGCCACCCTGACCCCTCCTCTTCTTCCTCTTTAAACGCCCCTCCTTCCTCCACCTCTAGATCCTGATTGGATCTGAGGATTTGTCCATCTGGGTTACTCTCTCCAGCCGCGAAGACGGCTCCGGGGCACTGTTAGGCCAGTTTTCTGATAGCCGGCCCAGCACAGGCAGATTTAAGGAAAGTGGTGCTGCACCCAGTGTAGCGACACTTTCCTTGCGTCCCTTGGTGACCCCCCTACCTCTACCATGTGTGTGCCATATTTAAAATACGGTGCACAGTGGCGCAGGGTAGGGGGCAATAGCATCATTTTTATGGTCGAGCCTGCGTTGCATGCGCTCGCGCATGCGTATCGCAGCAAGACGCTTTTGTATTTAGAAAAGGGCTCGGAGCCCTGTCAACTTCACGTCAGTGTTTTTTATTGGCTCGTGGGCTTGCCTAATAAAATCTGCTTGCTTTCATTAGTCGGAGGCACGCATAGGTCATGCCTTTTCCGGTGGCTAGCCCTCCTCGAGCGCAGCGACCAAGTACAGAAAACATGCGAGGCTCGCTGTTTTCCATCGGGCTCGTGGACTTCTTTTTCTCTAATTTACGAGTGCGATCTCGCTTGGCAGAAGTCGAGCGCTTTACATAGTTAATTTCACTTTTTCGGGTTGTGTACACAAATGCACTTTTGCCCGATAGGTGAAAAGTCGGGTTAGGAGTTTACAACGCGATCAGCTCTAACATGAGCAAACGCGAGACCCGTTGCATTGTAAATGCTTGTTTGTGATGCTATTGATGTGCTCTGCAGGAGTAATGCCAAAATGTTGGTGCTACTCCTGAGTACATAGGGGCCCATTATACATAATGGTATGCCCTCTTTTAACGCCTGTGCCATTTTTTCAGCCACCCTAACGGGGAACGCCCCCCTAGCACACATTATGCCTGACGTAGGCATAATGTAGCGCAAGGGTTTGAAAAGTGGCGCAAGGCAAGCATTGCACCACTTTGTAAATATGGCGCGTGTGAAATGCCACCTTAACGCCACATTTGCGTAAAAATAAATGCCGCAAATGTTGCACAGGGGGCTTATAAATATGCCCCTTTGTGATTGGCTGGCTGTGGAAATCCCTCCAGCAGACAAGCCAGAGGGGTGCGGGGAATAGTCCACTCTGTAGCCTCCTTAATGCACTCTACCACCCCCTCCCAAAATTAAAGTAGAGCAGGACAGGCCAAGACCGGCCCATACCATGTGGACCTTCTCAACAACACTTTCTCTGCATCTGGGGGTGGTTGCAAGTGGCACTCCAAATGTCTGCATAATTTTTTTATTTTTTTGCGGTTTTATAAAGCACAAACTCAACCCAAAGGTATTGGGGTGCTTTACATGAGCACCAATTACGTTACACAAGGACACAGATATTTTTGGTAGGCACAGAGAGATTAAGTGATTTACCCAGAATCACACGAAGATGAGCCTGTCGAGATTCGAATCAAGTTGTCCAGCTCCAAGAGCGGCAGTTTGGGCTGTTAAGCCACATCATCTATCCGTTGGGAGAGGATTACATAGGGTAAGGTATGCCCTGTGTAGTAGAAATGTATGTGTAGGCAGAGTTTGGGGGGCAGGGGGATGAGTAGTGTGAACGTTGTGACTACATCTCCACCTAGTGGTCAGTCACAAAATGACACCGAGGTTGTGCAGGGAGAGAGCAGGCAGATGAAACTGGTGCGACACGAATATCCAGCGGGCAGTGGTGGCCCGTCCTTTACGGCAGAGGGGCCACGCGCCCCACCTTTTGCCCCTCATGATTAGTGTCTGTCAGGCTGAACAAAGGCCAGCCTGACAGACACACTTCATTTTCAGCTCAGACAGCCAGGAGTGTGACATGCGCGATTTGCGCAGACTCCTGGCTGCCGGAGCTGAACTTTGCTGGGCTGAGGAGGTCACAGCTCCTATGGGCGTGACCTCCTCGGCTCAGCAAAGGTGCCTCGCGGCCCTCCCCTGGGTGACGAGGAAAGCGTCACCCCTTGACTTCTACCTGGGCGCTTCAGGTTTAAATCAATCAGTGGCACTTCGTCACAGAGTGGGGTGGGGTCAGCAGTCTCACTGACCCCATCCCACTCTGTGAGGAGGCTGGGACTGCTGCCTTCCCTCATTGGTTGACCTGGCAGCAGTCCCAAACCTCCTGGGACCTGGAGGCTGAAGGTAAGTGTGTGTGTGTGTGTGATGTTTTAAATTGAATATTTGGTGCACGTGTGCATGTTTGAGTGTTATGAGTGTTGTTAATGGATGTCCGTGCGTATGTGTGTGAAAGAATTAGTGTGTGTGATCTTTTAAAATGAATGTTTGGTGCATGCTTGCATGTTTGAATGTTATGAGTGTTAATGGATGTGCGTGCATGTGTGAAAGAATGAGTGTGTGTGATGTTTTAAAATGAATGTTTGGTGCGTGCGTGCATGTTTGAATGGTATGCGTGTTGTTAATGGATGTGTGTGTGCGTGCGTGCGTGTCTGTGTGTGAAAGAATGAGTGTGTGTGCTTCCCGCCTGCCCACCCCCCTCCCTCCTAAAGCCAGACGCCACTGCCAGCGGGCAGCATATGGAATTGATTGAAATGCTAAAGGGTTTTGCAGTCAGTCTGCCTCCTCAGATCAAAGTGATTGTGCTTCTTTGGATTATCCTGAATGTTTCCTTGTATGTGCTAAAGGTAAAATGAAAGTGTTCATACACACTGGATATATGCACATTGAAATTCTACATCTTTATTCTTTTTCAGACGGGAATGCAGACTGTATGGGGATTGAAAGCTTATGTGCTGAAATAATAGATATTGTTTGCTGGCTGAAAACTCCAAGATTTATGAGTGGTGCTATTGTTGGACCTCATCTGGGCACAGCACTGAGTGGGCGGTATTTTACACCATGAACACTGGCACAACACTTTGGAGGACGCTGAGAACTTGCGTAAGCAGGGGAGCACTAACGAGTTTGGCTCAAGATGACCTGTTAATTCCTGTACTTTCAACCCCCCTCCTGCATTAAATTTATTAAATGTCCACCCTATCTCATATTTTTTTACCTTCTTCAATGTCATTCTGCTATGAGCCTATTGTATAAATCAGCATGATCAGAGAAACCTGAATTCTCCAGCGTTGGATCTATTATAGATTCACATGCTTGAATCACTGCACACCATCAGGCTGACAACCCTTGTTAGCAAAGCAATGTACACTGCACCCAATAATACTGAACACAGTCCACAGCCTACACACAACCAGTCCACTAATTTGTGTGACCCAAAGTTCATCTAACCAGAGTCTAGAACGACCATCTCTTCCTCTGACAGCGGCTTTCATCTGGCAGATTTCACACCACACGTTCAGTAATATAGAATCCTATGGAGCTCTGTCTCCATTCAGCCATTTCAAAAGGTTTTTTTTCTACTCCACTTTGAATTTTTCAGTTTCAGCTCCACTTTAATTGTGAGGTGATCTGTATTTATTTCCAAGCATATCAGAAGCTTCTGAAGGAAATCTCTCTTCAAGGTGTGTATTGTCTATGGCAAGAGGAAGTTAAAATGAATGTCCCTTACACTGTCAGGTCTCAAACAATTCTGCCATAGGAGCAGTCAAAATAAACTCCTAATGCTTCTCTCCCTTTACAAACACCTGACTACGTGCTGGGAGAGAAATGTCCCTTGCATGGTAATGGATGTGCACCCCTGCATTGAGTGCCTTAACTATAATGATGTCTGGATCCCTGGTGCTGATGTTTTGTTGCAATGAGTGAACAGGGACCATATGTGTGTGCCATAACATAGGCCTGTCTCAGGAGGGGAGGTCAAAGTGCTGCTCTCATAATGGGGAAAGGCTACTGCCTTTTCCAAAAGCTAAGTAGCATGACCACAGTGGTGGCAGTATACCGTAAGTAATCAGTAGAATTGAACAAGCCTTTTTTACCTGTGTCACTAGAGAGATGCCTATATGCCCACTCATGTAAGGTTCTGCTGCTGTGTGTTTAACTCACATTTGGCCAACATGAAGTGAGTGTGTAGTACTGTGTAGCAAGTGTGCGATTTATGCATGTGCTGGGTGTATGTTTGCCTGTGAATGGTTCAATGCATGGAAAAGTCTGGGTTCCATTTTGGCAGAAACAGGGCTGGCTGGAGGAGCATGAGGAGGTAGAGGAATCCCCATCAGACAGCTTTGTAGATTGCTGCATTCCTGTAAACTGGGTGGAACACGCACTGGAGAAAGAAGAGGCGGGCTCTTCAGTACACCTCAAAGGGTGCCCAGGAAAGAGATGGGCCCCATAAGGGGGTCAAAACAGTAGGACTGAGGCACTGGAGTAACCGTTGCACATTATCACTGTTGCTGACATCCCAGTGTGAAGTCACTCCTGTGGCTGTGTTGTGGAGGCTATCAGATTTTCAAGTCCTGTTGTGACAGGCTGCTTACTGGAAGAAAGGCAGGGCAGAGGAGTAGGCATTTCTAAAAGAAGCAGACCCCTAACACAAACTTTAAGAACTCCGACCCTAAATCACATTTGTGTCTGGAAGGGTAGTTTGAGGCCCCCAAAAATTGTCAAGGGTTGTGGGAGGTGGGGACGCTCTACGAGACCTTTGCCTATGAAAAGGACTATGGGCTAAGACCTGCCAGTCTTCCAGCTGGGTGAGGGGATATCACCCAGGGACATTCAAGACCACCTGCCCTTGGAGCACCAGTACCTGCCTGCTTGCCAAGACCAGTGTGACCTGTGAAACACAGAAGAACATAGGCGGTAGCAAGCTCTAGATGGGGATCCTGGCAAGTGGATCCCTGTAGCGAGGTGTGAGGAGATGGCTGCTGCACCGATCGGGTCTATGCCAGTGTGCAGGTTCAAGTCAGCGACCCCCGTATGCCTTAGGGGGCTTACATGATGTTAGTCGTGGTCAGCATCACTGTCATGCTGATCCCGAGTTAGCACTTGCACCGAGTGAAGTCGGCAACCTCGTATGCCAGGTGGGACTGCCGTGAAGATTCCTGCATGGCAATCGAGCCATAGCCTATGTGCAGAGGAAAGTCGACAACCCCGTATGCCAGGTGGGGCCTCCATGAAAATTACTGCAGTGCTGACTGGGCTATCACCCCTGTGCAGAGGAAAGTTGGTGACCCTATATGCCAGGAGTGGCGACAGTGAAGATTACTGCCGTGCCGTCGACTGAGTGCAGAGGAAAATGGAAGACCCTGTATGCCAGGTGGGCCCTCTGTGAAGAACACCATCATGCAGAATGGGCCGTTGCCTGTGTGTGGAGTAGGGTCAGTGACCCCGTATGAGAGGTGATGCCTCCAGAAAGTACAAAGACCATTGCCTAGTTCAAGCTGCAATTGTGAGGAGAAGTCACTGTGGTGAGGCATGCAGCTCCAAGCCCTGACCGAGGATTGTAACGGGAGCAACATTCACCCTACCTGTGGGAAGGATCAAAGGAACTTACCATCTCACCAGAGAAAGCACCAAGGACGCCCAGTGGCTGCCCTGAATGAGCTATGAGTGCTACTCAGCAAGAGCAGCCACTGCCACTCCCCGCTGATACTCTGGTCGCACTACCCTCGTAGGAGCAGATAAGATTGATCGCAGGGCAAGAAGACCTCAGGGGAACTTCTTCTGCTGGAACACTTTTGACTTTTATCAAGAGTTGGTATGAGACTCCTTTGATTCAGAGTACTACTGGGGGTAGCCCTAATGGGGCTGGGTGTATTTTAAGTATAACTATAACTACTGAATTTCTTTGGTTTTGTGGTTGTAAAATCTAAATCTAACTATAATGTCCCTGCAACCTTTGTTTTTTTCAGTGAATTTCTAAGGTTTTATTTTAATTCTATTCCTAACTATAACATTCCTGTAACCTTTGCTTCAGTAAATTTCTACGTTTAAAAAAAAAACATAAAGTAATATTTAATACCCCATGCTGTGGGTCTGTGAGCTGCTCTATGGGTGGGTGACTGGTTGTGAGTGGTTTTGTGGGTCTGTGAGTGGGTGTGTTAGTGGGCGTGTGGGTGTGTGAGTAGCTGTGTGGGTCTGTGACTCAGTGTGTTAATGGTTTTGTGGGTCTGTGAGTGTGTGTGTGAGTGCATGTATGAGTGGCTGTGTGGGTCTGTGAGTGGGTGTGCGAGTGGTTTTATGGTTCTGTGAGTAGGTGTGTGAGATGCTGTATGGGTGTGTGAGTGGCTCTGTTGGTCTGTGAGTGGGTCTGGATCTGCACGTCTATCGTGGATTCACACAGGGGGAGGGGGCACTGATTACTGCAGAGGATCTGTGTATTCTTGCGCACCCAACAAACTTTTTTGAGGGCTATTTCTTGCCAATGAACGGTCCCTCACAGACCCCTCCATCAGTCCTACGCGGTCAGGATACCTCTATCCTGACCCCTTATCTCTTATTTGATGTTTATTCCCCCCTCTGCACTGAGCCAATAGTTAAAATGGTGGCTTCAACTTTCCTCTCAGGTTGCGACCAGCCAATCTAGGTGGATCAGCGTCCTTAAATATACATACATCTTTTTTCTTTAGTAACTTTATAACTACTGTACTGATTTACACCAAATTACAAAAAACACTCTTTCTGGACCAAGATCTAGCTTTCTGCCTTTTTTGGTGTAATTCAGGCTGTAGTTGGGTCTAAAATCCCTACTGAAAACTGCATCGGGAAACTGTTTTGTGGACCACCCACACTTTTTTCTCTACCCCCCACTAGCAGATCACTTTGAAACGTTTCAGACAGGAGCTGAAAATAGTGGCAAACTAGTTTTGAACATTTTGTGAAGATTCATCAAACAATGCCAAAGTTTTTAGCAAAACAAAAAATGCTTTTCCTATGGAAAGTGGGTCCTAACTATAACTACCTACTGGCAACCACCAGAAGGTAGTGTGTGAATATATATATTCACTTAAAAAAATAAAGGGTCAGGGACGTTATAGTTAGGTTCTGAATTTACTCGCACAAGTCCAGAGAAATTCAGCAGTTATAGTTAGAGTTATTTCAAGTAACTATAACTCGCGCCCTAAGGTTACTATAACTCGCGCCCCACAATGCACAGTTATCTAATCAATACTTTTACTGCAGATGTTACAGTGATGTCATGAGTGCTATAATTTGTGGGGTAATTAGCAGTGCATGGTGAGGGTGCGAGTTATAGTTACCTTAGGGCGCTGCTGAATTTCTCTGGTTTTGTAAAGTAAATTCACTACCTAACTAAAATGTCCCTGTAGCCTTTTTTAAAGTGAATTTCTAAGGATTTTTTAATTCTATTTCCTAACTATAACATTTTTGTAACCTATGTTTTTTTCAAAGAATGTCTATGGTTTTTTAACGTAAAGTAATTTTAATTACTATTCGTTAATCCAACCACCACTGAGCACGGCCTTTGGCTGTGCGCAGCAGAGGTTTACTGCAGGACTGGCCTGAGGCCTAGCCCCTATAGCCATGCAACCCTGCACTGTGCACGGCTGACTGGGCCACACCCTGCAGCCAAACCCTGTAACCATCCAATCCCACGCATGGCCTTGGGCTGTGTGTAGCGGGGGGTTGGCCGCAGGGGCCAGGCCCCTATAACCACCCCTCCCTGTGCCTCACACACCCTTTGGCCATGCGAGCAGGTGTCGGTCACAGGGCCTGTGGCCAACTCCCTGTAAGCACCCATAGAGGTTTTCTAAACTTTAATAAATGATATAGTTAAATTGATACACTTTAGGACAAATTGAAAAGAAAAATGTAATTGTCACAGTATATACCTTAAACGTTTGAAGTTGAAAAGAAATTAAATTAGGCAAACAACCAGAGACACACTAAGAGCTTGATTACGACCTTGGTGGAAGGGATTACTCAGTCGGAAACGTGACAGATATACCGCCAGCCGTATTACAAGTTCCATTATATCCTATAGAACTTGTAATATGGCGGACGGGATATCTGTCACATTCGTGCCAGAGTAATCCCCTCCGCCCAGGTCATAATCAAGCCCTAAGCCTGGGACCCTCAACCTTCAGTGTGAGGTTTAGACCTTAACCACTATTCCATAGATAACTCCTTAGTGTATAGTGTCCAGACATAACTTTTTCAATCGAGTCAAAGATTTTGTTGGTGAAAAAGACATAAATATTACATCACTAAGAATGTTTATCATTCAAAACACGAGTAAATAAACAGACAAACTGCATGACACACCAGGACTTGAACCTCCAACCAGCTGAGTAAGTCAAATAGCCTTACCAGTAGGCCAGAGGAGACTCTCTTCTGCTGAGCCTCAAAACATAACTATAAAATTTGCAAGCAAACATCTTGCTTGTGCACCGCTTTGAATTCATTCTGTATAGAGACAATTGTTATTGTAATAGTCTCTCCATGGAATAACTTTAAAGTGACATACAAGCAAGATTCTTACTGCCAAAGTAGAACCGCGGGAGGAGCCTGAAGACCCCTGCTGTCCTAGCCGGCTCCCCGTGTCCTGCAGGAGCCAGCATTGCTCCCGCAAGCAGGGAGCTGCTTTAAATGGCAGTTCCCTGCTTGCGGGAGCAATTTTTTCATGTTTCCCTGCATGGATATTTATGTGCAGAGAAGCAGATGAAAACTCTGTTTTCTGCAACCAGGAGCTGTTTGACAGCTCCTGCTTGCAGAAAGCAGAGTTATGTTTGCTTTTGTGTTATGGGAGATGTCAGCTCCCACCAAGCAAAAGTAAACAAATTTGTCCTGGGGGTGGGCACGCCGGGACATAGCAGGAGCTGACCCGATGGGGTGGCAGTTCCCAGGGCCATGTATGGCTCCACAAAGGAGGCCACACAGCCCCCCTCCCATGCTGTATTTGCCCCGTGGAGGTTGTGATCGTCGGGGCGAGGAGTCTGCTACAGACCCCCTTCATTCTTTTTTTTTAGCCCTAGGGGGTGGGGGTCCCTGGGGCTGCAGGGGTGGGAGGGGCCGCACCTCTCTGCATTTCATTCAATGTTTGCCCCAGGGAGGTGGTGGTCCCCAGGGCTGTAGGGGGGCCACGCACCCCCCCACACACATTTCATTCAATATTTGCCCTGGGGACTTGGCGGTCCCCAGGCCCCAGGGCTGCGGGGGGAGGGGTGCACAACCCCCGCATTTAATTCAGTGTTTTCCCCAGGGAGGTGGTGGATCCCTGAACTGCGGGGGCGCGCAGCCACTCGCATACATTTAATTCAGTGTTTGCCCCTGGGAGGGGGAGGTTCCCGGGGATGCGGGAGGGTGGTGTTTGGGGGGGCCAGCCCCTGCATTTAATTCAATGTTAGCTCCGGGTAGGTGGTGGCTCCCAGGGCTGTGGAAGAGCCACGTGGCCCCCATGCATTTTTATCTTTGATCGCCCTGGGGAGGTGGCGGTCCCTGGGGTTGATACAAGCAGTAGGAGGGGGCCCTGTGTGCCCCCCTCCTTTTTAAAGCCCCCAAACCCCAATGCCTCTGAGACCTGGCCCACTTAGGGGCAAAATAAAAGAAAAGGATGGGAGACTTGGTGGATCACCCCAAAACTTTCAAGACAGCAGCTGAACTGACCAAAGTTTACATTTTGAAAAGTCAAATCAGGATGCCCTCATGAACCTGCTCTTCCTGATGTTTTAGTGAGAGGCCGAAAGATTCCTCTAACCATCCTCATGGAAATCCCTAATCATTTGCTGACAACCTGCTGTTTTCCTCAGGTTTGGAAACATGCAATAATAAAGCAACTATTAAAAAAGCCTGCAGCGAACCCTCTCTTGGCAGAGGGCTATGGTTATGGAAAAGTATGTAAATAAACATCTGCCTAGCTTCTTAGATGGTCATGGTATTCTGCACCCTACTCAGACTGGTTTTAGAATGGGCAGCAGCACGGAGACAACGTTACTGGCTGCAACAGAGGAAATCCGATTGATTTTAGATCGAGGAGACTCGATCTTAGTGCTGCCTTTGATATGGTGTCACACCACTCCTCATTCAGAGCAGGGAGTAGGAAGATTCGGGGGACACGATTAGGTGGCTGAAAACCTTTTTAGGGGACAGGCTCCTGTTATTCTTCCATTCACCTTCTATATTCTGGGGTACCTCAGGGCTCATTGTTGAGCCCCACACTTTTTAATTTGTATGTCCAGACGTTAGCAAAGATTGTACAATCTCAAGGCCTAGCCTTGGTGTCATAAGCAGATGACACTCAAATTGTAATGGCTTTGACCCCAGAGACTAGTCGTGCATCCCTTCAGCTGAATTCTTGCCTCAGTGAGGTCACAGAATGGATGTGTAGGAGCTGTCCTAAACTCAATGGTGACAAAACTGGTGATTGGAAATAATAAATCCAATTATGTGTATTACTCACCAGGACATCCAGGAGAAAGGTCCAATTATCATCCAGAACCTACTGACCTCCTATGTCCCAGGAAAGCCCCTTTGATCAAGAACCCAGGGACTTCTGTCAGTGTCCAAGGTTAAAAGAGCACGAAGCGGGGGCAGTCCTTTGCAGGCAATGGTACGCCTTCCCACCTCCATTCGAAATCAGCAGGCTGAACACCTTTTTAGAAAACTCCTCAAAACCCACTTCTTTGAAGCATGAGTTTGCTGGGAGCCCATTCTAGCAGTCTGGAGTGGTTGTCAGTAAGCACTGGGGGCCAGGTCTTGTAGCCATGCACTATAGAAAAACCAGTTTGAATTGAATATATATACATATATATATACATATATATATATATCCCAGGCAGGTCGCTCCCCTCACCGCCACGCAGCCCCAAGTGTGACCGCTCTCGCTGCCGTGCCCTGACTGCCTGTGCCTGCCTCCTGTGACCGAGCGCCAGTGTCCTCCGATTCTGTGCCCCGAGTGCCTGTGTCCCTGGTATTGTTATTGTCATTGATTTTGTTGCCCTGATTGCTCTCCCTTACTTGTTGCCTTGCCTTGACTGTGCTCCCTTATTTCTCTGCTTCCCTCGTCTTGCCGCGTCTCCCCCTCGCCGCCCGTTTTTTCCCGCCGCCGCGTCCCGGTAGCTCTGCCCCCTTGCACGCCATTGGCCGCCCCGCTCCCACCTCCCAGCTGCTCCTCTCTCCCTCCTCCCCTCATATGGAGGCCACGCAGCGGCCGCGCCGCTGGCGCGCCGAAGGCGCGCCAAAGGCAAGCCCGTCTGCGCCCGTCCGCGCCTGGACCGCGCCCAGCGCCAGAACCCCTGGACCCCGCCGCTACCAGCCTCCCCGCCGGACCTACGACGCCGCCACCCTCCTCGCACTCAACACCAGCCGGATCCCCGGGTGCTGCCATGCCGACCCAAGACGCACCCACGGACCCTTCGCCTGCCAATCATGCAAGTTCTCCTGCATCCGGACCCGCACCGCACCCGCCAAGCCAAGCACCAGCAGCAACCACCTGAAGTGCATCCTGCTCAACACCCGCTCCATCCACAGACACGCCGTGGAACTCTGGAACCTGCTCGACACCACATCTCCAGACGTCGCCTTCCTCACAGAAACCTGGATGAACGCCTCCTCAGCGCCCGACATCGCCATCGCCATCCCGGACGGATACAAGATCACCCGGAGGGACCGCGTCAACCAGACAGGAGGAGGCATCGCCATCGTCCACAAAAACACCATCCTCATCACGACCAACTCCGACGACACCCTCACAGCTGCCGAACATCTCCACTTCCAGATTCACACCGACCCCAAGACCACACTCAGAGGCACCCTCATCTACAGACCCCCAGGACCCCGCACACAATTCAGCGAAGACATCGCAGACTTCATCAGCCCACACGCCCTCCCCTCCGCTGACTACATCCTCCTAGGGGACCTCAACTTCCACCTGGAGAACAACAACGACAACAACACCACCACCCTGCTGGACAACCTCGCCAACCTCGGACTCAAGCAACTGGTGAACACCCCCACCCACTACGCCGGACACACGCTTGACCCAGTCTTCTCCTCCAGCAAGTACATCTCCTTCAGCCACTCCACCGGATTCCACTGGACAGACCACAGCTGCGTCCACTTCAGCTTCAGAAAAACCACGACTCACCACCACCCACAACAGGCTCCCCGCAGGAGCTGGAACAAGATCACCACCGACCAGCTCTCCACATCACTGAGCCAGAACCCTCCCGCCAGCTCAGCGGACCCCAACCAAGCAGCCAACAACCTCACACAGTGGATCACCAACTGCGCTGACAACCTTGCACCTCTGAAAACCCATCCCATCAGGCCCAACAGCAAGAAAGCCTCCTGGTTCAACAACGACCTCAAGAACTCCAAGAAGAACTGCCGCACCCTCGAAAAAGCCTGGCAAAAAAACCCGACTACAGACAACATGACCGCCCTCAAGTACGCCTCCCGTAAACACCACCAGCTGATCCACACCACCAAGAAGACAGCATTCAAAGAACGACTAGACAACAACGCACACAACAGCAGGGAACTCTTCAGCATCGTCAAAGAGCTCTCCAACCCCAGCGCCGGAAACAACAACATCACCCCCTCACAAGACCTCTGCGACTCACTCGCCTCGTTCTTTCACCGCAAGATCGCCGACATACACAACAGCTTCGGCGCACAGACCACGCACCCAACCACCAAACCGACGCCCCCCAACACCACCCTCCGCGCCTGGACCCCGGTCAGCACCGAAGACACCATCCATACGATGAACACCATCCATTCCGGATCACCAACCGACCCATGCCCCCACCAAGTCTTCAACAAGGCCGACTCCGTCATCGCACCCCATCTCCGGGACATCATCAATTGCTCCTTCAACACCGCCACCTACCCGGAGAGCTGGAAGCATGCCGAACTCAACGCCCTCCTGAAGAACCCATCAGCAGACCCCACCGACCTCAAGAACTACCGCCCCATCTCGCTCCTCCCGTTTCCTGCCAAAGTCATCGAGAAGACCGTCAACAGACAGCTAGCCGCCTTCCTCGAGACTAATGGATCCCTCGACCACTCACAGTCCGGCTTCCGAGCCAACCACAGCACCGAGACCGCCCTCATCGCAGCCACTGACGACATCCGAGCCCTGCTCGACAACGGGGAAACAGCGGCCCTCATCCTCCTGGACCTCTCCGCAGCGTTCGACACTGTCTGCCACCGCACCCTAGTGCAGCGCCTCAGCAACATCGGAATCCAAGAGAAGGCACTAGAGTAGATCATCTCGTTCCTCGCCGGAAGAACCCAGAGAGTCCGCCTCCCTCCGTTCAGATCCGAGGCCACCGAAGTCATCTGCGGTGTACCACAAGGATCATCACTCAGCCCCACCCTCTTCAACGTCTACATGAGCCCCCTCGCAGCCATCGCACGCCATCACAACCTCAAGATCATCTCCTACGCCGACGACACCCAGCTGATCCTCTCCATCACCAACGACCCAGCCACCGCCAGAACCAACCTGCACGAAGGGATGAAATACGTAGCCGAGTGGATGATGAACAGCCGCCTGAAACTGAACTCAGACAAGACGGAAGTCCTCATCCTTGGATCATCACCCTCTGCCTGGGACGACTCCTGGTGGCCCCCTGCCCTGGGCAGCGCACCCAAACCAACGGACCACGCACGCAACCTGGGCTTCATCCTGGACTCCTCCCTCTCGATGACCAGACAAGTCAACGCCGTCTCATCATCATGCTTCAACATCCTACGCATGCTCCGAAAGATCTTCCGATGGATCACCACCGAAACCAGGAAGACGGTCACCCAGGCACTTGTCACCAGCCGACTGGACTACGGTAACACCCTCTACACCGGAACCATGGCCAAACTACAGAAAAGACTCCAACGCATCCAGAACGCCTCCGCACGCCTCATCCTTGACATCCCCCGACACAGCCACATCTCCGGACACCTGAGAGACTTGCACTGGCTCCCCGTCAGCAAGAGAATCACGTTCCACCTCCTCACCCACGCACACAAGGCCCTCCACGACCTGGGCCCCAGGTACCTCAACAACCGCCTGACCTTCTACATCCCACCCGCCAGCTACGATCGACCAGCCACGCCCTCGCCGCCGTGCCACGCATTAGAAAAGCCACCATGGGAGGAAGATCCTTCTCCTACCTGGCAGCCAAGACTTGGAACTCCCTCCCCATCCACCTCCATCTGACCCAAGACCACCTCTCCTTCAGGAAGCAACTCAAGACCTGGCTGTTCGAGCAGTAGCGGTCCCCCCTCCCCCAGGGCCTTGAGACCCTCCGGGTGAGTAGCGCGCTATACAAATTTCTTGATTGATTGATTGATTGATATATATATATACTGAAAAAAACTAAGGCTACTGGGACATTATAGTTAGGTTCATGTTTTACCCTCAAAAAAACATAGAAATTCAGCAATAATAGTTATACTTATGTTAAGAAACTATAACACATGGCCTGAGGTTATTTAATGGCATGAGTTATAGTTTTTTTAGAGGCCTGTAGGTAATATATATATATATATATATATATATATATATATATATATATATATACACTACCTACTGGCGGTTGCCAGCAGGTAGTTATAGTTAGGATCATGTTTCCATCGAAAGAGTGTTTTTTGACTTGCCTCTATCATTGGCGCCATTTGACGAAATTTCCCAAAAAAGAGTTCCAGAGAATCTTGTTGTACATGGGAAGTTAAGTGGGGGACAAGAAAAAGGGGGAAGGTAAAAAAAAAAGTGTGTTTAACATTATAATTCCAATAGGGGTTTTGCATACAACTACAGCCCGAACTGCTGGACTGAATGACACCAAATTTGGCAGAAAGGTAGCTTCTAGACAAGAAAGAAGACTTTTTCTTGTTTGGTGTAAATCCACTTTTCAGATATTAAAAGAAAAGAAATATAGATATTTACAGGCGCAAAGGATTTGCGAGTAATATCGAGCTTCTGCAGAGACCTGTAGAGCTCTGATTGGTTGCAAACACTTCCACCAGGAAGTGCTGGTAGCCATTTTGGGACTCGGCTTCAGCTGAGTCGCAGAAAAAAGTGAAAAAATAAGAAAAGGGGCCAGGGTTTGGACACCATGCCCCTTAGCTCTGGTGCTGAGATCCCAGAGGGACCACCCCATGGCAAAAAAGCAGTTTAAAAAATGATGCTGCAATTAGAGATGGATTCGTTAATTTGCAGCAGAAAACTACAACAAAAAAACAAAAAACCAAGTGTGGTCTCCTGTCGCTTGTTTATTTTAAAGCCCCGGGTAGGCCAGGTCCTGGAGGAAAGTAAAATAAAGAAGGGGGGAGCACAAGGTCCCCCTCTAAATGCATTTTTATGCTCTGGGGACCACCACCTCCCCGGGGCTAATAACATTTTGAATGCAACAGGGCCTACTTGCCCCCCGCGCAGCCCCGGGGACCACAACCACCCCAGGGTTGATGAAATTTTGAATGCGGGGAGGCCCAAGCGGCTCCGCACCCCCGGTGGCCGCCACCTCCCCAGGGCTTAATTGAAAATTATAGCAGTGGTGCGCACGGCCCCACCATACCCCCAGGGACCAACACCTCCCTGGAGCTATTGATATAAATTAAGGGGGGGTGGCGCAGCTCCCCCACAGCCGGGGGGACTGCCACCTCCTCGGGGCTAAATTTAAATAATGAAGGGGGTCATGGACCCCTGGCCCCGGGCACCACAACCTCCCCGGGGCTGTATAAGTTGAAGGGGAGCCACACAGCCCCCTCAAGGAGCCATAGATGGCCCTGGAGAACCCCACCTCCCAGGGCTGGCTCCTGCTATGTCCCTGGGTGCCCACTCCAGGACATAGCTGTTTGCTCTCACTTGGTGAGAGCTGACAGTTCCCGCCAAGTCATAGCAAACACTCCGCTCCCAGCAAGTGAGAGCTCTCACTTGCTGGTAGCTGAGGTTTACTCTGTTTCCCTGCCTGCAGACATGAGGGCCGGGAAACAGGGGAAACTATTTTTCTCACAGAGAGGGAGCTGCATCTTTAGCAGCTCTCTCTCTGTAACAGCAATGCCGGCTTCAGCTGGGACCGCGGAAGCCTTCGGGCTCCCCCGAGGTCCCCAACCATTTTGACTGGGTGCCCTAGGGGGCACCCAGATGACATGGCCAGGCCCTGGGGGATGGGGTCCCCAGGACGAGATGGGCCTGGGGCGGGGGCCACAAAAAACCTGCTGCCAACTCCCTGCGCAACCTGGGGTTGGGTGGTTAGAGGGGTTAGACACAGGGACTAGCAGCAGACTAGGCCCTGCAGTCAACCCCAACGCGCACACCAAATACTGTGCACAGTGCAAGGTTGTGGCCAGGCCCTGTGGCCAACTGCCATCTTCGGCCGTGCGCAGCAGTAGTTGGATTAACGCACAGCCCCATTCCAATGTGGAAGAAGCCCCCGGGAGGTGGTGTTCCCTAGGGCTTGGAGGTCATAAACAGCCCCCTTTCTATTTTTAACTATTTGCCCAGGGAGATGGTAGTCCCCGGGGCTGCGGGGATGGGTGCGGTCCCCCGCACAGTATTGCTAAACTGTCCCAGGGAGGTGGTACTCCCTGGGGCTGCGGGGGAGGGGGCTGGGGAGGGAGGTGCTCCCCTCGGTCCGAATTTCTGTAGTGCCCTGGGAGGTGGTGGTCCCCAGGGTGCGGGGGACCGTGCCTCCCTGGCGGACATATTTTAATATATCGCCCTGGGGAGGTGGTGGTCCCCGGGGCTGTGGGGGAGGCCATTGGCCCTCCCCCACATTATAAAAGCATTTTACCCCGGGGGAGGGGACCTGAAGGCTCTGGGTGCCCGTGGGGCCCCAGCACATATTTCAGGAATAGCCCCAGGGAGGTGGTAGTCCCGGAGGCTGTGGGGGAGGCATTGGGGCCTCCACCACATATTAAAAGCACTTTTGCCCTGGGGGTTGATGGCCCATCCGGGGATTGAAAAAAAACCAAGCACAGGAGCCTGCCCTTGTTTTTTTTTTTACCCTCGGAATCGCAACACCGTCATGATTCCATGGTAAAAATAAAAAATAAATGCTTTTTAGCCGTGGAGGGGTTCCTTTGGGACCCCAGCACCAGAGCTAAGGGGTCATGGAGTTAAGACCCTGGCCCCCTTTGTATTTTTTATTCTTTATTTCTGGGGCTCGGCTTAAGTCGAGTCCCAAGATGGCTGTCAACACTTCCTGGTTTGAAGTGTTGGCAGCCAATCAGATCTCAGCACAAGATTGGAGGGGTCAGGAATCCTTTGCGTCCCTAGATATACAAATGTGGATTGCCTTAAATTTCTCTAAAACTAATGAACGGATTTACATTAAATAACAAAAAGAGCACTTCCTGGACCAAGAGCTACCTTTCTGCCAAATTTGGTGTAATTCCATCCAGTGGTTTCTGCACTATCGTTGTTCAATTTTTCCTATGGGAATTTACATTGGAAATGCTTTATATTTTACACCCCCTTTATCACGGCTACCGCTTAATGGATCACCCCAAAACTTTCCAGACAGCAGCCCACGTGACTGTCTAATTTCTTTGGAAAATGTTGTGAAGATTCGTCAAGTGGCGCTGTACATCTGTTCGTGGCATGTAGTGCTGCAGATTCACATGCTGTGCATATCTCGCCATCTAGTGTTGGGCTCGGACTGTTACAAGTTGTTTTTCTTCAAATAAGTCTTTTTTTGAGTCACGGGATCGAGTGATTCCTCCTCTCTGTGATAGTGCGCATGGGCATCAACTCCTTTGTTAGATCGCTTTCCCGCAGGAGGGTGAAGTAAGGAGTGAACAATTGTGTATGAACAACTATATATATAGAAAGTAAAGAAGATGTCCATGCATAATTAAGTACTACAATGACTACAGGCTCCCGGGGAGGAGGGAGAGTGCATGTGATTCTGCAGCACTTCATGCCACGAACAGATGTACACTGGTAAGTGACATTTTCCGTTCGATCGCATGTATAGCTGCAGATACACATGCTGTGCATAGACTAAAAAGCAGTTCTCCTCCCAAGTAAGCGGTGGTTAGCCGATAGGAGTTGAAGTAGTTTGAAATAGTGTTTTTAGCACTGCTTGGCCAACATTGGCTTGTTGTGTAGATAACACATCCACACAGTAATGTTTAGTGAATGTGTGTGGTGTGGACCATGTGGCTGCTTTGCATATATCTGCCATTGCTATATTTCCTAAGAATGCCATGGAGGCACCCTTTTTTCAAGTGGAATGTGCTTTTGGAGTTACTAATAGCTGTCTTTTTGCTTTGAGGTAGCATGTTTGAATACTTTTTACAATCCATCTAGCTAATCCTTGTTTTGAAATGGGATTACCTTTATGAGGTTGTTGGAAAGCAACAAAAAGTTATTTAGTTTTCCTAAAGTCCTTTGTTCTGTTTACATACTATATTAGAGCTCTTTTGAGATCAAGACTGTGGAGAGCTCTTTCAGCAGTAGAGTCTGGCTGTGGAAAGAAGACTGCCAATTCCACTGACTGATTAATGTGAAAAGGTGAAACCACTTTAGGCAAAACTTTTGGATTTGTCCTAAGTACTACTTTGTGTTTGTGTACTGGAAGAAAGGTTCTTCTAGAGAAAAATGCCTGAATTTTTACTTACCCTTCTCAAAGAAGTAATTGCTACCAAGAAAACAACCTTCCATGTTAGAAATTGAATAGCGCAAGAGTGCATGGGTTATGGGGGGGGACCCATAAGTCTTGTGAGCACAATATTAAGATTCCATGCAGGAGCTGGTGGAACTCTAGGTGGAATAATAATGCGTTTAAGCCCTTCCATAAATGCTTTTATAACAGGAACTCTAAACAGAGGTATGTTGTCTGTTTTGTAGGTTCTGATATCGCTGTTAAATTAATTTTAATAGAGGAATAGGCAAAAGTAGCTTTTTGTAAATAAAGCAAATAACACAAAATATCCTGAACTGATGCTTTAAGTGGATCGATATTTTTAGGTTGACAGTAATATACAAAACGTTTCCATTTATTTGCGTAGCACTGTCTGGTTGTTGGCTTACATGCTTGTTTTAGAATGTCCGTACATTCTAATGAAAGCTGTAGGTATCCAAATTCTATGACCTCAGGAGCTAAATCGCCAAGTTGAGCACACTGGGATTGGGATGCCTGATTTGACCCCTGTTCTGAGTTAACAGATCTGGTCTGTTTGGAAGCTTGTGATGTGGTACTACTGACAGATCTAGCAGTGTTGTGTACCAGTGTTGACGTGCCCACGTGGGAGCTATGAGTATCATGGTGAGGGAAGTGTGACGCATTTTGTTGACCAGAAATGGAATTAACGGGAGAGGGGGAAAAGCATAAGCAAATATCCCTGACCAGTTGACCCATAGAGCTTTGCGCCCTTGGACTGAGGGTGTGGGTATCTGGATGCGATGTTTTGGCATTTTGCGTTTTCGCTTGTTGTGAACAGGTCTATGTTTGGTGTTCCCCACATTTGAAAGTAATATTGAATTACTTGTGGGTGAATCTCCCATTCATGTATTTGTTGCTGCGTCCTGCTTAGAAGGTGCGCTAGCAGGTGAATGTGATTGTGAACTGCCAATTTCTATATTGTTTGAGCTAGAAGGGACAATTGGGATGAGTGTGTGCCCCCCCCCCCCTGTTTTTTCAGATAATACATTGTTGTCATGTTGTCTGTTCTTATTAAGACTATTTTGTGTATGATCTGTGGTTTAAATGCCTTGATGGCTAAGAACACTGCTAATAATTCCAAGTGGTTTATGTGATACGTTTGTTGGATTGAGTCCCATTCCCCTTGCATCGTTAGATTGTTGAGATGGGCTCCCCAACCTGTCATTGACGCATCTGTTGTGATTATGGTCTGTGGCACTGGGTCTTGAAATGGCCGCCCCTTTACTAAGTTGTTGTGATTCCAACCATTTCAGAGATTTGTAAGTTTGGCGGTTTAACAACACTAGATCCTGTAGCCGACCCTGTGCCTGAGACCATTGTTGCGAGAGACACTGTTGCAGTGGTCTCATGTTTAGACATGCATTTGGTACTATTGCTATGCATGATGTCATCATTCCCAATAGTTTAATGACAAATCTTACTGTGTAGGTTTGTTTGGCCTGCATTCGGGATATCAGGGAGTGAAAGGCTTGTATCCGTTGTGGATTTGGGTAGGCTAATGCTGATTGAGTATTCAGAATTGTGACTAGATAAGGTTGAATTTGTGCTGGCTGGAGATGAGATTTCAGGTAATTGATTGTGAACCCTAATGTGTGTAAGGTATCTATTGTGTATTGTGTGTTTTGCTGGCATTTTAGAATAGTGCTGGATTTTATTAACCAATCGTCTAGATAAGGGAAGACATATATGTTTTGTCTTCTGAGGTATGCTGCTACAACAGCTAGGCACTCTTGGTGCTGTTGTTACCCCAAAAGGCAGTACCTTGAATTGGTAGTGATTGCCTGCGATTACGAACCTTAGATACTTGCAGTGAGCTAGGTGTGTAGGAACGTGGAAGTAATCCTCTTTTAGATCTAACGCTGTCATGTATTCTTGTTTTTGTAGTAAGGGAATGACATCCTGTAGAGTGACCATGTGAAAATGTTCTGAAAGGATATATAGATTTAAGGGCTGAGATCGAGAATGGGTCTAAGAGTACCATCCTTCTTTGGTATAAGGAAGTATAGGGAGTATCCTCCTGTTCCTTGCTGTGAGATGGGAACTATTTCTATTGCCTCTTTGAGTAATATAGATTGTACCTATTGTTTTAGTAGAATAGTATGTTCAGGAGAGAGTCTGTGAGAACGAGGCGGAATATTTGTTGGAGCGGAGATGAGTTCTAGGCAATAACCATTGCGGATAACTGAGAGTACCCACTGATTTGTGATGATGTTTTGCCAGTGAGAACGGAATTGTTGCAGTCGTCATTGTTTAGTGGGTGTGGAGGCACCTTTTGAGGCTGCAAATTTACCTCTGGCTCTGAAATTGTGTCTGCTGTAAGAGCCTCTGAATGACCCCCTTGGGTAATACTGCTGTCTTTGCTTTGGATGGGAGGTGGAAGCCTCTGCAGTTTGGGTTTTAAAACCCCGTAAGGAACCCCAAAAGGAACCCTGTAATGGTGTTGTATAAAGGGCTCCAATGGCTTTTGCTGTGTCAGAGTCTTTCTTGACTATTTCTATGGTTGTGTCCACCTCCGGTTCGAAAAGTTGTTGTTTGTTAAACGGCATATTCTGGACCGACTGTTGTATCTCTGGTTTAAAACCTGAGGACCTCAACCATGCATGTGCTCTAACTGTGGTGCTGGTATTAATTTCTCTAGCTGCAGTGTCAGCTGCATCTACAGCAGACCTAATTTGGTTATTTGCTATTGCCTGACCTTCTTGCACAATTTGCTGCGCCTGCTTTGGTGTTCTTTGGGCAGGTATTGCAAGAATTCTTGCATCTCGTCCCAATGTGCCCTGTCATACCTTGCTAACAGGGCCTGGGAATTAGCAATATGCCATTGGTTGGCTGCCTATGTTGCCACCCTTTTCCCCGCAGCATCAAATCTATAGCTTTCTTTGTCAGGGGGTGGGGTATCCCCAGAAGAGTGACTACTGGTGTGCTTCCTGGCTGCAATGATCACAATAGAATCTGGTGGTAAGTGTTGTGTGATGTAAATTGGGTCTGTTGGTGCAGGCTTATATTTTTTGTCAATCCCCTGTGTTAGAACCCTAGCTTTAACTGGTTCTTTAAATATTTCTTCTGCATGCTTAAGCGTACCAGGAAGCATTGGTAAACACTGGTATTGCTCATGAGTTGAGGATAACGTATTAAAAAGGAAATTCTTCTCTAAAGGTTCTGCATGCATTTGTACTCCATGGTATGCAGCTCCCCTGGATATAACTTGGTTATATGCTGCACTATCTGATGAAGATGGTCTGGTAGGTTAGAGATCCAGATCGTTAGATGGGATAGGATCTGAATCATACATGTCCCAAGGGTCTACAATGTAACTGGAATCACCCCTTTCTTCTTCTTGTGAGGAAGTGTGAGAGTGTGATGGTGAAGGTGGTAGAGTGAGAGGTTGTGGAGAAAAAGAAAGTTGTGGTGAATGTGGTGGAGAAAGCTCAAGAGGTTTTGGTTTTCCCTTCTGCTTGCAAATTTGTGCCGGTGGTGGGGCAGTATTAAGAGTCTCCTGAAATGCTTTGTTTTAGTTTGTGGAGGCGGAGAAGTAATACTTTTTCCAGTCTCTTTCTGGATTTGGATTCTCCTTTGCTTGCTGTCCATAACCTCTAAAATAGGTTGACTGTCCGATCCCTCCATTTGATGTTCAGGGGTATGTTTTGTGCCCTTAGAGGAATGCCGAAAGGCCTATCTCCTCTGTATAGGTTGTCTTTTTCGTCTCTGAAGTCAGACCGAGATGTTTCGGGTCCGCAGCTGCCAGCCGAAGTTTCGGCTCCGAAGCTGAGTGTACTCTTTTTGGATCCAAGGATGTTGGGCGTCCACTCGGTTCAGAGGTTGAGGCTTGTATTTTTCGGCTTGACCCCGACCCCCAAAACAGGCGTGGTAACCTGTTGATGGAGTGTTTTGGCCTTTTTCGGCGCCAAACACAAGGGTCGGTCGACGATTAATTTTTTCCAGGTGGAACCATGGCTTGACAGCAGTGATGCACCCAAGTCCTTGCCTGATTTATTTAAAACTGGTGTTGGGGCAGGTGTACTGCGCCACTGCTATTGGCTGGCTGTCATCCTCTGAACCCTGCTCGGAGTCGGAGTCTGGGATCGAAACTGCCTTTTGTGCCTGCTCCTCTTTAAGGGTGTCGGTGGTGGACTCTGTATGTTTGGTCGCCATCTCCAGTCTTCGTGCCCTTCGATAGTGTAACGTTTTCTTCGAAAGACCGACACCTCACAGGTTTCTTCTTGATATTCCGGAGAAAGACAGAAGTTACAGACCAAGTGCTGGTCGGTGTGAGGAAATTTGGCGTGCCACCGAGGACAGAATCGGAATGGGGTCCGATCCACTAGGCTATGACGCAGTAGGGCCAACCAGGCCCAAAGTGGCCACGAGCGCCTGAAAGGGTGTTTCCTTGATCCCGACGGTACTTCAGATCGAGTACAGAAGAAACCACGTTCAAAACAATACCGATGATTTGAGAAAAGTTTGAGAGAATGGAGAATTTACAAACCAAAAGTCCCGGAGCGAGAGGGAATACGTCTGAACCCGACGGAAGCAATAAAACAATCTAAAAAAGGAGTCAATGCCCATGCGCACTGAGAGGAGGAGTAACTCGATCCTGTGACTCGAAAAAAGACTTCTTTGAAGAAAAACAACTTGTAACACTCCAAGCCCAACACTAGATGGTGAGATATGAACAGCATGTGTATCTGCAGCTACACATATTGAATATATATATATATATGGAAAATGTCACTTACCCAGTGTACATCTGTTCATGGCATGAGACGCTGCAGATTCACATGCTGTGCATTATCCTGCCATCTAGTGTTGGGCTCGGAGTGTTACAAGTTGTTTTTCTTCGAAGAAGTCTTTTCGAGTCACGAGATCGAGGGACTCCTCCCCTTTCGGCTCCATTGCGCATGGGCGTCGACTCCGTCTTAGATTGTTTTCCCCGCAGAGGGTGAGGAAGGACTTGTGTATATAGTAATAGTGCCCATGCAATGGAGTAAGTATGTATGTACATAATGTGTTTAAAAGTGATATATATATTTACAAATTTAAAAATGTACAAGTTTATTTTTATCAACTTATAACAGCGTTTGCTTTTGTTGCAAATAGGACTATTTGCGGTGTTCCCCAGTTTTGGAAGTAAGTTTGCAGTATCTGGGGATGAATTTCCCATTCGTGGGTTTGTTGGTGATCTCGACTGAGATTGTCGGCCAACTGGTTTTGAATTCCTGGGATGTACTGTGCTATTAGGCAAATGTGATTGTGAATCGCCCAATACCAAATCTTTTGTGCTAAGAGACACAGCTGTGATGAGTGTGCCCCTCCTTGTTTGTTTAGGTAATACATTGTTGTCATGTTGTCTGTTTTGATAAGAATGTGTTTGTGGGCTATTATCGGTTGAAATGCTTTCAATGCTAGAAACACTGCTAGTAGTTCTAGTTCATTTATATGAAGTTGTTTTTGTTGAGTGCCCCATTGTCCCTGGATGCTGTATTGGTTGAGGTGTGCTCCCCACCCTACCATGGAAGCATCTGTTGTGATCACGTATTGAGGCACTGGGTCCTGGAAAGGCCACCCTTGGTTTAAATTTATAGGATTCCACCATTGAAGCGAGGTGTGTGTTTGGCGGTCTAGCAACACTAGATCTTGAAGATGACCCTGTGCTTGTGTCCATTGTGTCGCTAGGCACTGCCGGAAGGGCCGCATGTGTAATCTTGCGTTTGGGACAATGGCTATGCATGAAGACATCATGCCTAGAAGTTTCATCACCAACTTTACTTGATACTGTTGATTTGGGTGCATGCTTTGTATTACTTTTTGGAATGCTTGTACCCTTTGTGGACTTGGAGTGGCAATCCCTTTTTCTGTGTTGATTGTTGCTCCTAAGTATTGTTGTATTTGACACGGTTGTAAGTGTGATTTTAGGTAGTTTATTGAGAACCCTAGCTTGTGAAGGGTTTCTATGACGTGTTTTGTGTGTTGAAGACACTGTTTCTGAGTGCTTGTTTTTATTAGCCAATCGTCTAGATACGGGAATACGTGTATGTGCTGTCTTCTGATATGTGCGGCTACTACTGCAAGGCATTTTGTAAATACCCTTGGTGCTGTTGTTATTCCGAATGGTAACACTTTGAATTGGTAATGTACTCCTTGGATTACAAACCTTAAGTATTTTCTGTGTGAAGGATGTATGGGTATATGGAAGTAAGCATCCTTGAGGTCTAATGTTGACATGTAGTCTTGTTGTTTGAGCAAGGGAATCACGTCTTGAAGTGTTACCATGTGAAAGTGATCTGATTGGATGTAAAGATTTAGGCGGTGATACTAACCGCGGCGGGCGGCGGTCGCCGCCCGCCATGCGGTTACCGCCAAATGACCGCACCGCGGTCACAAGACCGCGGCGGCCATTCTGGCTTTCCCGCTGTGCTGGCGGGCGACCGCCAAAAGGCCGCCCGCCAGCACAGCGGGAAAGACCCAGCAACAATGAAGCCGGCTCCGAATGGAGCCGGCGGAGTTGCTGGAGTGCGACGGGTGCAGTAGCACCCGTCGCGAATTTCAGTGTCTGCGAGGCAGACACTGAAATTCCTTTTGGGGCCCGCTTACGGGGGCCCCTGCAGGGCCCATGCCATTGGCATGGGCACTGCAGGGGCCCCCAGGGGCCCGCAGCACCCCCTACCGCCATCCTGTTCCTGGCGGGAGACCCGCCAGGAACAGGATGGCGGTAGGGGGTGTCAGAATCCCCATGGCGGCGGAGCGCGCTCCGCCGCCATGGGGGATTCTGCAGGGCAGTGGGAAACCGGCGGGAGACCGCCGGTTTCCCGCTTCTGACCGCGGCAGAACCGCCGCGGTCAGAATGCCCAGCGGTGCACCGCCAGCCTGTTGGCGGTGCTACCGCGGTCATTCGCCCTGGCGGTTTTTACCGCCAGGGTTAGAATGACTGTTAGTGTTCTGAGATCTAAGATGGGTCTCAGTGTTTTGTCCTTTTTTGGTATTAGAAAATACAGGGAATAAACACCTGTTCCTTTCTGATGGTTGGGTACCAGTTCTATTGCCTCTTTTTGTAACAATGCTTGGACTTCTAGTTATAATAGATCCAAGTGCTGTTTGGACATTGTGTGTGCTTTTGGAGGCACATTTGGTGGTAATTGTAGGAATTCTATGCAATAACCATGTTGGATAATGTCTAGGACCCACGACTCCGTAGTTATTACTTCCCAATTTTTGTAATAATCTGTGAGTCTCCCCCCCACTGGTGTTATGTGTTGGGGATTTGTGACATTGAAGTCACTGTTTAGTTTGTGGGGTTTTTGGGCTTTGGAATTTTCCTCTTGTTTTAGGGAAATGTCCACCTCTATATTGTCCCCGAAAGCCTCCTCTTTGGTACTGGCCCTGATATGTGGGTCTGGCCTGTGAGGTTGAAGGTTCTGTGCTTTGGGCTCGAAACCCCCCTCTAAAATGTGGCTTCCTAAAGGTGCCTCTGCTCTGTGGGGAGTAGAGCGCGCCCATGGCTTTTGCCGTGTCTGTGTCTTTGTTTAGCTTCTCTATAGCTGTATCCACCTCCGGCCCAAACAACTGTTGTCCATTAAAAGGCATATTAAGCACAGCTTGCTGGATCTCTGGCTTAAATCCGGAGGTGCGTAGCCATGCGTGTCTCCGAATAGTGACCGCTGTGTTTACTGTTCTGGCGGCTGTGTCTGCTGCGTCCATAGCCGATCGTATCTGGTTGTTGGAGATACTTTGGCCCTCCTCCACCACTTGTTGTGCACGCTTTTGAAACTCTTTGGGAAAATGTTCAATGAAATGCTGCATTTCGTCCCAATGAGCCCTGTCATATCTTGCCAATAAAGCCTGTGAATTGGCAATGCGCCATTGATTGGCTGCCTGTGCTGCAACCCTTTTCCCTGCTTCATCAAACTTTCGACTTTCTTTGTCGGGTGGTGGTGCATCCCCAGAAGTCTGTGAGTTTGCCCTTTTCCGGGCTGCGCCTACTGCACTGAGTCAGGTGTTAGTTGTTGCGTGATGTACACAGGGTCCGTAGGGGGAGGTTTGTACTTCTTCTCCACCCTAGGTGTAATGGCTCTGCCTTTGACGGGGTCTTGAAACACTTGTTTTGCGTGTTTTAACATGCCTGGTAACATCGGCAGACTCTGGTATTGGCTATGTGTTGATGACAGGGTATTGAATAAAAAGTCATCCTCAATAGGTTCTGCATGCAGTGCTACGTTGTGAAAAGTAGCTGCTCTGGACACCACCTGCATGTAAGCAGTACTGTCTTCTGGTGGTGATGGTCTTGCCGGGTAGCAATCAGGACTATTGTCAGATACTGGTGCATCGTATAGATCCCATGCATCTGGGTCATCCTGGCTCATCCCTGTGTGCGTTGGTGATTGCTTCATTGGGGGTGTTGCAATTGGTGAGAGTTGTGGTGAGTGCTGTGGCGATGGCTGTGGCGAAAAACGTGGTGGAGTTTTTTCTTTAGCCACTTTTGCTTTTGGCTGTTTTTGTTGTTTCTTGGAAAGCGAGTTTCCGTTTCATTTTAATAAGGGGAAGAGTTCTTATTTTCCCCGTGTCCTTCTGAATATGGAGCCTTCTTTGTGTATAGTCTGGCTCTCCCATCTCTAATTCTTGTCCAAATTTATGGCCTTGTAGTTGTGATGAAAGGCCTTGTTCTTCAGAATAGGAGCTCTGTTTCGGCTCCGAGGCAGGGTGTTTCGGCACCAAAACTTTTTCCGCAGTCTTTTTCGGCTCCGAAGCCACCTTTTTCGGTTTCGGGGTACCGATGTCTCAGTGCCGAGTTTGGTCGGAGCCAGTATCTCGGTGCTGAGTAGACTCTGTGCCGGTATCTCCACCGGAGTTGGATGTCTTCGACACGTGTGTGCCCTTTTTCGGTGCCGATGGTTGGTCACCGTGCTTACGGGTTAAGCCATGGCCTGCCGGCGGTGGCGTCCCCTGGGCTTTCATTATCTTTGTGTGAGTTTTGGCCGGGGCAGGTTTACTCACGGTTTGTTGCCTCTTCTTTAACGTCGTGGTGTCCTGCCGGCGTCAACGCCATTTGAAGCCTTCGAGCTCTCCGGTCCCGTAGCGTTTTCTTCGACCGAAATGCCCGACAGGCCTCGCAGGTATCCTCCTTGTGTTCGGGGGACAAACACAAATTACAGACCAAATGCTGGTCTGTATAAGGATACTTATTGTGGCATTCGGGCAGAAGCAGAATGGGGTCCGTTCCATGAGCCTTGAAGACGCACGCGGTCGGGCCGACCAGGCCCCGCCGGGGAAGGGAAGCCCCGAAGGGCTACCGGAGCTCTTCTTTTCTTCGGTGTTGATCTGCTATTACTAAGCCGATACCGAACGCAAACAATACCGTCAAATTTTCCGAGATTTAACTAACTGAAACACGGAGCGAAGAGTAAAACGTCTGAACCCGATGGCGGAAAGAAAACAATCTAAGATGGAGTCGACGCCCATGCGCAATGGAGCCGAAAGGGGAGGAGTCCCTCGATCTCGTGATTCGAAAAGACTTCTTCGAAGAAAAACAACTTGTAACACTCCGAGCCCAACACTAGATGGCAGGATAATGCACAGCATCTTTATCTGCAGCTACACATGCCATTGAACATATATATATATATACACACACACACACACACTACAGGCAGTCGCTAATAAGTAGCTATAGTTACAGTAATGTCAAATAACTATAACCTGTGTCCTAAGGTAACTATAACTCTCAGCCTTCAAACTCCACACCCTGAACTTGAGAAGATCTTCCTGTCTCTGAACCGGTTCCTCCTTGCCCGCACTGAAGGTGCCTTCTCCTGCACAGCCAGACACCTCTCCTGCGAGTTGCCTCCTCCCAAGCCTCAGACAGTGCTTCACACTCAGAAACACACCTCACATAACACTACATGCCCCAAGCTATCTTGCCTCCTCCTCAACACACTCTCACTCGTCAAATATGGCATTGCTACATGGGACCTTCCGACAAACTTCTCGACGGACCACCACTTTGTGACCAAAAACACCACTTTTTGACCAAAACCTAGCTCACCCGTCGGCTCTCAACATCACTGTGGCCAAACCTCCTCCCCCCTCATCTTCCCCGACCCCCTCGACTTCAAGATAACAGGGCAAGATAGAACCAAAAAACCCAGAGGTGGACTCACCATCAGCCACAAAGAATACATTAGCTACTCCTACACCTTTGTAAACTCCCACAGCTAACTGGAACATCTCCTTTTTAAACTACACATCTCCAACAACAACACCCTAGGCGGAGCCCTCCTCTACGAGCCAACTGGGCCACGGGCCAATTTCGGAAACACCATCATGGAACACATCACTCTCTGGTGCTCAGCTTCTTCGTCCTCCTCAGGACCTCAGCCTCCTTCTGGAAGACCATACAAACTCGAACACCTCCAACCTCCTGAACAACCTTAACTTTTTCAGACTCACCCAACATGCGAAGCACCACATCCACAGTGCAGGGCATCTCCACTGTATCTTCACAAACTTTGACATCATCACTGTAGACCAACCCAAGACCACAAACAAGTTGGAACAAGAAAGATCTCAGGCTCTATAAGTGCTACTGCTGGCTGCAGGAACATCACAGGAGGCACACACATGATGACAACTACTGAAGGACCTTCAAATCAGTCCTCTCATACTACCGCCAGCAAATCAAACCCACAATGCACTCAGCCCTGACTGACTGAATCACAAACCGCTCCAACTATGCCAAATAAATCTTCATTATTGTAAAAGACTTCACTTCCCCTTTTGTCAGCTCCACTAACCTTACCCTCATAGAAATTCTGCAACCAAATCTCCTACTTTTCCACTGCAAAATCAGCTGTATCTACAATAACTCTGACAGCCAACTGGACCCATTGTCTGTCATCGCACTTTGATGAGATGATCCACCCAGGAATCACCATGACATACTGGCCACCAATCTCTGTGATGGAGATACAGCCTCAATCTTGCAATACATCCACTCTGGAACCCCTTTGAACCCTTGACCTTTCATCTTCACCAGGGGACTCAACCCCTTCTTCTCCATTCTCTCCACAATCCTCAACACCTCTGCCACCTTCCCCGATGCCTTGAAGCCCACAACCTTTATTCCACTCCTGCAGTCACCCTCAGCAGACCTGAAGATATTGGATAATTAGCAACCTATCTCCATGCTTCCCTACCCAGCAAAAAACCTTGAAAAACACAACTGTGACTGTTGGACCACCTCAGCCACAAACACCTTGCCACCCCTCTCATTCGAGCTTCATGGACAACCACAGCACCGAAACAGCCCTCATAGCCACCATCGATTATATTCGCATGATTATGGACAAAGGAGACAAAGTAGACACAGCAGCATTCATCCTGCTCAACCTCTCCCCTGCCTTCAACACTGTCTCACATTTAATCCTCATCCAAAGCATGTAACATAACATAATATGCTTTGTGAGATATGGTTGGTGAGGTCTTGCAGTCAGTCCCCAAGCAATTTCAGGACAGTTTAACTTAAACCATCCAGGATGGTCAGGACACCACAAAATACATCATCAGCGTTGGGCTGGACACAGCTGACTGCTTATGTGCAGTATGCCAGGTAGCATATGTGGGTTTTGCAGTGGAACAGGAAATCTCAATGAACTTAGCATCAGATTCCATCACAGTTTAAAAAGGGACTGCAAAAGAACTGCAGTGGTGGCTCAACCGCAATTGGACAGGAGGCAGACCCTTCTCCCTGTTGCTCCCAGAGCCGCCGGTGGTGACCGATTAGTCACTGCTAGGATGGGAGTTCATCTGGGAAAGGTGGAGATCAGAGGACTCCGGTCTCCGGCGGGGATCAGTTCCCACATTAAACTGTTGGAGTTCTGGGGCATTCGCCTGGCGTTGAAGGCTTTCCTACCATTTACCAAAGGGAGGCTGAGTCAGGTTCTCATGGACAACTCCACTGCCAAGTGATACTGCACCAAAAAGGGCAGAGTGTGGTCCTGGGTCCTCTGTCAGGAGGCACTTCATTTCTGGAGCCAAATTTCCCTGGCCGTGAACCACCTGGCAGGACGTTTGAATGCCACAGTTAATGATCTCAGCCAGAGGCACCTATTGGATCACGAATGGTGGTTACACTCCGAGCTACTACAGCGCACCTTCCAACAATGAGAATCCTGGCTTGATCTTGTCATACCACCGAGAACGCTCAACATCAAAACTTTCACACACCAGAGTTTCCAAAAAGACTTGCTCTCAGAAATGCATTCCAGATAAAGTGGAGCCTGTATGCCTTTTTGCCATTGCATCTCCTACCCTGAGTTTTGAAGAAAATCACAGAAGGCCAGTCTCTAGTCATTCTAGTGGCTCAGGATTGTGCAAAGAGAGTGTGGTACCTGGGAATTTTGGGTATGACCATCTGCTCTTCAATCTTGTTACTGCTTCAGAATGACCACCTCAACCTGCAGATTCTCTTGCGCTGCGGCACGCAGCGCGAGGCGCACATTCGTCTCGAGAGGCAGCGCGCGGCAGTAGGATGCGCTGCGCCCCCAACACTTTCTTATCTTTGTCGAGGCCCCAAATTGGGCATGGGGCCTCGCTACTGAATTGCCGTGGCACGCCCCCGTTAGTTCCTGCCTCTACCCACTCTCCCTTTTCTCCCCCACTTACCTTCTGTTTCTTTTTCCTTCTTTTCTGTCTTCCTAGTTTCTTCCAGACTTTATGCCTTTCTTTCCTACCCATGATTACCTTCTCCTTCCCAGCATGCCTTCCTTTTCCCTACATGCTTTGGAGCCTTACTTAATATGGTGCCTTTTCTATGATTTGTTCCCAATCCAATATGGTGTCTTTTACTTCCTGCCGGTCACTTCCTGTTCTTTGGGTATATAAGGTGTGTGATTCCTGTCCTCTTTGTGCTGCAACACATCCTTTCGGTGGTGATCTTCTCTCCTGTTCTTCTGTGTCAAATATTGATTTTCTGAGCCTGTTCCAGCTTTTTCTTGTCCTTTTTGCCTTTTGTTCTGATTTATTTTTACCTTTTGTTTTTTGTTTCAGGAGTTCCTTTTTGAGGTTTTTCCCCTTTTGGGGTTTTTCCATCAGGGACTCCTTCTGGAGGGCACGGACTGCCTTTGGCGTTCCCTCCATCAGCAGCACCGTGGCTACCACAAAAGGTCGCCCCTATTTGGGCCAAGGCAGAACCTATAAGAACAAGAACCTAGCCACATTTCCAGTGGGCCACAGACAATGAGTAGGTCCTGACAGATTGCAACGCCAAACGAACCAGACCTCGTCAAGCAGAATGGAAGATACTGCTACGGTGGCTGCAGACCCCAACCAGTCCCTACTCGTAACTATTCAGCAACAGGCCCAGGAACTGCAACAATTAAGAAATGAAAATGTGGCTTTACGACAAGCCTTGGCATCCCGAAGTACTGATGTTCCTACTGTATTTACTACGATTCCTCGGTTTTCAGGAGACCTAAATAAGCTGTGGGAATTTCTGGATGCTCTGACTGTCTACTTTGCCTTCAGACCCACACAATTTTCACACGATAAAACAAAGGTGGGTTATCTCATCAGTGCATTGTCAGGCCCTGCCTTGGCCTGGGCGACTCTGATAGTAGCCTCCAACCACCCGGTGTTGTCTGATTACTCAGCCTTTGTGAGCAGATTCAAAAAATGTTTGAACGCCCAGGATTGGAAGCATCAGCTGAAGAAGCGCTCTGTGATATTCAACAAGGCACTCAAGATGTTCTCCAATACATCACACGCTTCAGACAATTGGCTGCAGAGACAACATGGGTAGAGCGTACTCTGGTAACTCTTTTTCGCAGAGGGTTGCGAGAAGAAATTAAAGACGAATTAGTACACTCTACCAGAGTAGAAGATCTTTGAGGTCTGATGGATTTAGCTCTCTCTATAGAATACCATCTCCAGGAACGTCATCTGGAGAAAAGAAAGAATCATGGAACTTCCCAGTCAAGCACCTCACGTGTCTTTGTACATCGTCCTGAAGAACCTCGACCAATATCTAGAGAGACAGAAGGAGAACCTATGCAGGTAGATACGTCTCGTGGTCCACTCTCAACCAGCAAACGTGAAGACAGACGGAGAAGAGGATTGTGCCTTTATTGTGGTGCCGCTGGTCATCTGCTCCGTACTTGTCCCGTTCTTCCTATGAAGACCTTGGGAAACGCTACTTCCCGTTCTCTGTGAGAAGGGAGGGGACGGGATCTTCTGCAATCCCTTCCATCAGTTCTTCCACGGAAAATGCCACTATTCTATTCATGTTACCCGTTATCCTGAAATTACCTGATGGTCGTGAAGAAAGAATCCTGGCATTATTAGATTGTGGAACTAGTGGCATTTATATGGATATGACCTGGGCTAAAACACTACAAATTCCAATACTGCCTAAAGATGTTCCAGAACAAGTGCACACTGTAGATGGATCCTTATTATCCTCCGGTCCTGTTATTAATACCACTTCGATTTTAGGTCTACACGTTGGGAAACATCAGGAACATGTCTCTTGATTTAATTTCCTTCCCCAATCATTCTATAATCCTAGGAATTCCATGGTTCATAAGACACAATCCATATATAAACTGGGAAACCAGAACCATTTCTTTCCCTTCTCAGTTCTGTCATGATCATTGTTATGCCTCGGACACCTATTGGTCTCCCAGAAAGATAATAACCTCAGAACCTAATGTAGGACTTTCCGTAAATTCAGTCCAGGAGGTACCAAGCCAATATTTGGAATTTCGAGATGTATTCCAAAAACCATCAGAGCCCGTACTATTTCCACACAGAGACTATGATTGTATTATTCCCCTGGAACTTGGAGCAATTGTTCCTTTTGGGAGAATGTATTCTCTCACTGAACCAGAAAGAAAGATTCTCAAGCATTATCTTCAAGAAAATCTACACAGTGGTCTTATTACACCATCTTCTTCTCCAGCGGGGGCTCCACTCTTCTTCATACCTAAAAAGACGAAAGATCATTGCCTCTGTATAGACTTCTGTGGATTAAATAAAATCACCATAAAAGATCGATATCCACTTCCCCTGATCAAAGACATTCTGTCAGAGGGGCACAAAGGTTCACAAAATTAGATCTTCGCGGAGCCTATCATCTCTTGCGCATTAAGGAGGGAGATGAGTGGAAGACTGCCTTTTGGACTCCTTTTGGACATTATTAGTAGATTTAGTAGGCTCTTGTTCCCTTTTTGCCGTCTTGCCGCTTTTCCCGCCGCTCCTACCGTGCTTTTCCCGCCATTTTTTGCCGCTCTTTTTTGCCGCTCTTTTTTGCCGCTTCCAGCTCCCCTGCCCGCCCACCTCCCGCCTCCCAGCTGACCCCGCCTCCCCACCTACCCCTTAAATGGCGGCGGCTGCGAGGCCGCGCAGCGGATGCGCGCAGCGGGCGTGCCGCTGGCGCGCCGAAGGCACGCCTAAGGCAAGCCCGTCTGCGCCCGTCCGCGCCTGGACCGCGCCTAGTGCCCGAACCCCTGGCCCCCGTGCCCCCCGCTTGACCTATGACTCCGCCACCCTCGCCAACCTCAACCCCGGCCGCGCGCCGGGCTGCTACCGCGCCACCCCCAAACGTACCCACGGACCCTTCACCTGCAGCAACTGCCGCTTCACCTGCCTACGGACCCACACCGCCACCACCAAGAACGACGCCCCCGGAAGCAACCTCGAATGCATCCTGGTCAACACCCGCTCCGTCCACAGGCACGCCATCGAACTGTGGAACCTCATCAACTCAACGAACCCAGACATCGCCTTCCTCACCGAGACCTGGATGAACCCCTCCTCGGCACCCGACATCGCCATAGCCATCCCCGACGGCTACAAAATCATCCGGAGAGACCGCCTCAACCGCACCGGAGGAGGCATCGCCATCGCACACAAAAGCTCCATCAGCATCTCGACCCACACCGACAACTCACTTCCCGACGCCGAACACCTCCACTTCGCGATCCACATCGACCCCAAGACAACCCTAAGAGGCACCCTCATGTACAGACCACCAGGACCCCGCACCAAGTTCAGCGAAGACATCGCAGACTTCGTCAACCCCCACGCACTCTCATCCACCGACTACATCCTCCTAGGAGACCTCAACTTTCACCTGGAGAACCACACCGACAACAACACCACCGCCGTTCTAGACAACCTCGCCAACCTGGGACTGAAACAACTGGTCAACACCCCCACCCACTACGCCGGACACACGCTCGACCCCATCTTCTCCTCAAGCAAACACATCACCTTCAGCCACACCACCGAACTCACATGGTCGGACCACAGCTGCGTCCACTTCAGCTTCAAGAAAACCACCGTGCATCACCACACCCGGCAACCACCAAAAAGATACTGGAACCGAATCACCACAGAACAACTCGCAGCAACGCTCTCCCTGAACCAACCCACCAGCACCAGCAACCCCAACGAGGCCGCCAACAACCTCACCAACTGGATCTCCGACTGCGCCAACCTCCTGGCCCCTCTGAAGACCCAAACCAACACCAACAACCACAAGAAAAACTCCTGGTTCACCACCGAACTCAAAAACTCCAAGAAAGAATGCCGCCTCCGCGAGAAGACATGGCGCCTCAACCCGACAGAGGAAAACCTGAAAGCTCTCAAGGACACCACCCGCCAACACCACCAACGCCTCCGCACCGCACGAAAAACAGCCTACCAGAACAGACTTGACAACAACGCCCACAACAGCAAGGAACTATTTGGCATCGTCAAAGAGCTCTCCAACCCGGACGCAGAAACCAACCCCATCCCTCCCTCACAGGACCTCTGCGACTCCCTCGCGACCTTCTTCCACCGTAAGATTGCCGACATCTACAACAGCTTCACGACCACCAACATGAACCCGCCCCCGGAAGCCGCAAACGACATCTCCACCATCCTCGCCTGGAACCCTACCACCACCGAGGAAACCACCCGCGTCATGAACTCGATCCACTCGGGATCACCCTCCGACCCCTGTCCTCACCACATTTACAACAAGGCCGACAACATCATCGCACCCCACCTCCGAGACGTCATCAACGCCTCCCTCACCACTGCTACCTTCCCTGAAAGCTGGAAACACGCAGAACTCAACGCCCTCTTAAAGAAACCTACAGCAGACCCCACCGAACTCAAAAACTTCCGGCCTATCTCCCTCCTACCGTTCCCCGCCAAAGTGATTGAGAAAATCGTCAACGCTCAACTCACCGCCGCCCTGGAAACCTCCGACTCCCTCGACTCCACTCAGTTCGGATTCAGGGCCAACCACAGCACCGAAACCGCCCTCATCGCAGCCACGGACGACATCCGAGCCCTGACCGACAAGGGTGAAACCGTGGCCCTCATTCTCCTGGATCTCTCTGCAGCCTTCGACACGGTCTGCCACCGCACCCTGATAGACCGCCTCTGCAGCGCCGGCATCAGAGGCAAGGCCCTGGAATGGGTCATCTCCTTCCTCTCCGGAAGGACCCAGAGAGTCCGCCTCCCCCCCTTCAGATCCGCAGCCACGGAGATCATCTGCGGCGTACCCCAAGGATCCTCCCTCAGCCCCACCCTATTCAACGTCTACATGACCCCCCTGGCAAACATCGCACGCAAACACGGACTCGACATCATATCCTACGCCGACGACACCCAGCTCATCTTATCCCTCACCAACAACCCCACATCAGCAAGGACCAGACTGCACGACGGCATGAAGGAAGTAGCGACCTGGATGACAGACAGCCGACTGAAACTGAACACAGATAAAACGGAGGTCCTCATCCTCGGCCCTACCCCCTCCGCATGGGACGACTCCTGGTGGCCCCCGGCCCTAGGCAGCACTCCCCAACCGACCAACCACGCACGCAACCTCGGCTTCATCCTGGACTCCTCCCTCTCGATGACCAGACAGGTCAACCCGGTGACCTCAGCGTGCTTCAACACCCTCTGCATGCTCCGCAAGATCTTCCGCTGGATCCCCATCGACACCAGGAAGACCGTCACCCACGCCCTCGTCACCAGCCGCCTGGACTACGGGAACACTCTGTACGCCGGCATCACCACTAAGCTGCAGAGGAAACTTCAACGGATCCAGAACGCCGCAGCACGACTCATCCTGGACATACCTCGCCACCACCACATCTCCGGACACCTGAGAAAACTCCACTGGCTCCCGGTCAACAAGAGGATCACCTTCAGACTCCTCACCCACGCACACAAAGCCCTCTACAACCTCGGACCCAAACTCATCAACTCCCGCGTCTCCTTCTACACCCCTCCGCGCACTCTGCGCTCCACCGGTCAGGCCTTGGCAGCCGTTCCCCGCATCCGCAAAACCACCGCCGGAGGAAAATCCTTCTCTTTTCTGGCAGCGAAGACCTGGAACTCCCTGCCCAGTCACCTTCGCGCCATACCCGAACACCTCCCCTTCAGAAGGCAGCTCAAGACCTGGCTCTTCGAGCACTGACCCCCTCCCCCCCAGCGCCTTGAGACCCTTATGGGTGAGTAGCGCGCTTTATAAATGTGATTGATTGATTGATTGATTGATTATGAATATAAAGTAATGCCTTTTGGCTTAAATAACGCCCCCTCAGTGTTTCAAAGATTTATGGATTCCATATTCTCCGACTTGTTAAACCACACTGTAGTAATTTATTTGGACGATATCCTCATATATTCCAGACACCCTAAACTTCATTCCACACACTTTAAGCATGTCTTAAATAGACTCAGGCAACATCAACTTTACTGTAAACCGGAGAAATGCAAATTTGATAAGACTGAGGTGAATTATTAGGCTATCATATCAGTCCAACTGGTATCTCTATGGATCCGGAAAAGGTTCAAGCCATTCTAGATTGGCCATCCCCTTCATCAATCAAGGAAACTCAATGTTTCTTAGGGCTGGCCAACTTCTACTGTCAATTTATCCTGGACTTTGCGAAACAAACCAGTCAAATTACACAAACTCTCAAAAAAGAGAGTCTGCGAAATGGGTTCATCTAGACAGACATGGCTGAGACTTCTTTTCAAAAACTAAAACAGGCCTTCACCCAAGCACCCATACTGAGACATCCGGACACCACTAAACAATTTATTGTTGTTACGGACGCTTCCGAAAGAGCCATCGGGGCAGTATTACTACAACAACAAGACGACAATGGTTTAGAACATCCGATCTTTTACCTATCCCATGTGCTCTCTGATTCTGAACAACATTATTCAGTACTGGAAAGGGAACTGTTGGCTCTAAAGACTGCCTGCCAAGAGTGGAGACAGTTTCTCATGGGTTCTAAGGAGCCTTTTGAAGTAAGATCGGACCATCGTCATCTGCAATGCTTATGCAATTTCAGTGTCGAAACAGTTGACAGGCTCGTTGGGCCTTTTTCTTTAGTCAGTACGATTTCTATGTTACCTATATTCCAGGATCTCAAAACATTCTGGCCGATGCCATATCTCGCTGTTATCCCGACAGTTCTAATACCCCATCACAATATCTACATGAACCAGACAAGATAATTGGTGTAGTCCAGTCATTCCTAGATGAAATACAATCTGAATACTCAACCCTTTCAGAACAAGATCTACAGGATCTGCGTCCCAAGATATGTGAACATAAAGGATACTACTATTACAAAGACATCTTATTTCTCCCTTCTAAAAAAGTGCAAGAAAAGGCACTTCAGATGAGTCATGATTCCCCAGTAGCTGGTCATCGGGGTATAAAAGCCACGCAGGAATTATTTCTCCTCTCCTTTTGGTGGCCTACATTGAAACAAGATGCCGAAAGATACATGAAATCTTACCCTACTTGTGCCCAAATGAAAGTACCCCGTAATAGGCCCGCAGGACTACTTCAACCATTACCAGTTCCACCAGCTCCTTGGCACACAATATCAACCGACTTAATGTGCTCATTACCTCCATCAGCAGGAAACCGAGTTATAATGGTTACAGTAGATTCCTTTAATAAGAAGGCTCATTTCACCGCTTTGAAGGCATTACCAACCTCACAAGAATTGAGTCAGATCTTTATTTAACACATTTTTCATCCCCACGGTCTCCCCCAAAGCATTGTGTCAAACATGGGACCTCAATACATATCACGGATCTGGAAACACTTCTGTAAGATCTTAAACATCAATGTAGCGTTACCATCTGGATTTCATCCCCAAACCAATGGGCAGACCGAACGTCTCAACCAGGGACTTGAGAAATATCTTCGTGGTTTCTGTAACTCCACTCACAGTAACTGAAGCACTTATCTTCCCATTGCAGAGTTTTCTTACAATAACACTGTCTATAGTGCCTCCGAGGTCACTCCTTTTTTCTGTTCATATGGATTCCATCCCACTTCTTTTCCTACTACTCATAAGATCTCCTCTACTCTTCCCGCTATCACCTCTCTTTCCAAACGACTACATAGAATTCAAAGAATGATTCGATCTAATCTATTAGTCACTAAATGATACATGAAAAGACTGGCTGATAAGAAACGCAGTGAGGCTCCAGCTTATCACATCCAAGATAAAGTCTGGCTGTCTTCAAAATTTTAGCCTCTACGTCTTTCCCAAAATAAGTTTAAGCCGAGGTACTACGGAAGCTTTTGTATTCTTCAGAAAATTAACCCTGTAACTTTCCGTCTCCGTTTACCTCGAACCTAGAAAATCCATCCAGTCTTTCATGTCTCTCGCTTGAAACCGTATACACATGATCCTTTTTCCTGACAATACACATGTCCTCCCCCTTTGTTGGTGGATGATGAACCTGAACATGAAGTACAGGAAATATGTGACTCTTGTATATTCTGGAACCATCTTCAGTATGTTATTAATTGGAAAAGCTATCCTATTAGTGAATGTTCTTGGGAAGATGCCTCTTCTGTTCACGTCCCTCTTCTGATTCGTCAATTTTTTCGTCTGTTTCCGCACAAACCTGGAGCTCCGGGGGGGACCTACTATTGCGCCGCGGCATGCAGCGCGAGCCCCCCATTCGGCTCGGGACGCAGCGCACGGCAGTAGGATGCGCCGCGCCCCTGCACTTTCTTATTTTTGTCGAGGCCCCAGATTGGGCATGGGGCCTCGCTACTGAATTGGCGTGGCGCGCCCCGTTAGTTCCTGCCTCTCCCCACTCTCCCTTTTCCTATGGAATTCTATGATTTGTTCCCAATCCAATATGGTGTCTTTTACTTTCTGCCAGTCACTTTCTGTTCTTTGGGTATATAAGGTGTGTGAGTCCTGTCCTCTTTGCGCTGCAACACTTCCTTTGGGTGGTAATCTTCGCTCCTGTTCTTCTGTGTCAGATATTGATTTTCTGAGCCTGTTCCAGCTTTTTCTTGTCCTTTTTGCCTTTTGTTCCGATATATTTTTACCTTTTGTTTTTTGTTTCAGGAGTTCCTTTTTGAGGTTTTTCCCCTTTTGTTTTTTTTCCCCTTGGGGACTCATTCGGGAGGGCACGGACTGCCTTTGGCGTTCCCTCTGTCAGCAGCACCGTGGCTACCAGAAAGGGTCGCCCCTATCTGGGCCAAGGCAGAACCTATAAGAACAAGAACCTCACCACATTTCCAGTGGGCCACAGACAACGAGTAGGTCGTGACAGATTCTGCATCTCCATTTGGGGAGACTAAAAGCAGCAGTTTACAGCATTTAATTCTGTTCCTAAAGTTGTGAATATCATCCTGGCTGCCAAGCATCCTTCCACTAATTCTGATTACGATGGGCACTGGGACATTTGTAGCCTGATGTGGTGCTCCCAATACAGATTCATTCTAAGCCAAACTGTTGAAAGTCCCATTGTTTGTACTATCTTTGATTCAGCAAGGATTTGCATTGGGTACTGTTATCTGTCAGCCCCTTTTGTCTTTTTATGTTTATTGGTCCTGTTGAAATCAGTTGTTGTGGTGAGATTTTTGAAAGGTCTGACTAATTTATTTCCGACAAAACCCTTTGAGATACCACAGAGTGATCTTAATTTGTTTTTTCGTTTTCTCATGTGTATTTGAACCCATGCGCAGCTGTCTGTTACGTCTCCTGACTTTGAAGACTGTGATTCTGGTTATGGTGACCTCGGCTCATCACATGAATGAACTCCAAGCTCTCTCTGTGCAGCTGTCTCATTGGACAGTCTGTCACTCTTCCAATGTTCTTTGGCCTGCCTCACCCCTCAAAAGAGGAGTAGTGACTTCATCTGCTGGATCCGAAAACAACTTTAGATTTCTACATCGCTTGCACCAAAGTCCATTGGGTGTATGATCAGCTCTTTGTAGGGTTCTTTGGGGGCAAAGAAAGGCAAGGCAGTAAACAAAAGGACACTCTCAAGGTGGATAGTCCTCTACATCAAGATCTGCTATGCAGTGACCAAAAGGCAGTCCCCTGGGGGTTTGAAGGCCCATTCCACCAGAGCCAAGGCTGCTACCACTGCTCTGGCACATGAAGTGCCACTGGTACCATCTTGAAAGTCAGGTATATCGGAAAAGGGGTTTCACTTGTTAGGTCCTGCAGGACTTTTCGAGCTGAGCGATTCCACAGTCCCACAACCTTGGGAGCTACTGCTTTGGCATTTATTTGTGTATATATATGTGTGTATACACACATATTTGCAGGGCAATATTCACATTCATGTAAATAATCCCATCATAAATCCTATACAAGAAAACTATTATATTGTATGTTATCTGCATGATGAAAACACAATACTTGAAAGTACATGAGAACTGCATAACATATTTGCTCGAGAAGACTTTCACAAACTGCATGAAAATATCATCAACATTATATTAAACTGGCTGCTACAATTGTATTCCTTAAGTGTGTCCTAACCAGTAATACTGGTTTCCACTGAGTAGCGTGCTACCCATATGCAAAAGTGTGCCAGCACCACATCAGGGTAGTAAACACTATATAAATACCAATAACACACAATACAAATACAGTTTAGTAGAACTATGGTTCATTTTCTGGAGGAAAGTGCTCCCTAACAGAAAGGCTAAATTGGAGCCTGAAGAAGTTCCACATAAATAACTGGGGCAGGCTACTGACTTTCTGCTCCTCTCATAGCAGTTCTAAGGACAGTGTGATCTGAGTGAAAGCGTTTGTTCAGTTATAGAGGAAATTTAATTAAAGAGAAAGGAAATGGAAAAATAAACTAATACTGCTAATCTTACAGCTATTTACTTCAAGTTAACACTGACGATTTTCACTACAACTCTTGAAGTACTCAAAGCAGCAGAGCAGAGTCAGGCAGCCAAGCCTGCACAACCTGCCCCTCCATTCTTCAAGACTGAGCGATGACAGTTGATCTGCTGTGATACTCCTCCTGAGGGCATTGATGTCATCTTGGCAGCCAGGTGCCCTGCCACCAAATCTGTGTATGCAGGGAACAAGGACATATTTGTGAAGCCTTGCAGGCAAAACTGCTGGATGTGTTGTTTGCTTTGTTTTTGGCCCAGCAAGGTTTGCCTCTGGAGACAGTTGAAGGTTACCTGTTGCCCCTCTTGGCCTTTTTGCATTTGCTGGAACAACTGTCCTTATTCAAAACCCTGGCTGCAATGTGTTTCTTAAAAAGGTTACAACTTATGTTTCTGTTTAAGTCCTTCTTGATGGCACAGTGCAACTTAAACCTGGTCCTTACTGTTATGACGTGTACTCCTTATGAGTGGCAGGTTCCACCGTGAATGGCCGATTGGTTACTTCATTACTGCGTAGGCCAACTTACCAGCTTTATTTTACTTCAAGGGTGCACAGTGCAGCAGTTCATCTGGTTTCAGGTATCAAAAGGCAAGACCACATTTTTGCTTTCAGAAAAGTCCCATACTGGCTGACAAAAAAGCATCTATTTCGAAATAAGATGCCTGATCTGTAGGAGTTTTCCTGATCTGGACGATGCCTACCTTACCACCTGTCTAAAACATTGTACAACCACTAGCGATCTTCATCTAATGGACACACCCTGTTTTAAAATGTCATCCAGAGTGGGTGGATGCTTTTCTGTCCAGCACCAATTTATTGGAATACACAACTGCTTGACATTAAGCTGACCAAATTCATCATGTCTTTCAGTAATAAAATTGTTTCGCACTTGATTAACTTCAGCTGCTTTCATTAGATCCTCACCAAGAGATCCTTCGGGATAATATGAGCGCTATACATCTAATCAGTTATTCAGACATTTTATGAAAGCATTTGTTTATTTACTTAACATTTACTCTGTTGTACTGATCGTTTTCCTTGGAAACTGGTTGTGAATTGCCTGTGGCCGTAGGCACAGATAAAGATTCTCTAGCAAGAACGCTGTCCTTTATTAGAATTTGAAGCCCTAAATGTTAAAGCGTCCTTATGCCGATATGAGTTTTACCTCTGGATATGTGTCTCACCAACTGCATATCCAGATTCAGAGGGATTGGCTTCTATGGTGCTTACCCTTCTGGAAAAGAAGGGCTTCTTTCTTGTGCTAACTCCTATTCCTTAAAGTGGTGTGTTTTTGTTAGAGACCTCTTGTTACATTACAGTGGTTTTAATAGCTCCATGTTGCTTACCATTGGTTGGCTTCACTGTCACTCTCATTTGCTTGCTTCTTGTTCGTCAGTTCCCGCAGGCTTCCATCCTCACAGTGTGTTTGTCCCACCCCTGGAGCATCTATGCCTTACTTGTGTCCTACCCCTGCTCAGTGTTTGAGGTGCTACTTATTGTTTTTAAGCACTCTTCCAGCGTGTGTGTTTTCAAGCTGTGTCCCTTGTGTACTTCTTCAGAGTACTGTCTATGTGGTTGCCCCCACGCCTCTTACCCACTCTCCTTTGTCTGTGTTGTTGCCCCCACCCCTCCTACCCACTCTCTGTTGTCCGTGGGTTGCCCATGCTCCTTACACCTACTCTTTGTTGTTCATATTGTTGTCCGCAGCCCATCCCTTTGACCCACAGGTGTCTTTCTGCTCGCAGCTCATCCTCCATTGGCCACTTGCCCCTGCATCCACACTCGGTTGTCTGTCTGCTTGTCCCACTACCCACCTTCCATTGTACCTCTGTGTTGCCTCTGGGGAGCACATGGCCAATTTTTTTTAAAAAGTGATGACTCAGCGAGTGCTTTCTGCAAAGTAGAGCGTTATTGTTATTACTTTTAGCCATACTGCACTGCAGCCGTGCTGCTGGACAGCCTGACTACAGAACATTGAAAAAGCCAATAGCTCTCAAAGGCAAAACCTATTGACTTTGCCAATGCTAGTTTTCATTTTCAGATAGACAGATGTATTCAATGCTGGGTCGAGAGTATTTGAGTCAGCAAAATATGTCTGTAGTGTTAGATGGTCCCTCCCTGATTCTAGGTAGAGTTGCCACCTGGCCAGTTTTATACCGACATGACTGGTATTTCAATGTACCTACCGGTACAAAAGTTAGAAAAATCACCTAAAGCCAGTATTCTTTCAGCTTATAAGTATATACTTTAAACAGTAAGGGTCTGAGTCACAAAGGTAAATTTACACTCTTGTGTACGTTTACTATTTTTTTATATTCACAAAGGTATTTTATGAGTATTATCTTTACGAGCGAAGGCTCTTTGTAGATAAAATGTTAGGACAGTCCTATCTTTTTAGGGTCGAGCCTGTACTAGCATGCGCTTGTGCATGCGCATTGCTTGCAAATGTGCATTGCTAGCGAGACGCTGCAGTAGTTAGAAAAGGGCTCGGAGCCCTGTCCATGTCACGTCATTGTCTTTCATTGGTTCGTGGGCATGGCAATTAAAATCTACTTGCTTTCATTAGTGGAAGGCATGCATACGTCATGCCTTTTCCAGTTAGCCCTCCTCGAACGCAGCGACCAAGTACCGAAAACATACGAGGTTCACTGTTTTCGGTCCGGTTTGTGGACTACTTTTTCTTTTTTTTCGCAGTGCGATCTCTTGGGCAGAAGTAAAGCGCTTTGCATGACATTGACCCTGTTACATAGTTAATTGCACTTTTGCTGGTTACTTAGATAATTGCACTTTTGCCGATAGGTTTCATTATGAGTGAACTGTAGCAGGGCGATCTCGCTCATTTTTTTCATTTAATGAGGCAAGAAAAGTCCGGTTGGGAGTTTACAACTGCTAATAGCTCTAACTCGGAGAAATGCGAGACCCGTTGCATTGCAAATGATTGTTTATGGATGGAGACTCCACAGTCCTCCACTCTAGTGGATGACTTGGCTCTATTGGAGGAACTGTAGGTCACGCGTACGGGCAGCCCATCACGGGGCACACACTCTTGAAAAGTCACTGGAGCACCACAATGCCCTAAGGCTATATTTAATTGATTTAGGCCCATATTTATACTTTTTTTGCGCCGCATTTGCATAGTTTTTTGACGCAAAATAGGCACAAATTTACAAAATACCATTGTATTTTGTAAGTTTGCACCGCTTTTGCGTTAAAAAACTACGCAAATGAGGTGCTAAAAAAGAATAAATATGGGCCTTATTGTCTTTCTAGTGTGCACAATGGCATGACATAGCCTGAGGCCGCCTCCAGGTTGGTTAGCTAGTTTTCATTTAATGGGTGTTAGATACTTCAGTTCTCAAAGTGTGGAGTTGGGGGACAGATGAGAAAGTTTTGGTGTTGTGTTTAACTGTTGTCAAGCAACCCGCTTCTTTTGTCAAGAGATATGGTCCACCGCTGCATATCAGTCACTTGATATCACCCACTGGGTGTACAAGGTGGTTGCCTGGAGCGTAAATGGGTTGAATAATAAGATCAAAAGTGGCACAATCTTGGCACATGCCAGGAAGTGGGCCTCAGCCATCTTGTTCTTACAAGAGACACATCTACTGAGAACGAAATTCCAGTTCCTAGGCAGACACAGTTAAACCATGGGTTTTCCTTTCCAGATATGCCAGGGACTTCAGGGGGGTGACGATACTCCTCCTCGGAAGTGAAAACTGCGACCAATGACCAATTAGGTCGGTCAGTGTGGATTGCGGGGTTCCTAGAACGCACACCATCGCCAGCGTATATGTTCCGCTCACACTTACTGGCAACACACTGCTGAGACTAGCTGCTGTTTTACCCAAGACCCAACCGGGAATGTTGCTGCTGGGGGGACTTTAACCCGGTTGTAGATTTTAATTTGGATACTACCAGTTCCTCCTCCTATTAAAGGTACACAGCACTTTAAAGCTGGGTACAGTCTTAGGCCCTCTATGATGTCTGGAGACTCGTGTACATCCACTAATCATGTGGACACCACACCCAATCCAGGCTGAACTACCTCTTTGCCTCAGTTGGACTGTTCTGTGAGATCACAAACTCCAGCGTCCTGTCCTGTGTGCTTGTCGAATGAGTTGATGGTCATGGGATGCCCGAAGAGAGAAAACTGGGCTAACTGGTGCATGAATACCTTGCATCTAACCAAAGACAACTTTCAAGCACGGCTCTGCAAGGTCTTTATTAAATTCTTCAAATTTAATAAGGATTCTGACCCTCTTGGGTTTCAGTATGGGAAACAGTGAAAGCGGTCCTAAGCAGAAAAATGATCTCCTATGGTATGAAACGAAAAAAATAAAACTGAGGGAATAGATTGCCATAAAAAACTAAATTTGCGACTTTAAGGAGAACGAGGCCCAGGCCCCCTGGCACCAGTGTCACAGGCTTTAGAAATAGAGAGGCTCTGAATACGATGTTATGGAAACAGGCCAAAATAGTTATTCTAGACTCAAAATACAGACTATACAAGTTAGGAGACAAGGCAGGCAAACTCTTTTACTGGCTTGCTAACAGGGAGTCTCAAACTAGATTTGTTCCGTGATCTTTGTGACCCCACTGTTACTAAATAACCTCCTAAAGGATGCCAGATGTCCTTAGGCCGAGAGGTGGCTGTATGTAAAGCCGCATGGGGCTCAAAGTTGTTTTCACAGTACATTAGGCTCTTCATCCATGCCGACACCACTGGTGGGCGTTTGTTCCCCCAGGCACCAGGCACTCTGGGAGATGAAATGGCTTGGCCAGATTACGAAGGTGACCCCCGCTAAGGTAGAGTACATGGTTACTGGAGGTCTCTTAGATACAGGGCTTCTCGGGCTGGGATGCTGTTAGTTCTAGGGTAGTATATAAATGGGTAACCTCTCACATTAAAGCATTTGGTTACCTGCAGAAGCTTGATCTCCATAGAACCCAGTGCTTCTGTTATCTCCAGATTGAACATGCACTGGATATCTCAAAGGATTGATTGAAAGAGGGCCCTGAGTTCAGTCCACTGCAGTCCCAACTGATGCTTGAGCAGATGGGGGGAAAAGCTATTTCCCGATTGTACAGGGCCTAATAGCAAATGTGACAGACGCACAGGTAGAAATAGGATAACAACTAGGTCCACTAGATGACGAAAGCTGGGTTGAAGCCAAAAGGCTGCAAGGGAAGGTGTGATCCCCATGATACTCTGTCGCATACAGTTTAAATACTTTCACAGAGTCTACTTCACCCCTGTACACCGACACAAAATAGAGAAGAGTCCAAGTTCAATGTGCGCATGCTGTAGAAGTGCTTTGGACCATTTCATTCACATGGTTTGGGAATGCCCAGGGAGAAGCAAGTATTGGGCCAATAGACATGCAATATTGGGCCAGATGTTGTGGCTGAGCATCTCGGTTAACACTACATTGGCAGCACTGGTCATCTTGTCTGGCTGGGGTTGGAATTCGGCAGAGAAGAAGCTGGTAGCATTAGGGGCCAGATGTAGCAAACGTTTGCGACTCGCAAACGGGCCGAATCGCAATTTGCGACAGTGCAAAATCGGAAATGGGATGCAAAAAGCCCATTTCCGACTCGCAAAAAGCGATGGGATCCGTTTGCGAGTCGCATCTGTTGCGACCCCATTTTGCGACCCGCAAATTGCGAGTCGCAATTTGCGAGTCGCAACCCATATGCAATTGCAACTCGCAAATTGCTACTAGTCGCAAAAAGCCCAGTTTGCATGTCCCATTTACCACTAACTCAGAGCAGGTGGTAACCATTACCAAAGTATAAAAGGAGACCCAGAAGCCACCTGGGTTACTCAAGATGGCGGAGATATACCTGATAGCAGTGAGGAGGAGAGTCTACGCAGCCCAGCATAGGAGGAGGAGGGGCCACAGACAGGAGAAGATATATAGAACCAGACAGACTCTTTTCCAGCAAACTGAAGAGGAGATCTATGATAAATACCGCCTTAGCAGCGCAGCCATTCTAGAATTAATAGATTTACTCAAACCACAGCTAGAACACAAGACTCTGCGTGGCTGCGCCATCCCTACGCATGTGCAAGTACTATGCGCACTGCACCTCTTGGCCTCAGGGAGCTATCAGGGGGTCATTGCCGTGGCAGGTGGGGTATCCCAAAGTGCAGTGTCAAGGTTCCTCAGGGCATTCCTAGATGCCTTAGTCACGCACAGGTCTCACTTCATATACTTACCAAGGAATGAGGCAGAAATTAACAGCACCAAGCTGGACTTTTACCGCATTGCCCACTTTCCCCATGTCATTGGATGTGTAGATGGGACACACATTCAAATATGCCCCCCTGCTAATCTGGAACACATTTTCCGCAACAGAAAGTGTACCCACTCACTCAACATACAGGTTGTTTGTGATGCCCATTACGTCATCAAGGACATCGTAGCTAAGTTTCCAGGCAGTACCCATGACTCATACATTTTTAGGCATAGTGGGATACATCAACGCCTGGAACGTGGGGAATTCGGAGACGGCTACCTCCTAGGTAGAGCCACAGACACTTGCAGACATACACACAGGTCACTGTGCACGACTATCTGGACTTCCTAACAGTGTACTTTTGTGCCCAACAGGTGACAGTGCATATGCTCTAAGGCCTTGGATCATGACTCCGTTTTTAACACCAAGAACTGAATCAGAGAGGCAATACAACAGTGCGCATAAGAGGACCAGGAACCTGATCGAGCGCACCTTCGGACTGCTGAAGGCAAGATTCAGATGCCTCCACCGCAGTGGAGGCGCCCTCCAATACACCCCCATTACCGCTTTCAAAATTGTGGTCGCATGCGCCATCCTCCACAACATAGCCACCCGACGTGGGCTACCTCTCACTCCTGCAAACCCAGATCCTGATGATGAAGAGCAAGAACAACCACATCGCCATCATGGGGATAGGAGTATCGCTAATCAAGGCAGACTGAGACGGGACCACATTGCAATGCAATATTTTAGACGGTACGTGTCAACTCCCACCATACTCACCTATTAACCATTTGTTAAGTGGAACAAAAATAACTGTTTTATTAATGTCATGAAGAAACTATATACAAGTTGAAATTGTCCATGGGCAGGAAAATGCCAACCAGTCATGTGGCACATTAACGCCATGTGCCACATTAATCTGTCCTGGCTGTTATCTATGATCTCCTTCCCCTCCTGCCAGCCTGGCTGGTCCCTGCTGCGTCCATGGTGCTGTGCCTACCACTCCTCAGCACCCTACTGTCAGTGGCAGAGACACTGCTCACTGTTGAGCCCTCCTCCCAGGTGTATTTGTTAACTTCCTGGCTGTGATGTCATCATCATGTGCCAGGAAGAGTTTCCAGAGTGTTCTGGTATGCTTTCTGGAGTGTTCTGCTGCACCTGCAAGCAATTTTGAAGGTAATCACAATTTGCGACACCCACTCGCTAATTGCGAGTTCGTTTTTTGCACACTCGCAAACAGCGACCTCGCAAACTGCGGACTCGCACACAGTGTTGCGAGTCCGGCTGCGAGTCGCAAAATCTGATCGCTTTTGTTTCTGACATTCCAATTTGCGACTCGCATTTTGCGAGTCGCATCAACTCGCAAAATGCGACTCGCAATTTTTATTTTTGCTACATCTGGCCCTAGGCCTCTTGGTTGCTGAGCGGGACATTGCCAGACCAGGGAGGGCACCTGAAGCCCCTCTCAGTGAAGGACTGGACATTAGCAATGGACTTCTGCACTGCTGTGGAAGAGAGGGTGTACTAGGGGCGGGGCTGCCTGGCAAAAGTAGGCAAAGATATGGAGCCCATAGAGGCATGAGTCTGCATGAGGTACTGGACTGTGTTATCCGATGGGAGGTGGTGGATCGGTGATGGATGACAACAGCTTACTTAAGCTGCATGGAATACCTATGCTGTCTCGGTGCTATGACAAAACACTGCTGGGTGGAAATTGCACTCTCTCTCCATTCTTATATTGTTTCACATGAAAACGTACTGAAGAAAACCCAATAAACAGATTTATAAAAAAATGTGAAAACGTCTTCTTCTGTGAGCAGTAAAGCTAGTTCCACAGAACCAGAGGACCTATGGATTAACACTAGATACTCCATTGCATCCAGTACGACCGGCAGTATCTGAACAAATTTAGAACTTTAGGAACAGAACAATTTCGTTTGAGAAAAAAACCTTCACAGGCTCACACTAGCTCAGATTTTACAGCCCATTGTATTTGAGGACTGGGTGATATATCGAACAGGGTATTGGAAAATATTGTAATTGACAGTCGCAGATTAGCATTAGCAGTACCAATTTTTACCTTTGGGCCTGAACTCTGCTCATAGAATGTTCAAATAAGTTCTCTAAGTGGTGGTGGCTCATCTTCATCTTCAAGGCACCCATTTGCATCCTGAGATAAAAGACTGGCTGATCAAGACTCACTCGCCCACTGCTTGGCTACAGAATCTCAGTCCTGTTCTTCTACCTTCTCTTACATTTCTGAATTTCATCTACTAAAAATCTCATCTTATCCCACCTCAGAATCTTATTTTATTTAAGTGTTAATAAATTATTTGGTAGGTCTCGCCTTCCTGTTTCTGGAGAAAGCTGCATCCTCTAAATAAGCTTTGAAGCATTTATCATTCTACCCTCTCACTGTGGTATGGTTGCTCAGAGATCAAAGGTTTTTTAAGGCTCTCCTGTATTCATGTCATCCCCTTGGTTCCCTTTTTGGGTACATATTCCGTAACAACATCTTTCCAAAAAAAACGTAAACAATCTAGTCTTTCTATTTGCCATACAAAAATTGTAATTGCCAGCCAAGTGTTTATTTAATCATGGATCCTCGAGTCCAACATGCAGCAAGGAACCTAGATTTAATATCCTGACTCCTTCTGCCACCTTGACCACTGAGCTGTGATAACCTTCAGACCCATGTCTTATGGAGCCTCCGGGACAGAAGCTTTCATAAAAAGGATTTGTCTGGGTTTAGGTTTAGCAATTCGCTCCTCTACCAAGAAGACGTTATTCCATCAATCAAGAACAATGTTTTACTTACAAAAACAAAAATAGGGGAGAACTTGGTCCCTTAGTAAGTTCAGTCTACTGGAAGAGACCTGGGGTAGCCTCTATGAAACAACATTCTTGCAGTAGTGTTCTACATTTAGGGAAAGAGGGGCTGAGAAAGGTAGAAGCAGAATCCTTTAAGAGTCTGCAACCTTCTTCACATGAGCAGGCGATGAACAGGACAACTAGCCAGATGTATCAAATGTTTTACAATCACAGTTTCAATCAATTCTTCGACTGCCAAAACCTTTTTTACAATGTACTAAAACTATTTTAGGAGTCGGTAAATGTTTTTCGATTTTAAGCAAAAGAAACACTGATACATACCATACCGAGATGTGTTTAGCTATGAGAAGTACAAATTTCTGACTCTTAAGGAGGGGATACTAAGAAATTTGCGAAAGGGACACAGACCCTTCGGGAACCCCTTCCTCTTTGTGAATGTAAAAGGGTTTGTTTGGAAACAGGGAAGCCAGTTTATCAAATTCTTTACTGGTCGCAAAAATACTGGCAGCAAATTTTATGCCCTGTTTTTAGCGCATTAGACTCATAATCCTTCAGGCCATCTCACCATCTGTTTGTCATTATGAAGTTTTTACCCCAAGCAACAAAACAGCTACAGCATCTGTAGCCAGGTGGATAATACCTTACACTTCAAAGCCTACAGCATGCCTATTCCACTAGAATAAGTGTAGCATCAATGATATTTCAAAAGGATATTCGTACTGCACACATGTCTATGGCTGCAAAGTGGGCTAATGTATGCTTTTTGCGAGCTCTAGGCAATGTGTTTGTTTGAATATTGGCTGGGGCAATGCTGTCGTCCCCTTTCTAGGGGTTTTAAGCTGCTGCATCTGTTTACCCAACCATTCAGCAAACAGAGCACAGGATGACTGAGGACGGAAAAATTAGCTTCATGGTGATTAGGGTACTCTTAGTGCTTGCCCTCCCTTCTTCCACACACCCACCTCTCCATCCCCTCAGACAGCATGTTTTGTGGTGCATTACCTTCATGTAAGAACTAGTTGTGGTGGCCTGTAATGCCTGTATAAAGAGAGCCCACGAGCGGAGGACAGCTTATTGCATAGAGAGCGGCAATTTATTTCAAAGTGACTGTATTCTTGTAAGAGAACCTTTTCCCAACATTGCCTGCACGGGTAATGCCCAGCAGTACCGAAAGAGTAAGAGCAAGAACCATGAAGGTAATTTTGTCGGTTCCTTCCGCTTCCTAGCATCGTTCATCTGGAAACAATAGAAATACATATATTTCCATTTCTTTCAAATGAATTATCCATTTACTTACCGACTGCACACCATCGTGGAAGACATAGGAGATCTCAATGGTGCCACACTGGTACCCAAATCCAGGAAGAGGAGTCTTTTCTTGTATTACATGTGTCATTCTCCCGTCAGGCTGGTTACCTTTCATCTCCCCATAGACAGTTTTACAAATAGGACACTGAGAATTTGTAGATATCGCTCTCTCCCAGCACTCCTTGCAGAAGGAGTGCTTACATTTTGTGGTTATCTTATTAGTGAACGCGTCTAAGCAGATACTGCAGTTCTCCTCTTCTTGCGAACTGGCTGCTGCCGTCAGTTCCTTTGCCACTGCTCGTGAGCCAGACCGGACACTATCTTCCCACAGTTCACGGTGCTGATTTAAAAACACTTTGTCACCTAGTTGCTTTTTAATGTATCGGACAGCTGACTCGACATGAGGTGGCATGCCGATCAGAGAGAGTTCACCTCCTCTGGATGTTATTAACTTCACACTCGAGTAAGTGGGTTGCATCTTCCTATACAGATCTCTCACACGATTACTGTAATCAGTGTCCACATTCATGACAGTGCAGCTGGTTATAGCATGTTGATACATACTTGCAAAAGCCTGCAGGGCATTTCCAGATAGGTCAGTAGCACTGTTCTTGTTCTCTGTTACAATCTGAACATTGTCCCCAGATGACTGAACTTGGCATTTTATCTGAATGTGATAGTTGGCCCTTATTGTATCAAGTTCTTTCTGAAAAAGGTTCTCTAAAAGCTCCCAGTGAGCTTTTGGGATTTCCATAGCTGTGAATTTAGCTGTCAATTCATGTCTGATCCTAAGAGCCACATTCCTCGTGGACTTGGCCTTGAGTAGGTCCATGAGCTCAGTTTCCACCTGTTTTAAGCCATCCACCGGTCCAGTAATCATGAATGCTCCCTCTAGTTCATTCAGGATGAAGGAAGGTTTCTTCTCCCGAATTTCTTCGAATGTACTCACAACTTTTGTTCTCTCAGAATCTGCAATAGAAACCTTTGTGCGTCCCAGATCTTTAATCAGTGCTTGGAATATTTGCGTGAATGCCTCCTGTGCTGCTGCATTATGATGTGGTCTACCTGGCAATTGGTCTATAAAGGATAAGAGCACCTCTGGCTGGATGTCCACCTTGTGGCGATTCTTGAAAATGGAAATCTTGTCTGGGTATGCATGGTTTAGGTATTCATAATGAAAGAGAGAAAGTCTCAGCTGGTTCTGTGCTTGCTTCTCTGACAAGATGGCTTCCACATTCTGATCCTCTGTGAAGGTCCCACGCGTTGTATTAGGTCCGCCCTCCCTTCTATCAGGCGTCTTTTCACCAAAAACATTATTATGAAGAGCTATCACCATCTGATTAAAGAGGGCCATGTCTTCAAATGAGCCCTTTAATATTACAGTTTCATTTGATGATGCAGTATATTTCAAATTGCTTGACTTGATCAGTTCAATGACTTTGGCACGTAAAGGAAGTTCAACGGTATGCAGGTTCCACTCTACAGTTGTTTGCATATGAAGCTGAGGACAGAAAAAATAATTAGATTTTGGTTTTATTTCTGTAGGTAAAAGAGAATAATGTTTACATTACTTTAATATTTTGCTGACACTGAATCATTCTTTGGCTTACCGGCTTTGGACACTGGTTCCAACTGTTGGTTATTGACCCTGACGTTTATAACTCGATTGATAAGCCATATATTGATTGCCACAGCCCCTGGCCTTACATGGGGTTGCCTTCCTTGCAATTACTGATGATCAATGCTTTACATTTATTTTATGTACCTAGTTATGAAGGCCCAGACACTGAGTGGTTAGATTTGTCCATAGTCAGCAGACAGCTAGCCGATACACTGGGTAGTTGCCATTAGTTTTGGGCATGAAGTTAACCTTGTCCATAGGAATTACAGCTCTACCCCATGGCTTGGTTGTTAGCCTATACCATAACCATTACGGCCTAGCTACATTTGTTGGTTATTGGTCAAAACTATTTACTTTAGTACTCTAGCCCATATCTTTGTTGTTGGCTTTAACTAGAGGTAGAGTGACTTTTGTCCATTTCTTTGTTGTTGGATTTAACTAGAGGTAGAGTGACTTTTGTCCATTTCTTTGTTGTTGGCTTTAACTAGAGGTAGAGTGACTTTTGTCCATATCTTTGTTGTTGGCTTTAACTAGAGGTAGAGTGACTTTTGTCCATATCTTTGTTGTTGGCTTTAACTAGAGGTAGAGTGACTTTTGTCCATATCTTTGTTGTTGTTAGCCATGGCCACAGGCCAGTGGTTCTTTTTGACTTTTGTGGATCCCTACCTAACCATCACTGGAACTCAGGGACCCCCAATGAATCATCATTGAAATCCGTGGACCCCCACTGATTCATTACTGGAAGCAAAGGACCCCAGCCAAGGCATTTTCAATTATTTGAACCACAAAATAATACACAACATATACAGAAACAGCCATTCATCAATCAGATACACAAATGATAACATATTTTATTTAATTCACAAACAAATATAAAAAATCTAAATATTAATTTTAATGGAAAGGCTGGAGATTTTCTAAATCCTATTGAGACCACTCGTTGTTCATTCTGCATTCTGTTTGGTGCACTTGCACTGCTCTCACAAATCAATGCCCCCAGTGCCAAGTTCCTTCAGATTTAAAGAAAGTTCCAAAATGATCAATTGTACATGTTGCTTCTTCGTTTTTCATACACTTTATTAACCTGTTAATATTATTTAATTTTCTAATCAGTTGCAGTCTCCCTGAGAAGACTTTGCAGATCCCCAGGGATCCTCAGACCACAGGTTAAGAACCACTGCTGTAGGCAATAGGTTTTGACCGTTAGGTTGGACTGCTGGCCTTAATACCTGCCTTGTGAGCACTAGTTATAAGACTCAACACTACCCCCTGTCATGGGCTTAGCTGTAAGCAATAGGGCCCCTACCTCTGTCTTATTTGTGGTCAGGGATGCACATGCATTAGGCCTATGGCCCATGTCTTGGTTGATGGGCTTGGCAGTAAACATTCTGGCTCAATTCATTTTTGGCGCAACTGTGAATATCCGGGTTGTAGTTGGCTAGTCTTGGTTGTCAGCATTGCTGCTGCAGCTCATGCCTTTGTTGTTGACTTTGGCTGCAGACATTAGAGCTCTATCACATACCATAGCTATTGCTGTTGGCTGCAGCCATTAGGGCCTTTTTCTTTAAATGAGGCTTGGCCTCAGCTGTAAGTATTATGGCTGTAGTCTATACCCTGATTGTTGGTCTTGACTGTAAGAATTAGGGCTGTAGCTGTTCCTTTGTCGTTCACCTTGGAAGTAGGCAACAAGGCTGGGCTTGCCTTGAATTAAGGCTGTAACAAATGTTTAGATGCCTTGATCATAAAAGGTAAGGCTTTAGCACATGCTTTGGTGGTTTGCCTTCACTGTAGAAATCAAGACTGTAGATCATACTTTTGCTGTTTGCTTTCTCTTTACACAGTGATGGGGACCATGCCATGGCTGTCAGTCACGCCTGCAGGTATTATGGCTCTGGTTCTCATCATGGATGTTGGCCTCAACAGTAGGCATTAGGGCACAGTCCCATTCTTTGGTTGTTGGCCTTGACTTTCGGTATCACAGCTTTACCACTTGCACGTGGATGTTAGCGTTGACTGTAAGTATTAGGGCTGAAATGCCTCTCTAGCTTTTAAATCTCAGTTAACGACAGTAGAGCTCTGACATATACCCTTGTTGCAAGTCTTGACTTTAGAGATTAAGGACCTAATTTGGGGTTTGGCGGGCAGCCTGCTGTATACCAGGATGGTGGAGGACAATACACTTCCACCCTGACAAACTACTGACCACCAAAGTTAGAGATCATTCTTGGCCCAGCATTGATCTTTGGACCTTCTGAGAAACTGCTGTCATGGCTGTTCCTCTGAAGGTATCAAAATTTTGATGGGTGTCCCCTGTAAGTATTGATGATAGTCCACCAAACTTTTTGATTTCCAGAAACAAACTCCTAAAGTGAGAGTTTGTTTTTGTTCTGTCAATTGTACTAAAAGCACTCTCAGTTTCCTGTGGCACGGCACACACACAACGGTGCTGTAGCCATCTCTCCCTGACTGGGGTGGGACTTCATCCCCAGAATCCAGCGACTATAGGAGATGGGGCACCTGTTGTCAATCATGCTAAAAGCGCTCTCGGTTTTCCACGGCATGTCTGCGACCCACGAGGCTGGGCTGGGCCACCCATCTTGGCCAAACTGCTTCCCTAAAAAGGTAATTTTGTAATCTGTACTGGGGGCTGTTCATAGTGCTTTGCTTTAAGCCATTGGGACTCAATGGGGAAGAAGAAGACCTCTGAGAATCTACAGGGAATGTCACTCTCTAAAAAGCCATTTAAAAAAAAAACCTGATGCCGAGACATTAAAATAAATCAACAATCTAATTGAAGAAGTGGAATCTGTTTTTAATCCTGTGTCTTCTCCCGCCCAGGGAAACAAGGGGAGAGCTTTGGCAACATTTTTTTAACCAAAAGGAGAGAAAAAAAAGAATTGCTGCAAAATCGTAGCAACCCCATATATGTCATACATTAAATTCTCCCAATGAGAGCGCTAAGAGGGCAACACTGCAGAACGGGACAGCAAATAATCAAGTCCCTTCTAGCGATCTCTGTGACGTTTAGACTCATTGCAAGAATCGCTTTGCTCCAATTGCCGCTCAGGATATTGACTCCATTGTATCCTTCCCTAAAAACTATGACCAACTGCAAGTTAAATTAAATAATGGGGACGTGGCAACAACTATTGATGCTTTAAAAATAGAGGTGACTAACCTTAAAGAACAAGTGAAGTTATTGTCATCACAAGTATCTTCACTGATCTATTTTTTGCACCAAATAATCCCCTCTTCCAACTTTCACACCATTAAAAGCACATTGAATCAAAGGCCTGAAGATAAGACGGTTGCTTCAGATGTCCATAATTTTTAACTGAGTTCTGTTTCCGGCATTTCTAATTTATGAGTGCCTAATCTTCCACCTCTACACCATGGTAGTATAAGGAAGAATGTTGGCCTCCTGACACAAATCTCTCAATAGGAAACCCAAGGCCAACCCGCAGGCCTCTCTCTCAAGCAAAAATGAAGGACTTTGGTACATCTGCCAGGCAAGTACAACCGGCTACAATATTACCCAAGCCCCAAGTATTCCCAGCCCAAAATCCCGATGTTGTACAACTAATTCTTGGATCTATGTCAATCAAAGATCAGGGCTTTAAGGGAAGGAGAATGGCCAGGACAATGTACATGCACAATGTTCCTAAACTCCCAGAAGGGGCTATGGAAGGTACAGATTCCCTGACCAACAAAGTGATTCACTAGTTGCACAGTGTAGGAAGCTGGCTATCTATGTAGTGTACCAAATGTAGGGGTACACTATGCAGATAGTATTGGCAACCCTTTTTGGTTTACAGGGGTAAAAGTAATAATCCCAAAACCTCTCTTTTGTGGTAGTGTGGTTGAGAAGTTAGGCTTATCAGAGCATAGTGTTAAGCATTTGTTGTACATATAGAGTCAATAAATGAGACACACACTCTAGAAGGAACTTGAAACCAATGCTTATAAAAATAGTTACTTTGTTTCTAAAATGTTTCAACACAAGGAAACTTCAAAGAAGATAAATGCTGTTGCAGTAGTATTGATTTAGCTAGTAAGTAACACTGGTACTGAAATGCACTTTAACGGGATAAAGGTTCAAAAGTATTTTTACTGCAAAGGGGTCCCTGCAAATATTTCTTGGGGTCCCCTACAGATTGTAGTGTGCTAGGAGTGCAAGGTCACAAGCAAGGCAAGTATACAGTTTTACCTGCCCTGGGGCATCCGGGTGCAGTGGTGATAGTCGAGCCAGGTGTTTTGCACACTGCACTGTTGGCAATGAGGGAGGCCACCTAGAAAGAGACTGCAAGGGGAGGACAAGGCTGAGGGCTCCCAATGGGGGGATTCGTGGGGGTGGAGGGGTGGTGGGGAAGGGTCCCGGGAGCAAGGGAAAACCGTTGGATGTTGTGGACCTGGGCCGTGGAGCTCGGGAACAGCTGGTCTTTGTTGTTAGTGCTCCTACGTCAAGGGGCCCACCGTTCTTTGGTAGACCTGCAAGAAGAGGGACAAAACAAGGCAGCTACTCAGGACAATGTCCCCTGCGGTGCTGACATCCCTTGATGGCTGGTCTCTGGATGCGATGTTGGAATCCGGAATGGACTTCAACAAGCCTTGGCTGCTGCAAGGGGGTCTGGTACCCCAAGTATTGGCGCAGGATGGCTCCAATTGGTCCTGATGTCCTCACTTGTTGGGGAGATAGGACTGGTCTCTTGGAGTACGGTGACCTCCTCCCAAGTGGCTGCTGCGCTGGTGGACCAGGTGGGCATCAGAACGGTGAACTGGACGTTGCGGTTGGTGCCTGCAGGAAGCAGGGAAGTGGCTCCCCCACTTCATGGGAGATGCTGATGGGCTGGCGAAGTGCTGGAGAACCTCCAAGGCTTTTCAAGTCCCCACAGCTGAAGGACGAGTCAGGATATTGCAATTGTCAGGACAGAAGCAGACAATATTTTGCTAATCTCAAAGACCCCTTTAGGTCTGCAAATACTGGTGGACCATTTCTTACAATTTTGCACCCAGAGGGGCCTGGAATTAAATATTTAAAAAACTAAGTTTATGTCTTTCAACCCTTTTCCATCTCGGAGGTGCAATATCCGGGGTTCAGGCTCTCTGATAAGTTAACATGGCACCACACACCGAGAGGAGAACTCTCACGTTACAGCAAGAGTAGAGGGTGATTCCAATGATGATTGGCAAGACTAAAACAAGATCACTTTCTCTAGCAGGGGAGATTTGTTTCATCAAATCTAAGGGTTTGGCTCTGTATGGCGCTGAGCTTTGGGAATATGAAACAGTAAGAGTCTTTTATCAGTAGAAAATACATTTATAAGGGCTCTACTGAATCTACCCCAAAGTACTCCATGTCTTCCATAGCTAGTAGATATGGGTATACTTCCAATTGTTCTAGTCTGTAAAATTCTGCCCCTGCTTTACTGACATAGACTGTGGTGTAAGAACTGCAGCGGCGGCTCCTCTGCTAAGAGCGTCACCCCGCTGCTTTCAAAAGAAGTAAAAAATAAAATGATGATAACGTTCTGTTATTTGCATTTTATTTTTATATGGAGCCAGGTTACGGCGGGGCAGGACTAGAGGGGGCTGGAGGAGAAGTGGTTTGTGCACCATAAGTGTACATGGCCGGCCAAACAGACATGCTCACTTTGCATTTATCCACCCAGCTGTATTGCATAGCCAGGAGGAGAAAGGGCACGGGGTCCTGCTCCCTGTGTGAGCGCCGAACATGGCTGCTCACACTTATCACAACCCTGCTGTCATGCTGGTGACAGCAGCATTGTGATTGGCTAAGGGGAGTCTGGGGGGCCTGTATGCTTCCTGGAAGAGGATGAGGATGGAGGAGACGAACCTGTTTCCTGATAAGGTGTTTTTTATAAAAAAAATTACCCCATCCCACCCCCCCCCCGTTAAGTGGCAGCCGCAACTGAAGAACTGGCACTTTATAGAACCCCTCTAATAGACCTTATGCACTCAACACCTATAGGAAGATCCCTTGGGCGACATATATCAAGGAAATTCTTGTTAATTTAGATCTGGCTGTTCTTTGGGACACCCCCGAGGCTGCCCCCTCTATCCCCAGGACTACGCTAAAAGAAAAATGGAAACTTCAGCTTGAGGAAGAGGAGATCAGGAGAGCTGTACAGATCGGTTTTTAGACTTCGAAATTGTCCCTTCATTTGAGCATTTTTAGCTAAGATAACACCTCCTCTAGCAAAGCAGCTGTTTTTAGGATTCAGATATGGCAGCTACCTATTAACAGGTTCTGGACACGTTGGTGTTCAAACTATTGCACCAGCAACCTATGCCCAACATGTAATCTTGAAAAGGAATCCTTGCACCATTTTCTCTTCTTCTGTCAAGCATATAACTCTGCTTGTAAAAATAGACCACGCTCTGAGAATAATGAGATCAGACACTGATGAGAAGATTTACATCAGACTCGCTAAATTTCTATCCTCTGCATGGCCAATCCACAAAAATACTATTGCACTGCAGTCACTACAACCCTGTTTAAGTAGAAAAGTAGAATGGCCTCTCCTTAGCACTTTAATGGATTTGCCTTTTGCACAGGCTAGGGTTTTATTATAGTACATTTTTGCATGCATGTTTTTGCTGGTAGTAAGATACAGATTGCCATTTTCACATGCTATGGCCTTTCCTTAGCACTTTAATGGTTTTGCTTTTTGCACAGGCTTGGGTTTCCTCATTGCAAAATGCTGCAGGTGTGTCTTTGCTGGTTGTAGGATATTGATTGCTATTTGCACTCACACATTGAAATCATCAATCAAAGGAATCATGTATTATAATGGTGCTTTTTAGTGTTACGCTATGCAGCACCATATGTAATTTCAAGGTGACGATGTGGCTGAAAAGGAGCTGTTTGGTTCTGGAGACTGAGAACCCTTTTGGAATTGGGGTACGCTTTGGCTGAGATCTAATTGAGTATTGCTTCCAAATATGGCTGTATCTGTAGAGGTTGCAAGGGGGATTCTGTGGCATTTATTGTGAATCCCAGTTTGTGTAGCAAATTGATGGTGCCCTGTATGTCTGATAGGCACCTCTATTTGCTTGAACTCTTGATTAGCCAATCGTGTAGATATGGGAATAAAAGAATATTTTGTTTTCTTTAATGGGCTGCTACCACAACTAGGCATTTTGTGAAAACCCTTGGGGTTGTTGTCACCCTGAAAGGTAATACTTTGAACTGGTGATGATGACCAATTACCATAAACTAGAGCTACCAGCAGTTTGCAGGGTGAATTGGTATATGAAAATATGCATCCTTCAGTTCTAGTGCTGTCATGAAGTCACCTTTTTAGGGTCGAGCCTGCGTTGCATGCGCTTGCGCATGCGTTTCGCAGGGAGACTCTTTTGTATTTATAAAAGTGCTCGGAGCCCTGTCAACTTCACATCAGTGTTTTTTATTGGTTTGTGGGCTTCCCTAATAAAATCCGCTTGCTTTCATTAGTCGAAGGCACGCATATGGCATGCCTTTTCGGGTGGCTAGCCCTCCTCCAGCGCAGCGACCAAGTACAGAAAACATGCGAGGCTCGCTGTTTTCCATCGGGCTTGTGGACTTTTTTATCTCTAATTTACGAGCCCGATCTCGCTTGGCAGAAGTCGAGCGATTTACGTACTTGATTTCACTTATTCGGGTTATGTACATAAATGCACTTTTCCCGATAGGTGAAAAGTCGGGTTAGTAGTTTACAACGCAATCAGCTCTAACATGAGCAAACGCGAGATCCGATGCATTGTAAATGCTTGTTGTAGTAGTGGTATCACATCTTGTAGTGCCCCCATGTGGAGATGTGTAAGTTAAGCAGTAATAGGTCCAGTATTGGTCTTAGCGCCCCATCCTTTTTGGAGATAAAAAATACACCCCCTTGCCTTGCTGTCTGTGTGGTACAGGCTCTATGGCCCCCTTTTGCAGCAAAGCTTTTGCCTCTTCTTTGAAAAGGCGTACATGCTGAGGTTTGAGGATTTGTTTGTGAGAAGGAATGTTTGGTTGGTTACTTACTAGTTCTAAGCAATATCCCTCTCAGTAATGTCCAGCACCCACTGGCCTGATGTTACTTCTGGCCACAACTGATGGAACTGTTGTAGCCTTCCCCGACAGGTGCTGTGTGGTTAGAGGGAATGGAAAGTAACTCACTGCTTAGAGTTGGAGGCTCCCTTTTGAGCATTCCTCTACCTTTCCCTCGTGGTTTACATCCTCCCCTACGATAGCTTCTCCCAGCTTGCTGATGGTATTGCTGCTGCTATATTTGACAAGTCTGAGTGTCAGGAGTGGTGTTAGCTGAGTTAGCAATGCACCAGTGATTGCCATGTCCACTTACTACCCTCTTTCCTTCTGCATTAATACACTTACTCTCCTTATCAGGTGGTGGCTCATCCCCAGTGACTCAAGAAGCTATTTTCATTCTAGCTGTTGTCGCTACAGGGAATGTAAAGAGGGTCATTGGGTGAGGGTTTGTATTTCCTCTGTATACATGGAGTGAGGACTCTGGTCTGTCGAGCTTTAGATGTGTACTTTTTGACTTTGTGGTATTCAGCTGCTCTCTGAATAACACTGTGGTATGATTACGTATCATCTGGGGAAGATGCTTTCGTTGGTACAGGAGTTCTATGTCAGTGTCTGGCAGCACTATGTCATAGTCATCGCATGGGTCTGGGTTATGTGGCGGATCAGTCGGAGTCATTACAAGTATAGTAGGTTTGATTCTCTGCCTCGTCCCCTATTGAGTGTGTGGAAGAAGGTGATAAAGGCTGTGGAGATGTATTCAAGTCCAGTGGCAGAGGGCTTGTCGCCTTATGCTCTGTGAATGCCTTTTTGGGTTTCGGTGAGGTATATCAGTGTCCTGCCTTTTCCTTTGTTGTATGTTTTCTTGCAAATGTTTATTCTTCATTATCTCTTGAAGGTTCTCGAAAACGTTCCCTTCCATGTCAGATGCCACAGGTTTTTTTACCTGATATATCCTTTCCAGCATGTTTATGCTTTGCCTCTCCAGAGGAATGCTGTTTTGGTGCCAAAGCGGATGATGCTGTAGCCTTCTTTGGAGCCAAACTGTGGTTGTGCTTAAATACCTTCTTTGGAGTCAATGTGTGTTTTTCGACTCCAATAGGGTGTGTGTCAGTACTGTGTGTTTGCTCGGCTCAGATGATTTCATGGGTACCAGCGGGTGGCTAGGTGTAGACACTGTCTTATGTGCAGGAGCTGATTACTTTTTCGGCACTAGGTGCTGCTGCGTGTAGGATCCATGCCTGTCCCTATGGTCTGTAGCCCAATCGGGACTGAGTAGTGAATCGTCCCGTCTCGGGTCTGAGGTACGCTCTCGATGTTGACCAGCACCAAAGGTTGCATTAAGGCGATGTTGTGAGGGCTGGCCACTTACTTTATGTATGTGTGATGGGTCTTGCGTTTTCATGGCCTGTGGCAATATCCTCATCCTTGGATCCATCCCCGATGGTCTCGGTTCCAGTGTTGCCTCCCTGAGCAGCAAGTACGAGTCTTCGCCTTCCTCTTGCTGGCTGGAGTCATCGGAATCAATGTAGTGTGGACTGGCGATGATGGCACCTTCTGTCGTATTACCTTCTCCTTCATCGCAAAAGGATTGAAGTTCTTGTTGCTCTTCTTCTTGTGAGAATTCTGCTTCAGCTGCCATCTGCATATTATGGGCTAATCGTCAGTCTCGGCTGGTCCAAAGTGTCTTTTTGTTTTTGAACTGACTGCGGGCTGTTCAGTCCTGTTCCTTGTGTTCCGGCGACAGGCATAGATTGCAGATGTCGTGTATGTCTGAGTAAAGGCATTTAGCACCACACTGGGGGCATTTACTGAGGTGACTGTCTTCTTTACCCTCCATGACCCAGAACCGAACATTCCTGACGGGTCCGTGAAGGGAGTTTAGCAAATTCGACAGTAGAAATCTTGCGTGGTTAGTTGAACTCTGCTCCACTAGTCGTTAATGAATCGTCGATCTCTCGTCTGAGGTATAGATGCTGTTTCGGAACCGTTAGGCGTCCGTAGGCCACTAAGGCATTGAAGCTGCACGGTGCTCCGGTGCAACCCGTCGAAATCTGATAGCAGGAAAATCAATCAAAGGAGCCGTTGGACACACGCTTTCTCTCAAGGAGATGAAGACTCGACATCAAACCAACAATAAAAAGACTCTTTCTAGAAAAAAACAACTTGTAAAGCACGAGCCCAACGGTAGATGGCAGGAGAGTGCATAACATGTGTATATGCAGCCAAGGGTCGCAAAGAAGATCATAAATAGGCCACTGGATGTCTGGCACATACAAAAAACATTATTTGTATGACCAGTATTTTGCTTGAGACAGATTACCATACTAGACATAATTCCTCTCTCGAATTGTGCCTTCAGGTAGAAGGTGCTGGCTTGGGAGGGTGTATCTTTGGAATGCGGCATAATAGCAATATACTTATCTTGCACATTTAGGACCTGATTTATACTTTTTGCGTCGCATTTGCGTCATTTTTTGATGCAAAAGCGACGCAAACTTACAAAATGCAATTTAATTTTGTGTGTGCCCCCGCTTTTGCGTAAAAAATGACGCAAATGAGGTGCAAAAAAAGTATAAATCAGGGCCTTGGTCTGGCACCACAGTCTCTCCAGGTGAGGAGCAGATGATGCAGTCACCATTCCCTCCTCAGGAGGCATGGGGCGAGGGACATTTCAACTTCCTGTCAGTCTGGCAGTGGCTTGGAGCAGGCAGACAGTTTGCGATCTTGGTGCTGATCATACTGACACACATGCTCCAAGCTCAGCCTGGGTTTCAAGGGGCTAGATCTGTCACCTATCTTGCATGGACTAATTTTCTAGCAGTCTATAATACTGTTTTGGGTAAAATCAAACAAAGTGGGTGTTAAAAACTGGCCTCTAGACAATGACTCACATCTCAGCTACATGTTCAGGTTATGTTTTCTCTGCATCATATCACAGGCAAGGTTATATGAATGTGAAAAGTGTGAACACATGTAACACTGTAAAGGTCATAGCCTTTATGTCATTTTTAAAGAAAAGGAGACATCTCCATTTCTAACATTCGAACGATTGTACTACTGAATATCAACTCCCAGAATATCGCTGTACATTAATATTGAGGACAGAATATCAAGGCACAAAAAATCGAACGTTAAGTGCTTCTCGGGGAGCATAGATTTACTGTTTCTAACTCCACATATTTGTACCTTGAAAGCACACGTGCTAGGTGTCGAAAATCTAGACTTACCTACCTGTCAATATTTTTTTCAATATTTTGCCCTCGATATTGTGTCCCATGAATAATCTGGGGTCGATATTCATGGTGCAATTCCATTCAGAACATTTCTGACATTAGTGAGATCACTTGTAGGTCAATTTACGGTTGCAAATCCATGCAAATTGAATCCTTACAGAAATATTAACATCCTTATAAAGAAATTAACTTATACCAGAGCCCTGAGATAGTTTAGTAAGCAAATTGCTCCCAACAGGGCCACTCTAGCCAATTCTCGGGGCATCTAGAAGGAACAGGCGCACCGGCTCCATTGCGTCAGTTTACTTGCGTCACCCAGTGCTCCCTAGCGACACCACGGTAGCACTGTATTTACAACACAGCGCACCATGGCGCGCGTTAGAACAATAGCTTCAAATTTTTTTATGCTTCTGTGGCACTTTGCTGGACTAGCATAAAAAATGTGGGCGCTAGTCCAGAAAAGCACAAGGAGGTCCATAGGTTAATGCACTAGTGTCACTTTAATGCCTGCCCTGAAGAGGCGTTAAAAAATACGCTAGAATGGCTTGGTGAAATCTTGTAAATTTCACTGCGCCATTTTTTTTATCCTCCCTGCGGGGGAATGCCCCCCTTGCATACATTGCAGATATAATGTGGCGCAAGGGGTTACAAAGCGGTGCAATGCTTGCATTGAACCATTTCCTAAATATGGAGCAAGGGGGGGGTCTGGTTAGCGCCACCTTAGCATACAAAAAAAATGATGCTAAGGCAGCGCTAGGGGCTTGTAAATATGCCCTTGAGAGCTTCAATTAAAGCCACCTTTGAATTTTTTTTTTCTGCTTTGATGAACTTCACCATGACTTTACCCTCGACTTCCGGAAGATCATATTGATCTGGTCAATAGCAATCTTATAAAAAATAATGAAACAGACAAATAGGAGTCTCAATGGTGGAAATAAAGGATCCCAAATGAAAGGGATTTCTGTATTATTATGATATGAAACTGCAAACTTGCTATGGAGGACACAACTGAGACTAAAGATAGGCTCCAATTGTGCGAGGACCAGAATTATTTTTTCTCAGCAAAATAAATAAGATAAGGCCACGAGTGCCCATTGGCCCCTCGTTCTAGTTGCTTCTCTGAATTTGGTGCCTCTTGTTTTTCAGCCAGCTACCTTTCAAGAGGTGGAAGACATTTTATCCTCACTGAAAGCGACCAACTGACCATCAGATTTGGCATGGCGCACTGAAGAGGTCACACCACTACACGCCCCTATCATTTGCCACCTTCTCAATATCCTTTTCCGTCCCAGCACATCTAAAGATTATGCCCTACCTCACCATGCTTCACCCTCCTACTGAATAAACACTTCAGGGCCTTGAGGAACTATCAACTTACAATTAACCTACCGGTATTAGCAATTATCTGGAGAACATTATGGAAGCCCACTACAGGTCCACCTAGATCTCATCCACTGTCTTTCTCAGTTACAATCTATTTTTACACCTATACAGGGGACCGAGGGCGCTCTTTTCGGTTTCTGGTGTGATGCTTTGAGATTTACAGGTGAAGGGGTGGGCTGCCTATAAAATCTGCAGGTTTTGGCAGTGCTGACCTTTCTGCCTCACTCAGTCTGTCCTCCGTGGCACAAGTGGAGCAAAGCACCGATGTGCGTCATTTTTACAATCACGCCACTGACCGTACTTCTCTTACGAGATCTCTCCCACCCTCGGCACCCCTCAGGGCTCTGCTGCCCAGTAATTTTCATTCTTATTTAGCACCAATACTTAACATCTCTAAAAATGTGCAAATGGATGTTCATTCCTATGTGGGTCACACAGACGACCTTTAAATAGTCAAAGGTTCGTACCGTTCTAGGGGAGCTCCAAACAATAGCTCATATGTCGAAACGTGGAACAGAGATCTACTAATAAATCACACTGCGTACTGCTTGATATAAGGGAATGCCGATCCTGATTGAGTACAATGTGCCAGAATACGCGGCGTGCTCTCACTGTGCCACAAAAGCTAAAACCGAGGCTTTCAGCTTAACAATGAAACGCCCATCAGTGCCCGGGCAGGCTGAGACAATGCTAGCAGCTTCCATCAGCTAAATAAACCTGCTCTCTTAAAGCTATATTAGTTCAAAACAACAGTAAACTTGCCAGTGGACGGCTGCAATAGACCATTTGCTGGACTTCCATCCTATAAGATACAACGTTTGCAAACAGCAAAGAAATGCTGCAGACTGATCGCTGGCTTTGATAGGAGAGATCATGTGACTCATGTCCACAAACAAATGTAGTTGTTCCCAATCCAGGACAACTCAACAGTATTATTTACGTGCGCGTTTTTCGTCAAGGGTGCAAGTATTGTGAGCATTTAACCACGCTGATTTCACGCCTATCACTTTGATTCGTTCCTGGGCTTGCCTTTCAATATCACTTGATGTCATTGGTAAATGCTTCACGATTGTCCATCTGTTTTTGTCACGCCTTGCAGACTGCCCATGTTACATGGATTATTGCACGATTGCCGATATACTTCAATGTGGGCAAACTATTTTTTTCTTTTGTCTCTCCTCTTCGTGCTGCATGGCGGCCATGGCGCTCACAGAGCGAATAGGTATGACAGCGTGAAGTCAGTCAGAGGTACTGGACATTGTTCCCAGTTACCTAATCAGTCATTTCGTGTGGCCCTCCCCTTAAACCACTTGAAATTGGTAAATACTTTACATAAAACCGAAATCCTCAAAGCGAAAGCGGCTGTCCCAGCAAAGCGGGGGAGCTATTAGTACAATATTCACCACACTCGGAAAACTCGCCCCATAATGCTTTGCAGGGCATTACTTTTTTGCTCATAACTCAGCCTGTGGTGGTCCTAGGACAATGTGACCACCACCAAAACGTTTGCGCGACCACAAAATAATAACCCCTCCCACCAGTCAGTGTCTTTTTAAGTTCTAATGGCTGAAACTTTTGTTTTCTAGATGGGAATAGTTTCTGTTTTAAGGGCCTTGTTTTTAATATCATTGCTATAGGCCTGCTAGCCCTAAAAACACCCTTTCAGGGCTAAGTATATGGTTACACTGCATTATTTTCTCCTGTGTTTTTTCATGGGGTAATTCCTTGAGAGGGTAACAATATAGTTACATGACCATGTTTCTTACAAATTATATTTTTGTTATGATGCCCTCTAAGGGCTGTTTTGAGCATTAGAGTCTATTAGTTCATTTCTGATAATGGTTTGCAAGATAATTGTATATGTTTAAATAATCTCTCCTTATTACAATTATGACCATGATTCAGACCAACTTAACAACCTTATTACACTGTGACTATTTGAACACTCTTGATTTGTTTGGGTGACCCATCTAGTTGATTTCTCCTCTGTGGCTGTCGTGTGTCTTTTTTGTGGAAACTGTGTTAGCCAGACAGTAACTCTGATGGTGGGGTGGTAAAAGTGGTATTCCATTGGAATTAGCATGGCAGATTTAAATTAGGATGCTAAATTGCAACATTTCCATTTTTTGCTGCAGACAGAGGAAGAAGTAAATGAAAGTACCTTTGTTATATGCAGGGCCACTGGAATTATATGGCAGGAAAAGACAAAATTATGAGGCAGGGTTGACCAATTTATGTGCCAAGAAACGTCCGTTATAAACTTACAGTGCCAATAGCTCTAACTCAAGCAAATGCAAGACCTATTGCACTGTCAATGCTTGTTAACTCAGCCACCCAGATGTAAAGCCAAGGAGTACTTCTGAGGTCTTTTATGGCATGGGTAAAATGAGCTATTGTCCAGGTCCCCACCTTCCAAAGGGCCCCCTGGTGATGTGATCCTTCCGTCACATGATCTCAGTGTGTCAATTGTTTTCTATATCGCTTTTTTCATGCAGGCTTGAATTGACAGTAAACACACAGTAACAGTCAAGGTCATTGTGAATGGGGGCCCCAAAATATGTGTGGCCCATTGTAATGGGTAAAGCTCAAGAGAAGGGGGGTCAGAGGCCTGCCTTTTGGGACCCAATGTCCCCAAGCTAAGGAAATTGACCTTGCCTCCATTTACAAACATTTGAAATCGCATTTATTGTTGGTTACCCGGATGACATGCATCATGAGACCTTCAAGAGTAGTGGGCACATTGTAATGTTATTATTAACTCACTGATTTAGTAACCTTCCAACCACAGGTGGTGGTATGGGTAGTCACATGTAAATCAATATTTAAGCGCAGGCTGCAAAACAAAAAAAGCATGCAACATTTTTGTTGTGCAGTATGAATCCATTCTAGACTTTACAATGTTAGCTACTGAAGTCATAGGGATTGTGAAAAATCTAAGCATCACACAAAGAACAGGTCTAGCGAATGAGTCATGCCCATTCAGCAGGAGAGTGTTAAGGATGTTGTATATTGCCGGAGGTGCATTTTGGAGCACGCTGTCAGATAAATATTAATATAGCATGATGTTTTAGCGCACCATTATTTAAAGACAGCACATTTTCAATTGAAATAGCCTCAAAGTACACACTGACATACAGTTTTACCCAGGGCTTCAAGTGGGATGCATAATGTGTGTGTGTGTTGGGGGGAAGTGTTCGCTAAAAGGGCACGGCCTATGCAATTAAGGGTGTGGCCTTTATGATTAAGAACGTGGCTTGAACACACTAAATAAAACTTTCTGATCCCTATATTGTGCCACCTGACTGGTATTGTGGTTCAAGATTAAATATAATATGTGTAATATAATCAGGAACTAAATCACTGACATAAAATACCTTAATGTTTTTACATTAATTGGTCTTAAATCGATCACTGTTATTTGCTAGTAAAGTTAAAGGCTTTTATATAGGGCCCAATAGGGACTGGTTTCAATGTCCATTTCTATTTACTAAGAAGCCGAGACCAAGAGAGACCTGGCCCACTAAAAGAGTTTGGTTTATCAATTCAGCTTTACAGTGCACAAATGATAATGTGTGGAAATCAGTTATAAGGAAATGTTTAGCTTTTGTACATTATCAAGTAAAGAGTCTTGATTTGTTTAGATCCTATTCAAATCTTTTTTCCATCACACCTTAAAATTACAAAATAAATGCTTAATTTGTTCTTTCTTAATTGCTCATATAGGGCCAGATGGATCATCTGATTTTGCACTCGCAAACAGCGAAATCGGCCGTTTGCGAGTGCAAAATCAGGGTCTGCAATGCATCAAATGCATTCGCAGATCAAAAACAGAAAATTGCAAAAATTGCGATTTTCTGCGTTGCAACCTGGATTTAGCGAATCGCAATTTGCGATTCGCAAAATCCAGGTCGCAATGCAATTCTGCAAAAAATTGCAAATTGCGATATTTTGCAGAATGGTATTTTGCAAGTGCAAAATACCATGGCCTGCAACCAGGTGGTAAACTGGTGCAAAATTTAAAAATGCAGTAAAACTGCATTTTTAAATTTGATATGTAAAGCACACATGCCCTTTTGGCATATGTGCACCTTACATGGTGAAAAAAATAATATTGGGGTGCAGCAGAGGGGGCCTTAGGCCCCCAGCACCCTGGTGTTTTGCATTTCCAAAATTGCGATTTCTAGTTAAGAAATCGCAATTTTGGAAATGCAAAAAATTTGCAGATATGGGCCAACAGGCCCATAGGTGCGAATGGGGCAATCAGTAATAGCATTTGCGATTTTTAAGAAATCGCCATTACTGATTCGCAAATGTGATACATGGCATTTTTCTTAAAAATCGCTATTTCCGAATCGCAAAAGGCCTTCATGATACATCTGGCCCTAAGTCTTTTTGGGGAAAAAGACTGGGAGCTTCATGGTGCAAGTAAGGTGGAATAGGGAAACCACCTCAGGAAGGAACTTGAGCCCTCATTACAACTTCGCCGGTCTTTTGCACAGACCGCCAAAGCCGCGGGCGCAGGAACACCACCCTATTACGAGTTCTGAGGGATTTCTGCCACAATTTGGGCAGAAATTCAATAGTCGTGTTGGCGGTCGGAGGTGCAGGGGTGGTTCCACCACCGGCCCCACCAAAAGGACTCCACTTGCCGTATTACGAGCAGTAATACGGCCTGGCAGTGTCCTGATGGCGAGGCACTGCCGGCGATGAAAGCACTCGTTCCCGTTCCCTGCCGGACGACCTCCTCGACAGACAAGGTAAGTTGATTGTCCAATGGGGAGGGCGGTTGGAGGGTGGGGTTGTTGTGTGTGAGAGGGTGTTGTCTGCATGTGTGAATGTAAGTGTGTATGCATGTGTGTATGGGTGTTTGTATGCATGTATGAATGCATGTGTGTATGGGTGCATGAATGCGTGTATGATTGTTGAAGTAAGTGAGTGTTGGACTGTCTGTGTGAATGCGTGTATGGATGCTTGTAAGTCAATGCATGTATGGATGCTTGTGAGTGAATCCGTGTATGTAAGTGTTGGTGAATGAGTGTATGCGGGGTGCATATGGGTGTCAGTGTGAGGGTGCGTGTATGCGGGGAGGTGGAGCTGTGCTGTACGGGGGCACTGTACTGGTAGAGGGGCGCTGTACTGGTAGGAGGGTAGGGGGTGCTGTACTGGTGGGGGATTCTGGTATGGAAGAGGGGGTGGGGGGTATTGGGCTTGCAGGGGGGGGAATCATCTGCCGGTGACAGGAAAGAAATGTCCTGTCACTGGCAGCCTTTCCGCCAGGGTTTTTGTGGCAGTGCTACCGCTGCGGAAACCCTGGTGGAAAGCCAACTCCTAATACTGCCGGCGGTCTTCATTGGACTGCCGGGTCGGAGATGCTAATCTCCAGCCCGGCGGGTCCAACTGCCCTGGCGGTAGGAATGGGTAAGTGGCAGTTTGGCACAGGCCAAACTGGCACCCTAAAAATCTGGCGGTCTTCACGGCCATCCCGTTGCCAGTGGGACCGCCACGTAACGAGGGCCTTGGTGTTTGTCTGGAACACTACCCTGTCCTTATGAACTTGTATGAGAAGTTTCTGCAGTGGGAGGGGTTGTAACTCACTAATGCAGCATAAAGAGGTTATTGCAACAACTAAGGCTACCTTTCAGGTAAGGTACGGGAGCAGGCAAAGATGTAAGGATTTAAATGGGGACCCATGAGTCTGGTAACAACAATGATAAGGTTCCAAACTGGCGCAGGTGGAACATAAGAAAAATGACAACTTTGAAACCTTCCATGAGCACCTTAATTACCAGGATACAGAAGAAAGAGAAATGCTCCCTGATTAGCATGTAGACAACTTTGAGACAGCTAAAGACTTGTTCAACAGCACAAACGAATTAGTTCCCCTTTGTAGAAAACTAGTTGCCAACCTCCCTGGGTCAGTTGTTTAATCACTCCAATAATTTGAATAATACAGCAACAACGTCTCAAAATTAATTCAAAGAGATCAAAATTGTCACTGGTCTGGGATGGTGTGCAATACTGCCATTGACTTCATGCTTCATTGTTATTTTTTTAAGGCATCGGCTGACGACTGTCGGAAATGAGGGAATGGGGGAGGTTTCTCAGTTGGTTCTGGTTACAGGTTTCTTTATCGCATTGGGGCGTAATGCCCGGTATCCTGCACAATGCCCTTTTTCACTCATGTATCTACTGGAAAAATTCTATAAAAATACTTATTAAAATAAAAACTTCAAAATGGAATCTGCAGATATCTTAAAAGGATGTGGAAAAAATTAAATTCTTTATTATTAATTCCGGTCTCCTTTATAAAATACATCCGGAAAGCCAACGTGTTTCGCCCATATACCAAAGGCTTCCTCAGGGCTTATAATCTATAGGTGATATCCAGAACGTCTTGTTCTTAAGTCCTCCACACGTCCTATATTGTGGACTTAAAAGCCTCTATTCAGTCCCAGCTACCAGCTGCCTTTTTGGCAGATTGTACAGGGAGACTTGGCTTGTACGCCGACCACGGCTCAATTATACCTAGAGTTGACATTCCAAAGGGACTTAATAGAGTAATTTATCACTGCAATACATGTCTTTCTTCAGCTTCTCTAGCTTCTGTTCAATCAGCAATCTGAAGATATGTTCGCCATCGAAGGGAATGTTGAGCTGATGCTGCTGAACATCTGGTTTAAAACTAGAGTCGTAGACCCAGGCATGGAGTCTGACCAAGATGCTGCATGTCAGCGACATCCAGGGCACAGCAGGTGGTGGTACTGGAAATGGTATTAAGCTCTGCCACCAGTTGCACACCCCTCTGCCTATACTGCTCAGGATGGTGCTTGCGGAAGTCTTGCATCTTGTCCCAGTGCGGTCTATCGTACCAGGGGAGCAGGCCAAGAGAGTTGGCAACACTCCAGTGCTTAGCCGCCTATACCGCTTTTTTCCCTGCCACATCTACCTTTTTGCTCTCCTTGTCCATAAGGGGGAGCATATTCTGTGGCCTTGGCACTCACACATTTACGAGCAGTGAGGACTACCAAGAAATCCGTGGTTACCCACAAGGTAGGTTGTTGGGAAAAAGATTATGTTTCTTGTTAATACGGTGTGTAGCTACTGTTGCTTTCAGAAGGTTTCTTGAAGGTGTTTGTGTTTATCTTAAGCATACCCTTGAACATAGGGAGGAATTGCACTTTGCACTGGGTTTTAGATAGCGTCTACCACGAAGTCATATCCATGGCTGCCCTCTGAAAGACTTTGTGGTAGGGAGTAGTGTCATCTGGGGGGATGGCCTAACTAGATACAGATTTGAGGGAGTGCTGTTTGGGGGATCAACACTGTGGTCATTCCACGGGTCATCAGTAAGCACTGGGTCGTAAGGTGCGTTGTAGGTGTCAGCATAGTGAAGTGGGCTGCCTACCTGGTAAGATGAATGGGATGAACCCTCTGAGGAGTACAGAAGAAGGAAAGTGTGTGGAGGAGGTGGCAGTGGTGGAGGAGAGGGAGAAAAAGAGGGAGATAGAAGTGGTGGAGTGCTAGTGCCCCTGTCTTTATGCCTCTTCAGCTTTGAAGATGGGGGAGGATCCAGAGCAATTTCCTCCTCAAAGGTGAACTTCCTCTTCCTCTGTAAAGTCTTTGTAGGCGTTGGAGGCAGCTTGGTAGTGAAACTGCCTGTCTGAGAATGGATAAATAGGTATTTCTGGCAAGTGTCCAACTATTTTTGCAGCCCCTGGAGGATGCTTTCGGCATTGAGTATGTTCCTAAAGTCAATTAAGCTTTCAACATTGAGGGTGGTTTTGGCATCAATATGGCTTTTGGTGCAGAGGCAAGCTTTGATACCAGTGCCAAAAGTAATTTTGGCTTCGAAGGTCTATGTAGAATCTTCGGGGTCAAAGGATGCATCAGTTCAAGCCGAGTCGGCAAGGGCTGCGCATCGTATAACAAGGGAGGAAAGGGTAAGGGAGATCAGGGAGAAAGCGGAGAAGTGAGTCAAACTAAAGATATCGCTGCCTCCTGGAGGGTGCTGAACTCTGCATATTTTAGAGATCGGTCTGATCATTTCACGGAGGTTCATGTCAGGATCTGCAATGGATTGAGTATTTCTCTAACATCTACTTGTGTAATCAGTGGGCTGAAGGGAGTTGGGGCCATATGGTAAATGAGGTCACTCCTACGCCTCTGGTGTTTGAACTAGAGGAAGTAATGACAGCCCTTAGGGGGAGTTGTAGCGGGAAGGCACCTCGCCCGGATATGGTCCCTGCAGACTTATACCTAGATTGTCAGGAGTTGTGGGGTCCATTGATCACCAACGTTTTTAATGCGATCACAAAGGTCAGCCCACCCCTTTTGTGGAAAAGATCAGTTATTGCCCCCATTTATAAAAAAGGCGATAGGACTCAACCAATGAATTATAGACCTATATCTCTTTTGGACTCTACAGCCAAAATAATGGGTTGTGTCCTGATCCAAAGGTTAGAGGAGTGGACAAACACCAATAACATTCTTGTAAATACACAATATGGGTTTAAAAAATGAATGGGCACCATAGATCAGTGCTTGAACTTGAGCATGGTTATAGCAAAATATGCTGTCATTAAAAAAGGCACTTTGTTCATGGCTTTTATGGACCTATTGGCAGCTTTTGACTGCGTTACACACTCTAAGCTCTGGACACTCATGACCGAGATGGGTATTGGGCAAGACATCATTAGCTGTATTAGAAAACTGTACTCAGAGGCTAAAGCGTCTGTTCATTTTGGAAAGGATGGTGAGTGTACAGACTTTTTCGATATAGAGTGAGGAGGTAGGCAAGGTTGTGTCCACGCTCCCTTCCTCTTCTCGCTGTATGCAAACAGAATTTAAGCAGCACTTTTCTCCAGATCAAGAAATACCACATATATGGGAACTCACCCCCTTCCGATTCTGCTCATTGCGGATGACACAGTTTTAGTTGCAAGAACGGGGGCGTATTACAGGGGCTTATTGAGGATTACATCAGTTTTATGAGGGATCTCGACTTACAGGTTAATGCAAACAAAACATTCAATTATGAGGTGTGGGAAGTGCCTTAAGAATATCCCACTTTTTCATATTAGCCATGTCAGTGTTGAAGAGACAATGGCATTTTCGTACCTCGATGTCCTTTTCAGCAGTAAATTTACATGGAAGCCAATGCTGTCTAATAGAATTGCAGTGCTGGAAAAGACCTTAGTGTGGCTGCAGAACTTTTGTAAAAAACTGGGCACTAAACCTGTGAAATAGCTATAGATTGTCAATGCATCGGAGTTAGTGTCTACTGCGACCTACAGGGCAGGTATATGGAGTATGGTGGACACCAGCGGCTTACAGAGAGTAGAAAACACCCTTTTAAAGAAAATATTAGTTGCCTCTTGTGGTTGTTACAATATTATGTGACATGAGAAACTTGGTATGCTCTACATTGAGGACAAAATCAAACTAGCACTGCTTCTCCTGTGGCGATCTATTTTGGCTACGGAGTCTACCCCACTAAATTGTATGGTTATTAAAGACTGCTTAAATCTGTCTGCAGCACTGGAGATTCCCTGGCATGTGTATGTCAAAGGGTCCTTAGAGGATATTAGGTTTTGGAGTTGTTTACCCGCCCTAGTGCATGTATTAGCTGCTCAAATTCAAGGAAGAGAAGAAAATATATGGAGAAAGCTACGACCTCTAGAGAAACAGCCAATCGCAACAAACCTACAGTGTATAGGTATAAGCAGCTAAACACAAAGGGAGGGACTCAAATGTATCTACACAGAATTATCAACATTGCTATGTCCTTACCTGATTTCGCTTTCATTATCTCCCAATTATGGTGGGTTATCAGACGAATTGTCACTCCCTTTCGGAGCTCGCACTCTGTTCTTGTGATGGCAAATCTATTCACTCAAATTTGCATATTATGTTTTTCTGCCCTTTTTATGTAAGACCCAGGAAACAGCTCCTTCTGCCTCTTCTTGACTTCCTTAACTTTTGCCAGTGTCAACCACCGTTGTTATTCTTCCAGCAACTACAGTCTCCCTTGGTGTCTTGCGTGGTGGCGAATTTCATCTAGCAAGCATCGAAATTAAGAAGGATTCCTCACAACTGATAGGCAATTGAATCCGGTTGTTGTACTGCCTCTGTTATTTATAAGTATTTTTATGAAGGGTTTTATCATTGTTATTATATAATTTTTATTACTTCCCTCTTTTATTAATATGTTTGCATCTATATTGTGATTGTTGATCTGTTTTATTTATATATTTATATATATTTGCATTACCTGTTTTGTTTTGTGCTTTTATGCTGTAGAAATACAGCAAATAAAATGTGAACTAACTGACTGAAAAGTATCTTTAAGATCGAGATCACCATGTAATTTTTCGTTCTGAGCAGTGGAATTATCTCCGCCAGAGTGCTAGCTTGAAATGCTCCACTCAGATACAGCAGTTGAAAGGTTTGAGGTCTAGAATAGGCCACAAGGTGCCATCCTTCTTTGGACTAAGGAAGTACAGGGAGTATACCCCTAAACCCTGCTAGTATTGGAGCATCCGTTCAATGGTACTTTTGCTAAGAAGTGCTTCTACATCATTTGTGACTGATCACATGACGTGAGGTGTGTATTTCTGGAGGTGTGGTATGAATCATCAAAGAGTATCCTGGACGTACTATTGAAAGGACCACTTGTATGAGTTTATTTTCTCCCATTGGAGAAGGAATATACAGATTCTCCACCAACAGGGGTTGTGAGATTGGGGTGTGAAGGGTAAGTCACTGCTTGGTGGTGCAAGCACCCTTTCCAGAGTCGCCTCTACCTCTTCCTCCATTATTGCTCCGGAATCTGACTTCTGAAACTAGCCCACTTCATTGTTGATGCATATTTCACATTTCTTCACCCCACCTGTTAGAACTGAAACCCAGCCTTAGCTGGTTGTGTTTAGAGTGCATCCATAGCTTTTGTGACTTTCTTTATTTTCATCGACACTGTGTATACCTCAGGACCGAAGAAGTGCTTGCCATCAAAGGGGACACTGGGGACATGCTTCCCAGGTGCGTCAATCTAGTGGTTTCCTTAGTCAGGAGGGGAGTATCTTGTGCCAATGCTTTATTATAAGCTGTGTGCACGACTAAACTATCCAGAGGTTCAATGTCCCCTGATGCAAATATGGTCATCTGTGGCCGGCATGTGTTTATTCTTGATTCTGGGTGTCACCAATCTGACCATACTTATCAGCATTGGTAGGAACTGCATAGACCTTCAGTTGTGGACAAGGTCTTCACCAGTCTTCTTCCTTCTCCACAACCGAACTTCAACTTATGGTTAACAGCTAATCTTTGGATGAACACATGGTAGGAGGTCATGTCATTGGTTGGTGAAACCCAGTTGGTATTGGCTGTGGGTCCTGCCAGGGATCTTCCCCATCATAAGTTGGCTTTCGCTCAAAGTAGGGATCCTGTGGGTCGAAATGGCTTGCATGGTCAGTGTGTTTGTGTCTGTGGGCCAAGTCACTGGATGACTTCTGTGATGGAAGTGGGCTGAGTGAAGATGGTGGAGCTTGGCTAATGTCTTGCTGCTTATGCCTACGTATGGTGTAATTCAGTAGCTCCTCCAAAATAGTGTCTTTAAAAGTGAATTTGCCTCTTTTTGAGGGGTACATGGTCTGCCACTTGCTGTGGTGTTCAAGCCATGATCTTCTCAGAGGTACGATGAATGTAACATTTCCATTGTCTGACATCAGACATCCCCAAAACCTTGATGGGCAGAGTTATGACCCTTGATGTTCGGTCTGGAGTGGAGAATTGTTTTTAAGCCAGCTTCACCACTGACTTTAGCCCTGAAGGTGTTGGATGGGTGGCTCTGAGTTGACAAAGTGTGGCTTGGAGTCGAGGGTCAGAGCCCTTGCCTTATGACTTCTCCAGAGCTCAGCTGGGCTAAGAGGACTCATGGATAGTGGCAGAGGCTAGCTATTAAGGCCTCTTGGTCCCAGTCTCTGGGCTTAATGTCAGACTCCTTTAAGAGCAGGGCTCGACCTCCAGACTAGATTCTTTTCAAGCTCCTGGGGGTTGAACGTCGGAAGATAATTGAGCTGTAGGGTCTTTGGTGTCAATTTTGTCCTGGGGAAAGTTTTCCCTGAAGCTCCTGAAGCAGATTCTCCCTGAACATCGGAACCCTCAGGACTCTGTTGCGCTTGGTCTGGTGGGAATTCTGACTGGTCTTCCTAATTGGAGTACGTTTCTTCGATGCCCTCGAGCCACAGACCAGCATCAATGCTGTGGGGTTGTGGTGCTGCATTTTATAATGTGCACTACACAGCTCTCTCCAATAGTTGCTAGTCTTTTTATTTTCAAATGTCTGGCAGGCCAAGAAGATTGACTTGTCTAGAAGTGAGAAGAGATTACAAACTTGGTGATGGTCTGACCGTGGGAATTTCGAAATGCATTTGGGGCAAAATTGGAAGGGTATGTTTCCCATAACCACCTGCCCAAGACATTCTCATGTGAACTGCTGCCCGGATAACGCTCCCGTTCTGGTTGAATTCAAAGCATCATTGAGATTGAAGCTGGTAATTCTAGTCACTGTAGTTGAATGTCATGCCATGGGGCGACACTCCTTCTCCATTAGGAAGGAGCCGCCCCTGCAACGATGACTGTTCTCTGAGGAAGCGTGGGTGCCTCGCAGCTCAAGCTCAGCAGACTGTAGACTTAGTTCACTTTACGATGCAACGGCCATCGAAACCGTTTCCATGGGATACTTCGTCATTCCATACATTATGTGATGCAATATAATGAGTCAAAGTTATATTGCCCAGTTGCTTCAAAAGGTTTCATCTGTTTTCGAGAACATTCTTTCGTGTTCGTGGCTTTACATGGGAATAATGAAATACCACTCAAATTAATGACTATAGGCTTATAGAGTATAGGGTGCTTTTAAAACGAGCATTTCTTTCTTGTAATTTTTTTAAAAATATCTCGTGTTGTAGTCTATAGGAGCTCTTGCTTTTTCAACAAGCATTAGTCATTTTCATTGTCAGCGATGTTGCTTCTTCCCTCTCCCACTCATGTCCATGGTGCTTCTTACCCTACCTTGTATTCTGGCTGCTGTGCTTTTGAAAGTATAATGGGATCAACTGGACTACAAGTCCCAGAATGCCAAGACAAGCCACCAGACTCGAAGAGCAACTTACCCACATGGCCGTGGGCAATGTGGACACTTGAGCATTCTGCTTATTACCTTGTTCTTTCTGTGCAACTGTGATAATTTCTGGCAGCGCTGTTAGTATATAACAGCATTGCATTATCACAATTTAACACATCCCTACCTTCAGTGCACAGAAGGTGCCAACTGTAAAGACAAAGGGAGTCTTGCACGCCGTATTAGTGCTCCGTTTTGTGGCAGACGCCTCGGTTGAATTGTAATGGCATGAATTTATGTATGGGCCGCACCCTTTCAGTGCTTGTCGTCCATGTAACTGAGGTCAAGCTCGTACAGGTAGCGAAACAGAAAGTGTTTGCGGACTGTCGTGAAGCAGCTAACACCCCGCCTGTAAGCGGCTGTTCCCACTGAAAGCAGATGCGTATTCACGCACGACTCAGCAAATCTAGCGCCGTAGTCACTCAGGTGCTATACACCTGGATATGGGAACCTGCTGAGCGCTGAGTTGTTCTCCTCTGAAATGGAACTTCTCATCTGGTCTAAGGCACATTTTTGCAGTACATCTCAGCCCACTGAACTACCTTTTCCGGCTTAAGGAAACCGAGTCAGTGAAATAAAAGAAAGTGTAAACATGTTCATATTTTCATGTTTCATTTTGGGGATTCATAGTAGGCACTAAGGGCTTATCAGATTAAGATGCCATTGCTATTCAACATGGCTAAAAAACATTGACAAAGCCAATTGCTCTCGGATTGGTGCGACCCATTAGCTTTGCCAATGCTTGTTTAAATTTAAATGTTACCCTTAAAACAGGATATTTTAAAGTTCAATCACCAGATGGCGTAATTATGCACAGCCTGTGAATGTACAATAGATTCACACTGCAAAACCTTAAATTATGCTCTCTGGGCAATGATACTTCGGACTTTTCCTTAGGTTTTACATATTGGTTTGTTCACAAAGACATTCTGAACCTACTTTATGAAACTGCAATTATTTTGCATGAAAAAGGATATGAAACTTACTAATGGGTTTCCTCTTGTCCCTGGAGAATTGACAACATCGGGGCTTCTTTGTTCTGCATTCTCTCGGTTTTGCTCTTGTGTGTTATTAAATCCATCTCCTCTCAGGTTTAATTCTCCACTGGAAACAGGGAAATTTGACTTCAAGTCAGTTTCCAAAATTATGTTTTTAACACATCTTTCCCCTATTGAAAAAATAATATTGATAAATCACTGGTCTGTCCAAACACTTCTGTATCAAAAGTGCCGTGCTAGTTCATAAAGGAACTGGATGGCACAAAAGGTTGACTGAATGCATAAATTTAGTTAACCATGTAAGATGTGTAACCTACTGAATATTACGTTTGTTCAACCAGTGGGTGGAAATGATGAAAAAATGCATCAGGAAGATTATTGTTCCAATATCCCCCCTCCCCCTGTCCAAAAAAACCAAGCTTCTGCTTTGGTGGTTGGTTTTTGAAAAACAAAAAAATATTGTCCCGCGTCATGCTGCCAAAACATGGAGGGTCGTGTTAGCAGAAGCATTTCACAACAAAGTAAAGATTAAATACAACCTTGATAGGTCATAATTAAACTTTTCGGTCTTTGATCTGAAAAACATGTAATTTCTGGAGGACCAGCCATAGAATCCACTGGCTAAATTTTCTCCATCACAGCAAACGTATTGTGGAGGAAAATCAGGAGGTGGGTTTTGCTTCCTATTTTGAGTTTCCTACAAAAAAATGGAGGATTTTCAATTTCCATCTAAACCAGCTCTTGGAAGTTTGTTGACTAAATCTCTGTGGAGTTGAGGTTATTTATAGGTTAGCTTAGGGTTTGCTTGGATGGTCAGTTTGTGAATGTGCTGTGGTGTTACGCATATGAAGTCCAGATATCTGAACCAGCACCATGATAGAGGACAGACATTTTATCCCATGCTGTTTTACTGCACCGCCTGGAGGAACTAGGGATTACTGGAATGGCTCTAAAATGGTTGGCTTCCTTCCTTTGTGAGAGGATCTTCCAAGTTACTGAGGGCTTATGCTACCCCTCCAGACAACAACTGAGATACGGAGTTCTACAGAGCTCATCATTAAGCCCTACACTTATTTATATTTATGTCCGCCCATTATCAGATATCACTGGGGCCTTTGGTTTCTCAATGGTCTCTTACACTGATGATACTCAGTTGATAGTCATGCTGGCCTGTGATATCGTGACCACCTCTGCCACTCTCAACAGCTGTCTGACCACGGATGCCTTCTGGATGGCAGACAGCTGCCTAAAATTAAATGGATAAAAAACGGAGGTGATGGTGGTCGGCAATATTCCATCTCTTTGGGAACAAATCAACTGGCACCCTGCTTTAGAAGAGCGTCCAACACTGAAAACAGAAGTAAAAAGCTTGGGCTTTGCTCTGGATCATAGGCTATCAATGGCTCCTCAGGTGAACAGGATTGCAGACACCTGTTTTGGATTTCTGAGAGCACTTCAGAAAATTTTGAAATGGCTCCCACTGGAGCCCAGGCGAACTGTGATCCAGGAATTAATACTCTCACGCCTGGACTATGGGAACTCAATTTACCTGGGCAGCCAGAAAGGGGTGAATAGGAAACTAAAATGAATTCAGAATGCTGCAGCACCGACTCTTTTGGGGATTGCAAAATTTCACTTGGCTGGTGAAGCATTTAGAACGCTTTACCGGCTACCCATAGGCAGCACAATCCAGTTCATGGCACTCTGTTTAGTTCATCTGGCCAAACATAAGCAAGGCCCCAAAATTCTCCATCAATTGATCTTCTCTTACCAACCCAGCAGCCCCCTCAGATCGTGTTCACTGGATCTCCTAGTCAGACTCAGGATAAAGAGATACAGGGACGGTGGTCGGTCTTGTGCCTATTTAGCCCCCAAGTTGTGGAATTCGCTTCCGCTTAAGCTGAGAAGGGAAAACAACTGGCTGCATTTTAGCAAGCACCTAAAGACGTATCTTTTTCCCTTAAGCAGAGCTGCTTGGTGCTCACCGGTCCTTTTTCAGCGCTGGGAATCCCTGTATCAGGTAGCCAAGCGCTTTATAAATCTGGTGTAATGTAATGTAATACTCACTCCATAATGGCTTTTATGAAAGGACTCTAGCTCTTGTCAGAAACGTAGGTCTGGCTCAAAATGTGACAGGACAGAAGTTGGGTACCTGGAACTGCCCCACTGACACATGCAGAAAGACCAAGTTATTCTGGTCATCCTCATTTGCAACAAATATTTACTGCTGAACAATTGCTTCTCTGGCCCACAAAACATCACCAACAGTTTCCAAAACCCAGCTGCAATGCCCAGAAAAGGAGAAACAGACTCTTACCACGGCTACTCTTGTTGCCCTGGTAGGATCAAGGCATAACGAACTCATTAATGCCCACCTCTCCCCGTGCTGCTTCAGGGACTCATCATCAGGCCATCAAAGGTGTCTTGGTTTTGAACCTCCACACAATCCCACCCACAGTTGATGCCAAATGCAAGGCCTTGAAGTGGAGGAAGGACAGGACTGAGCCAAGATGGCTGTTGTTTTCCTGTCTTGAAAACAGAACCCTAGCATAATCCCTCCCCTAAGAAATTCACAACTGCCTATTGGCTTCCTACTACTGTTACATCAGAAACCTCTTCAAAGCTGTCTGTGGTACTCGACGGAGAAGAGACTAACAATCATATAATTTCATTGCTGTACAAGGATTGAAGGGTGTGCTTTTCCGTCATTTCCAACCACTGAAAGGTTACTGACTCCCAAGCTGAGTTGGTTATGATTTCATAAAGGGGAAGTTGTCCTCATTTGACAGCTTCTCGTTTAGAAATCATGGTAGGTGACCCCAGGGGAGCAGACACCGATCCAGTGGAATGCTGCCCTGTCTCACCACAATTGAGAAATATTTTTTAAAGCAGCGCCTGTCCCTGTAATGGTGAAGGACTGCTTTTACAAATGTTCCCTGTTTCGGAATCCACATCCAGGGGAGCTGCTGTCCTTGCAGGGTACCAACCCAGCATTTGCTGTCAATGAGATAGGGGTTGCAAATAATGAGCTGTCTAATTAATATTCACCAGTAAGGTGGTTGTGTGGCCTCCTGCAAATAGGACATTTAGGCTTCAGCCACTTTGTACATAAATCTGATTGCATACTTTTAACAAAACTATTCTATGTGGAATTTAAACATGGTAGTTTGCAAATCAGTATTGGTATTGCAGGCCCAGGATTCTAACTTGGTAAAATAACAGTTCGAGGTAATTACAGGAAGAAACATCACAGTTTTATTTGTATTGCTATGCAGACACTTTATAAAGAGAGATGATATCTGACATTTTCGTATGAATAAATTACTTGTGATAGTTGCTTCAAATAACGTTCAGTCACTTGCACAGGATGTCCGCCTATTGAATATCAGGGGAGCAGACACAAAACAAATTACACATATACAAATTGAAGGCACAGTTTATACTCTTGCAACTGACTGTCTCTGACAGTGGCCAAGTTTCTACCCTTTCACCTCCAAAGTTCCTCGACCGTGATTCTGTGTTTGTCTCTGCCTCTTGCAAATGGCCATGTATTGTGGACATGCCAGCTTTAAGGAGTTCTGAGCCAAGCTGTGTTGATGTGGTGAGAATTTCACGTTCAGAATCAGATTCCTCAGCACTGCACTTTTCAGAGTTCTTTGGCCAGAATGTTGACATTGATCCGGCCATGTCTCTGGAATGTAGTGGGAACTGGTTATGCCAACGCTGTGTGAGCCACGTAAGGTGTAGGTTTCCGGCATACAACGTTAGTAATGTTATAGAAGCTTCCTATTCCAAGTGAGCACCCTCATACATAACAAAACACTTTAAGAACTATGACAGTTCTTTGTTCTGCCTAGGCAGAAGGGTTCTGTTTCACAAACTGCACACTGTAGTAAGTTTTATAGTAATACAAAACATACTACAAAACATACTACAAGGAGTATGTTTTGTCTATAATTATATGTGCAAAGTTCTCTGCCCTGACTGCTGAGTAATCGCATATGTAAGTTTAGATTTTAGTAGTAAAATGTGGGAGGGACACAGGGGAATGGGTGGGAAAGGGGGTATGCTTCTACTAAGGCGGATGGAATTAGGGAGTAGTAAGAGGGGTTTAGGTATGGTCAGGGAGGGGTTTAGGGAGGAATGCCACTGACCCACACAAGAGTAAGCCAATTGCCTTACACTGGGGGTGATGACATGTAAATTACACATTTGTAGTAAGTTTACGCTTGGAGTGTGTGAATCCCGAAAGTACTAAACTTACTAGAAAGTGTAAGCCTACTCAAAAGTGTATCTTAGGCCCAATGAGAGTAACCGTTCTAACATCTATAGTTTGTACAGTGTTCCCTCAAATTCAGATGTAAGGTCTTGAAAAACAAAAGAATCGAATAACTCTTGATTTTAAATGGCGATAAATAACAAATAGAAAGTGCCTCTCAACAATCTCATTCTTCGAAAATCGTTCAAACTGATGTATATGCTGAAGGCATCAAAGTTAGACTTGTAGCATTTATCCATGTTCTAACAGGGGCCGAATGGAAAACATATAAAAATACTTTATGCAGAAAAAAGAAAAAGTGGATTCCTGTTTTTATATAAAGCACAATGACAACAAAGGAAACACTTACTTTGATGTTGTTTTCCTGAGATTATTTTCTAGCTGCCTAAACTATTGCTATATTCTGATAGATTTGTCTATGCCATGGGATCCAAAAGATTTCAGTACCTTTGCACGCCAGCAGGTGGCATCATGCGGCTCCACTAACTCCTTTCCTCTCCGGAAATTACAAGCATATATAGACCCCAAGCACTGACGTCAGTTTCTTCCTTTCTGTGCCACCAGACGCTGATCCAGAGCTCCAGCTTAACCTCTTTGAGTTTCCCTTTACCTCTTCAAAATTCTAAAACAGCGTGCATGGGAAATGTCACCTCCCACAATGACGGGTTTGAAACTTTATAGAAATGGTTGCAACGTCTTTGAAAGGCATTCATCAGGTTTGCCGGTGGTGCCTGAGGTCAAGTCATGACTCTAATGCCTCCAGCGATTGCTCATCAATGAACCCAAAGGCCATCTGAGACTGTCAGGCGAAATTCCACATTGCCAAGCACTAGAAGAGCCCATGATGATTGGGCTGCTCCAAGTCGAAAGTTCGATCCAGGTCCCATTCTCAGCCAGAAGTCACAGGAATTGTTCAAGGGCTCAGTCTACATCTCAATCAAAGCTATTGGTAAGTCGAAGAAAAACAAGAAATCTAAGCAGAACTCAGCCCCTTCCCAACACTCTCTCTCTCATGAAGCGGCACCGTTCTTCTTAATCTCACTCTCAAAGTCGGTTGACATCTGAGCCTTTTCTGCAACTTCTTCCAGCACATCTAATTTTTCTGGGGCCATCGAAGATTTCCATGAGGCTATGCTCCAACTTTTCGAATTCTTGCTGACTTCCTCTGATGCCCTTTCAGTCCCCTGAGAGTCAAAGGCTCTCCTTCTGGAATACCACCAGATGGTTTGCCCTTGGTGGTAATGGGCTCTCCGAGCCCTCCACAGGGCCACCTCCAATTCCAGTTCCCACTCCAGCACTGAGATTTGCATTGGTTCCAGGAACTTCAATGCCGATGCAGACTCCATTGACGCTGAAGACAAGGTGCCTATTGCACTCTCTGACTCCAAGTCGGCGCTGATGTGATCTTAACCAAGGTTATTCCCGGCCTCTGTATAGGCACGATTCTCTCCACCAGAGCCTTCTTGGAGGAGAATCCAAAGTCTGCATTCCCCGTTTGGCATAAATTCAGATAACTGTTATGATATGGGTGCTGAGATTGGTCAGCCATACCATGAGAATTGTTACAACGTGTTACAAGAGGTTAGTGGCTCTGACACCTCCCCTGAGTCGGGGCTCCATTCACCCTCTGGTATGGTCACTGATGAGAGTGCTCCCTACACTATGGTCATGCGTAGGGCGACTGTAGTCCTTCACCTCCAGTTCCCTAGCGTGGAGGTCAAGACCAGTTTTCTTATAGAAGTCCTGCAGGTTGGCAAACCTCCATTGAGCCCCTCTTCCCTTTAACAAGGCCCTTACAGACACTTTGTTAAGGGCAGGGGCCAAACTGTGCTTTGGCCTCCTGTTCAATCTCCAGATTGCACAAGCCTCAGCCCTGGCCAGAGTGACCTGGCATTTTTTTCTCCACACCCCTCCTCTGAAAGTAAGATGGTGCAGGTGCCTTCTAGAAAACCTAACCCCAACCCATTCCCAACTACTCCCCTGATAGGGAGACAAAAAGGTTGGAAACATTCTGGAAAAAAAACATCTTCTCATCCACCAGCTTGGCATGAAGGTCTGTGAATGCCAGCTGTCTACTAGGGCCCTATTTCCCTTTTGGATTCAATGGCTCAAGTGCACCCAGGTGTTCCTGAAGATCATCGACCAGTCCTTACCAAGGTTATACAGAATAGTTGTGGCGCAGTCAATTCCATTGGGTGGGCCATTGGTATCAGTTTCACCATTCGCCACCATTCTTGGGCGTGGTCCTCTGGTTTTTCAGGGGATATCCAGTCGTCCTTCGAGGATATCCTGTTCGATGGGACTCGCCTGTGTGGGCACAAGGCAGACTCCGCTCTTGAGCGGTTCAAGGAAAGCCGGTCCACAGCACACTCCCTGGCTTACCTGGCCCACCTCATCAGTCCTACCACTATTTTTGAGGTTTCAGTAGATGTATCCAATTCTACCAGCCAATGCAATCTTCACAAGGCTCCCAGCAGTTTTGTAGTTAAAGACACGGTCCCCAGCATCCAAGGTCAACAGGCTGCACAGTTTACTACCACCCTTGCAGCCCCACCTGTCAAGCCCCTCTAGCATACCCTTAGTGGAGGAGTAAAGCCACCCAGTAGGAGGCAGAATTTAACAATTATTGCCAGGCTAGCAGACCATAACATGAGACAGGGGGGTCCCGCAAATTGTTCGTCAGACAGACGCCCTACCTTTCATCCGCTAGCCTCCACTTTCTCCCACACCAGCGACTGATGGAGGACCATCTCTCCATTTTGAGGCACAAACTGCACCTTTTTGGCAAAGGGGCTATCAAGAGGGTGCCCATGGCAGAACTAAGGCGTGGTGGTTATTCCTGCTACTTTCTGGTGCCCAAAAAGGATGGAGAGCTCCATCCTAATTTAGACCTGCTCCCTCTCAATGGAAGAAAACTTCAAAATGCTCACTCTGACCCAGGTCTATCCTCAACCCTGGAGACAGTATGGTGGTGTTAGACCTGCAGGTCACTATTTCCATATACCTGTCCTGCAGGCCCATCGGTGTTACCTGTGGTTCATGGTGAGACAGGAGCATTTTCAGTTCACTGTGCTCCACTTTGGTGTCACCTCTGCCCCTCGGATGTTCAAGAAAGTAATGGTGGTACTTGCAGCACACCCTCGGAGGTCAGGGGTGCCAGTCGTCCCCTAACTCAACAACTGGCTGTTGATGGGGGGGGGGGGGGGGGCTCAACCCAGGCAGTCATCAACCACCTCCAGAGAACAGGGAATCTCCGGTCATTGTTTGCCATTCAACGTGCCAGCCACACCTGACTCATTCTCAGATGCTGCAGTTCATCGGAGCCATTCAGGACACAGTTTGGTTTCATGTCCCCCACCTCGCTCCCCTCTCCCCTCCCTCCAGGGAAAAAGAGAGTTCAGGACATTCAGGCTATGATCCTGACCTGTCAGCCTCTATCCTGGATTTCAGTGAGTCCGGCTGTGAAGCTGCCTGGACTGATGGCCTTCTGCATCCTGCTGGTCGAGCATGCCAGGTGACATATGCAGGCTCTGCAGTGCGATGTGAAGGGACCTCTGCAACCACGCTCAGATTTTAGAGGAGACTGCAAAGATCTGGTGGTTATTGAACTGTGACCAGGTCAAAGGCAGATCCCTCTCCCTACCCCACCCAGAGCGGACAGTGTTGACCGATGCATCGTTTCTGGGTTAGGGTGGCCATCTGGGAGAGGTGGGGATCATAGATGGTCCCGGCTCCATATCAACCTTCTAGAGTTGAGGGCCATCCGCTTGGTGTTTAAAACCTTCCTTCTATCCATCAAAGGGAGGCTGGTATAGGTGCTCATGGACAAAACCCCCACCATTTGGTGCTTCAACATGAGAGGCGGGGTGGGGTTAGGACACTTTCTCAGTAGCCCCTGCACCTCTGGATATAGCTGCACCACCAAAGAAATTTTCTGGTGGTGCACCCCCTGGCAGGTTTGTTGAATGCCAGGGAGGATGAGCTCAGCCATCAGTGCCTAGCGGATCACGAGTGGCAGTTACACCCAGAACACTCAATGTCAGCATTTCTGCATCATGGAATTTTCAAAGTGTCCCTCACTCAGAAATGTGTTTCATCTCAATTGGAACTTGGATCGTCTGTATACCTTTCTGCTGATACCACTCCTGCCCCAAGTTCTCAAGAAGAGCAAGACTGACTGGGCCCAACTCATCCTAGTGGCTCCAGATTTGGCACAGTGGGCATGGTAACCAGAACTCTTGGTCTTGGCCATCTATCCTTCAATCAGGCTGTCCCTCCGGGAGGATCTGTTGTTGCAGCAGCAGGGCAGGATTCTGCACCGAAGGCTTTCACCATCACCACCTTCACGCTTGTAGATTTAGCGGTGACAGCTGACCACCTTCAGCCTTCCTCTCGAGGTTGTTGATGTCATTTTGGCTACCAGGTGTCACTGACAAATTTGTGGCTTGGTGTAATACTCGGCAGGGAGACTCCCCTTCAGGCAAAGTTATCTGACATTTTGTTATTTGTTTTGTTCCGAACCCTTCAATGCTTTGCTCTGTGTACAGTTAAAGGGTACCTTTGTGCTCTGTTGGCTTTTTTGACATTGAAGGATCATCACTTGTTGTTTAAGTATCCAGCCGTTATGCAGTTTTTGAAAGGTTCACATTTGTTTTCTCCCTCTCCCTTTGTCACACCATAGTGCCACCTTAACTTGGTCCTTACGTTTCTGATGTGCACTTCCTTCAACCTGCTTAACAGCTGCTCTTTGCAGCTTCTCACCCTCAAGAGAGTATTTCTCATTGCTATAACATCGGTTGGCTTGTGAGTGAGCTTCAAGTTCTTAGAGTCACCCCTCCATACCCCACCTTCTTCCAAGACAAGCTAGTTTTGTTTTGTTCTGGGCTTCTTTCTTGCCTAAGGTTGTGAAGTAATTCAATGTCAGCCAGAACATTACTGTGTGTTGTGTTCTATGCTTCACCTCACCCCTCTATGAAGGAATAGAGACTCCACCACCTGGCCCCCCGAGAGTGCTGATGTTTTACATAGATCATACAAAACACCACTGAGTGGTCGATCAACTCTTTGTGGGGTTCTCCAGAGCATGGAGCAAAAAAACGCAAGGCTGTGCTGAAGAGAACCATCTCCCACTGGATCATACTCTGCACTAAGATCTGCTACACACTGGTTAAAAAAACAGCCTCCAGAAGGACTGCATCTCATTCTACCAGAGGCAAAGCTGCTACCACTGCCCTGGCATGCAGAGTCCTTGTCCTGGACACTTATCAGGCAGCTGCCTGGGCGTCCCTTCGTATGTTCATGAAGGACTATTGTCTGGACATTCAGATTTGCCTGGAGGGGCATTCTGCTTGCTCGGCCATGCAGGATTTTCTGCTTTGAGTTCACCCACAGACCCACCTCTAAATAGCTACTGCTTGATATATATTCAAACGGTGAGGAATCAGCGGCAAGAAGCCTTCATCAGAAGAACAAGTTACTTTTGTTCTGTAATGTTCTTTCTGGTCTAGCTGCAGATTCCTCACCTATCCTCCCCATTCTGTGGTTGGACTCTATAAGATCCCAAGTCTAGGAATCTGCACACTGGTCACACCAATTTGCCTTTGGGTCTCTGCATCCTCTTAGAGCGCAGACATTCTCAAAAGCAACTGACATCAGCTCAAGGGCGTAGTATCTATATCGGCTGAGCATGTCATTTCCAGAGCAGAACAGCATCTGTGGGGAACTGCACAGGGCCACCTACTGATGCGCCGAGGTACTGCTGAAAAGTTTCTGGATCCAGTCTGACATCTGTGGGAATTTTCAAAAGATGAGGATTCTGTGGCTAGATAGAGTCTCTACCAGAAAGTGTTTCCCTACATAAGTAACTTGTTCTTGTTTTGTTATGTCGATTTCTAGAGCACACTAATCACTCATGATGGTATTCAGGAGCTTGAGCAGGTGTGTAGCATGTGGTCCCCCGGAATATTTGAAGAGCCAAGTCTTCAGCTTCTTGAGAAACTCAAGTAGTGAGAAGGAGGCTCTTGTGTTGTGGTAGGTTTTTCCATGTTTTGGGGAAGGTGGAATATGAGCCTTGTGCCAGAGTTCTGGATAGTCTGAAAACTGTTCAATAGTTGCTTGGAAATTCTAGCGTACAGTGCATTGTCATAGTCGAGTCGCTTGTGATGAGTACTTGCATGGGGGTTCGCCTGGTATTCTGTGGTAGCCACTTGAAGATTTTTTGTAGCATTCACAAGCGGAGCTCACTGCATTGACTTGTGCCATCATGTTGAGCTTGTCATCCAGGATGATCCCCTGATTTCTGACATGGTCGGTGGCTGGTGGTGTGAATCCCAGGTCTGTTGGCCACCAGGTGGCCTTCCAAAGTCCTTTACTTCAGTCTTGTCGGAGCTCATTTTCAACTAGTTGGTTCTTATCCCTTCCGCTACCAGGTTCATGCAGTTGGTGAAGTTAGTTCTGTTGGTGGGTGTTTTGTCTGTCAGGAAGAGGATGAGTTGGGTGTCATTTGCGTAAGAGTTGATGGTGATGCCTTGAGACCTGATGATGTTGGTGAGTGGAACCATGTAAACGTTCAACAGAGTTTGGTCAAAGGATGAACCCTGGGGGAGTTCCGCATACAAGTTTTTTTGCCTCAGATGTGGAAGGTGGCTGTCTGACTCTTAGGGTTCTTCCTGTGAGGAAGTAGCAGATCCAGTTGAGCACTGGTCCTTGGATACTGCACCTGGGAAAAACTTCTGATGACTGTTTTGTGATAGACTTTATCAAATCCTCTAGAGAGGTCGAGCAGAATGAGGTTTGTTGTTTTTTCTTGGTAATGTATAGTCCTTATATTGTTGGTTGCTGCGATGAGTGTGGTTTCTGGCTGTGGTTCTCTTTGATGCCTGACTGTTGTTGTCCAGTAGGTGGTGGAGCTCGAATGTGGCTTGTGAGTTGATTGCTGATGGTCTTTTGGATTACTTTTGCTGGGTAGTAAAGCACAGAGATAGACCAGATGTTGGCCAGTTGGCTTGGGTCGGCTGAAGATTTCTTGAAGAGGAAGCTGACAGCACGTGCTTCCAGGCTTCCAGGAAGGTGGTGGAGGTGTTCAGGATGTGGGTGAGTGCTGTGCTGATTGTGATGCACCAAGGTTATAGATGTGGCATAGGCATGGGACCGATGGCCCCCCCAGAATGATTGTTCCACATGGATGGTCCACATGACTATGGCTGTTTCTTCACTGAAGAGGGTCTTCCTTCTATCAAGTGGTTGTCTTGATTGGGTAAGCTGGTGATGAGTTTGCTGGGATCTGGTTGGTGGGCTAAGTTTCTGTAGATTTTCATTGTTTTAATTGGTTCATGGTTGCTTGATTCTAATAATATGCTAGATCAAATGTAAAAAGCTTTAAATGCGGTCTGAATATAAAGACAACTAGAGTGTAAGACACCATCACCAAAATGCTCTTTTGAACCTGAGGGCTTAAATAGACCATTTTCTTTAAAAGCACAGAATTGTTTATGGTATTGTTCTAAGTTGCTTTGGGGCAAGGAAAACCTACCCCTTTTTCATTTAAAAAATGGCACCACTAATTTGAAGGTTCTTTGGTGGCACCAAAACATTTAGGGGGTCATTCTAACCCTGGCGGTCGGCGACCGTCAGGGCTAAAATGACGGAAGCACCGGCAACAGGCTGGCGGTGCTTCCCAGCCCATTCTGACCGTGGCGGTAAAGCCGCGGTCAGAAAAGGGGATCCGGCGGTTTCCCGCCGGTTTTCCCCTTGCTGGGCTGAATCTCCATGGCAGCGCTGCAAGCAGCGCTGCCATGGAGATTCCGACCCCCTTCCCGCCATCCTGTTTCTGGCGGTTCTTACCGCCAGGAACAGGATGGCGGGAACGGGTGTCGTGGGGCCCCTGGGGGCCCCTGCACAGCCCATGCCACTGGCATGGGCAGTGCAGGGGCCCCCTAACAGGGCCCCAGCATGATTCGCGACGGGTGCAACTGCACCCGTCGCACCCCTGCAACCCCGCCGGCTCCATTCGGAGCCGGCATCTGGGTTGCAGGGCCTTTCCCGCTGGGCCGGCGGGCGCTCCCTTGGCGGGCACCCGCCCGCCCAGCGGGAAAGCCAGAATGACCTCCGCGGTCGGCCAAGTGGCGGTTGCCGAAGGATTATGAAATAGGGAATATTATGAAGTGTGGAATGGTTACTGTTGGTAACAGAGGCATTTCTCTACTACCTCCAAAACTCAAAGGTTTTTGGCGATAGGTTTCTCATAATTCAAATTTATTAAGACTTTAGACTTTACCAGTTTCTGACAGAGCAACAGCTGATGTATGTAGTCAGTTCTATGTTTAGTGTTTGTGGTACAAGATTTGGAGTAAATGGATTTCCAATTGTCTTTCTCTCTGACCCAAATAAACACTCGTTAGCTTTTTCTACTGAATTTCTGTTGGTTAGAAGGCATGGTTTTATACCTGGTAAAGAAAAGAAAAACACTAAAAGAAGATGGATCATGATGCGTTTTTAATTAACTAACCAACAGTGGTTTCAACATCACTGCACCCTTCTTACATTTATTAAGAATCTTATTATGGTGGGATCAAATACCAATATCATATGAAAAGATTACCCTGGAATGCAATGCTACTAGACAGGAGTGTCAAAGCTAAACTTGGTGTCTTAACTACTGCAACAGGTGTTCCAATTTTTCTGGTTGAGCATGGTCTGGACCATTGCACTATGTCTTTCCCTCCTCCACACCTTTTTTTAGGCACTGGTGCTCGGTGGAAGATTCGAAATACATGGATGAGAAGTGGAACTGAATGGCTAAGTTGCCTTCTGGTTGAAATGTAACAGCTAAAAAGGTGATTGATGGAATGCTTGAGTTAATCTAAACCACTGGCAATCGCTCTGGGCTGCATCCCAGTCCATCATTTTTCACCCACCATGCCACCATGTCACTTTTTAGCTGGGTCCAAACTGAGAAAGCATGGTGTGCAAAATATCGATGGACTGGGATGTGGCCCGAGTGACTACCAGAGGCTGATATTAATTAAAGCATTACAGCTATTGCTTTTTGTATACTTTAATTGCTTTAAGTGGGATGGGTACACCAAGAAGGGACTGCCTCATACACTGTGTCATTGGAACCAAGCTATACCTGGCTGATGAGCCCATACCAAAGGCAAAACCAGTCCTAGGTTACTTGTGTTCTAGTTCAGGAAGGACTTGGCTTGGCTGTTTGGGCTGGACTGTTCCCACTGGAGCAAGGTCAAGGCTGATTTGCACATAGCTTGCATATACCTGGGTCCAAACTGAGGTGGCATGGTGTGCAAAATAACAATGGACTGGGAAGTAGCTCTAGTGATTACCAGTGGCTGAGATTAATTCAGGCATTCTGTCACTTTTTGTATACTTTTCGCGAGTGGAGTGAGCACTGGATTGGAGAGGGTCAATTGTGAGGCTAAGTACGTAACTATGGCTCTGGATGGCTGAGTTGAGGAGTGGAGGCTTGTTGTCTACTGTGGTAATGGGTGGACGAGTGGTGGTGTCAGTGTTGCTCTGGGTATGAGTTATGATAGTGTTTAGGCATTCTAAGTCAGGTTTGCCAAATCATGTAGTTGACAGTGGATTGTGGAGCTGCCTGGAGGAGTTGTGGAATGAAGCGAACAATTTACATTCTGTTTGAGCTCAGAGGCATTTCAGTATATTTACCTGAAGTGCAATTAAATTGCACAAGTAGGCTGCCTGGTTCCTTTCCCTTTGATACCTTCTGTACTTCTAGTTGCAGCACACGGCAGAGATTTTGAATACACTCTTCTATTTTGGCAGGATTATTAATCTCCCCTTCTGCAATACCTCTAACTAGCAGACAGTGAACATCGTGCTTATGGAATAAAGAGAAAAACAGAACATTTATGTAATCTCTTATTGGAAAGAACACATTAAACATTTATGAACCTTTTTTTGGGTAACCAATATAATTTTAATAATCAAAAACTTTATTATTATTAAATGTTATTAATTACTTATAGCTTGTTCGTGGTAACAAAATAAACCATATAAACTAGTTACATCAAGTATTTACATCACCAAAACATCAAGAGCATTTAGACAGATATTTTAATATTCAAACAATGTTATTTGGTAGTCTGTCCTTATTGTCTATATCCTACATAGTCTGTAATGGTCATCACCAATGAAGCAAAGAGTAAACAGATGAATGTACCTGAAATTACCTAATACAATATTCTTAAAGAGAACTTAGTATGCTTAAAAGTGTACAGTGATTCACTACACAAATGCCCTAATTACCACTTATAGAAGTAGCTGCCCAAATCTAATTTGCATGCAAGTCTTGATTTCCAATTGGACATTCAAGTTGAACTCCCATGCTGTAGTAATTAGAGTTATTACAATAAACTGCTTTAGTGCATTACAAAGTTAAATTAGCTCATAAAGCCATATTACAAGATGTTTTTAAATGCAGTATTAAACACTTTCAGTAAAGTTGTTATATTGGAGAAAATTATTTTGAGATCTAAATAATTATGGCACAGGTCCAAAGAAGTAGATGTGCTTGGCCCAAACAGCCATTGCCAAACTGGGTCTTCCAGACTATCAAAAGAGACTGTGGTAAGAGGAAACCAGGGTGGGCCATCAAAACTGACTACAGGTGTATCCATGACATGATAGCCTCAAACCAATGAGCACAGTGATAAACCTTAATGACTGTAATTACAACTAGGGCCTTAATTACGCAAAATCATAATTATAAGCTTTTCATAAGTGGTATAGTTGGTTTACAGGACAACTTGCAGTTGAGTGGATACCACTTTCAAGAGACAAATACTTTCGGCTAACCAAGGGCCTCATTATGAGTGCGGTGGTATTCAGACAGTCAAGATCGCCACTTTTGCAGTGGTCCGACCACCACATTAAAACCCTGGTGGTCAGACCACCAGGGAACACCCAGCACCACCAGGGTCCATGATCCTGGCGGCTTGGCAGTGGCAGAGATCGTTATCCATCAGTGTGGCGCTGCATGCAGTGCTGCCATGTGGATAATGACCTTGTTCTCTGCCAGCCTTTTCCTAAAGGTAACACCGCCATGAAAAGGCTGGCGGAGAACAGGTGTAGGGGACCACAGGGGGGCCCCTGCACTGCCCATGCACATGCACATGCGATTATGAGCTGGAGATAATGCTGTAGCCTGTTTGCCGCTAAGCCGGCGGGGGGAAATAAGGTTTCAGTCTGCTGACCTAGCAGGAAACTCTTAATAACTATGGTGGGGTGGTCGCCACGAAGGCGGTGGCCACCCAGTCGGTACTTTGGCAGATGAGCTTTCCTGTCCGCCAAACTTGAAATGAGGCCCCAAGTGTCCTTAAACCTACTGCCACCAAACCCCGCAACTTTGCACTTATTATATTTTCTCTTCAGAACATAACAAAACCATACTTTAAGAGATCTCAAAAGCCTATCTAGGTGAAGTCACTGAGTACCAGTTTATCTGCATAATAAAGAGCACCAGCCTTTCATGACCCCAAGTTAGGGAAACACATTAAAAAGATGTGATCAAAGACTGAAGGTTGAATGATCACTAATAAGAGAACAAAGGGGACGGAGTAATTGGAGCAAGACTTTGAAGAGCAGCAGTGAGTGACACAGCAATCTTCCCTAACTTGCTATCATCCTTCTACAAACAACTTGTCTTCAATTCCAGGGATTATACCCAGTAAGCTAATTCATCTCAGATTGACCTACGCCAGATGACCACCCAACATAAGCCATGTTATCTGGTTGTATTTAGTTGATTAAAAAAAAACATTTGCCATTATTGCCTATATTATAAAGAAAAAGATGGTTGCAAAGGCGCTTGAGAAATGACTGCTGTGTTAAGGTTGTAGTATTTTGTCAAAATTGTGGCGTGTAAGATTATTACTGTTTAAAATGAATAAAACGTGTTTTATTTAAAAAAATATTTTTTCTAGTCACTTGAGTAAACATTACATATACAACACTCTCGTATACCAGTTCTTGAGAAAAAGCTAAAATCAGGGAATTCGCACATGTGCTAAGGTGCATTCCACCCAGTATGCATACTAACACGTTGGACAGCCCCATTTCTGAAAGCTTTTCTCAAAGTAGAGCTCAATCAGTACTTTGGAAAGCCTTGGAAAATGGAAAAAGTACAGGGTTACTTGCAAGTTTTCTAGTGTAACCACTTAGCTAGCCATGAATGCTAGCGTCACTGCATTGTGTCATCAATATGCCTTCCTGAAACCTAGGCCCTCATCACAAGTTTAGCGGTCTTTTGGCAAGACCACCGCAGTGGCGGCTGCCAAAAGATCGCCAGTATTGGGGATATCCCGCCTATCGTATTGAGTCCACAATGAAGACCGCCAAAAAACAGTCACATATCCGACACCACTAGGACACTGGTGGGCGGGAAAGATCTGGTTCCACACCAGCACTGCCACACCGACAACTTTCCGCCCACCATATTACAATCCACAAATCAGCACATCGGTCCTTCCATACAGAAAACCATTGGCGGTCCGAACACACTCATGTCAGAACACCATCTGACACACATACACACACACACCAGACACACCCACTCACAGCACAATGTAACACACACCCATACAACCCACAAGCCTTTGCGACTAAAACCACAGATTGAGAGACAAGAGCAGCCACAATGACAAATCTAGCACCTACACACTAGAGGCACATATACACTTCACACTCACCACAGACCACACATCTGCACCACCAACACTATACACACATCACAATTACACACAAACACCACAACCTACCAGCACCCACAACCAAACACCCCCACCCCACCTATCACCCTACACTGCACCCTACACACACAACACTCACCCCCACCCCCATCACAACCACCATGTCCCGTCTAGAGCACCCACGCTTCACTGACGAGGAGTTGCGGGTCATGGTAAATAAAAATCCTCAAGGCAGAGCCACAATTCTTTGGAGCACAGGTTCAACAAAACCTCCATAGCCAGGAAAATGGAGTTATGACAGAGAATTGTAGGCAGGGTCAACTCAGTGGGCAACCATCCATGCACAAGGGTGGACACCAGGAAAAGGTGGAAAGACCTACGGGAGAAGGTGCGTTCCATGGCGTCCAGGCACCAGTTGGCAGTACTGAAGACTGGCAGTGGGCCCCCACCTCCTCCCCCAGAGTTCACATCGTGTGAGGAAAGGGGCTTGGACCTCCTGCATCCTGAGGGTCTGACTGGAATACTTGGAGGACTGGACTCCGGTGAGTAACTAACACTCCCCTGGCACTAATTCGTCCTGTCTAGCATGCTTCCTCACCACCCAAACACTTCCCAATTCACTCCATCTCCCACAACACCTCCCACCCAGTCACCTAAAGCCCATCCCTTGCATTCCACACCACCACCCACAGCCAGTGCTCACACACTCCCTGCCAAGTACACAGATAGCGCTGCCAAGTACAAGCACTACGACTCCCACAATGCACTAGCCCATCCACATCCAAACCTGCAATGTGCACATCACATCACTTGCATGTATGACTATTACAATAGCTACAACAACGGGATGCTTTGACTGAGGACCACAACATGGCAATGACAGCAATGCAATGGCACTACACAATGTCAAACTAGCCCAAACACAGACACAGCACTGCCACCAATCCTAAGGGCCACTAGTCCAGGCCTACTACCCTGAAATGGACTAATCCTGGCCTTGAAAGAAAGAAGGTATACTCCATGCACAACAGGCATAGACAGGACAAATAACTTTGCGTACACGCATACCCACTCCCATTTGGACACCATGCTGCGCTGTACAGCCATTCCCACTAACATATACCAAGCCAGAATGCCCACCAGCTAACAGGGCAAACCTGTCATGTGAACCAGCACACAGGAGCAGATTCCACCAACCTAGCTAAAATGGCCAAGCCTGATTCACAACAACCCCAAGGAGCATGGTACACATGTCACTATCCACTATCCACAAACAATGTTAGCAGTGCTGCACCTGTCAATGCCATTGCTGAAAATCAAAGTCAAGCCACTGTATGCATCAAACTAACAGTAAACCATACACACCTCCAACATTTAACTCTCTCTCACTCCATCCACAGGTACTCCTGCTACAGCCACCACAAAGAGGTTACCAGAGACTGCCAGCTCTCCTCAGGATGAAGGCCCCAGTGAGGACAACGCTGCTGGATGTCTGGACAGTGACGACCTACCTGGCCCATCTGGGACCCCTGGTCAGTTTACCACTCCTTGCCTCACCCTGCTCACATCAAACCGCCCACCCCACCCGGTGGCAACAACATCTCAGCCAACCCTTTGTCCCCAAACCTGTGCCCCACGGGCTGTTCAATCAATTGTGTGCCCCACAGTATAGGGACCTAAGTCACCCCTAACACCCAAGATAATGAAGGTCCTGGTGAAACTGGGAGTGGGTACACCGTGCCAGGGGCACAGACTCATGGGGCAGGGGACGTGGGAGGGAACCTGTGGGCCAGAGGTCGAGGCAGTCAAGGGAGGCCTCCAACCAGGAAGCCATCTCCCAAGTCCTGGGAGCATATGAAGTATTCCATGGCAGGATGGGCCAAACCATATCCATGTTGGGTGAAAACCAGAGGCTGCAGAGGGAATACCACCAGGAGGTCATGCAGCAGTGGCACACCCACAGTGCCACCATGGCCTCCACTGCAGGGCTGCTCAGGGACATTAACACCACCCTGCATGCTTCCTCCACCCACCAGCGGGCACCGAAGAAGCCCCGCAAACGTGGACGTCCATCCAGACATCCGGCTGGAGCAGATGCTACGACCAAACCCACTGCCAGGAAGTGACCCTCTCCTGATTACTCTCCCATGTGTACCACTGAGACATCCTGTTGACTGTTCAATTACATTACTCCATATGCATATGGTCCATGGACACTGGACCTGTGCTACCTACAGCTGTGCCTCCTACTCTGAGGCTTTCATCTACCATGACCCTGCTCATCACCTGTTTGCCACTCTACTCACAATAAACAATATAGATCACAGCTACTGCATATGTGTCTTTATTTTTACAGATACAATTGAATGTTTACCAAATTGTCAATGTGGTATGGGCTGCAATCCAACAGGCAGTGAAATGGACTGCAGAGGGAGGCATCCTCTGCAGCAGACACAGTACAACAGATATGTGCCAGCGCTGATGTAAGGGAGTCACTAGTCTTGCCACACACCAGAGTAAATCCACTTATCCAACCTACAAAAAGACCATAATAGAGACTTCCACCTGGATAGTAGGTATGGTGCCACACACATCACATATGTAGTCCATTGGTGAAGTGCCCAGTATAGTAGGCAACTAAACAGGGTACAACAGATTACACTTCTACTTCACCAGTCGCTGGACATACCTCACAAAACACTGTAGATGGCACCTCTCATATGCAAAGCACCACTCCGTGAACAATAATCAAAGGATACTTAACATGAATGGCTCAACCAATAGGTAGGAGTGACAAAGATGAACAGTGCACAGTCAGTCGCGGGAACAGGAGAATGCAGGGTACATAGCACAACACAGGCCTGTACATAGGAGATGTGATTCTTGCAACCTGCATAGAGTACATATGTTATAGATGAGACATTTCAACTCAGCACCTTACATGCAGTCAGTCACCTCCCACAACACACACACAGGGATAGGAACACATTACACCACCACTGATATTCCAAATAAGGAGGACCATTGATACCAAAGTACATTGAAATCCTAGACATGCAAATACACAGACAACATACCTGTATGTTACTGAAAGTACTGATTGATGAGCTCAGCCCTTGAGTCAGCTGCAACTTCCTCATCTGCCTCCTCATCCATTTCCATTTCTGAATCTGGCCTTCAGGAGGCAAAATGTCTATTCTATTACACGCCATGTCCTGCCGCGGGCCTAATTGAAATGGCGTTCCCTTTCAGTGGCAGGGTACCTCACTGGTGTCAACAGCCAGGGAAGGTTAGGATAGCCAGAGTCACCTGTGTGCACAGAGATAGGACCTGTTACAGGATAGGTACAACCACATGGAATATTGTGATGACAGGTGCCATAATAGGGACACCCACCCAAATGCTTAGATATCAATGAGCCAAGCCCTCTACCTCTGTAGACGTACCATCATGTGTGGGACATTGCTGTTCCTCAGAATGTAGGAGTCATGCGCATATCCAGGAAACATGGCTGTCACTTGGGAGATGTAATGGTCTGCTACACACACACCACCTTCACATTGATGGAGTGGTAGTTTTGCCGGTTCCCAAACACCTGTTTATTGGCACTGGGAGGGACTAAGGGTATATGGGTGCCATCTATGGCCCCTATCACATGAGGATGTATCCCACATCATAGAAGTCTGACCTCAGATAGGTAAAATCCAATCGTTGGGGGAACCTGATGTAGCTGTCCAGGTGTTTCAAAAAAGCACACAGTACATCCTTTAACACAAGACTGAACATGGGCTGTGACATACCTGCTGCCAAGCCCACTGTAACCTGAAAGGATCCTGTAGCAAGAAAGTGTAGCACTGACAGGACTTGAACTGTGGGAGGGATGACATAGGGATTACGTATGGCAGGCAATAGATCTGGCTCCAAATGAGCACATAGATCCATGATGGTCTGAAGATCCAGACGATAGGTCGGAATTATATGCCTCTCCTCCAGGGTTGCAAGGTCCACGAGCAGACGGTACAGTGGTGCATGCTTCAATATCCTCATTTCAGGGTATCTAGGATGGAGAGGAGACATTGTACAATGTGATATGTGCACCACACATGGTAGCAGAACATATCAAAATGGAACACACCAACACTGTAGACATGTCACACACTGCTGACACATACTGTATTGGGCATGCTGAAGCTGCATGGACTCCACCCTTGATGCACATTGCTGCCCCTGATCAATGGTTTCTGACATACATCACATGTGTCATGTTCTATATGTGGTACACAGACCTGCCCTGCACTGAGTATGTACGTATTCATGCCATATACCTATACAGTAACAGCACCATTCAGCCAACGAGTACCTGGACATGCTGGTTAGACAACCAGTCACATAAGGTCACTGTGTCATGCCTGTCACATGTAAGTGCCAGCCAATGATGGCACAACTGAGGCCTACTCCGCATTCTGCCAAAAAAGGTGGTGTATGGCGCACTTATTTTTCTGTATTAAAGCATGATATATGCATAAAATTCCAGCCGCCTATCCTGCAGCACTGGACAGGTGGAAGTGACCTAAGTCTGCCGGCTTATGTTGTCATGGCGGTAGGCGGTCGCAACCGCTGTGCAACATCTCATTTGGTAACATTGCTGTCCATGAGGGGTTGCGGCCAATGATGGTTACCGCCGGCGGTGACACTGCTGTACGCGGCGACCGTAACCGCCAATTTCTGCCGCCTTGCTCACTTGACTCCTGACACTCTAGCAAGCAAGACCTCCACGTGCTGAGCTGCTGTGTACTGTCTATGGGAGCCATCATGCCACGTCCTGCAGGTGATAGGGCCCCTGCCTTCACCCAAGAAGAGCTGTAGAAGCTGGTAGAAGGGGTCCTACCCCTGTAGGAACAGCTTTATGGGGCCCCCAGAGGAGCAGGTAAGCCCAATGCCATAGTCATGTGTGATAGAGGTGTGTGTGATGGTGATTGGCATAAGTGTACCGATCAGTGACTACATGCATGCAGGGAGCATGGAGTTTAGGCGTGTAAACCCTGAGGTGGGTATGTGTGGGCATTTGACGGGTCTCCACTTAATAGTCTACTGCTGTTGGTATGGTGCCAGTGTACATGACTTTCTCCTTCTGTCTATGTCACCCATGCAGGTGAACACCTATCAGAAGGAGGAGGGGATATGGCATGCCATCACCAAGCAAGTGCAGACCCTGGGGGTCCATAGCTGGTGGAGCACCCATTGTCGCAAGCTGTGGGACCACCTGAGGCGCTGGGCCCAGAAGATGGCAGAGGCCCAACTGGGGATGTCCTCCCAACAAGGAAGGGGTGCTCTTTGGACCCCGACTCCCCTAATGGCCTCCAGTTTGGCAGTGGCGTACCCTGATGTGGTTGAGGGCAGCACAGCAGCCACAAGGGGGTGAGTTCTGACTGTATTCTGGGACTTGGCTGGCCTTAATTGGGATTGGGTGCCTCAATGCTGGCAAAGTGCCATTGTAGTTAATGCTACATGTGCATCAACATTTGGAAGCTGGCAATAGGCACCCTGGCAGAGCATATTTTGTAGATGTGTCCCCATGATTTGCGGTCAGTGGATTTACATCTCCCTGTTCCATACCTCTCCAAATCTGTAATGTGGAGATGCACTGATGACATAGGCACATGTGTGACTCCATCCTGGCCATACGATGGATGTGAGTGTCAGTAGCACCCTAAGCATTGTGTGTGAACAGCTCCATCTATCTGCATTAGTGGCTCTGAGGTGTCAGTCTACTGCCATCTGTGTAGGCTACCTGTATATGCGACTGTGTGACTCTCCTTTCATCACTGGGTCTATGTAAATCATGTACTGTTTCTGATATAGACAGATTGTGGGACTGGCATTACAGCCCCACCACAGAACTGGCCTTCATAGGACAGGAGTACTGGCCTGAGACCTGACTAGGCATACATAGGTGATTGGCTGACTGTAGGGTATGTGTAGGTAGGCAAACCGGAATACTGATACATGTAGATTTAATGAGGTCTGATTGCAAAGATGTTGCATTCCTATGAGCAATACTTGTGGGGATGTGGCCTTCCAAACTATGGGTTGGTACTGGTGGTGGTAAGTGACCTGGGAGATCCCTGATGTGTCAAAATGGTGTGTATATGGCGAGTGATTTGGGTATTGCATGTCACATGGCGTGTTGATGTGATGGAAATGTTGCAATCAGTCTCCTCAGGCTGCTTATGTGGTAGTGGGATGTGTCTTAGGTGTACTAGCAGTGGTATTTGTCCATGGGTGCCTAATGCATGCAGATATTTACCTCCTGAGATGTGTATTGTCTGGGCTAAGTGACAGGTTTAGCCAATTGTTGTATGTGTGTTTTAGGGTGGAGTTGTCATGGTGCATAGTCCAACTGGTGTAACAACAGGTGTGGTGGCATGGGAAGTGGTCCATGATGTGGTTTGTCTGTTCCAGTGGTACATCTGTAGTGACACCGCACACAGTGGGTGTGTTTGTATGTTTGACATGTGGTACATGGCCCATTCTAGATGCATTTAGCAATATGCTGAGTAGTGATATATGTGCTTTGTGTCAGAAGCTCTGCGTCTGTGATAGGGTCTGGCTACTCACAGGGCTAATCCACACATTCACGTAGTGCACATCTGAAGTGTTTGGGTGTTTGACTGGTATTGGCTAAATCTGAGTTGTCCTCCATAATGGCAACAATGGCAACACTATATTGAGTTACCAGTCATGTGTAAGGACAGGTGGTGGTGTGTGCTCAGTGAGTAGAGTTGTCTTCACTGTAATGGACATATTACAGAAGACATGGACTAAGCAGGTGTTGTCACTAAAGAGGCGAGCAGTGTTTTGTTGTGTCAGCTGCACATCCAATGGATGATAGGGGAAGGGAGAGGTAAGATGTGTATTCAGGCAAAGAACTGGTAGTGCATCCAGGGCATGCTGTGCCAGTGCAGCCCTACTTAGGTATTGCTGTAGGTGTGAGGGTTGGCAGACAGATATGGGTAGTAGTGGCATTTCATGACATGATGTAGGTAATGTGTCTTTGCAAATGAGATTACCTAGCCATGATATATATTTTGACAGATGTACATGTTTAGCTGTGTCAATGGGAGGTGTATGTTAACCATTTTGCCCCCTATCTCTCTCTCTCTCTCTGATTGTGTGCATCAGCATCATCTGGCGAAGGAGAAGAGGCAGAGGCGAGTGGGGAAGCAGCAGCCCATGGTAACCAGGAAGGTGGCACCACCGACACCGAGGGACCCAGTGAGACGGAGGGTGAGGGGAGTGCCACGGGGAGACTGGATCCAACAACTCATCTTCAGAATCCTCCTCCAGTGGACACTCCCTGGCAGTGGTGGACCCATCTGGGAGCACCACAGTACCATCATTGACTGCCACCCCCCTTACTACCACCGCCCTTCCTGTAGCTCCCCTTCCCCCAGCTGCCCGTGCCAGCTCATCCAGGAGGGTGGGTTTCTCCTTCAATGCAGGCACCTCTGCCCCTGCCCCAGTCAGCCCTGCTGCCCTCAGTGAGGAGGCTATTGACCTCCTGAGGTCCATCTCTGTGGGTCAGTCAACCACTGTGAATGTCATACAGAGACTGGCAGCTCAAGTACAACAGAACAATGCATTCCTGGAGGGAGTTTAGGGTGCCATGGATGGCCTCCAAAGATCCTTTCAGGCTCTGGCCTCCTCTCTGATGGCAGCCAGTGTCCCTTTGTCTACTGCCCCCCCTCCAACTACCTCTTCCGAAGTCCAAACCCCTCTCCCCATCCCCATCCAAACCACATATATACAGAAGCATGCAGCCACCTCAACAGACAAGGGTTTCACAGACAAACATAAGCACCACAAGACCTACCACCAGCATGCCCACAAGTAACATCCACCCGCAGACACACCAACATCCACCCCCTGCACTGACTCCTGCACCACCCCCTCTCTCACAGACACTACACCAAAAGCACCTGCAGCCACCACACCATCATTGATGATCCAGCCACCAGTCCCATCTTACCCACAGTCAGCACAATATCAGACCCACAGTCATCCACCCCAGTCACCACATCCACAGCCACTGCAACCACCAACACCCCCACGTGTGGCACATGTACCATACCTGCAGACATCATCCAAACAGACAGTCGCCCATACACGCCAGCATCTCCCAGCAACTCCTCTTCCCAAAACACCTAAATGCGCACATACACCCAACCAACATACACCCAGCACCCACAAACATTCCACACATGTACTTGCACCCATTAAATCCAGACCAACACATCTAACAACCACTCCCTCTCCCTCTACTCCCAAACACTTTTGCCATGACTGCCCCTGTGTGCGTAAAAGATGTTCCTCTCAGTGTTTTCACTGTTCCCTACCCCCTCCCACCCGTGAGACCCTGTTGGACTCTGTGTCCCTCCCCAAGTGTAGCACTTCCACCTCCAAGTCCTCACCCACCCCCCAGTAGTGCCCATGCCCCTCCCCCTGCCAAGAAGTCTACCCCTCCCAAGTCCAGGCCCAAGGACCCCCCACCCAAGCCCAAGGCCCCCCACCCCAAGCCCAGCTCTATTCCCCCGCCAATCTCTGAGGTGCCTGCCTGCCCCCTTGCTGCCCCTACCCTGTGGAGGTCATTCTGCAGTCAGGAGTCAAGTAGGGGCACTGACAGTTGCCATTTGTGCCTTGGGCACCCGAGACTTTGGACTGGCCAATGGCCTTATGTATGTTTGTAAATGGTTCCTTATTTATGTGATTGCATTTTAATACATCTGGATCAACCTGCTGTTGGCTTCGACGGTAAGATACTTGTCCTGCTTTTCTTTCTACATGGGTGTTTAGTGTTTGTGGGCTTTGGTTTGTGAGTTGGTTGTGCTAGCTGTTGTGCCTGGTCTAAATGTGTGTGTGTGGGCCTGCCGTTGGTCCCGCTGTCATTGCTGTGTTTTGTGTGTTGAATAAGTTTGTGTTTGTTCCATGCCTGTGTTTAGCCAAATTGTGCATAGTTTGTGTTGGCATGTGTAATGTTGATGTTGTGTGCCCTTGTGTGGTTGTTGTGTGTGCGTGTGTGTGGTGTTGGCTATGTCCTATGCATTGTGTGGTGTGGGTGTGGTGTAACAAATGCGTCGTTGTATGGCGTTGTGATAGTGTTGATTGGTTGTGTGGTGTTGTTACGTCTTGTTGTGTGTATGTGTTGTCATGTGGAGGTGTGTAGTGAGAGTGGTTGGCGAAGCATATGTGTATTTGCGTTTGTGATGTTGTGTGAGTTGGTGGTGTTGTGTATGATTGTGTTAGACAGTGGCGGTGCTGTGTGTGCACGGATTGGTGTGTGTATGGCATTTGTGTGTTGGCCGTGGTGTGTGTAGTTTGTGTGTGTGTGTGTGTGTAGGTGCGTGTGTTCCGATGGGTGTGTGGTTACGTGTGTGTGTCGATCGCAAGGCATCCCGGCTTTGTGTGTTGTGTGTGGGTGGGTACTAATCCCTCCAGTGTGTGCTAGTTGGGTGTACTTACGGTTTTGTCTTCGCTGCTGGTTCCGGAGGTGTTGTACGAGCAGGAGCAGTGGGAGAACTTTGAGTTCAGGTCCATGGCGGCTCTGGGCAGCTCTGTATTCCAGAAGGTGGGTGTTAACATTTATAGAGTTGGCTTCCGCCAGGGTTTTGTGGGCGGTGCGACCGCGGTGGAAAACCTGGTGCTGTGCAGCCTCGTAATATGTCTGGGGGAAAAATGGTCCCCGCTGGTCTGAAGGTGCCTTCCGCCGTCCATGGTGGCCTGACTGCACTGGTGGTACTGGCGATGTATTGGCTGTAAACTGTTGGGAAAACCGCCATAGTCATAATTTGGCGGTCTTCACTGCCAGGCCATCGGTGGTACATGGCTGTCCGGGTACCGCCAAACTCTTAATGAGGCCTTAGTCTATGTAGCCAGTTCATTTCCATATGTCAAAGAACACGATTCCACGACTAAAGGTATACTGGAGTATATTTTAACAGACAGAAAGAAGCATGAGCAGGAGTTGGTAATTTGATGGATTATGACTGTTGCTGCACTTTAATAGTGGGACCAAGAATGCTGTTTTCCAGTCCTGTGAGGACCTTAACATCGTATGAAAATGCGGGACTAAAAACATTTCAAACCAAAGGGCTTGATTCATACTGTTGTCAGTTAGACCATCAACTCCAATTAACTTATAGTCTTTGCAGTTATTGACTGGTGTAGTCTCTTGCAACAATGATTTCAAACAATTCAAATAAATATGTAAGTACATTGATAGAGAACAACACTCTACTCTGACAGGATTACCACAGTCATAGATGTGTCTCCATAGTGAATATGTTGAACCCTGGAACCAGATGTAATCCACCAAGTTATCTTTTTGAATATCGACTCCAAACTAGGATTTGACCTTAATATCGAGGTCAGAATATTGTGACAACAAAAGTATTGAGGAAGGGAGTATTGTGCTTATCCTTGTATCCTTCTTTTAACAATATGATTGAAGTTTAAAATGATATTTACTAATATATCACGGTGCTTAACATTATTTTTGTATGGTTTTTGGTGAATTTGTATTCTAACTATTGTAACACAATATAACATTACTTTTAAATATATATTAATTTATGTAATTTTATAAGGGGTTTATTGGGTTATTGAGTGAGTAAAGTTTTATAAAAATAATTATGTTTAGTTGTTGGTGTTTATTAGAAGTCACAATGTATAGGTCAAGTATAGACCATCAACTCCAATTAACTTATAGTCTTTGCAGTTATTGACTGGTGTAGTCTCTTGTTTAATTATTGTATTCATTTTAATTAAGTTGATGATATTTTTATAAGAACTTTAGTTTTTTTGGGGGCAATATAATGGGTAGTTCTCAAAATGAATAATACATTTGGTTAATTATTGAATTTATTTTTAATTCATTTTAAGTATGGGTGTTGTGTTTTATTGGAGATCTGTGGTGGATATAACTGTAAAACTATTTACAATATCATTAAAGCATAACACATTAAGAATAAAATTATGCCTTTAAATATATTTGTTATTTATGTAAAATTAAACTTGGATATGCAGTTTATTGTGGGACTGTTTATTCATTTGAAATTAATTGATTTTAAGGAACTAATATTATTTTGACAAATGGTTATTGTAATTGTAATTGTAATCATATTTATATAGCGCTTACTACCCCTGACAAGGCGTCGAAGCGCTTTTCGATGAGTAGCACGCTACTCCGGAACCCAACAAGAATTAGTGATGGATTAGTATTGTTAAATAATGAGTACAATTTTAGTATTATTATGAGTTAATTGGAGCCGCGGATATGAGAGTTTGTTAGTTAGACTGGAGTAATGGACGGGTGGAGGAGGAAATAAATCCAGAGGTGTTAATTGGGAATATATCCTTCATTTACTCAACCCAAAGGCTTGGGATGAGTAAAGGGGGGCGGAGGGGGAAGAGTATGTGGAAGGGTTAGGGAGAGCATAGTAGCAGGGTGAGATGAATGCAGGAGAATTTAGTAGGGTTGTGTGCGAGGTCACAGAGGTAGAGTGAGGTTTGGTGAGTTAGATGTGGAGGGAAGAGCTTAGGCAGAGATATTTAGGAGATGAAAGTGGTAGAAGGGATTTGGGATGAGTCAGAGTGAGAATGTGGGATAGTTTGATAGAGGCATGACATAAAAGTGATGAGTAGATAAGTGTGATAAGATGAGAGCAGGAATTCATAGATATCTAGTATAACAACCCAAACAAAACAGGAGCCATGCAATGATCCATGAACATGCCAAGCACAGAAACAACATATACACATACATATATATATATAAACATATATATATATATATATATATGTACACACACATATGCACATACAATACATAATTAGAATCATGGGTAAAAAATACTTAGTCAGACAGGTTTAAAGAGTGTGTGTGTATTTTATTGTTATGATATAGTAGCAATACATATTTTCCAAAGAAACTATAAATAAATAGAAATATACATATAATCTGAAAAAAATATTTATCCACATAGGCATATGCAGTTCCTAGTTGTTTGAAAAAGGTGGTTATGAAGGAAAGAGCCAACTCTTGAGTAGTTTTCTGAAGACAAGAAAGTTATCTGTGGCTCTTATAGTTGGGGGTAATGAATTCCATAGTTTGGCTGCTTGGACGGAGAAGGATGTACCACCTATAGTCTTTTTCTTGTATGGTGGTGTTCTAAGGCGGGGTGCCAGTCTTGAGTGGAGGGTTCTTTGTTGGATGTATTTGGTCATTTTCCTTCTGATAAAAAGCGGTCCTGTTCCATGTATAGCTTTGTGGGTGATACAAAGCAGCTTGAAAGTGCATCTTCTGGCAACGGGTAACCAGTGTTGTGCTCTCAAGGCAGGGGAGATGTGGGCTTGCGGCTTTATATGTAGTAGTAGCCTGGCTGCGGAATTCTGGATACGTTGTAGTTTTTTCATAACAGATAGAGATGATCAATGGTAGAGGCTATTGGCATAATCCAGTTTGGATAGTACAAGTGAGATGGTAGCTTGCACCTTGTGTGGAAATCCGAGGCGGGGGAAGATGCGTCGTAAAGTCTTTAAGGTGATGAAGCTTGTGCGTGCTAAATTGTCTACTTGGGCATTCATAGTTAACTTGGAATCCATGGTGATTCCTAGGTTTTTAACTTCCTTGGATAATTGAGGAGGTGGTCTGAGATCGTCAGGGCAGACGCACAGAGGGTCATAACTTTTCCAGTCACCACATATGAGTATTTCTGTTTTGGAGGTATTTAGTTTGAGATGGCTCCAGGTCATCCACTAATCAACGGCTCTGAGGCAACTGAAGATTTGTGAGTTTTCAATGTTTTTGGGGTCTTCTAATTTAAGTAGTATTTGTGTGTCATCTGCATAGTTGTTGCATGTGAGATGGAAATCATTGATCAGTTCTGGTAAAGATAACATGTAGATGTTGAAAAGCAAAGGTGAGATGATTGATCCTTGGGGGACCCCTGCTTTTGTGAGGTAGGGTTTGGACGAGAAGGGGGGCGAGTGGATGATATCTGCTCTTTTTTAAAGATAGGAAGTAATCCAGTCGAGAGCAATCCCTTGTATGCCGGCTTCATGGAGTCTTTTAGTTAGGGCGTCATGGTCAACCGTATCAAAGGCAGCCTGTATTCCTTCTGTTTCTTGTATATGAGACAATTATGTATTAAACTGTGTTGACATGCAGTTAGAAACAAACACATAAGGACCAGTGAGGGTTTAAAAGATTCGCAAGAACAGCAAGATAGCTAGACTTCGGAAGGGGATGTCAAGTGAGACCTTTCACTAGATTTAAGAGCGCTTTTCACTGAGCCGAGTTTAAAAACAACCCTGAATAAAGCAGACTTCATCCAGGGTGTGAAAACATACCAAGGTCTGGCAGAGGCATTGTGCTATAGTTGCATGTATACAGTGCTTCAGGTCCTGTCGAGATTTTGGACTGGTAGCAGGCTATTTTGTGGGATTGTTATGTTTTTTTCTTTGTTAGTGTTTTATAAAGGGAGAACCTTCTACTCTGTGTCTCCAGTAGCGGAAGATAGAAACCGCTCGTCACAGTCTCATACGGATTACGCTCCAGTACATCATCAATTCACCTCCAGGAAGGATTCTAGATTTTTTTCTGCTATGGAATCTCTGAGCGCAAAGCCATCCTTTATCTTTGCCAAGCCCAAGAGTTAGGGTGGCTTGTCCTTTCCAGAAGCTGAGCTTCAACTGGGGCACCTGCTACGTTTATATTTGTAAGTGCTTCCTGTTGAGGTTTAGTTTCTGTAAAATGAGCATCATGGCCTACCCAACCGGAGTATTTTCTACGAGTAAGTCAGTAAGCGTTTACCTAGCATGTTTTATATGCCCTGTTTATATTGTACACTAAGGCTACGTGATGGGTCATGGGGGAAACGTCTCCAACAACCTTGTGTGCCTTTTGCAATGTGATTGTTACTAGTGCGTCTTTGTGGAGATGTCCTCATGCTTCTGCGCATCAATAACGCACCACCTGAATCGGAGGTAAACGCAGTGGGGTCGTTTTGGAAAGCTGTCCATCATCCTGGTAAAAGGCGGGAATTCCTTTGCCTACTACGAGGGTGGACGGGGCGTGGCTCACCGGGCGGAGCTTACAGGTGACTTATAAAGGGAGAACCTTCTACTCTGTTCCTCCAGGAGAGGAAGATAGAACCCGCTATTCAAGTCAGATACAGATTATGCTCCAGTACATCATCAATTCACCTCCAGGAAGGATTCTAGATCTTTTTCTGCTACGGAATCTCTGAGCGCACAGCCTTGCTTTATCTTTGCCAAGCCCAAGAGTTAGGGTGGCTTGTCCTTTCCAGAAGCTGAGCTTCAACTGGGGCACCTGCTACGTTTATATTTGTAAGTGCTTCCTGTTGAGGTTTAGTTTCTGTAAAATTAGCATCATGGCCTACCCAACCGGAGTATTTTCTACGAGTAAGTCAGTAAGCGTTTACCTAGCATGTTTTATATGCCCTGTTTATATTGTACACTAAGGCTACGTGATGGGTCATGGGGGAAACGTCTCTAACAACCTTGTGTGCCTTTGGCAATGTGATTGTTACTAGTGCGTCTTTGTGGAGATGTCCTCATGCTTCTGCGCATCAACAACGCACCACCTGAATCGGAGGTAAACGCAGTGGGGTCGTTTTGGAAAGCTGTCCATCATCCTGGTAAAAGGCGGGAATTCCTTTGCCTACTACGAGGGTGGACGGGGCGCGGCTCACCGGGCGGAGCTTACAGGTGATTTATAAAGGGAGAACCTTCTACTCTGTTGCTCCAGGAGAGGAAGATAGAACCCGCTATTCAAGTCAGATACAGATTATGCTCCAGTACATCATCAATTCACCTCCAGGAAGGATTCTAGATCTTTTTCTGCTATGGAATCTCTGAGCGCACAGCCTTGCTTTATCTTTGCCAAGCCCAAGAGTTAGGGTGGCTTGTCCTTTCCAGAAGCTGAGCTTCAACTGGGGCACCTGCTACGTTTATATTTGTAAGTGCTTCCTGTTGAGGTTTAGTTTCTGTAAAATGAGCATCATGGCATACCCAACCGGAGTATTTTCTACCAGTAAGTCAGTAAGCGTTACCTAGCATGTTTTATATACACCGTTTATTTTGTACACTAAAGCTACGTGATGGACCACGGTGAAAACGTCTCCAGCAACCCTGTGTGTCCTTGGCAATGTGATTGTTACTAGTGCGTCTTTGTAGAGATGCCCTCGTGCTTCTGCGCATCAACAACGCACCACCTGAATTGGCGGTAAACGCAGTGGGGTTGTTTTGGAAAGCTGTCCATCATCCTGGTAAAAGTGGGAATTCCTTTGCCTACTTCGAGGGTGGACGGGGCGTGGCTCCACTTTAATGTTAGTAATAACATATTTTAATTTGTTTTAAAAATAATTTAATGTGTGATAAATAAAAAGGGAAAATAGTTTTCAAAAGTATATGAAGTAAATGTATTTATAATCTATGTAGTTTTGGATTTAGAATTTTTTAATTAATTGTTCCAAAACACTTTAAAAAAAATGTAATGCTTGAGTGAATGCACTTCTAATATTGTACATGACAAACCAAACATTTGCAAAATGATAAAAAAGAGAAGTTGTGGTAAATTTAAAAAGGAAAGTTTATATTTTAATATTGTTTGTGTGATGGGAATTCTAGTTTACAGAACTGCAGTTAGATTAGTAAACATGAAACAACAGTCCGATTACATGCATTTACTCCAATATTTGTAGATGTGGTGTTAGAATAGTAAATATGCCCATCTCAAATTTATATGTTCTGCACATAGGCCAATGCTTGTGTGACTGGAGTTAGCATAGTAAATATGGCCTCCTTTACATGCACTTTCTCCGAGTTTTGTATTGCTGGATAAAAAATGTATCCAGTCCCTCCCCCTACTTTGGCAATGTTGGTAGGATATAAGTTATAATTGTAAGTATGATACCCCTAAATACCTGCACTTTGCCCTGTGTTCGTAGGACTGGAGTTGGAATATTAAATGTGCGCCCACAAATATATGCACTTTCCCAAATGTTAGTGGGACTTGAGTTAGAATAATACATTTAATACCTCAAAATATATGAATTTACCCCAATCTTGGCAGGACTGGAATTAGGATAGTAATTTTGGCACCCCCAAATATATGCCCTTTCCCAGTATCTGTAGGACTGGAGTTAAAGTAGTAAAGCTAACTTCCCCTCAAATATATGGACTTTCCCCAGTGTTAGAATGGTAAATGTTACATCTACATCAAATATGTATATCTATATATATATATATATATATATGTATATTTTTGGGGGATTGTAAATAATAATTGATATTTTGGAAATTGCTGACATTTTGTGGGCTTTTTTGGATGATCCTAGACATTGAAAATTATTTTTTGTGTGTTTTTATTACTCATGCAATATTTTAAAAAGGTTTATATTTGTAAAATGATTATTTCAATTATTTATATTGGTTGAATGGATATTCAGTACACATTTTGAGATATATGTGTATAAAAACTTACATGTTTAAGTATTTTTGGCTGATGTTTTTCTAATAAATTTTTTTGTTTTACAAAATTGTCATTTATTTAAAGATATTCAATTTTATTTTTTATAGTTAGGAGGAAAATTGGTTCAAACAATGAATTGTACTTTCTTAAATATAGCTATGTTTTTTAAATGTAGTTATTAAATATATTTAGCATTTATATCTTTTAATTCCGTGAATTTCCTGCATGAGGGAATAACTGCTCAGATCCAGAGTAAACAGAAGCTTATAGGGGAAATTTTTCCGATTTTGACTATGACATTCTCCACTGGCTCTGAGCATGCAGAGAGTTTCAGTAGGACTGCTGCAGACAGACGGTGGAGGCTGAGCAATTCTGCAACTTTGCGAGGTTCAGTGTCTCTGGGCCAGGAATTATCAGTTTTGGAGATTTAAGACACAAAAATTCTGCTACCGGACACACTTGGAGTTGTGACTTTAGGTATTTCACCGATTGTTATAGTTTATGATGAAATACCCCAACTTGTAATGAGGGCCATAGAGAAACATTCACCAACTAATTGACAGGGGATGGAGATTTGTCTGCAACAGGAGACAGCTATTATGAACAATGATATGTATTCCAAAGAAGGGGATTTTTTTTTATTCTTGCTGGTTGTGAAGATATTTTGCTGCACTATTTACACAAAGTCATTTTTATGTCACAAACACAGGCGGTCATTCCGACCCTGGCGGTCATTGACCGCCAGGGCCGGGGACCGCGGGAGCACCGCCAACAGGCTGGCGGTGCTCCCAAGGGCATTCTGACTGCGGCGGTACAGCCGCGGTCAGAAACGGAAAACCGGCGGTCTCCCGCCGGTTTTCCGCTGCCCTGAGGAATCCTCCATGGCGGCGCAGCTTTCTGCGCCGCCATGGGGATTCCGACCCCCTCACCGCCATCCTGTTCCTGGCGGTCGTGACCGCCAGGAACCGGATGGCGGTGAGGGGTGTCCTGGGGCCCCTGGGGCCCCCTGCAGTGCCCATGCCAATGGCATGGGCACTGCAGGGGCCCCCGTAAGAGGGTCCCTAAAAGATTTTCAGTGTCTGCATTGCAGTCACTGAAAATCGCGACGGGTGCTACTGCACCCGTCGCACCCTTCCCACTCCGCCGGCTCCATTCGGAGCCGGCTTCCTCGTGGGAAGGGGTTTCCTGCTGGGCTGGCGGGCGGCCTTCTGGCGGTCGCCCGCCAGCCCAGCGGGAAACACAGAATAACCGCGGCGGTCTTCTGACCGCGTAGCGGTATTCTGTTGGGGGAACTTTGGGGGGCGGCCTCCGCCGCCCGCCAAAGTTAAAATCACCCCCACAGTTCTCAAAGTAGCAGTTAATTTGAGAGGACACCTAGGCTTTAGAAGAATCCCGACCATGTTACAAATCCTTTGAAAGTCAATAGTCTTTCATCCTAAAGTGCCTCCTGGTGAGACACACACCTTCCTAATAGAAAGAGGTCGTTCCAAAGGGCTTAATAAGTTATTACAGGGTAAGCGTGTAACAAGGTAAGACTAGTTTCAGATATTATCTGGGATTTGCTAAACAAATGAGCTCACATATTTTATTCTAAGAAGTGTATACATGCAGTTTTTTAAATGCAACACTGTTGTTAGTTTACTGAAGAAGCCAGAAAGGACAATGTTTGCAAGAGACCTCATGTGCATCCACATTGGAAGTCTGACGTTGAAAACTACATATAACAAAATGTTAAGGAATGGGCTGTGGTGTTCACCAGTGTCTTTTCGTAGCTCGGCAACCTGATGCGATGTCACCCCTAAGGTAGGCCATAAGTAACCCATAGAGCAGGGTGCTAAGTAATTAAAATGCAGAACATATATCTTTAGGTTTTACATGCCCTGGTAGTGAAAAAGTCTCAAATTGGTTTTTCACTACTGTGAGGCCTAGCCCTCCTATAGGCTAACACTGGGGTCTACTTATTACATTTAAAAAGCTCTAATTCCTGTTTAGGAAGGGATAGCCCTGTCATGTTTACTACCTATGGGATTGTACCGATAAATCCTCTTTAATGGTAAAGTCAGATTTATTGTTGCAATGTTGAAAACATCACTTTTAGAAAGTTGGCATTTTCCTGCTCTTTGCCCTGTGTGCCTGCAGTCTGTCTCCAATACATGTCTGGGCTGGGGTGACATCTTGGCTTGTGCATTCCCTCTAGACAGCCACACGCAAAGGGAGCTTAGGTGTGACTGATGGGCTGTCAACATCCTAATTAGTCTTCACCTGTAATTTATGTGTTTAGCACTTCCATGCTTTATTGTACTAACACACTTACACAGAGGTGGTTGTTTAGTTTTTGACATATTGTATATAGGCTTTGGTAACATTATTAATTATTGGGGTGAAGAACTGCATAAGAAGTTAAATAAGAATGTCTGGGTCCCGTAATTTGTTGAGTGGTACTTACTGTTTGAATACATTGGTAAAGTTGTTTGCAACAAAAAATTCTATTTACTAAGTAATGTTCATTATCCTTGAAAAAGTACCATACGAACTGCTTTATCATTGCCTATATTTCTATATTTGGTTAATATAAGAAAGTGGGTATGCTTTTTGTGAATCTCCCTCCCATTGTTATATTCACCTGGGGAACTCCATATTAACTGGAAGGACCAATTCAAAACCTTCCAACTTTAATCTTAAGGTTATTGATGCACAACACTAGAGGAAAGAAATAAGAGTATTTTTGAGCATTCTTTGGGAATGAAGAGTCAACAGATTTTTTAAAATAATTTATTGTTTTCTTCATACCAAGACATACATATCAAGCAAGGCACATGCAGTCCACTCCCAAGAATCTCTCTAGCCTCACACTGGACACCTCCACCTTCCCTTCCCAACCCTGGAAGGTTGAGACAGAGATTCCAGACGCTTGTGACCTCAGTCCTCTAATCGGTTTTCCGAACACTCTAGAACCGGGTGAGGGGAGTCACTGTGGAGTTGCTATTGTTGCAGAATTGCTTGCCTCTTGTAATCTGTGATATGTTCTCCATGGTCTCCAAACTTTGTCAATTGTTGGGCGGCAACAGCAGCCCTTATACAACACTCTCAGCTTCCATATACCTGTTCATTCCCTCCTCCCACATTACTCCTGTAGGTACCTCTGCCCGCCCCATGCTCTAGCCAGATCTCTTTTTGCCACAGCAAATCCCAGTGTTCAAAATAGCAGTTTCTTATGGGGGGATGTCAATGGGTCTGCCCCATATAATCAGCTGGGGTGTTCTGGGTAGGTCCACACTCATCACTGCCTTTATTTCCCTGACTACATCCCCCCAGAATGCACTCACTTTGGGCAGTTCCATAAAGTGTGTAGGAGCGTACCATCTTCTGCCTCACATCCGAAGAAAGTGGGGCTGTCAGCCCTCCCCATTTTATAAAGCTTGGACCATTTGTAATAGGACCTGTGTAGGATGTTGAACTGGATCAACCTCAGTCAAGCTGAAATGGTGACTTCTCTGGGATGACTTAAGGAGGCCTCCCAGTCTATGTCCTCTAGGGGCCCCCATATCTGTCTACCATTTTCCCCAGAGTTTGCCCAGGTTAGCTGGTATGTTATTGAGTGTGGCCAGGGATTGAACATCTACCGGTGAGCACATCGCAGAAGGTGAAGAAGTTGAGGAATATCAACAGGCCATACAATCCCCCTGGAACACGGTTTTGGGTCCCGAAAAGCTTCATAATTGCAAGATTTAAGGTCAAAGAGCAGCAACGAGATGAATCATTTGAATCTTATGTGGAGGGCGACAGAAGTACTAGACCTACAACTTCCTACTAAGGAAGTGAAGACTAATTTGGTGACAGAGGTAGTCCAGCCTGGTCAAGTACCTACAGAACCTCTGTTGCCATTTAACAAAGTCCTTTTGGAAATCCTCTTGAGCACCATGTTGTTGACCGACAATCAACAGGCAGGTCGCTTGGCGCCATCAACTGGCTGACCCTAACTTCTTGACTCAACGTCCCATACCACAGAGCTTGGTGGTATAGGGGGAATAAGGTTAATCCTTACGCCTTCACCACCACCCCACCTAATCTTGAGTTGAAAAGAAAAGAGACATTTGGTAAGCGCATCTTCTCATCCACATGCCTTGCTCTGTAGTCTGTAAACGGCAGCTGTCTTTTAGGCCAGTTCTCTCATGCCCTATCTGACACAATAGCACATGTTTTACCAGCAGTCCTGGACAACCTCATTCAACATTGGCTCTGGCATGGACACGACCACCTGTTGAGGTTGGATGATGAGTACAACTGTGATACTCTGGGGCCACCCCAGGATGAGGTCAACCAACTTTTCTTGAGATGTCAAGGCAAGCAATGGATCTGCCATTTTTAGCAATAACATGGATTCAGCCCAGGCACAGTTTGAGAAGAGCATGGCGACAGAACAATATTTGGGTCTGTCTGCACTCTCCACACAACTGCACCAGCATGTTTGGCCCCTCTGTGGCCATGGCAAAGGTTTTCAGTTTTATCAACACCAGACTCCTCCGGCAGACCAACAAGCCTTCCAGCCTTTTCATGACTAAGGCCGCAGCTCACAAAGGCAATTCCCATGGCATCAGGGACAGGTCAGTACCCTACCCCTCCAGCACCACAGCCATAAAACCTCTTTAGTGTTCTTTCCAGCACACATCAACACTGCCAGAGGCAGGATCCGAAATTTATTTTAGGGATGGCAAGCTATCACCTCATACAAGTTGGTCCTTCAAATTGTAAAGCAGGGCTATGCACTTCCTTCTTTTCACTCTATTATACCGTCCATCACCCATCAAGGCAGCTGACAGAGGACCATCTGTCCATCTTCCAGCAAGAATTGTAGACCCTTTTGACCAAAAAGGCTATAAAGAGGGTTGCAGCATCGAAAGTAGGAACTGGGTGTTTATTCCTGCTACATCCTGGGGCTGAAGGATGGAGACCTTCAACCTATTTTAGACTTCAGAAACTGGTTGGTAGCGTTCGATCTGCAGGGCACTTATTTCCATATACCCATTCTGCAGGCTCTGTATTGCTGATACATGTGGTACAGGGTGAGCAAGAAATGTTTTCAGTTTGCAATCCTGTGTTTTGGCCTCACCAGTGACGCTGGGTGTTCACCAGAGTGATGGCAGTGGTCACAGCACATTTTTGAAGGTTGGAGGTACCAGTCTTCCACTACCTCGACAATTGGCTGTTGGAGTTAGGCTCATTCTAGGCAGTTGTCAACTACCTCCAGATAACTGCAGTCCTCCTTATATCATTGTGTTTCACTGTCAACCTGTTGAAATCATACACAACTCCTTATCAGACACTCCCTTTCATCAGGTTCCAGTGGGCACCGAGGACTTCTATCAAAATGTGTTCATATTTTGGAGGTGACTGAAAAAGATTAGCAGCGGTGGCTGTTGGGACACATCTATGGCAGACCCCCCCCCGCCTTACTTCATTCAGGTTTGGCAGTGGTTACAAATGTATCACTTAGGTGTTTAGGAGACCATCTAGGAGAGGTCAGTGGCCTCTGGCAGAAGCTCAACTCCACATCAATATGTTGGAGTTAAGGGGATCTGCTTGACGTTGAAGGCCTTCCCATCCTAATCAGAGGAAGGCTGGTGCTGGTGCTCAGGGAGAACACCACTGCACTGTGGTACAGCAACAAGTAGTGTGGAGTGGAGTCTTGGCTCCTGTGGAAGGAGGCCTTGCGCCTCTGGAAGTGGAAGGACCTCCACGGGAATTCCCTGATGGTAAATCACCTGGTGGGACCTTTAAATGCCAGGAAAGACAAACTCAGCTACTGACGTCTAGAAGACAATGAATGGCAGTCACACCCAGAGGAGGCTGTCCATCAATGGGTATAACATTGGCTAAATCTTTTCCCCACCACTGAGAATGCACAATGTCAGCACTTTTGTGCACTGGAGTTGCCAAGAAGGCTCTCTCTCAGAAATATATCACTATTAGGGTGGCACTCAGGACTTCTGTATTCATTTCTGCCACTGCCTCTCCTGTCCCAAATTCCGATGAAAGATAAGGAATGACCAGGCACATGTCTTCCTAGTGGCACTGGATTGGGCCAGGAGAGTGTGGTACCAGAAACTGGACATGAGCATCTGTATTCTGATCAAGCTGCCGGTTCCAGAGGAGCCTGTGTTGCAGCAGTGGGGCAGGATGCTGCACCTGGGCCTGCACTATTTGCATCTCCACGGTTGAAGATTTGAGCAGCGACAGTGAACCTCTTTAGAGCTTCCTACTGAGGTTGTTGATGGCATCCTGGTGGCAAGGCATCTCTCTAAACAACTGTTGTATGCCAGTTATTGGGACAGATTTGTGGCTTGGTGCAGCACCCACTGATCTTACCCACTGCAAGCCAAGTTGTCTGAGGTTTTGCTGTTTGTTTTATCACTGACCCAGCAAGGATTTGCTTTGGGTACTGTTAAAGGCTATTAGTTTGCTCTTTTGGGTTTTTAGCAGTTGCCAGATCAGTGTTCTTCATATAAATCGTCTGTTGTGAGATGAGAGGTGTGCAACATTAATTTCCACCAACACCCTTTATGATGCAATGGCAGGACATAAATGTAGTGCTCACTTTTTTGATGTGCATCCCTTTTGAGCCTCTGCACAATAATTCCTTGAGACTTTTTGGCTTTGAAAATAGTCTTTCTCATCACCATGACACCAGCTAGCTGAGCGAGATGCTGGCAATTTCTGTTAACCCAACGTGTACAAGATTTTTCCTGAATATGCTGATTTTGAGGCCCAAACTTCCTTTCTATAAAAGATGGTCACTCCATTTTTGTGTCGGGCAGGCTATTCTCCTTCCACTAGTCTTAGCAACACCTTGTCCCTCTAAGAAGGAAGAGACCTTTCATTGAAGAGAGAGCACCAGACATTTATGTAGATCTCTCCAAAGACCATCAGGTGGATGTTCAGCTCTTTATGGGGGTTCCCAGAGGAAAGGAGGGAGAAGCCAGTGCAAAACAGGCCATCTCCTAACGTATTGTTGGGGGAATTACAATCTCTCCAAAGTAGGTATGACCCTATTGTCTAGATTTTCCAGACCATAGTACCTGTACCAAGGGCCCTAGATCTTACCATAGTTCTTTGGGCAACCTCGGGCTTTATATGTAACCTTTTCAGCTGCCATGTATAGATCCATCCCCTTCTTCCAGTTGGCTTTTTATTGGCGGTTCAGGAGCCCCACACCTACGCGCTATATCTCTCTTAGCCACCACTAACCCCAAGTTACAGAAGAGCAGCTGTTCTCGCAGGAAATCTATGTCTGTAGGAATGCCTAGGAGTACATACTTTGGATCCGCTGGGAGTGATACAATAAAAATCTGCCATAATTCATTTATTATTGTCTACCAATAGTGTTAAATTATTAGGCAGTCCCAAAGGATGTGCAGAATTGTTCCTAATCTCGTTTTACATCTCAGGCATTCCAGTGACTCAGCTCTCCCGAATTCGGTCATAATAAATGTGATGCAGTATTTTGAATTGTATATGCCTCAGTCTTGTTTTTATGGCAACTAATCTGGGTACATGAGTGCTGCCTCCTATTCAGTGTCATCTAACTCTCCTAGTTCCCCACCCTATATGTCTCTCGGTTTCTGCAGGTTGTCGGGGGCATTATTATTTATAGTTTTATATGTATATGAGATCACATTTTCAGGTATATCCTCCTGCAGTAGCCTGCCTTCTAGTGGGGCATATTCTGGAAGCTCCCCTGTGTCTATTCCCTGCACCCTCCATGCATGTTTCAGCTGTAAGTATATATAGTGTTGTGTTGAGTTCAGCTGGTATTCTCTCTGGAGGGAGGTAAAAGTGATCAATTCTCCATTCTCTATGTCATCTCCTAATTTAGATATGCCTATGAGGTCCCAGGACCGAAACCCTTTGAGCATCCCTATTTCCATAAAACTCTGACTAAACCACAGTGGGGTCTCTAGTAATCTTTCCCACCCATCTTCAGTGATTACGGTTTTAAGCCAGATATCAATCACCAGCTGTGTTCCTGGTAATAACTTCTTCCAGCCCGACCTCCATACAAATAGTGCAGATAGGACTTTGCCTGGAATTGGTGGCGCTCTACTCGGTAGGTGGGGTGGTCGGCAGGTGCATGTCCCCATTCATTAATTGTTATCAGATGGGCTGCCTAGTAATATGTCCTAATGGCTGGGAGGGCCAGATCTCCATTGTATTGGTTTCTCTGTAAAGTTGGTAGTGCTACTCTAGGATGTCCTCCCCCCCATAGTAGTTGGTGTATTTCCCTGTTGATCTTGGTAAAATATTATTTGGGGACGGGGTAATAGCTATTTTGGAGTATGTAGAGAAATGTGGGCACAATTATCATTTTAAACATTGCCGCGCAGCCCTTAAAGTCAGTGGCAGCTTCGCCAATCTGCTCAGCACTTGGCGGAGATTGTGGTCCAGGTCTCTTTCTCTATTTAATGTGACATAAATTCCTAGGTAGTTAAATCCTTCTCGGTCTATACCAATATGTTGAGGTAGGTTATCCAGTGATGTCTCCCTTCCAGATGGGTATAAGTGTGACTTATCACAATTTATATTATATCCAGAGTGGGCCCCATATTCATCAAATACCTGTAGTATTGCCGGAATAGTCTCCTCAGGGTTGGTAACATAGAGGAGGTTATTGTCCACATATAGGGAGATCCCCTTGTCTTTCCCTAGGGTTTTCTCCAAATTAAAACCTCTGATCACCGGTTGGGCCCGAATCAGACAGGCTAGTGGTTCCAGCATCAAAGCAAACAAATAAGGGGAGAGTGGACAGCCTTGCCTAGTGCCCCTTCCTATTAAGAAATCGGTTGGTTGAACACCATTCACCCTAACCATCGCTGTGGGGCTTTCATAGAGGAGCTTGATCCAGCCCCGGAACCCAGGGCCAAAGCCATATTTTTTCAGTCCCTGCATTTGGAAGGGCCAGTGAACCGCGGTGAATGCTTTTTCAGCATCCAAAGTCAGGAAGACATGCGGGTCTTTCCAATGTCAGACTGTCTCTAACCACTTATATAAGCGACACAGATTAAGTCTAGTTGAACTCTGTGGCATGAATCCTGATTGTTCGTTATGGATTAGGGAGCTCATAACTTTTTTAACTCTTGCAGCCAGTAGTGATGCCAATATTTTGGTTTTAATATTTAATAGTGAGATCGGGCGATAGGAGCTACAATTTGTGTGTGATTTATCTTTTTTATGTAGAACCACAATTATAGCTCTTCAGAGATAAGGTGGGAGATGCCCTTCTTTCCTTGCTTCTTCATAGAGTTTCAAGAGGTGTGGGGCCAGAATAGAGGAGTTACCTTTAAAGCATTCTGCTGGAATGCCATTGGGGCTGGGGACTTTTCCTACTTGCAGCCTTGCGATATCTGCTTAGATCTCCGAAACGGAGGGTGTCTTCTTACAATTCTGCGCTGTCTTCTGGTTGAAGACTTGGCATGGAGGTGGCGGCTGAGTATGACTCAATTTTCGATTCATCCGCTAGTGGACGTGCTTCGTAGAAGGCCTTGTAATATTTGGTGAATGCCTGTGCTATTACTGTGTCAGTATTCTAGCCAGTGCCGTTCTTGTCTACAATATTAAGGAGCCACCAAGCCTCCACTTCTCTGTGTCCCAACTAAGCTAATATCTTGCCCGCTTTGTCTCCTGCATCATAAAGTTTATGTTGGGTTGCAAGAATTTGGGATCTCACCTCCGTATCAGCTAGAGCTTAGTATTCTTCTCTGAGTAGTGCTATAGTGTGCAGCATCTGTGAGTCCGCTGTGGGGTCTAGGTCCTTTTCAAGGGAGAGCATCTTTTCCTCTATTGTTTCCATTTCCCTTTTCCCCCGTTTTCTCTTGTGTGCAATGATATTTTGTGCCCTGTCTCTTGCTACAGTTTTAAATGCCTCCCAAAGTATTATGGCTAAATCAACTGAAGCCACATTTTCTTTGAAGTATAATTCAGTGTCAACCCTAAGCTCCTTTCTAATTTGTGCGTTCCTGAGTTCCAAGGCGTTCAACCTCCATCCCATTCCTGGTGTCAGTTTTTTCAGCCCAATTGTGAGCATTAGTGGTGAATGATCTGATATTCCCCTCGTCATATATATGGGTGCCGGACTCGTAAGAATACGTTTGACTCTGGAGATTGTGTTTGCGCCAGAGGTCTGATCGTGCTAAGGGTGTTTCCCATGTATCATGTTGGGTAGGTCTAGACCTATCCAGGTTGGTGCGCATTACGCCTTTAAAGTCTCCCCCTATTATATGCAAGGAGGAGTTGGTAGCCAACAGGATTTCAGTTACCTTTGTCACGACTCTCCTTCCCCACATGCCCCACACAGTTACAATTTTCCCATCTGGATCCATCCACTGCCTGTCTATTCGAAAAGGGGGGGGCGTTCTGATTAAAATCGCTACTCCTCGGGAGCCGAAAGTGAAATTAGCTTGCACGAAGGTAGTAGAGGCCCCTTTAATGAGCAGTTTACAGTAAGATCCCATCAAATGTGTCTCCTGCAATAACACCACATCTGGTTTTACTCTCCTGATATAATTGGTAAGTACACTTCTCTCTATTTTATTACCCAGACCATTTACATTCCAGGATAGGATGGCGGCCCCTTCATGTGCTATTCTTCCTCTTTTTGTTGTCCCCATAGTATTAATCACATGTTCCACCTCAATGGGTAACTGACTGGGTATGTGGGCAATGCAATTTCCCTCACTCATGCCATCCAACAGCTGAAATAACAAGAAAAACAACCAGATATCCCAAAAACTTAACTGCCCTTATATACCTCCCCACCTCTCCCTGTCCTTACACCTGTCCCCAGTCTGTTACAGTCAACAGCTATGTTGGAAGGACAACCAGTGAGGTCTGTTGGCCTCCCTTCCCAACACACTAACTAAAACTTTCAGATGTTCATTTCCAAAACGGGCGCTCTCTCCACACTAAGGGGGTTATTCTAACTTCGGAGGAGTGTTAATCCGTCCCAAAAGTGACGGTAAAGTGACGGATATACCACCAGCCGTATTACGAGTTCCATAGGATATAATGGACTCGTAATACGGCTGGTGGTAAATCCGTCACTTTTCCGTCACTTTTGGGACGGATTAACACCTCCTCCAAAGTTAGAATAACCCCCTTAATCCCCACACACCTCCCCCGTCTTTCAGCACCAGAAACCGTAATTCAATTGTTGTCTATCTAAATGTTTAAAACAATAAATTAAGATATAATGAAAAGCAAGGAAGCAGGAAGGGGGGCGAAAGAGGGATGTGATAGCCAGAAAGAAATAGAAAGAAAATAGAAAGCCAAAAAGGAATCGGAAGGGGGGGGCAAATTACATGAGCCTTAGGCCCAGTGAGTCATGCAGCCCTGGTTGCTCATCCTCCCTTAGTAAAATGAGGAAGAGAGTTGGATGCAACCATCAGCCCCTCAAGGAGAGTCAACTATGCAGATGTGCCTGCCATGCGGGGGAGGGTCCCATCTGTACACCAATCTCGTTCTCACTCCCCTCTGGTCTCCACTAAGACTTTCCTCTTATGACAGCTGCCAGCTCAACCCTTAACAACTGATGTGTTGTGTCTCGTGGCTTGTTTCATAGTGTATTGTTGTCTGCTTCCCACCTTGTTATATCATCTCCCTGGACCAAACTAGTTCAAGATGAATTCTCAGATGTCCCCACCTCAACCAGTGCCTTGGCCTCCTCCCTCTCCAGCTGTTGTTGCTCCAAACTAGGTGCCCCATCCAGTTGCACCACCACTTTCCGGTAGAGCCAGATCCCGCCGTCCATGCCTGCCACCTTTCTGTGCGGTGGCCACCCGATTCCTCCTGTCTTGGGCACCACAGCTGTCGCTGGGATCATCTCCACCCTCTGTAGCTCCAGCCAATCCCATGTGTCTTCAGGTGTTTGGAAAAAGTGTGAGCGGCCACCATGCAGGACTTTTAGTTTAGCGGGGTACAGTAGCATTTATGTGAGCCTTCATCTTTTGTTTGACCCCATTAAAGGATTGTCTTTGGAGTTGGACGGACTTGGTATAGTCCAGAATGAAAATGTCACTTACCCAGTGTACATCTGTTCGTGGCATCAGTCGCTGAGATTCACATGTTCTGCATTAGCTCGCCATCTGGTGTTGGGTCGGAGTGTTACAAGTTGTTTTTCTTCGAAGAAGTGTTTTCGAGTCACGGGACCGAGTGACTCCTCCTTCTGTGCTCATTGCGCATGGGCGTCGACTCCATCTTCGATTGTTTTCCCCGCAGAGGGTGAGGTAGGAGTTGTACTATAGTAATAGTGCCCGCGCAATGAAATGTGTAAGTATGTACCTATGAAAGGTTTAAATAATATATATACAAATGTACAAAATTGGAGGTAACTTCTGAACTGCTACAGGCTTCCGGAGAGGTGGGTGGGCACATGTGAATCTCAGCGACTGATGCCACGAACAGATGTACACTGGGTAAGTGACATTTTCAGTTCGATGGCATCTGTCGCTGTAGATACACATGTTCTGCATAGACTAGTAAGCAGTTATTTCCCCATAAGCGGTGGTTTAGCCTGTAGGAGTAGAAGTTGTCTGAAATAGAGTTCTTAATACAACTTGACCTACTGTAGCTTGTTGTGCGGATAGCACATCTATACAGTAGTGTTTGGTGAATGTGTGAGGCGTAGACCATGTGGCTGCCTTACATATTTCATGCATTGGGATGTTTCCTAAAAAGGCCATTGAAGCACCTTTTTTCCTTGTTGAATGTGCCCTGGGAGTAATGGGCAGTTGTCTTCTTGCTTTAAGGTAGCAGATTTGGATGCATTTAACTATCCATCTGGCTATACCTTGTTTTGATATTGGGTTACCTGCATGAGGTTTTTGGAATGCAATAAATAGCTGTTTAGTCTTTCTGATGTTCTTTGTCCTGTCAATGTAGTACATTAATGCTCTTTTGACATCTAATGTATGTAGTGCTCTTTCAGCCACAGAATCTGGCTGTGGGAAAAAAACTGGTAGTTCTACCGTTTGATTTAGATGGAACGGTGAAATAACTTTTGGTAAAAATGTTGGATTAGGTCGTAGGACGACCTTATTTTTATGTATTTGTATAAAAGGTTCTTGTGTTGTGAACGCTTGAATTTCACTTACTCTTCTTAAAGATGTGATGGCGATGAGAAAGGCAACTTTCCAGGTTAGGAATTGTATTCCGCAAGAGTGCATGGGTTCGAAAGGTGGGCCCATGAGTCTTGTTAGGACCACGTTTAGGTTCCATGAAGGAACAGGTGGTGTTCTTGGTGGTATAATTCTTTTAAGACCTTCTATGAATGCTTTGATGACTGGTATCCTATACAAGGAAGTTGAATAGGTAGTCTGCAGGTATGCAGATATTGCTGTAAGGTGTATTTTAATAGAAGAGAAGGCTAGCTCTGCTTTTTGTAAATGGAGCAAGTAATTTACTATATGTTTTGGAGTTGCGTCTAGTGGTTGTATCTGATTATGATGGCAGTAACAAACAAATCTTTTCCACTTACTTGCGTAGCAGTGTCTAGTGGATGGCCTTCTGGCCTGCTTTATGACTTCCATACACTCTTGGCTAAGTTGTAAGTGTCCGAATTCTAGGATTTCAGGAGCCAGATTGCTAGATTCAGCTATGCTGGATCTGGGTGTCTGATCTGTTGGTTGTGTTGCGTTAACAGATCTGGTTTGTTGGGCAGTTTGATGTGGGGTACTACAGAAAGATCTAGCAGTGTTGTGTACCAGGGTTGTCTTGCCCACGTTGGTGCTATTAAAATGAGTTTGAGTTTGTTTTGACTCAATTTGTTTACTAGATAAGGAAGGAGAGGGAGAGGAGGAAAAGCGTAAGCAAATATTCCTGACCAGTTCATCCATAGGGCATTGCCTTGGGAGTGCTTGTGTGGGTATCTGGACGCGAAGTTTTGGCATTTTGCGTTCTCCTTTGTTGCAAATAAGTCTATTTGAGGTGTTCCCCAGAGTGTGAAGTAGGTGTTCAGAATTTGTGGGTGGATTTCCCATTCGTGGACTTGCTGGTGATCTCGAGAGAGATTGTCTGCCAGTTGATTCTGGATCCCTGGAATAAACTGTGCTATTAGGCGAATTTGATGGTGGATTGCCCACTTCCATATGTTTTGAGCTAATAAGCTTAACTGCGTAGAATGTGTTCCTCCTTGTTTGTTTAGATAATACATCGTTGTCATGTTGTCTGTTTTGACAAGGATGTATTTGTGGGTTATGATTGGTTGGAAGGCTTTTAGTGCTTGAGAAACTGCTAATAATTCTAGATGATTTATATGCAGTTTTGTTTGATGTATGTTCCATTGTCCTCTTATGTTGTGTTGATTGAGATGTGCTCCCCACCCTGTCATGGAAGCATCTGTTGTTATTACGTACTGTGGCACTGGGTCTTGGAAAGGCCGCCCTTTGTTTAAATTTATACTGTTCCACCATAGAAGCGAGAGGTAAGTTTGGCGGTCTATTAACACCAGATCTAGAAGGTGACCCTGTGCTTGAGACCACTGTGAGGCTAGGCACTGTTGTAAGGGCCTCATGTGCAGTCTTGCGTTTGGGACAATGGCTATGCATGAGGACATCATGCCTAGGAGCTGTAGTATTGTTCTTGCTTGTATTGTTTGATTTGGAGACATGTGTTGAATGACTCTGTTGAAATTGTGAATTCTTTGTGGAGTTGGCGTTGCTACTCCTTTTGTTGTGTCTATTATGGCTCCTAGATATTGCTGTACTTTGCTTGGCTGAATGTTGGATTTTGCAAAGTTGACGGTGAACCCTAGTTTGTAGAGGGTTTGTATGACTTGATTTGTGTGGTTTGAGCATTGTGTGAGCGAGCTGGTTTTGATTAGCCAGTCGTCTAGATACGGGAATACATGTATTTGCTGCCTTCTGATGTGTGCAGCGACTACTGCTAGGCATTTTGTGAATACTCTGGGAGCGGTTGTTAAACCAAAAGGCAATACTTTGAATTGGTAATGTATTCCTTTGAATACAAACCTTAGATATTTTCTGTGTGATTGATGTATTGGTATATGGAAATATGCGTCTTTGAGGTCTAGGGTTGTCATGTAGTTGTGTTTTTTGAGCAATGGTAACACTTCTTGTAGTGTGACCATGTGAAAATGGTCTGATTTGATGAATGTGTTTACTACTCTGAGGTCTAGAATTGGTCTCAGTGTTTTGTCCTTTTTTGGTATCAAGAAGTACAGAGAATAAACTCCTGTGTTTATTTGTGTGCTTGGTACTAATTCTATTGCATTTTTTTGCAGTAGTGCTTGAACTTCTATCTCTAGAAGCTGTGAATGGTGTTTTGATAAATTTTGTGATTTTGGTGGTATGTCTGGAGGGAATTGCAGGAATTCTATGCAATAACCATGTTGGATAATTGCTAGGACCCATGTGTCTGTAGTTATTTCCTCCCATGCTTCGTAATATTGACCTATCCTTCCCCCCACTGGTGTTGTGTGGGGGGGGTGAGTGACGTGTGAGTCACTGCTTGTTGGTAGTGGTTTTGGGGCTTTGAAATCTTCCTCTATTTCTAGGGAATTGCCCCCCTCTATACTGGCCCCGAAAGCCTCCCCTGTACTGTCCCTGGTAGGTGGACGGTGCGGACTGTGAGGTACTAGCTTGTGTGGCCTGACCCCGAAACCCTCCTCTAAAAGGTGTTTTGCGGAAGGTGGTATAAGATCCTCTGCTCTGCGGGGAGTAGAGTGCGCCCATGGCCTTGGCAGTGTCCGTGTCCTTTTTGAGCTTTTCTATGGCTGTGTCGACCTCCGGACCGAACAGAAGTTTTTCGTTTACTGGCATGTTAAGTACTGCCTGCTGAATTTCTGGCTTGAATCCAGATGTTCTGAGCCATGCGTGCCTACGGATGGTAACCGACGTATTAATGGTCCTTGCGGCTGTGTCTGCTGCATCCATAGAGGAGCGTATTTGATTGTTGGAAATGTTTTGACCCTCCTCAACAACCTGTTTTGCTCTTTTTTGTAGATCTTCTGGGAGATGTTCAATGAGATGCTGCATCTCATCCCAGTGGGCTCTGTCGTATCGCGCTAGCAGCGCTTGTGAGTTTGCGATGCGCCACTGGTTTGCTGCTTGGACAGCGACCCTCTTCCCGGCTGCATCGAACTTTCTGCTTTCTTTATCTGGGGGAGGTGCATCCCCAGAAGTGTGTGAATTTGCCCGTTTTCTGGCAGCCCCTACCACCACAGAATCTGGTGGCAGCTGAGAGGTGATGAATACAGGGTCCGTAGGAGGCGCCTTATACTTTTTGTCCACTCTAGGCGTTACTGTCCTACTTTTAACAGGCTTCTTGAAGATCTCTTTTGCATGGCGTAGCATGCCTGGGAGCATAGGCAGGCTTTGGTAGGAGCTGTGGGTGGAGGAGAGGGTGTTAAATAAAAAGTCATCCTCTACTTGTTCAGAGTGTAGTTCCACATTATGGAACTGAGCTGCTCTAGCCACCACTTGTGAATAGGCTGTGCTGTCCTCGGGTGGTGATGGCCTAGTTGGGTATGTGTCTGGGCTGTTATCAGACACTGGTGCATCGTACAAGTCCCACGCGTCTTGATCTTGGTCATCGTGGCTCATGGCGGTGTGAGCTGGTGAATGTGATGGGGTGTAAGTTGGCGAAGCCGGAGTTACAGGTGGAGGCGAGGGAGGAGGTGTTACCTTTTGTGCTGTTTGTTGCTGAGGAGCCTCTAGTGCTCTAAACTGAAGTGTTCTCTTTCTTTTGACAGGTGGAAGGGTACTGATCTTCCCTGTCCCCTGCTGAATAAAGATACGCTTTTGCGTGTGATCCACTTCAGTGGATTGCAGTTCCTGTTCGAATCTGTGTTTTTTCATTTGTGAAGACATAGAATGTTCTTCAGTATATGAGCCTGAAACTGGGTCTGTTGGTGCTTTTTTCGGCTCCGAAAACCCTGTGGTTTGTCTTTTCGGCTCCGAGGTAACCTTCCTCTTCTTTTGTGCCGAAAAATCTTGGCCTCTATGGTCTTCGGCGCCACTGTCTCGGCGTCGATCCGTGTCGACACCGAACTCTCGGTGTCGATGCTTCTCTTTAGCACTCTCTCGGTCCCGAGGAGGCTGCGTGCCGGTGTCTCGACCGGAGTCGGACGATCTCGACACTGAATGGGCCTTTTTCGGTGCCGATTGTTGGTCACCGGGAATTTGGGTTGAGCCATGGCCGGTTGGCAGTGGCGTCCCCTGGGCCTTTTTGCCTTTTTTAAGTTCTGATCTCGACGTCTTACTCACAGTTTTTGTATTGTCGAGTTCGTCGGAGTCTGAATCCTGGATGGAAAAGGATTCCTCCTGTTCCTCTTCTGTCTCGAACTGTCGATGCTCCTTTGGCGTGGACGCCATCTGCAGTCTTCTTGCTCGACGGTCGCGCAGAGTTTTTCGGGACCGGAACGCCCGACAGGCCTCGCAGGATTCTTCGCTGTGCTCGGGTGACAGGCACAGGTTACAGACCGAGTGTTGGTCCGTATAAGGATATTTGTTGTGGCATTCGGGGCAGAATCGAAACGGGGTCCGTTCCATCGGCGTTGTTCTCCACGCGGTCGGGCCGACTAGGCCCCGACGGTGTGCCGAAATCTACCCCGAAGGGCTCCGAAGCACTTCGATGTTCAATGCATCGTCGTATGTGTTTATCTCGAACCGGATCGCAACGATACCGTCGAAAATCTTCCGTTTTCAGCTATCTTTCCGTTCCGAAACTCGGAGCGACAGGAACACGTCCGAACCCGATGGCGGAAAGAAAACAATCGAAGATGGAGTCGACGCCCATGCGCAATGAGCACAGAAGGAGGAGTCACTCGGTCCCGTGACTCGAAAACACTTCTTCGAAGAAAAACAACTTGTAACACTCCGACCCAACACCAGATGGCGAGCTAATGCAGAACATGTGTATCTACAGCGACAGATGCCATCGAACATATGCGTTTAGTGTGATTGCCATAAGCCAGATCTCTGTGTTTTCGCATCTATCCCAAAATAGTGTCCCTGTCTCAATAACTGACAGTTTTGGCAATGATTGTCCTCGGAGGGCAAGGGGGTGGGGTGGGATTGGTAGCGGGGCCAGCGCCCTGTGTGCACATTCCACCACGAAGACTGGTGACAGTGGCGCAGAGGGGCATGTCTGTTTAATCCAATTTTCCAGGAATAGTTCTGGGTCATTTTCCTCCTCTCCCTTAGGGAATCCTACAAACTGCAGATTGAATCTGCGGGATCGCCCGTCTGCTTCCTCCGCTGTCACCTCTTATTTGTGTGATGTTGTCTCAAGATTTTTCACTGTAGCCTTCAGGCTGCCCAGTTCTTTACGCATTGTGGACACTTGTTGATCTATCTCAATGGCCCTCTCTGTCACCAGGCACAGGTCCATTTGTAATAAATTCACCTCTGGGGCCATAGCTTCTATCTTTGCCTGCACAGCTAGGCCGGAGGCCTCGATGGCCACCAGGATCTGTGTCCCCGAGGGTTCACACGGGTACCTTGAGGCACTGCCTGAGTCCGTTTGAAGACCCCCTCCAGCGATCTGTCTAGGTATTGGTCCATTTTAGTTTGCTATGTGCTTTTTGCCGGTCTTTTCTTACCCACAGTGGGGACGAGCACAGGTGAGTCCTCCAACTGGTCCAGGCCTCTGGTGGCGTGCAGAGGGAGCAGAGGACACACCTCTCTGCTGGAGTCTCAGCAGTCCAGGGAAAAGCAAATTTAATGTTGAGCAATTGCGTTCTCCGGTTATATGTTCCTTGAGGCATAATACGGGGCCATGCTCCCTGGGATAGCCTGGGGGAGAGGCGGAGTTTGCCAGGGTCCATGGGGTGTCAACTAGGCGCACTACTGAAAACAGTTCTGTGCCATATAATATATTGCAGCCCCTTGATATCTGTTAGTTGCATGGCAATTGCTGCTCTCCTGGGCATGCAGGCACAGTCAGTGAAAGAAGAAGGAGGGGGTACCCCCACTTAATCCATCCTCTCAGGTCTCAGTGGCACCCCTTCAATTTGTCCCACCATTAATTCAGCCCCCCACTGAGCAGCGGTGTCAGCATCATCCGGGCTGTGGCGGCCGCAGCGCAATAATTACACCAGTAGTTGCTCGTTGCGACTGGCCTAACAAACAGTTCCAGTAAATTTTAGAGGTGGGGGGTGCTTGGCTCAGATCAGTCCCCCAACTTCAAACCGGTCCCGATTGACTCACTGTGGCACTGTCTCTGTGCGTCCTGTGTCCGCAGTAGACAAATTAAGCTCTGTGTCTGAGGGCGTCTTGCGCATACCTCTGGGGAGGACTGTGTCACATTTTTCCAGAGACGGCGGGGTCCTCTCCCCTATCGTTAGGGCAGACGGCTCCTCTCCGCGAGCACCGCCGGGGAGGCCCAGGCAGGCCAAAGATGGCAAACCCCATCCTTGTCTCAGGCGGGCAGAAATAAAAGCCGGTACCAACGCTGCCTGCCGCCACTCCCTATCTTGGCGTTTCCAATGCAGCGAGGGGTCGGCAGCGTCTCCAGGGCCAGGGTCACCGGTCACCTCCGCGGCTCCTCATCGCCGACCGATGTGTCCACCATCTTGGGCCGAGTGGCCAAAAGGATTAACTCTTGTTTTCGGAGCAGCAAGGAGCCCGGGCAGGTGCAATCGGCCTCCAACCGCCTCAGTAGTGTCGGTATCTTTCCAGGATGGAGATCATTAGATGAACGGGGCACCAGGGCTGCAGGATTGTTCAGGATGCCATTATCAGGCCAGGAGCTTGCACTCAGTGCAGCCGATCGGCGATCTCCTGACGTATTGTTCTTTGCATGAAGATCTGGTACGCACTGGCTAAGAAGTAGTCTGAAGAATGCTTCTGGGCTCAATTCACCAGAGCAAAAGCTGCTACCACTGCGCTGACATGCAGAGTGCCTGTCCTGGGTATGTGTCAGGTGGCTATGTGGATGGGGGTACATAAGTTCATAAAGCACTACTGTCTCGAAAGCCGCAGGATGGCATTTTGCCTGCTCAGTCCTGCAGGACATTTTATTCTGAGCCAGTTCACAGACCCACCACCTGGGGTGGTACTGCTATGGTATCTATTCACAAAGTGAGGAATCCACGGTTAGAAGTATCCATCAGAAGAACAAGTTACTTACATTTAGTAACAACCTTTTTGGTAGATACCTTATTTAACTGCAGATTCCTCACGGACCCTCACTCCCCATACTGAGAACTGGGCTCTTTTTCCTTCTCAATGGTTTCCAACTTAGAGATCTGCACACTGGCCATGCCAATCTTCTGATAGACTCTGCGTATGAGGGCGTTTAGCCTAAGAAAGCAACTGATATCAGCAAACATGGGTGCTTACATGTGGCTCAGCTCGTCATTTCCAGAATGGAATGGCATTCTAGCAGAGCTGCATGATGCCAGCATGCAGGGGTACTACTTTAAAGTTGCCTGATCCAGCTTGATTTCCTGCCTCATCTACCTATATCAGGAGAAATTGAGACTAAAAAGAAGAGTCAAGAAGATATTAAGTGCTTAATTTTTTAAGTGGGTTTTGAAATGGTGGCATCACAGAGGAGACATAGGCCCACATTATAACTTTGGCAGTAAGTACCACCTACAACCGCGGTAACAACCACTAAAAGACTGTCGCCGTGGCTAACATCCATCTGCCATAATATGACCACAGAGGGATTTCCGCCACAAGAAGGGCGGAAATCCGGTTGTGGCCATGTTGGTGGACAGAGTTAAGGTGGCGCTGCTACCACCAACAGCGCCATGCCAGTAGACCGCCACCAGCCATATTATGAAAAATAGTACAGCCTGGCGGTGTTCTGCTGGCGGGCGCTGCTGCCGGTAGCAGCATCCCGTCCCTGCCAGAAGACCCCCTGGATTCAGGTAAGTCGGGTTTCCGACAGGGAAGGGGGTTGGGGGATGTTGTGTGGGGTGTGCATGAATGCGTGTGTGCGTGCATGCGAATGAGTGTGTAGTGTTCCTTGCGTGTGTGTGTGCATGTGAGAGAATGTTTGTATGAATGCAAATGTGAATGCGTGTCTGAGTGTAAGTTTGGATGTGTGTACGGATGTGTGCGTGAATGAATGGATGCATTTGTGTATGAATGCGTGTATGCCTGTGTGAGTGAGTGTGTGAATGCATGGTGAATGCGAGTGTGCGTGTATGGGGGGAGAATTAGAAAGGGGGGCATGGATGAAGGGGGGTGGGTGGAGGTTTTCTGGGGAGTGTGGGGGGGTGGGACTCCTACCAATGACATGGAAGGAATTCCCTGTCACTGGTAGGGCCTACCGCCATGGTTTTTGTGGTGTTACGAATGCCATGAAAACCATGGCAGTAGGTAGGGTCAAAATGCCGTCGCGGGACAGTAGCGGCTGCCGGGTTGGAGATTGTTATCTCCAGCCCGGCGGCTGCTACTGCCATGGAGGTCGGTGTGCTGTCATAATGTGGCGGTATGTACCGACAGCCTGTTGGCAGTACTACCGCTACATTTCCACTGACCACCGGAGTCATAATGACCCCCATAGTGTCCACTCATAGACTCCGATTCCAAAATTCAAAACATCTTCAAGATTTCCTAGAATGGTTGGCCTCAGAAGATGGGATTCTTTATAGATGGGCAGATTATTTTCTCCTATTTTATTGAGGCACAATCTGGTAAATCTGGCTCATCTTGGGCAACTGGGTATGACATTTAACAAGAAGCAACAATTGGAAATTTATTGGTGGCCAAAAGTGGACTCAGATATGGGGTTCAGGGTGATAGGGCGTAACACATTCAGAGAGACTGGTAAGCATCTTACTATGAAAAAGATTTCAATGGTTGTTGATGAATGACCTGAACTGGCTTCAGAGAAGGTGAATTTGGATATTCTATACTTTTTCAATCCGGCTGTAACAGATTTGCATTGGTTTTGACAGATTACAGGTCAAAATGGATTGAAGTCAAGTTTGCGGAGTAGCTAGATGTGGGGCTGTTTACTGTATTTCTGAGAGATATTTTTGCTGCAGGGTTTTCCTAAAATCCTTGTCACTGACAATAATTTCCAGTTTACCTCCAGCAAAATGATGGAATTTTAAGGAAACTAGTATTGTTCACGAAGGAACTAGTTTGTACCATTTACAAGGCAACAGCCTGGTGGAGCGGGCAAACAGACTGGTTGGGGAACCTGTTAGGTTAGCATGGGCGAGCAGACTACCAGTAGGAGAGTTATCATATGCTTCTTGTATAACAGTTCTCCTCACTCTGCCACTGGTGTTTACCCCTTTGAAGCTTTAAAGGGTTGCAAAGTCTGCCCTTTGGTTGAGGTTCAATCATTGAGGTGATGTTTAAAGATCAGGGTGTGTGGCATATAATGAATGAGAGATAAAACTAACAAGAGAAATCAAAAGTATGTTATGATTCGCTGCAATGTGTTAAAAAGATAATTTTTTACATTGGAAATTGGGTGAGAATAAAACTTCTGTGTGGCATGAAGAAAGGAGAAGTGAAATTTAGTAGTGAGGTTGTGGCTGAAGATGTGTCTGCTTCTGTGATCTGTGCGCCTGGGGAAAACAGTAGAATAAGAGTGATATAGCTATTACTCAGACCATAGGAAACAGTTCAAAGCCTGTGGACAGTGGCTCTAACAATACTGATGCGAATTGTTTGGTTTTGCTGACAACAGCTCGGATGCTCCCAGTTTGGATGTTACTCTTGAGTGGTTGCTCTGTGAGCCTCATATTGAGAGGCACCCCTCGTCCCTTAAAGATTATTCTTAGATTTGTTATTAGTCTGCCTCTTGTGTAGGAGACACTGTTGTCGACTCTAAGAATACAGTTACAATGTCCATTTCCTCAGTTTATTTAATTTGATGCTTCCACACCTCTGTTTTTTGTGTACCTTTTGTTGCTGCACGGTTTGTTGGTCCGCTGTCTTTGCTTCATTTCTTATGTTTGTCCTTTAATATTTTGTGTTTAAAAGAAAGAAAATATGCTGTGTCTAGTAATCTTTCTTTTTCTTCCTTGAGCACCTCTTGTGCTGTGCCTTGAGCATGCCTTGTCCTTCATAGCGGTTTCATTAATGTAATCTGTAGTGTCAGTGAACTTGGCAGATGGCGTGGAGTGACTTACCTGTGTACATTGTTGTTGCTCCACTTTGTGGGTCTTAAGAAATGAAGCTGCTTTAATATGCACCATTTTTCACATCATACTAGAGGAATCTGCCCTTTTCACTGCCAACTGGGTTATGATGCTGAGTTAAATGGAATTAGATACAGCATTTGAACCACGCTATGTAAACAAAGGCCACCGGATCAAGAAACACCTGCACACCATGGAAAGGTCCAACATTGGTAGTCTGTGTTTTTTACTAGATGGACACAAAGGGAATCCTAGAAGCAGGTGGGGCCAAAAGAGCTGGAGAGGCTGCTACTTTGGATTTTGACCTGACTTCGGGACTCAAGAAATATCGAACTGAAGAATGAAGGAAAATGTTCACACCTATTGAAATTCTGTTATGACATTTTTGGGCAATTAAGAATTGACACTTTGAAGGTATAGCTAAATAAGCACAGGAAAAGAATCCCAGTAGTAAATCCCTATACCTTATCATGGGGCCCTGAAACACTTTGGCTGTGCCCATGCCCATATTTTAAGTGCAAACAAGAAATAAAGAATGAACTCTGTTATCACACCTGTTCCATGATATTCATCTTTACTGATTGAAAATGTACATGTTCTTGTGTTTTGATATCTGGTGGGGCATTAGGCTCCTCTTGATTTTCTTCTTTTTACATTTTGGTGAATATTGATATGTGAGTGATTCTCCCTCCCCTTTGAGGACCAAAAAAGCTCTCCAACATGAATTCCAAAAATGGTGATGTTGCAAGGCTTGATACTTGAAAAAACATTGGCCCATATGTACAAAAGAATTTTGCATTTCTCCACGGACTGAATCGCTATTTCAGGCCGTTAAGAAATGCAAAACATCCTTTTGGCATGTATGAAAGGCATATGCGATTTCCACCCACTAGAATTTGCGTTTTGGGAATCGCAAAATAGGAAACCGCTAATAGGGAATTTCTATTTGCAATTTGGTAGCTGCATGTACAAAGGATTTCCTAATTGCAACTACTTGCAAAATGGCCATTTAGGAAATGCAGTTACCAATGATCCTGACCAGGTGGTAACCAGGTGCAAACTATAAAAAGGCCCCCAAAAAGCAGCAGGCTCTTTCAAAGTGGCCACTTTGTACACTCTGGCGAGGAGGAGGAGGATTTTGGTGGAGGGGCAGAGGAGGAGACAGGAGAGGATATTTAGGGTGAGGGTCAACCTGTTTGAACTGACTGGTGAGGAGATCACTGATAGGTATAGACTCAGCAGTCAGGTAATACTTTGTATAAATGCTAAATTACACCCTTAGCTACAGGCCCCAACACTGAGAAGCAACGCAATCTCACCACATGTGCAGGTATTGTGTTGCCTACACCTCAGCTTCTGGCAGTTACCAGGGGGGTCATAGCAGCGGCAGGGCGGGGTGTGTGTTACAGAGTGCCCTGTCCAGGTTCTTTTGCAGGTTCCTGGAAATCATGGTGAGTAAAACTACCCATTACATATCATTTCTCAAAAACCTCCAATCACGGCAACAAACAAAACTTATGTTCTACCGGGTAGTGCAGTTTCCCATTGTTATAAGTTGTGTTGCTGGGATACATATTGCCATATGTCCCCCCTCAGCTAATTCATTTACAGGAACAGAACAAGCACACACTCACTCAATGTGCCGGTAGTGTGTGATTCCTGAATCATAACAGACCTTGTAGCCAGATTCCCAGGCAGCCCACACATCTTTTTTTATGTTCCGCCACAGTGGATAATGTACCAGAGTCGCACAGGGTGATTTTGGCGATGGCTTCCTACTAGGATAGAGATTTGCAGACACGCCGCATACATTGGGCACAACAGTGTGTGTCATGTGACCTAATGGTGTACCTTCTTATGCCCTTAAGGTGACAGTGCATATGCCATACATCCCTGGATCCTCACACCGAACCTGACCCCACGCACAAGGAGCGAAAGACACTACAACAGGGCACATAGGACAACACGCTACATCACTGAGAGAACTTTTGGGATCCTGAAGTCCTTCTTCCACTGCCTACATAAGACTGGCGGGGCACCACTATACAGACCGGTTACATGTTGCAAGATTATTGCCACTTGTGCCATACTGCACAATATTGGAATGAGGAAAGGTATGCATGACATACACACAGAGCCGGAGTCTAACACTGAGGATGACTTACCACCACTACAGCTGTTGTAGGAGGATACACATGCAGCTGAGGGACGTGCACGATGGACACAGATAACAAATAACTATTTCTGAGGTAAGCTATTACAACACATTATATAAATTAAACATCACACATGGGGTAGTGCTTGGTTTACAACAGAGTGCAAGCAAGGGCCAACTGCATCCTTCTGGATGAAGCATTATACACAAAAGATAAACAAAGTAAATAAGGTGCTGGATGGACATAGGAAACTCACCCCACTGAGTTATTTGGGAGTCACTTATTGCGCCCCTTAGGGTTAGAGGCTTTCTCTCCAGCAGTTGGTTTTTGGTACCGACGCTGCGTCAGTTTCTGGGGGACTGCTGTATGAATGCCTGATTGACCATGGCTCCTGGACAGATAAGCCACATAGGCTGGGGCCCTCCTCGCTCTCAGGTGGTGCAGGGATGTTGGGGATGCGTAAGTTTTGGGTCTGGGTGTTCTCCAAAGTTGTGAACTGTACAAGCCCTTGACTGACGTCCTGGAGCAGTGTGTAATGTCTGCCTGGATGTTTACTGTCCACCGTGCCAGGCTCGATGTTGCGACTGGCAGCTTGTTGATTGGACTGGTGAAGGTGTCAAAGCAGGCCAGGTACTGCCTGTGGCACTGAAGCTGCACCCGGCGCTCCTGCTCCATCGCTGCTTGCCAGCACTCCTGCCCCCTTTCCATGTTATGCATGGACCTTGCCATGCGCTGCAGCTGCCTACCCACTGCACATATGTTTTTTGGTTTGCTGGTGCTTTGTGCTGAGGATGGACCTCTCCAGGCCACCATACACAGGCGGTGTATCCGACATGTCAGACACAGTGTCTGTGAGCCTTCCCAGTGTCTTTGGCTTTGCTGTTGTGGGGTCCCTGACATGTGACTGTCCCCATCGCTGTCCTCAGGATCAGGCAATGGGGAGACTGTGGCTCTCCTGCTAGTTGGTGTTGGTGCAATGGGGAGAGGGGATTGTGGTGTCGAGGGCTCAGGGGCAACATCACTGCCAGTGGTCTCTTCAGCTGCCATGGGCCCTGTCTCGTCCGGGCTGTGATCTGTGGAAATGCATGTATATTGTTATTGTAATTAAATGTTTGATGTATGGCCACAATATTGTTATTGACTCTGCTGCATGTGTTTATGACATGTTTGTGTTGTACACATATGTTTGGTGTGGTCATCAGCACTCAGTACCGCATACTAATGATGTGCACTACAACTCCCATGATGCATTACCTGGGTGGGCCAAGCACCTCAATGGAGTATATCGTGCTGTGATGTATGATTTATTGATTGGCTAACATTATGTAATGGATGGTACATGAAGAGAAGATGACTTACCCTGGATGGTGCCTGCTGGGATGGATGTGTCAATGTCTGCAACTCCTGTGACACTCTGCAGTTCTAGGGTCCCCTCAATTAGCATCTCCATGGGAGTCAGAGAGGGGTGTTGTGAGGGTCCTCTGCCGGTCCCACATCCCTCTGCCTTCCTGCTGGCCAGCCTCTCCTTGGTACGGGACTGCAGGTTGTACCACCTCTTTATGATTTCAGGAATGGTCCTCAGCCCCACTTCCAGGGAGTTGATCTTCTCAAGGATCCTTTTCCAGGTAGTGATTTTCTGGGCCCCTGGGACTGAGAAGGAGGCCTTCCCAAACATCTGGTCGATGCTGGCCGCACATTCCTCCATCAGGATGTCCAGCTACCTCTCCTTGAACTTTGCCTTGCATTTCCTACTGCTTTCAGCCTCATTCCCCCCTTTAGCAGCCATGGTGTTGTGTGCTTTTAGTCACTGGTACTGGCAGCATGTTTCAGGGGTACTCCTTGCTTCTAGAAGGTGTATTAGGCTTCTGGCTGGTGGCCAAACACTGTAATTAGCCTCCACCTGGGCTCTGACATCATCATCCTGTTTCCAGCAGCACATTGGCCTCAACTGCGATTTGTTTATTACAAAATCACAATTTTGAAATTTCCTAAATTGCGATTTCCTAATAGCAAATACAAATATGTAGGAATCACTATTAGGAAATTGCAGGGTACGTACATTCCAATGTGCAATTACCAAATAGCGATTTCTATGGATTCGTTATTTAGGAATCACAAATTAAGAATTTTGTACATATGGGTCATTGTTAATAATATTCTCTCTTTGTGCAACACAAAATTGTTGAATGGTGGTGCATGCATTTTTGACCAGGGTCTTCTAAAAAGTGTGTAGTTTTCTTTTCACGAAATCTCAGTATTTTTTGTAGAACTGTGTTGCTTTTTGTATCACTATGTGGTAAAATGTTAAAAAAATAGCTAGTTAACAATTGCCAAAATGTGTTGCAGAATTTGACTTTCCTTCTAGCATAATTTTGACAAGCAGGCCTCATAGTTTGGTACTCTCTTGCCACATGTTCCCAGTGGTCATGAAGTAGGTTTACAGAAAGTACACCCAAGTGGGAGGTGGGTTAAAAAATGTTGCAGACTTAAATATATTCTGATTCTTAAACACTGATCATCCCACCTGTGGGTCCCTTCTTGTACCATTTGCAGTGAAGTTATTTTGTGGCGATATGAAAAAAGCTCCATGTATATGTTTACAAAAGTTTTTACCAACAGGTGTTATCCGTGAAATTTAGGACAAAAGCACAAGGAGGGGCTTGGAGCCTCTGCTTAGCCTCCGCTAATGGTTGCATCTACTCCCTTTCAATGTGCTACCTTCTCACCCTCCATACCTCTTTGAGCTACGTTTGTCTCACAGCTCTTTTACTGCATGTTGATAATTTATTTGATTGCAAGGATCAATATACCTGGCTAAGTCAGACCTTTTAACTGGCATACTTTTCATACTTTCAAATGAGACAAACAGTTATTTTGAAATTTTTAATTCCATTAGCCTGTCTAGATATTATTGTCATGCCCTTCTCACTGTGTAAGCTCCTTTCAGCATTTTTCAGTAAAGCCTTAAAAAAGGCCATTTAGATCACTACTCTGATATTAAAAGATGATACAAATTTCACCTACATATCCAGGATATGTGTGTGACACTACTTTTCCTGGTTGGTGGGCATGCATAACTATATCGTCTATAGACTGTGCAACTATTATCTAGCTATTTTTACATTGTTGCTGTTCTATTCACTGAGTCTCATGAAATAAAAATACTTTAACTGGCATGTTTCAATTCTTATTAGAGGACTCTGCCATTTTCAATGTCATCTAGCTTTTGGGGCTGAGTTAAATGGGATTAGATACAGCATTTGGATCAATCTATGTGAACAAAAGCAATAGGCTCAAGATATGCCAGCACAACCTGGAAAGGTCTAACATTGAAAGTGCCACACATGTCCTTCATGTTGATGGAGCCATCTGTCAAACTTTCACTGCATTTACAGGAAGTTCTGGTTCCTGCACTGGTGTCATCAGCAAAGGCATGAGAGGCTATCTGGCATTTCCTGCAGATCACCTGCAGGGGAGGGACGACATGGTTGTGTGTGGTGCAGTTTAGTGAGTGCTTATAAGTGTGCATCATCTGCGAAAGGCACTTTGAAACTGAGGTACATGTTGTTAAAAATTTGGCTTTTGTGAGAATCATCATCATTGTGAAGAGTGGCAAATGCAATTTGTTACACATATTTACACTGACCCATATATGTGCTGCCATAGGGGCTAACAACACTCTAAATCTACTGCTAACATGTTTTAGTTTGGACTATAACAACCATATTGCATTGTAATATTAATGCTGAAGGGTTCATTTGTCTACTACACACCAAACAACCACATACATTGTTTATGGTGTTGTGGTATGATCTAGAACACCTAGCACAGGAGTTCAGTATACAGAGATCTGCATCACACCACTCTCATATTTATGGTGTGTGTGTTTTACAATTGTGGGATACTTGTTCCCATTTGGGGCCACCAGGGGTATATGAACACAGTGAAATAATTTTAGTATGATAGACAATTCCACTATGGCATAGTATTTTCCTTTGTAGGCGCTGGCTGTGTGGGTGTGCATGGAGAATGTATATGCTGCCCATTCATTAGCAGCAAAACATTTATCACGTTGGTTGAGAATGTTGTTGAAGCTTGGCTGAGAAATGTCGTGCACACTCCTACTGTCAGTTGTATGGTATCTGTTGCAAAGCATTCCAGTATTTCAGGAGGTACACTATCGTAGTGTGGATTCCTACGTTGGGCTTCAGAGTATCCCTTAGTGATCCAAGTATGCTTTAAATGGTACCCCTACTGTGCCCGTGTGTTCCTCGGGATCTCAAGTTGACTCACATTAAGGGGCTCAAGCCTTACTTTGTCAATCCTGGCTCTCATCCTATAATGCTGTCACCCTGTGAGGTTGTGTCAGGGTTACCTGGTTTCCAGCTTTGTGCTTCATGGCTTGTTGCAAAAGAACATGGATGTGGCGTAACATGATGCAACGGCCTTACAGTGTTGCATTTGTGGTGATGTACTGCGGAATGAAGATGTGATCTGCAGCAATCAAACTGAGTGCTTCATCAGTACGTCTGTTTATGTAGGTCTGGCTCTGTGAACCAGTGTTATAGTTTTTCAGCTCAAACAGCAGATGCATTGTGTTTTCTGCATTGCTGTGTTGTTGTTTGGTCATTAGGTGTGGTTATATAGCTTTCCTTCATTCACTATTCATTCTGGAACTTTTACCACCTGCTTTTCACAGGCGGTATTTTCAGGAAGTATTTCCCACTGGTTTTCAATGATGTCCCATACTTGTACTTGGGTTTTATTTAGCACGTTATTTTTTATATCCGGCAAATATGTCGGAGGATAAATTGTACATTTGATATATAAAGCACAAAGATCACAGACATGTGGCATTTGCTGCATGGGAAAATACCTCATGTGGTTTTTAACTTGCAGTCAGACAGGTTGGCAAATGTATGCGCTATTTACCCTGGAATACAGTAATTACAACTTTACTCTCCTCAGAGACTTCTTGGCCATTCCTCCAGGACACATATACCATAGGTGGGTTTTTGAAGTCACACAATGACGGGGCTAGAGACAAGAAATCAGTGCGAGTGGAACTGTTTTCCTGAACCCCTGCTTTTCAAAACCCTAAATGCAGCAAACCCCCTACATCTGTGATGGAAATAAGCATCACGAGAGCCACCAAGACAACACTAACATCTGACGAAGCATGATCAGAACTGAGGAAGCACTCCATGGCCAGATTGAAGAGGATTTGCCCTGTGGTTTTATGTACACAAAGTAGCCAACGTGGCAGCCTGGGCCCTACGAGAACCTGGAGGCATGAGGCAACAAAGAGATCATCAAGCCTATTCATGTACAATGTAGCACAGAGGTGGGGAGACCACAGGTCCAGCGTCCCTGGCAGAAACAGGAAAGGCCTCAGCTCGCTGGATGTTCATGAATTCCAGACCGCACCAGGGCATGTCCGGGTACGAGCTGTGAGCTCATCCAGACTAATATTTCAATGCAAAGGCAAACCATGCAAGTGTGATCGTTTGCCATGCTGAAAGACAGCACACCCTCCATTACTATTCTTTGAAAATAGTTAGTCTTTATGTTATCGGCCTAAATGCCCCAGTCAAGAGTCACACAATAATCAGATTACTCAGAGAACTAGGTGAGTGCCTCAACGCTGTCTTAAACTTAGATCCAAATGGTTCCCACATTACTACTTAAGTGTCGTCACAACAAAGTGGAGAAAGGTTTATGTGTTCCTCACAAGGGACTTTGACTGTGAAGCCTCGTGGAAGAAAACAAATGCTCAGGGCAGGTGGCTGTAGCTGGAGCTCTGGGTGGGCCCGACATCAATGACCCTCTATAAACTCTATGCACCTATCACAGCTGCCCTGGAGGACAGGGGAAAAACATTATCAGGAAGTAACCTAGATGCAGTCTTGGACATTGGACAGGATAGCTCCTTGTTAAAACAGACAGCTCAGGGACACTCTAGACTCAAACACTAGACTAGCTCAATCAAATGGAACTAAACATTTGGTGGGAACACTCCCCAGATTAACACAATTTCATGTTTCACTAACATTCACATAACTCATTTGGACGACTGGGCTTTTTCCTGATCTCAACATTGCTTCAGGGAGATACTGTCGCCGCAGAAATAGGCAACATTTCCCTCTCAGAGTGTGCACCAAACACAAGAGACTTCCAACTGTCGGAAATATCATGTTTTGTCTTTCCCTTTTAGGGATTCAATTTCTTTATGTGAATTCTGTTTCTGTAAATTACATGTGCAAGCTAAATATTTAATTAAAAAGTAAATATGTGATCAAATCATATGCACATTCTTAGTTTCTGCACGTTTAATGACCAAGCTTCCATTATTATATTCATAGTATTTTTTATTGCTTTTGGTTGTCTTTATGTTTCATCATTGTTTTAAAATGATGGTTCATAGACGGTGCTAAACTATGTGTTACATTTGTGTTTTTTTCCAATAGAACATTGCCTAACGGAGGAACATAGCTGAAAGGGCATTGCGCCATTCTTTCTTGAATATTATGCAAAACGTCTTCTGCAAAGCCTAGAATAATCTATAAAAACTAGACACAAAAAGCTAACAGTCCGAGAGGACTTCATGACAGGTGACACAAGGGCAGAGACCCATTCACACCATGTCTTAATTGAAGCTACAAAGGAAGCCAGCCTTGGCCCGTTGTCAGGCTGGTAGCGCCTGTAGACTGCGTTTATCATAAACACACACATCTGCCTTTGTGAGCTGAAAATACAGCTCATCGTTTTGGAATGAGATATGCAAGATTTGCACGTGTGAACCATCTTTGAAACTGACAGTTTACTTTTATTATTGATGTGCCACTATTGTGCTACAGACAGCATTGCACTGAGTAGTAATACATGAAGTTGTTGGTGACATAAAATACATAGCAATAATGTTGGAGTAGTTTCCATTGTTCACATTACTCATACATGTCTTGCTGCCATAATGTTTATCTTTTGTAGTAACAACTCTTATCATGTGCACTAGAATACGTTTCTTTAAATTTTAAAATGTGTATTTTGTTTTCTAGTGACCCTTGAGTGTGCTGTCCATTCACGAAAGACGATTTGGTGTACCACTAATTGTCCCTGACTAGTCGCATGGTCCTGCATGTTACCTGAGGGGGGCAGAAAGCCAAACATGCGGCTTTAGAAAGATCTAGAAGACGTAACACAACTTCAAACCGGTCCTTCCACCACAGGACAATGGAGGCTCAGAGCATGTTATGCGCGATTCAGAGAATCCTTAGCGGGAGTGATAAAATCTTACCCAGTAGACAGTGGTGATTGGAAGTAGATATAAGTAATAGCCATAATAAGACAGAATCTCATTTCAGCCTCACCAGCATAGAACAGAGATAGGAAGCTTCCCAGAGAATGTATTTATTTACTTAAGTGGCTTTACGTGGCCCGGACTTTACCTAATTGCGCTAGAGCGCTTTTCAAAAGAAATAGAGCTCCACGTTTGGCATATACAATAAATAACAATACCCAAGATTGATGGGGCTTTTACATTAAGCAAAGAACACTAAAGTAAGGTATAAATTACAGTAATTCTAAATATTAAGCATTGAGTCCCATGAATGCAACCTGAGATTCCAAGTAGACCACTATCAAGCTATCAGGATATCAGTTCTCCGTTTCTGCTTTACCAGCACCCCTTAGGTGTTCTTAAAAGTGACAACTGGCTGCTGTAGGAAGCTGGCTATCTACGTAGTGTACCAATGTTTGGGTACACTATGCAGATAATAAAGGTGACCCTTATTGGCTGACGGGTTAAAATAATAACCCTAAGTTCTCTCTTTTTGTGGTAGTGTGGGCGAGCAGTTTAGGCTTATCAGATGATAGTGTTAAGCATTTATTAAACACCCAGAGCCAGCAAGCAAGACACACACTCAATAAAGAAATCTGACACCAATTTATAAAAATAACACAGATCTGTATATACATTTGACACTTGGATCATCGTAATCGGTTAAGTACTTTTTGAGTTTTCAATTTTTAAGTCACAATAAAATATACTTGTATTGACTCTAATGCGGTAATGTTATCCTATGGGAAAAGGCACATATACTGCATTCGGGCACTTAGCAACGACTTACAGGGCCAGTCTTCGGGAGTTAAGGTGAGTATGGGGTAAGTTCCAAAGCAGCACCAACAAGTCACCTAATCAGCTCTGGGGCATCCAGGTGCAGAGTTGCTTTAAGGTGTCGGGTGCCCTATTCACTTTAATGGGAAACAGCCCTGGGGAAAAGAGGCTGCATTTTGGAACTGGGTGACAAGTCCTGCAAAACCAAAAAAAGGGGGCTTGAGTCTTAAGGATCTTGGGCATGCAGACACACCTTCGGTCCATGGCAACTTGGGCTGGGGGGCACGGGTGCAGTGGTGCTTTGTCTGGCGAGGTAGCGTTGTGAAGACTCCTCACGGTTCTTGCTTCCTGCACAAAAGAGGCTGCAAGGGGCGACTGAGGAACCAATCTGACCAAAACCAAGGTGGAGTTCAGCACTGGAGGGCCCCAGGACCTTGTTGGCCCACTTTGAATCAGGCTGGGGGGCTCGGGAGCAGTGGTGTCTGTGTCCAGTTTTCCACAGCCTGGGTCTCTCACGGTTCTTCTTGGGTGGCTGCAGGGTGCAAGGGAGCAGCTCTGCTACTCCATGGGAGATACTGGTGGTTCCTTGAAGTGCTGGTAGTCGTCCCAGGCTTTTAAAGGCAAAGCAGCTGCAGGACGAGTAGACTTTAGCGGAACTGTTGAGGACAGCAAGCAGGCAGGCAGGGTTGGTACCAAATCAGTTGCTGCTCCTCGGTTCTTGCTTTTCGGGGCTCTTGGGTGTCCTTCTTCTTCTTTGGTCCAACAAATCTGAGTTCCTATTATCAGGGGGCCACCTAAATACTGAATTTATGGGGACTAAGGGGAGAGAAGGGTAGTAGCCAATGGGCTACTTACCCTTGAGGTCACTACACCCCTAAATGTCCACTTCCTGTGTGAAGTGGGTACAACCCTGTCCCACAGTGCCTAATTCCACCACACACAAGATGGTGGAATTCCTTTTTTCGTGTTCACTTCAGGTAGCCCACCCTAGGGGGGGCACTAGCATGGGAGTAAAACACTCCTCCTGACTTTCTAATTTCCCACCTGCCCTGGTGCCAATTGGGCATCAGGGCAGGGGGTTGTCGCTCCCAGGTCTAGGAAAGCTGGGGTCGCACATCAAAGGGGACAGGGACTTTGAAGTCCCTGGCCTTGGCAAGCAGATTTACTAATTATCCTGCTGATGGAGTGTGAGAAAGTAGCCTCTTTCTAGCCTTGTTACCCCCACTTTTGGCCTGTTTGTGAGTGTATGTCAGAGTGTTTTCACTGTCTCACTGGGATCCTGCTAGCCAGGGCCCAGTGCTCATAGTGAAAACCCTATGTTTTCAGTATGTTTGTTATGTGTCACTGGGACCCTGCTAGTCAGGACCCCAGTGCTCATAAGTTTGTGGCCTATATGTATGTGTTCCCTGTGTGGTGCCTAACTGTCTCACTGAGGCTCTGCTAATCAGAACCTCAGTGGTTATGCTCTCTCATTTCTTTCAAATTGTCACTAACAGGCTAGTGACCAATTTTACCAATTTACATTGGCTTACTGGAACACCCTTATAATTCCCTAGTATATGGTACTGAGGTACCCAGGGTATTGGGGTTCCAGGAGATCCCTATGGGCTGCAGCATTTCTTTTGCCACCCATAGGGAGCTCTGACAATTCTTACACAGGCCTGCCACTGCAGCCTGAGTGAAATAACGTCCACGTTATTTCACAGCCATTTTACACTGCACTTAAGTAACTTATAAGTCACCTATATGTCTAACCTTTACCTGGTAAAGGTTGGGTGCTAAGTTACTTAGTGTGTGGGCACCCTGGCACTAGCCAAGGTCCCCCCACATTGTTCAGGGCCAATTCCCCGGACTTTGTGAGTGCGGGACACCATTACACGCGTGCACTACATATAGGTCACTACCTATATGTAGCTTCACAATGGTAACTCCGAATATGGCCATGTAACATGTCTATGATCATGGAATTGACCCCTCTATGCCATCCTGGCATAGTTGGCACAATCCCATGAGCCCACAGGTCTGTAGCTCAGACCTGGGTACTGCCAAACTGCCTTTCCCGGGGTTTCACTGCAGCTGCTGCTGCTGGCAACCCCTCAGACAGGTTTCTGCCCTCCTGGGGTCCAGCCAGGCTTGGCCCAGGATGGCAGAACAAAGGACGTCCTCTGAGAGAGGGTGTTACACCCTCTCCCTTTGGAAAATGGTGTGAAGGCAGGGGAGGAGTAGCCTCCCCCAGCCTCTGGAAATGCTTTCATGGGCACACATGGTGCCCATTTCTGCATAAGCCAGTCTACACCGGTTCAGGGACCCCTCAGCCCTGCTCTGGCGCGAAACTGGACAAAGGAAAGGGGAGTGACCACTCCCCTGACCTGCACCTCCCCTGCTCCTCCAGTGTGCTCCAGACCTCTGCCATCTTGGAAACAGAGGTGCTGCTGGCACACTGGACTGCTCTGAGTGGCCAGTGCCAGCAGGTGACGTCAGAGACTCCTTCTGATAGGCTCCTTCAGGTGTTGCTAGCCTATCCTCTCTCCTAAGTAGCCAAACCCTCTTTTTCTGGCTATTTAGGGTCTCTGTCTTTGGGGATTCCTTAGATAACGAATGCAAGAGCTCATCCGAGTTCCTCTGCATCTCTCTCTTCACCTTCTGCCAAGGAATCGACTGCTGACCGCGCTGGAAGCCTGCAAAACTGCAACAAAGTAGCAAAGACGACTACTGCAACTCTGTAACGCTGATCCTGCCGCCTTCTCGACTGTTTTCCTGGTGGTGCATGCTGTGGGGGTAGTCTGCCTCCTCTCTGCACTAGAAGCTCCGAAGAAATCTCCTGTGGGTCGACGGAATCGTCCCCCTGTAATCGCAGGCACCAAAGAACTGCATCACCGGTACCCTGGGTCTCCTCTCAGCACGACGAGCGAGGTCCCTTGAATCCAGCAACTCTGTCCAAGTGACTCCCACAGTCCAGTGACTCTTCAGTCCAAGTTTGGTGGAGGTAAGTCCTTGCCTCACCACGCCAGACTGCATTGCTGGAAACCGCGACTTTTGCAGCTACTCCGGCCTCCGTGCACTTCCGGCGGAAATCCTTTGTGCACAGTCCAGCCTGGGTCCACGGCACTCTAACCTGCATTGCACGACCTTCTAAGTTGTCCTCCGGCGACGTGGGACTCCTTTGTTCGACTTCGGGTGAGCACCGTTTCACTCCACTTCGTAGTGCCTGTTCTGGCACTTCTGCGGGTGCTGCCTGCTTCTAAGAGGGCTCCTTGTCTTGCTCGACGCCCCCTCTGTCCCCAGACACAATTGGCGACATCCTGGTCCCTCCTGGGCCACAGCAGCATCCAAAAACCCTAACCGCACGATTTGCATCTAGTAAGGCTTGTTGGCGGTCTTTCTTCAGGAAAACACTTCTGCACGACTCTCCACGGCGTGAGGGATCCGTCCTCCAAAGGGGAAGTTCCTAGCCCTTGTCGTTCCTGCAGAATCTTCAGCTTCTACTGTCCAGTAGCAGCTTCTTTGCACCCACAGCTGGCATTTCCTGGGCATCTGCCCATCTCCGACTTGCTTGTGACTTTTGGACTTGGTCCCCTTGTTCCACAGGTACCCTCGTTTGGAAATCCATCGTTGTTGCATTGCTGATTTGTGTCTTTCCTGCAGAATTCCCCTATCACGACTTCTATGTCCTTTGGGGAACTTTAGTGCACTTTGCACTCACTTTTCAGGGTCTTGGGGTGGGCTATTTTTCTAACCCTTACTATTTTCTAATAGTCCCAGCGACCCTCTACAAGGTCACATAGGTTTGGGGTCCATTCGTGGTTCGCATTCCACTTTTGGAGTATATGGTTTGTGTTGCCCCTATCCCTATGTGTCCCCATTGCATCCTATTGTAACTATACATTGTTTGCACTGTTTTCTAATACTATTACTGCATATTTTGTATTGTGTACATATATCTTGTGTATATTTGCTATCCTCATACTGAGGGTACTCACTGAGATACTTTTGGCATATTGTCATAAAAATAAAGTACCTTTATTTTTAGTATATCTGTGTATTGTGTTTTCTTATGATATTGTGCATATGACACTAGTGGTACTGTAGGAGCTTCACTCGTCTCCTAGTTCAGCCTAAGCTGCTCTGCTAAGCTACCATTATCTATCAGCCTATGCTGCTAGACACCCTATACACTAATAAGGGATAACTGGGCCTGGTGCAAGGTGTAAGTACCCCTTGGTACTCACTACAAGCCAGTCCAGCCTCCTACATGGAGGTGATAACACCTCCTACCAGAAAAGGCACTTTTTCTGGCCAAAGAGAGTGGGGCTTTTACCTCTAGTGGGCCAGAAATTCGTCTGTGTTGGCAGAGTGGTTGATACCAGTCAGCCATAACACTAGAGGGCTAGTACATTTTAGGAGGTACCGCTAAGGTGCCCTCTGGGTGCATGTCATAATGAATCCAATACTGGCATCAGTATTGATTTATGAAGACAAGGTGTTTGAAACCAAACACCTTTATTTTTCTTGTAGCCATCATGTAGCTGGGTCACTTGTGATAACCAGTGTCCAGTACATGTCCTAACATGGCTGCCCAGTCACTTATAATAGAACTGGACATCACAGGGGCATATCTGCTCATGCAGACATGCCCTCATATGTATTATAATACACCCTGCCTTAGGGCTCTTACGGCCTCCTGTAGGGATGACTTCCATATAATACATGCAGTGACTTTGGCATGGCAAAATTAGTGTGCCATGTTGTGTTTACACTCAAGGCTTGCACCCTGACACACTGTGTGAGATGGCAGGCTGTGTGCAGTTCATGTGTGTGTGTCCCTTAGTGTGGCATACGATATGATGCAGCCCTTAGGAACTCTCTTTAGTATCCATGCCTGGGTACCAAGGGTATCATTTCCTAGGGACTTACAGGGGTGCTAAAGTCCTGTGCCACTTGTAAAAAGGTTAGACATACCTTTATTTAATGGAAAGAGCACTCGCACTGAAGTCTGAAAAACAGTATCTGGTAGTTCTAAAGGGGACAAAAAGTGGGGGACCTCTGCAAAGAAGTCCAGTTTCCTATAGTTTCTAAAGGTGAGCTTGCATCAAACTGTCGTGGACCACCTCCAGGCGACAGCCAATCTATTGACATCTCTGGGAGTCTTCATCAATTTGTGAAAGTCACATCTGACACAGAGACTCATTTTCATTGCAGCCATCCTAGACACTGCGCTGTTTCAAGCCTTCCCTCCACCTCAAAGAGTCTAGGACATTTGGGCTATGAATGATACTGATGTTTCAACCCTTGTCCTGGGTATCAGTAAGAGCAGCTCTGAGGCTTCTTGGCCTCCTGCAAACTGCTTTTGAACCACACCTGGTAGCAAATGTGAGCTCTGCAGTGGGATCTGAATTCTCAGCCGGCTCAACCCCAAGCAAACCTCTCAGATTCCATAGAGGTGTTGGAGAAAATTTGGAAAGATCTGCAGTGGTGGTTGCTGGAGATATGGAGAACTCTGTCTCAATATTTCCACCACTGCCGAAAACGCACCTTATCTACACTTCTCCCTCAGAGATGCCTTTCGGCTGGACTGGGACTTAGGACTCCTGTATGCCTTCCTGCCTCTACTTCTCCTGCCCAAAATTCTGCCGTAGTGGTGAATATGATTTTGCCAGCCAGGCATCCCTCTACCAAGACTATCTACACGGACACAGAAAGAAGTTTGTTTCTTGGTGTCTTCCTGGAATATCAACCCTTACAGGCCCAATTGTTGGATGTCCTCCTTTTCTCCCTGTCTCTAGTCTAGTAAGGGCTTACTGTGACAATTGTTAAAAATTATTTGTCATCCTCATCGGCTTTTCTAGGATTGCCTGATCAGCCATCTCTGTTTAAATAACCTGCTGGGATGCATTTTCTAAAGAGGATGAGCCATATGTTCCAGCTAATACCCTTTGTGATGCCCCGGTAGGACCTCAACCTGGTTCCCACATTCTTGATGCGCACTCCATTCGAGCTAATGCACAGTTGTCCTCAAAGGTTGCTTACAGTATAAACAGTGTTCTTATTGCGATCACATCTGTTCATCGCATGAGTGAGCACTTACTGTGCAGCAACCATACACCTCCTTTTACCTGGTCAAATTCATGCTATTGACCAAGGCAGCGTTCCTCCCAAAAGCTTTAATGTCTTTTCACACTTAGCAGTATATCACCTTACTGGCATTCTTTGCTCCTCCTCATTCACTAAGGTGCAAGAAAGGCTCTATAGCCAAGAACACCCAACTAGAGCTCTGAGCATTTACATAACTTGCACCAAGGATCACTAGGTGGGAAATTAGCTCTTTGTCGGTTTCTCTAGGGCAAAAAGAGGAAAAGAAGTGCATAAACTGACCATCTCCAGGTGGTTCTGCTAAGGGGCTGCTAAGGACTGGCCAAGAAACCGCCACAGAATGTCCATGGGCTTATTCCACCAGTCTAAAAGCTGCTACCACCCTAATTGGGCATGAAGCGCTCATTTTTTATATCTACCAGGCCGTGATGAGGGTGTGCCAGTTCACATGTTCGCAGAGCACTACTGCCTGGATAGTCAGGTCCGGCAGGAGGGTCACTTCACCTGTTCAGTCCTGCAGCATTTTCCAGTGTGAGCCATTTCACAGACCCATGACCCAGGGAAGTACTACTCTGATATCTATTGAAAAGGTGAGGAATCTGCAGTTAAAAGTATCCATCAGAGGAACATGTTATTTATCTTCAGCAAAATTCTGGTGGATATTCTATCTAACCACAGATTCCTCAAAAAACAACCCTCTTCCTTGTTCTGTGTAATGTATTATTTTGATCCATACTAAAAAGATTCTAATTCGAGATCTGCACACTGGTCAATCTGATTACTAAGGGCTCCACATCCAGTGGCATGGATAAATATCAGAAAGAAGCTTCACTTCTGCGGTTGTATGGATCTGATACAGAGCCACACGAGGCCTCCTACTGGCACACAGGGAAATTGCAGAGAACAATCTCTGGATCCAGTCTCGGATCAGGGAGTATTCATGAGGTGAGAAATCTATGGTTAAATAGAGTATGCCTCAGAAAGTATTCCCGAAGGTGAGTAAATTGTTCATTGTCAATACATAGTTCATTGCCTATTTTGTTTAGGTTTTTTTGCTGCATGTTGGTGTAATTGTGCTCCAATTATAGGTGATATCAATGTTTAAGTACCACAAGCATGCTTAGCCTGTGTCAGTCACTTGCTTCTGTGTTTAACATATTTGTTTTGTTCACAGTGTCAATCCAAATTTTCTGAACAAGAGAGAATTTGTTAGTTCCCCTTGACCACACATCTTTAAATGTGACATCTCCCTGCAGGGGTAATGGCACTGTTAGAAAATGTGCCCTCTAAGAATCTTTTGGCAAAATAATAAATGACGGAACTAGCATGCAAATACACCAGTAAAAAATTACTGCAGCAGTTGAAGATCTCACTCAACCTGGAAGACACTGATTACATCACCACCTTCCCCAAATCCCTCTCTTCAAAACCTCCCTCTTAAATTAGTACAACAAATATTGCACAGGCAGAGCGACTGGTCTGCATAAATAAGAAGGCTGTAGGTTGTTAACCAGGACTCTTAAAAAATCAAGGCAATTACTCCTGAAATTTCCTTCCATGATAGATGTTTTAATAAGAGATCTACCATTCAGAGCGAAGGAAAAAATTATTGCCTGTTTCAGTTGAGTGAGTCTCCTGTTCAAAGGCAAATCAAGTAAGTTTCCCAGAGTTTATGGGATAATAAAAATGTTCAGCGTGAAGCTTGATTAAGAACCACTGATCCACCTCATAATGGGATGAGAAAGGAGAAGCCAAGTCTATACGAAAATAGCAATAAGAACAGTATCAGACCCTGCCTTTGGTAAGAGTGGGACGCGGATTGAGGAGATTGGGATTGCCTCTTTAGGTGTGTGTCTAGTGCACACGGATGCACTGGCGGCTTGCACAGAAGCATTTGCACAGGAAAGACCACACCAAAGAGGAGTGACAACAAGCTTATCACAACAGCACTAGAATGTAGACCTTTGAGGTAAACAGGATGTAAATAAAGAAGAGAAAAACAAGCAGGGCATGAAAAGAGAAGAGAAAAGCAACAGGGAATGAGGAATGGAACTAAAATAGTGAACTAAACTTCACAAAGTCCCAGCATTATAGCAAGACATGGAAAATAACACTGAATGTAACTTCGAAACAAACTGATTTTAAACTGTTAAGGCAGTAGCCAGACTGAAGCATGCAGGATCTATATATGCAGACAGCACAGTTGCACGATAAGAGGCATTTGGACAATATCCAAGAGGAGGATGAGAGCCACGTCACCAAGCACTATAAAATACAGCTTTAAAAGAATCTTGCTGTGTGGTGTTTTTCTGTTTTTGAACAGTTAATCTTATCATCCTTATTTTGTTCCTTCAATTTTCTATTAAAATCTCACAAAGGCTCTTGTTTACGAAATATTTACCACACTAGATAAATACCAATAACCTTGGTATCATGGTTTATCAAGTGGGACAAATATCTAATTAAAAATGCCCACATAATAATCTGTAACATGTAGATTTTGGTGCTTTCTGAGCCAAACTGCATGTCTCTGTAATTACTAGCCTTTTTTTCCCTGGTTAGTTTTGACAGGTTGCACCTGCCACAATTTGCCTTAGACAAATGCAAGGAAGATTACCCCGTGTGGTATTCTCTGCATTACTTGCAACAGGTTCTGTGCTATCACTTCTCTTGATTTAAATCTTCACCAGGTGCCAAGAGTTATGGTCCCTTATCTTTGGGTACAAGTTTGTAGTGGTGTTCTATGAGCGCTTTGAGAAATTTAAAACAGCTGCAAAGTGGTTTAAGGAAAGAGAAGATCATTCCTACATTCTGGTAAAACTACTTGCCATTTAATATCCATCCTCACAACTTTCAGCCAGTTTAATTTAAACTACTAGTTAATGTTTGTTAAAGAAATGAGGCCAAAGGAACACAGCAGATATTTAAGCAGTTGGTGAAGGGGCACGTTGGCAGGGGCTGTCTGTTTTTCTCGGATCACTACATGCAATTTGTGCACATTTTCTGATGAAGTCTATAAAGTTGCACTAATACACAGGTTATGGATGTTGGAAGGTTTAAGATGGAAACGTACATAAGCTGTTAATTGGCTGAGAATATTTTTATTTCGATGAGATCAAGGAGTGGTTTTGGTTTGAGGCGATTCAGTGGACAGCATTCAATAAATATTTATTCATGAGTTTTATAAACTGCTACATGTTACCTTTAGATTACTTTTCAATTCGCTCACCGCTTACAAAAGTTGTTCTTCACTCATGACTGGCAAAACACAAGGATCTGCAACATGCCTGATCCTCCATGCCCCTAGGAAGTCCTTTCCGGACCTTTTCATATCACTGATGTGACATCCTGGTGAAGCCAGATAGATTGTACGCAGATGAAACTTCACAGTCTACAAGAAGGTCATGCTGCCCTGCTTTTCTCCGACTGAGAATCTACAACTCCTGCTGTTTTGCTCCATACCCAAACAACAGCTGGAGAATGATCTTGTAGATCCTTGTCAAAGGTCAATTTATAGGGTACCCTAAGTCACACCTTTTATTCTCTTTTGCACTGTTTTAAATCATCTAACTCCCAAAACAAGTAAGTGCTTAAATAGAAAAGTAACTTGCCATGTCAAAAACATGTTGCAGTTGCAGGACCCAACATAGGGTTACTAGCATTATGGCCAACGTCTGTGCCACACCTTGAAGTGAAAACCTTTAGCTGCAAGCATGAAGACTCTGCACAAGTTCTTGCATATAAGCAACAGTATATAAACTTTACCTTAAGTTTTCTGCTTTCACTTGCAGACTTTCTGGTAGTGTGGCCTCCTGAGTTCAATCCTGGTGATGGTAATTCTCCTTTGGAACAAGTTAGATGTGGTTCTCCTTCATACTGCAATGTGATGTTTTCAACCACTTCTAGAGATATCATAAAATGAAAATAGAAAAAACATGAAATCATTCAGTCTCTTCGGCTCTCACCTACAATCACTCAATATGAAATATGACACCCACTTCACAGACAATGGAGAGAGAGAAAGCTGTCAACTTAAGTATTCTTTTTTAACAAAACCTTTGTGAATGATGTCCAGTTTTTGGGTCCTACTGAGCGCAAACCACATTTCTATAAATTTGGCAAAGGAACAACTATGAGTGTTTCATTATGGCTAACCACCCCTCATCCTATTGAATCTGTCTGTGGCTTTTAATAATGTGGACAAAGAAGCAGATGGCTTGTCTTTAAAAAAAACTGGGAGTGACAGAACAGGTACTGGCACGAATTACTTCCTTGTTACCAATACTGAGAAATTCCCTCACGTTTGCTGGTCACTGAATGTTAATTATGAGGTCCCTCAGAGAACTGCATTTTAACCTCTACTTTTTAATGAAGACCTGCAACAACTGTTGAGGGCTAAGTAGGCCGAAACAGGTCATAGGTTGCTTTTGTTCACATCTGGCGGGGGAGCCTGGCAGTTCAGGTTGGAATATTTTTGCTGAAGCTAGTCTCCATATAGAACAATATAGTGTGAGAAAAATATCGGACTAGAATGCAGCCGAGAGTTCACCAGTGGTTGAGACTGATCCATACAATGCTTCTATCATCTTGCTGTCTGTTGCCCTAAGTGCTACGGGTTCGCCCAGACAGAGGTCCATGCTCACTGTGCCACGAGACTCAAACTACAACTCAAAGAAGAGGCCTAGGGAGGCAGAAACAGGTCTGGGATTGCTTGTGTTCTCCTCTTGTAACAGATCAATTCCGATCTTAATCAATGGCAATGATACCACCTCTCCTGGGTGGACCACATTGTAGCCCTAAAAATTAAGATTCTGCCCAGGGCATTAATCCTATCCTAAGCTCTCCCACTGATGCCCCCACCCACTCCCTTGAAAACGCTGCAGTCTGCAATGAATTGTTTTGGGTGGGTGGAAGAATAGACTGCATCTACGTCACACCCTTTCATACAGACCCATGGCTGAAGGGGAACTGAGAGTGGCCAACATCACTCAATACTAACAGGCATCGCAGCTGAGTAACGTGGTCGAATGGAGCTTCACCAAAACGGAAAAGCATTCGTGCTTCACGGATCAGGCAGAAGACGGTACCCACATTCGTCAGGTCCCATGGCTACCATGCAAACAAAGCAGGCATGCAATGCCTATTGGGCTAAAAGGGCTTCAGCCCCCCTGTCGTGTATCACAGTCCCGGCTGCCACTTCATCTGTGCTTGTCTTTGCCTGGACAGGGCACTGCTTGGGAAGCAGGTGTCAGACTCGGAGAAAACATTTTCTGTTTTTGTGAGAGACATGTTTAGCATTTCCGGCTGTTGGAAAGTGCCTTCAAAGGAGGGGTGGAGGTCACCAGTAATAAAAAATGCTAGTTCACAGTCCCCATGGTGGGAGCTTTCACTGTGAATGGCAGGTGCTTTAGCATTCCTCATTGAGACAATGATAGGCCATTATCACTGTGATTAACATTTGCACTTAAAAAGTGATCCCTGCCAAGGCCGGACTGACCGGACTGGGCATAGGCAAAATGAAGGCTGGAAGGTTGGTGGGATGCTTTTTTTACTTTGGTGGGTGGTTTTGTAGCAGCGCAACACTTTTAAAGCACTGCAGACTTCCTTGTATACCCATCCGTTTTCAGGCAACAATGAAAGTGCCAAGATAATTCTGGTGATTAATGTATCTGCTGGAGGGGGATAGGAGTTTTGTCTAGTGGCAGTGTTGACTGATTCAGGGTAGCGCAGAGAGTTTATGTGCCTGCTGCCAAGAACATATGCCATGCAGATTACGTACAGTATTTTATGTGCCCTAGTTAGTGGGATACTGCTTTTGTTATAGAAATCCTTTTGTTACTGTGCAGTTCATAAGTTGCAATCATAATCTAGCACAATGAGCTGTGAACTGCCCTCAAAGAGCTGCATGCAAACTGCATGGTACAGGTTAGAAAGTTATGTTTTTGCCAAGTGTTTAGTTATCCTAATTTTGCTACACAGGGTTTGTTTGGGTAGAAATAAATTGTTATTTGTAAAATCAACCCTATTCACTGTGTTGTGTTCTGAATCCCGAGTTGAAGCTTTCCCAGATCAAGCACATTAAAAAATGCCTGCCAGTATGGATGACATGTGAAATCTACACCCTGTAGTCATCTCTGTTTTATGTAACATTTTCTATACACTGATTTACCCACATATGATTCATTGTCTCTGTATGTGTGTGTGATGTCAAGTGCTCCAACACCCTACGTTGGTAAGAGAGGCGCTATAAAACGAATGAAATACATGAGAGGGGGGCTATGGAGAGATGAGAGGCACTCTTAGAGGGTGATGGTGAGGGAATCACTGAAGAGTCCCAATACAGATGGCTGTATCCTGGTGCTCTATGAGGTCATCATTCACTATGCTTTAAACACTAAGACAATTGAATACATAATGAAAAATGCGTTGGAAAATGCACTGTTTTTGCCATTTTTTCCCAAATTTTCTAGGGGGTAGTGGTCAAGCACACTCGCTATGTACCTTATCGAGGCTAGTCTGACAAAATTTGCCAGGGATGCTTTGAGTTTCCAGTCCGGCCCTGACCCCGTTCCCAACCTGACTGTTAACCTGGGACATTCCAGGAAAGAAGGTTCAAATTATATTGTATGCAGGGCTACTAGAAATATGGAATTGTGCGGCTGCAACATTTTTAGCATAACCATATATTTGCTGCATTCACCACATTTTCCATCGTCTGCTGCATAATCTGTAGATTTTAACAAAAATAAAATTTGTTTCTAGCTCAAATGGTTCAAAAGTTACTAAATACGCGGTAACAAGTATTATTGAGCAGTGGAAGACCTTTTGCAAACCTTGGCCGGTCACCTATCTGTTGCTTATTACTTTATTTGGGTATTATACTGGCACTAATAAGGTGCAAATAATGTCCAAACAGTGCTAATAAGGGTAAAAATGATAAATTAATGAAGTAATAGTCACATTATGCAGCATGATGTGCCTTTTCTTGCCACATAATTTACTCAAACCTGCTGCATAAATTGGCCCTCCCCTGTCGCATAATTCTAGTGTCCCTAATTGTATGTAAATTAATTTATATAGCGCTTACTACCCTCGACAAGGGGAAGCAAGCGCTATAAACATGCAATAAAATAAGAAAGCATGTTTTTTCTTTTTTTTAATGACATTGCAGTGATTCAGTGTCCATCAGGCAGTCCAGAGTTTTTTTACCAACTGCATTTTGCATTCTGAGGCACTTGTGTTTTTGTTTCTAAAAAATCCAAGTACTGACTAAAACGTAAAAACACGCAAAGTGATATTAGGATATATGGGTCTTGTCAGCAGGTACTTTGTTTTGGTGGTTGATTGTACGCAGCAATAGCAATTATTAGTAGGGTCAGGGACTTTTAAAAGATGGTCCTATGGGCAGCCTCTGAACAAAATGCTCCTGGCTGCCTGTTGTAGCACAGAAGGAAGGCCAGCCATGGCCCAAGCAGTGATGTTGCCTGTGACTCTGTCAGGCAGTATTGACGTCAGGGTAATGGTTTGCTAATAATGTCATGTCACACCGTTACTTTAACAGTCATGCAGTTACTCTAACACTCCGTACAAAGGCAGCAGAGGAAAGCAGCCCGTCACAGTGCTTCTTCACCTCATGATTGCAGACTAGCTCAGTTTGGATATGACGGAACATGTGCACCACAGTAAGGACAAACATGGCTTGCCATATTTCACTGCGACTTATCAAGGGTTGCTGACCTCACAAACTCCACCTCAAAGAACGCTGTGTGTGCCTCTTGCCCTGGGTATTTCTTAGATGAACATGTAATGGACTGACAAGTGAATCTGCTGGCACTGTGCATGGACAGCACCTGACACTGCACCCACTAAATCTTTCTGCAGCACCAGCTTGTGCCCACCCTGCCTTCTTCTACCCTTTGCTAACTTCAATCTGGTAAATTAGTCCTGTCCGTCAATGCGCCTTCTGCTGAGACACACTACAGATACCTCCCACTGTTTGAATGTGTGCTTGAAAGGGGTTTTTAAAGCTCAAGCTTGGTTCCAGATACAACAGTTCACATTAACACAAGAAAGGAAGTCTCCGAAGTTGAATGAGAATGAGATCTGGGTAAATACACTAAACCAGCCCCATTCCCCTTTAAAGCAATGAAGTAGCATAAGGACATAACACTTGGCTTTGAGAATTAAACATTCTCGGGCCATATTTATTTTCCTCAATGTACATAAATAAAATTTCTTGATATTGACACACTTCAAAATATTTATATCATGTATATTGAACATCCATTTCAATACAAGGCTAGACATAAAATGTTCTGTCTGAAATTCTCAACATCATGGCTACCCATTGGGCTGGCACTTCAAGCGCCATCCCAAAAAATGTGATTTGGTACCCGCAGATTCCGTCTATGGTCCCTACTTAGTAATCAACAGGGTGAACTCATTCACTTTCTAATACCAGGGATGCCCCTTGGGTCAATCAGTAAGTTGGACCCTAATCCATTCCAGAACAGCCCAAAATTGGATAACTCTGGCACCCTTGGAGGATGTACCTTGGTAACTGGCCATATCTTGGTCCCCTGGTGCTAGACCATCTCCTAAATCACCCCTAGACATTGTTAAAGAAGCATCTATTGGCAGCCAAAACATAGTTACTGAAGCACCCAAACTGAAGCTGACTGCAGACCGCTGACCCACTATTCCTCTATGGGGTAATAAATAGAGCCAAATCCAGAATTCATCTGACCTTATAGGGCTCCCGTTTTCACAGGCTTCGTTGCCCTATCTCTGGCTACAGCTGAAAGTTTGAATTTTCATATACGAGGCCAAGACGTGCCATTGGCCACTACCTCCCCTCACCCACTGGCACCTGCCTAAATGCCAGTGGCACATGGAGCCTCCTTTGTTTATATTAGTTATTTGTCTTTTGCTTTTGCCCAGGTCCACTTTTTCCTTCCTATGTACTGAAGTGTATTTTTACTTTTACCACATTGTCCATAGGCAGTCACCTGGGCTTCAGCACTGTCTCTACTTTCATACTACTCTCTGTCCCCTGTAGTCACACTCTCCATATACCATTTCCTTTTTTCTGCTCCCAGGAATGCAAAACTGAATTTCACTGCACTTCTAGAGATTCGCTGGAATACCTAGAAGACATAGGTGAGTTCCTGCACAATATAATAAAAATAGTCCCTGGACATGCAGAGAGAGTAGGTCTCTGTCATAATTAAACCCCCATCCTATAGAAGAGTGGAGCACATTCACAGATAGAGTTTACCTTTTTCCACAGTTTTGTATTACACAAAATCGATTGGAAGGTAATGGGGTTCCTCCATCAGTAAAGAGGGGCTTCAAGCGCAGTGGTCTGAGTCCCTAATTGGGGGAGAAGTTGCAAGCAATACAACCGCTACATTGGGCACTGAAGCTGTGCAATATATGCCGCCAAAACTGAAGGGAGGAGACAAGGAAACTGAAAGAGGCCTGAAACCTCCAGATTGGGCTAAAGACAGTGGGGATAAATTTTACTCTCTGACAGAGGAGTCTGATCTTAGTAGCAGTGAGCATGGTTTAAGCGAATCCGGTAACAGTATGTCCTCCGAGACTGGAAACATATCATCACGCAACGAGCCCACAGTACGGCAGCTGCAGCGGCAACGTAAGTGCACAAAAACGCGGCCTGGCCCCCATGAAGGCACTGAATTCTCAACATCAAGCGGTAGCAAGACTCTTAAATGGGATTACTCTGGCATTAGACTAACAGATATACCGACCACGGATAGTCAACAGATGGCTAACAACAATATGGAAGGATGCACAGGAGGTCCGATAAGTAGTGCATGTACAGTTGGCGCTGATTCCGGGATGCTGCAATCGATATACAACTCAATCAAAGAACTTCAAACATAGACTAGGATTGAAAATCGCCACGCAAGGGTTGCTACAAAGCATCTGTAAAGGAACAGTCCGCAAAGTTGCAAAGTCATGTACCGAAACTAAAACTGAAACTGAAACTAAGCTGTGCTCAATGGATGAAAGGATAACAGCAGCTGAAGTGGACATTGATACCCTAAAAAAACAGTGTGTTACGCAGGATGGCCAATTGACTGATATAATGTGGAAGCTCGAAGACTATGAGAATCGACAGAGAAGAAATAATCTACGTTTCTTGGGCATAGACGAAGGGTTGGAAGGGAGTGATATTCGGGCCTATATGATTAAACTCTTATGGGGGGCTTTCCCGGAATTGGCTAACTGGGACTGGGAAAATGAGATTCAGTGTGTTCATAGGTTTATGGCAACTTGACGGGAGGGAGGGCATTCAGCGGAACCTAAATATCCTAGAGCCCTCCTGGTCTTTTTTGGTAATTACTTGTTAGGGCAGGCCATTTTCGACAAAGCTCGTCCAAATAACCCACGTAGTGTGGAAGGAGTTACTTTTTTTACTCAACCTCATTTTTGCCATACAACTGTTGAGCGCAGATGGCAGCTCCGACAGCTGACTAAACCATTTTTGGACAAGGGAGGGGAAGCTTACTTGATGGCCCCTGCACGCCTAAAAATGGTAGAGAATGGGAAAGTAAAAGTGTTTACATCACAGATCCAAGCAAAAGAATATCTGATGGGGCTCAAAGACAGGGGCCAAAGATGTTAAATGTTAAATGATTTCGGGGGCGGGCGGCTCACATCTACACAACACCAACATTCAGGCCAACGGTGGTCTGATTGCTCAACAGGATGGGGGAGGGGCTGGCTGGGAGAGGGAGATCCCAACCAGCCCTAGTGGGGGGGTGGGTGGGGTGGGGCGGATGGGTGTGGTGTGGGGCGGGGGATGGGGATGGAAGAGAGACATGGGAGGAGGGTGAATGGGGGAAGAATAATAAAAAATGGGAAAGGAAGGGATAAAGTGAATTGCTAGAAGTACAAGGGCAAGGGAGGAAGGAAAATAAAAATAAAAAATGGGAAAGGAAGGGATAAAGAGAATTGTGAGAAGTACAAGGGAGGAAACGGAGAAGGGAAGAACATCTAAGATACCTGAGATACTACTTAGCCAGGGAGAAAAGCAATTGCAAAAGCAACTGGAGGGAGAAAAAAAAAAAAAAAAGGAATAGAAAATGACTAGACTTCGAATAGCTTCAATTAACATTTGTGGATTAAACGACCCCCGAAAAAGAAGAAAAGTCACGGAAGACTTAAAAACTCTTAAGGCTGATACTTATTGCCTACAAGGGACAGATGTGGAATACAAGAATAGTAGAATTTTAGGGTCACTTGGTATGAGATCAATAGTCTGCTCAGAACAAGATGTTAAAACTAAAGGGGTGGCGATATTGGATCGGAATAATAGACTAAAATTTGCTAGACAGAAGGCTGACAGGAATGGTAGACGGGCAATTGTAGAATGTTGCTATGTAAAAGGATGTTTTACTCTATGCTCTATATATGGGGTAGTTACTGACGATCTGGTAGTAATGGATACCCTGGCAATAGAACTAGCAGGATGGTCTTCCCCGTATATCCCTTGTGGGGATTTTAATCTTAATGGCTCTTGGAATGGATTGCAGGATTTATTAACACCTGTAGTTAAGAAATATCAGGGGCACAAGCCTCGCGTATTCAATGCAATGGTGGGCAGGAGCTAGGATTGGTGGATGCTTGGGTAAAGTTATGTGACCCAGATCCTGAATATACTTATTTCTCGGCCCCTTATGCGAAGTTGGCTCGACTTGATTTTTTCCTGACATCCCCTGAACTGCTAACGCATGCGAGCATGGAACTATTCCCACAGATTATATCAGATCATAACCCATTAGTATTGGACTTGGATTTAGATGGTCTCGAGCATAAAGTCAGGAGGTGGACCTTTGAAAGAGGGCTTCTTAAGGATCCTGAATATTTTGACTATATGAGAAATTGGATAGTCGAATGTTTGGGGATAAATCAGGGGTCAGCCCAAGTAGAGATGGTTTGGGACACTTTAAAAGCAGGAGTACAGGGGAAACCCTTTGCTTTAGCCTTAGGAAAGAAAAAAGAACCTAAAGTAGAATAAAGGACCTGCATATGAAGCTCAGAGATGCAGAAAGACAGTTGATTATAGCCATAGAAAAGGGAGAGGATATAAACAAAATCCAGGAGCAGATCGCTATAGCAAAGGCAGAAATAAACGAGGTTACTGGAAAAAGAATAGCAGAAAAATATCTGGTGCAGTGTTCTGAAGGGTATGAGTTTGGAGAAAGATCCGGGCACTTGTTGGCAGTAAGGGCAAGTCATAAAGCAGCAGCTGGGGTCATCAGAGAGATTAGGGACCAGCAAGGACAAGTAGTGGCAGATGCAGAGGGAATCAGGAAGGTGTTCCAGAAGAATTATACGGAGCTATATAATGATGCATCTATATTTTCAGATACAGAGATGCTAGAATTTCTAAACTCTGTCAAGATTAGTAAATTGCTAGAGGAGGATTATCTGTATCTGGAGGGACAGATTGATAGTCTAGAACTAGACAAGGTACTGAGTGAACTTGCCACTGGGAAAGCTTCTGGCCCTAATGCGATCCCCCTAGAGTTTTCTAAAACCTTTAAAACACTGCTGCTTCCTCTGATGATAGACCTATTTATTCAGGTACAGAATGGTAGTAAAACCTCGCCATCTTGGGAAATGGCCAACATAGTAGTTTTTCTGAAGAAAGGGAAGGCCCTGCAGAGCCCGGGCTCATATCGGCCAATCACATTGGTTAATAGTGATGTCAAAATCTAATAAAAAATACTTGCCGCTCGATTATCTCTGGTGATTAAGAAATTGGTATCACCTAGACAACATGGGTTTGTCCCGGGTAGAGACACTACTGAACAGATTCAAAGAGTCATCACACTCCTCGATGCTACAGAAGTGGCGGAGGAACCTCTGGCAGTCGCATTACTAGATGAGGAGAAAGTATTCGATCGGGTAAACTGGAAGTATCTGTGGCAGGTTATGGAAAATTATGGCTTTGGGAAGAAATTCTTTCTAGCAGTAAGAGCTATATACAGGTCGCCAGGAGTGAGAATACAGCTAATGGGAGGGCAATCCGAATGTATCCAAGTAGGGCAAGGTACTAGACAGGGATGCCCATTCTCCCCATTGTTGGTTGCTTTCTATATAGATCCTCTGATCAGACAGCTAGAAGGGAATAGCAGGATTCCGCCTGTGTGCAGGTATGGATGGGACACAAAAGTCTTAGCATACGCGGATGATATAGCCATTATAACTTCTAACCCAGATCTAGCATTGAAAGAAGTCGAACAGGTGATAAGCAAATTTGGGATGTTTTCTGGATATTTGCTAAATAGAACAGGAACGCAACTGCTGATTAACCGATATGCGAACACTCAGGATAACCGGAGGGTTGATCATGCAGTATATCTGGGTATCGACATTACTCCAAGAGTAGGAGAAATTATCAATTTGAATTTGGACCCGATACTGGCGAAAGCCAAAAACAATATGTATAGATGGAATAATTTGCATATGACTATAATGGGGAGGTGTAATATGGTTAAATTTATCCTCCTCCCTAAATTATTGTATATCTTCCGTGCTATACCACTGAGCTTTACTAATTCTCGGTTTGAGGAGATGGATCGGCTAGTTATGAAATTTATTTGGGCATATGGCAAGTGCAGAAGAGCGGGTAAATTTATGTCTCTACCTTGGGAAAAGGTGGTGTGGTCTCTACCAAATATGAAAATATATCAACTTGCAGCAGTTTTTCAGTATATGCGCCCCTTATGGGGAGGAAAGACAGAAGAGACTGAGGTAGAGTATTGTCCAAACATCTATGAGCTGCTTGTAGGATCAGTGGCAAACGGATGTTTGTTAACGTTTCATGAACCTGGGTATTACAAGAAAGCCTGATATAAGGTACTAGAGGCGGCCTATAAATGTTGGTCGGTCATGGGGGAAAAAGAATGGGTTTGGAAGATTCAATCACTATACTATAATAATAAAGAACAACCCATCGCTCCCCGAAATATTTAAGGATAATTATATGGTAAAATGGGCTTCTTTAGGCATAGAAAGGTTAGGAGACTTCTTCGATGATTTCGGGGTTAAGGTGTTTAAGAGCCTTCAAAAACAGTATGGTCAGGAGCAAAAGGATTTTTTCAAATATCTGCAGATACAAGACTTTTTGGGTAAAAAAACGGGGGGGGGCACAGGGATTCAGGAGTAATTTGTTGTTTAAGGATATCTTGGGAAAATCTAATATAACAATTAAATTAATTTACTCATCACTGATGGCAGAACAGCCTAATGATTTGGAGAAGTATAGTGAGAGGTGGAAGGGCAAGCTGGCCGATGGAAGTATTAACTTTCTCAAATCATTAGAACTGGGACATACCATGTTACTTTCTTCCTCATTGCAAGCACAACATTATAAGACAGTGCTTGACTTGTATCATACACCAGCTCATCTCGTCAAGTGGGGTGGTTCACTAGGGACAAACTGCCCAAGATGTGGGGCTTACGGAGCAGACATCCTTCATATGTTTGCCACCTGCGGGGAACTGATGACATTGAAAGATGGCATTCAACTTGTGCAAAAAGGGGTAGTGGGATATGATCTGGACTTTACTCCTGAGATCATGGTTCTGGGTGTTGCCGAGGAAACGAGGGGACGCCATATAGCGTTATCTTTCTTGCCATGGCGGTTTATCGATAATGCATCTCCTCTGCATGGCTGAACCCACGACCACCATCATGGCAGCAGTGGCTGGGCAAATTATTGTCTGTATATCATTTGGAAGCTGCATTGTATGAACATAAGAAGAGATCGGCTAGGAAAAAAGGGAAAGTAATTTGGGGACAATTTCAGGATTGGATCCTGGCCCATTAATGGATGTTTAAGTCAAAGCTTTGCCCATCTGACATAATGGAAACTCTGTTCCTTTAGGCTAATCGGATTATGTAATCATTCTTCGATCTCTTATGTTATGGGTAAATTAATGTAAGAATGTAATTATTTCTCTTTCTTTACCAAATAAAAAAAAGAAGGTAATGGGGCGATTTTGCAGGACCACGAGTGACATTACACAAGGTCACATTCATTTTTTAAGCATTGGCAGATTAAGGGATTTTCCCAGAATCAGGATGTTGAACCGGCGCCAAGACTTGATCCTGATTCCTCAGTTTCAAAGGTGGCAGCTCTGGCTGTAACAACAAAGCGGAGTCTCTGCATACATAGTGAGGAACCTCTGCACAGATCCAGCAGAGTTTTTGCAAGGATGGAGCTGAGCTCCTCCAGCTATAATGTTAAGCTTCTTTGCAGTCACTTTATTTCTTGCACTGAACCAGAGCAGATTCCTGCGTACATAAACCTGAGCCCCTACACACAGTCATGTTGATTCATACACTGTGTTGAGCCAGTTCACAGGAAGAGTTCAGCTCTTTCAGTATTCATTTTTGCAACGTAAATGTTGAACTTTTGTGGGACTTAGATACCAGTCACCAGCTCCTAATATGTGGAAGTGGTTAGTGTCTGACATAGCCTGTCTCTGAAAGGGAGCCAGGAGAAGAAGGTAGGAGGGAGGGTGAGAGTGAAAAGAAAATGTCTGAAGAAAGAAATTGTGAAAAAAGAGCAGCAGAGACAAGATAGAGAATAGTAACAGAGCAGAGAAAGAACATGTGTAGGTTTATTTTTAAACTAAGCACTGTGTGGGGGTGAAGCTGCTGCACATGTAATATACTGTCAGTTCCTGCTACTTTCACTCTGTGGACTTCTGTCAATAGACATAACTCGTGCCATTGTCCTGCTTCTTCAGGACGTAATGCAAAATGCTGTCATTCACTGTCAGTCCTGCTGCTACCACCTCTCTGGGCTTGATTGCAGTAGACAAACACCAAATTGAGTGGCTGGATGAGTGAAGCATAAAGCTGTGAGAGTAGGTCAACTTCAAAGATATTGGAAAAGCGATTTCCTTCAGCAGCCTCAGGCTCCAATCATGGTTCCCTCAACAGATAAAAGGATAAAACAACATACAGCATCTGTTTAGGTGGACGAACATGAGCTCCTTATTGGCTGGTGGTGCATGTGGTGTCAACTAGATGAAGACTCAAACATTCCAGTAGGAAGGGGCAGCGGGTTCACATACGTGTCTATGCCCAGGTCTCTATCTGGTTATCCACATATGACTCATTCTAATCTTGCAGCCATGTGCCTCATGCTGTTGATGCTGACCATCAGAAGATTTAATCTATTTTTACATAACTTTAGCTCCTTTATAAACATGGCTGACTACATTATTTTACCAAAAGTAATTTCTGGTGCAGCATACACACATTTAAACGTTTTCATCTTCAACCAGCCCTCTTTAATTCAGAGAAAAAGAAAATGTGACTGGGTGCAAATCGGGCCTTGGCAGGTACCTGTATTTTTGTGAAAGATTTTTATCCTGCAACTGTCAAACAGAAACTGGCTTTATAGTTGTAATTTGTAAAACTAGTGCTTTCCTGTGAGAGCAGCACAAAGCTATTTCACAAAGGATTGTAGTGCTAAGACTGTAAAAAATACATCACACCTCTATATGCTATTTTAAATGATAGAATATACTCCAGTAAAAAAGGTACGCAACATCTGGATGATCTCTGATCCACCCTGATGGGTACAAAGGGGATGCATCACTATAAATAAATCATTAATTTTTTTAGAACTGTGTAAATATTTGTTACATTTCATGTTATACTTTAACCTATAGTGCATATGCACATTGACAAACCTGAACCTTGAATGACAAACAAGTATTCAAGGTGTATGTAATCCCTCTATAATACCTACATACCACAATAATTAGCATTCAGTCTACTCACTAGACATCACAAGGAACATAGCATAATGCCTATGGGAAAACATCAAAATAATGTAAGTGTTCACAAAGATTGGTGAAGGTAAACTTTGAGAGAATTTTCAACTCTTAACCTTTTTTGAATGTTGTATTACATCAACTAGGGAAGAAGACATGGAGTAGTGACTAAGTCAATAGGGGGAGCTGGTTTTGAATCCAGCTTGGCAGTTGACCTAAGATTGTGCATTTCTGGGTAATTCACTTAATCTCTAATGATCTGATGATGCCCTAGTTAAATGTAACTGTGTGTAATTCAAAGATTTAAACCCTCACTTGATGTATGCAATCTTGCTTTGGCTTCCATCACACCTCATAATATACAGCGCTCTGTGCTCTCCAGCTAAGTCTGTGCTATAACAATATCAAACACATATGTTTTTACATTGTGAAGTTAGCCTGCTTACTCCGTTCTGTGAACGCACCTTATTTTTAACTCTTTGTGAGTTCTTTATCCTAGTGCACATGTCACACCTTCATTAGGGTTCATGTAAGTCCACTTCTTGATGTCTGTGGGAGCATTTTCTTGTGTTTACTGGGAGATACTCATACACATCTTCTTGTTCCATGGACGTTTTTGCTTAATATGTGTCTTTAGTTGTTTTTGGTAATAGGAGACACCTTTCCAATAAGGCTTCAGTGCTTTTTTAACTGAATGTCAGACCTGCACACATGAACATGCCTCTCTCTGGTCCAACCATCTTGCAGATATCCGATGCTCACAGGTGTGGCAAATACTCTTAAAGCTCCAACAGTGCTTACTGTCTGAGTGGAACTTATTGGCAAAGCCAATAAATCTGGCTGTAATGTGCTGATGCATTAAATACAACCAAGTAAAAATGCTGTTTGCATGAGTTAGCACATTAAACCCAGATATGTTGGCAATGTGTGCTCTCATACTAGCTCTGAGGATGTTTCTACCCACATTGCGTGATGTGGTAGCTCCACCACTGCGGCTTAAAGTACTAGTGCCCCCCCACCCCCACAATGTTCAGGTGTAGTGCGCCCCTGAAACAGGGAGCCTGGACATTTATTCCTCCACGATTTCATGGACTATGTTTGTGGTCTGATACAGAGTGGCACTGCACAAAGAACTGATATCTTACCCCTCCCGATGAGCCAATTTTTAACAACCTTAACTTCACCCCAGGTGTCAAACCAAATGTCTTCCATCAGTAGCAGTAGGCAGAATGTAAGGAAGTTGACAACTCTCTGACAAAGACGGGATCATCTCCTTTGACATACTGAAATCTGATTACAGGCTCCCCGAAACTGAGCGCATACACTACCTTCAGGGCTGGCATTGCGTCACACAACCATCGGTCAAAAGCACACTCGAAGAGCATCTATTACCTAAGAGAAATGGTTCTGTTGAAGGAGGGGGACAGACGAGTGATAACTGAACTTTACGCCCTCTTAGCACAACCACCCCGAGTGAGAAGAATGCAGGCCAGAAAAGATGTGAGGCAGAACTATAGAGTTCACTCTCACACAAAGAATGGAAAGACATGTACTATCGCAAACGACATACAGCACATAAAACTTCCAGTACAAAAACAGCCACAAAGATTACAACATATTGGTGCATGACCCCAGCATGCATACATAAATGGTACGTACACAGACTGCAGCGAACTATGCTGGCGTGACTGACGTGCATTTGGCACACTGCTACACCTCGTATGCACTGCCTAAAGCTGGCTCAATACTGGGAGTCTGAAACGGGTGACGTTGCCAACTTTCTAGGTACCTGGCTTCTTCACTTTCAGGCAATTATCACTTTATGGTTACCCAGCCCCCTAATCTACCCTTTGAGACCCCTGAGAGGACGACAAGTCACTTTAGCACTGGGGGTGGTACATTAGCCTATTCCCTCCCCCGCCCCCCCCCCCCCCCCCCCGGTGCACAGAGAAAACCCTGACACCTACTACACCGCTACACAAAATTTAGGCCCTCTTAGGCAGGCATGGAGATATTAACGCTCTCTGCAACGTCGGAAACTGAGGCACATTGGAATTGTAGGCCCCATAGATTACCCTCTTATCAACTGCCCACGACTGGGACTTCCACACACATGAGAACTGAAGCTGGGACTACAGGGGCCTTAGAGGAGGTGACCTGTTAAGGGCACTCCACTTGTATCGACTGAAGGGGCGCAGAGTCGAGTGGATTTATGAGGCGAGTGGATTTATAAGGCCTGTGAGTGCAGGGGTGGAGAGAACTGGGAGGCGGGTTGGTTATTTTGTATTTGTTAATAGAACATTTTTCCGTTTATCCCTTCCTGATGCATATGATACCACACACGCCAGCCTCTGGGTTGTAGGTTCTAGGTTGTGCATTGGTTTGTCTATTTCTGTATTTCCGTTGCAAACAGTTTTGAAACTCATACGACAGAACTGATCTATAAATTAGGCTGCAACATGTGCTGCAACATGGCAGACCCTGGGGACTGTTGCTTTCAATAACAGTTAGGCACAGCTGAAGGAAAGGATAATGACGTAGAACGTCAAATTACCGGGGGTATCAGTCACCCATTACTATGCGTTCAGAGCATCATATATCTCGGATGAATCACACCCTACGTTAAAGTTCTCCCACGTTGGATGAGGCGAGGTCATGCATTGAATGGAATTGGAAGGTATCAGCCTTCCTACCAAGGAGAAAGGAAGGCTTCAGTGATATTGGCCTCAGCGGTCTTTTTTCCCTGACCAACAAACTGAAGTATTTATGCTTTTTAAAGATTTATAAGTAAAGAAAAAACAAAGATCACTCTGGTGAACTTTAATCTCAGGCACATTTAGATTAGTGACTTGCCTTTAAGGGAACATCTAGTTCTGGATCTGGGTACTCTCAGTGACATTTCAAAAGATGTTATGTCACTGGTGCTTGACAGTCACAGTGATGGGCACACCATAAATTTGGTACCTACACAAATGCTAGTAGCACGCTGGACTGGAAATATTAGTTTGTAACACTACAGATTTAGTATACAAAACAGTTGTCACTTTTGTAAATGATGGAATTGCTCTTTAGGTGTTTTCTAACCTACGTATCTATTTTTTAAGTCATTCTGCTCCTGTGGGCTAAGGAATTGTACAGGAGTGATACGGCATGGTAGGTACTCGTCTTCCTTTTTTTTCTTACCCAATCCAGGTGAGCCCAACATTCAATAGAGCAAATGGAAAAAGCTGTATGCTAGCTAGTCAAGTGTATGTGCTACAAATTTAAGAAATATACTCTGTTGCTACACTGTTTGGGTGCAGAGGGTCAGAGGAAGAGAGAACCCTTAATTAATATGGAGTGTGTATTAGAAAGTTAGACTTGCATTATCCTCCACTTGTAAACACAATACTTGAACAGTTTCAGTGTGCTCATGAGTTAAGTAAGGATAGGTGTGATAACCACACGTATGCTCAAGAAATGAAGGAGACGGTGTGTGTGGTTAAAGAGAAAAAGTTTGAGTTGCTTTTCGAGATGAACTCAAAGCTATTTATAAAGGATCTGGGATTTTAAGGTTACAAGCAGCATATTCATTTGAGGAAGGGAGCAGTCCTTGTAGAGTCAAAGGTTAGACTTATTCCTCTGAGTATGTAAGCTGATGTGAGAAGAGGAATAGAACGGCTGTCTATGGCTGGAGTGATTGAACTGGTTGGAGCTACTGAGTGGCTTGATCCAATTGTAATGGCCAGAAAGGATGATGAAACCATTTGTCTTTGGGATTTTGCCATGCATTCAGCTCTTTTGCTGTAGGTTATTCTCTATTAACATCACAACTTAATTTCCCTTTTATTAGGTTTCATTTCCTCCTGCAAAGATAATCTATTTGTTGCTCTCTTTTATACATTGTTCTTTTCGTTGTTGGTGGGAGGGAGAAGTGTGGTGTATCTTGCATTAGGTCTTAGTGCCATTCAGTGGTGTCACTAAGTTTAGAATACTACAATAAGAAAGTTGATTCACTTTTTATCTTTCTATAATTTTATGCGATATTTGGGTCCCAAAATCATTTGCACAGAGTTCAACTGCTACATAGGGGCAGAAGAGTAATGCAGGAACTATACATAACACAGCCTCTCCTCCCAGCCCCAGAAAAAAACACATGGCCTCCTGCAACCTACCCCCACCACGGGGTGCCTTCCCTTCCGTCTCTTCCAGATGCTGTGCTCCTGGATTTCAGTGCTCCTCTCAGACAGCCCGGCAAGCGCAGCCTGGAATTCCTTTTTGACGTTGCAACGGTAGACAACAGCTTTTGTTAACAACTGTTCCTACGTCATAGCAGTGAAATAATGGATTTAGGGCCAGATGTATCAAAAAAACAAATTGCATTTCTTAAATAGCGAATTTTAAGAAATCGCTATTTAAGAAATGCAAAATGGTATGTATGATTTTTGCGATTCGGTAATAGCGATTTCTTAAAATTCGCAAATGCTATTACCGAATCGCAAATAGAGAATCCAACTCCATTGGCACCTATGGGCCTGCTGCAAATGGTTTTGCATTTCCTAAATTGTGAATTCCAGTTAGGAAATGCAAATCCCTGGGTGCTGGGGGGCTAAGGCCCCCTCTGCTGCACCCCAAAAATATTTTTACGGACATGTGAAACACACACATGCCTTAGGGGCATGTGTGCGCTACATGTCAATTTTAAAAATGCATTTAAAATGCATTTTTAAAATTTGCACATGGTTACCACCAAACTTTTGTTGGTGGTAATTGCATTTCCTAAATGCCCAATTCGCATTTAGGAAATGCTTGATACATGTGCTTAAGAAATCGCAAATAAGGATTCCTTATTTGCGATTTCCTATTTAGAGAATTGCAATTTGCGATTCTCTAAATGGGGTCGCAATTTTAAGGAATCGCTATTTTAGCGATTACTTAAAATTGCACTGCGAATGCCTTTCATACATTCTGAAAGGCATTTTTGCATTCGCAAACGGACGAATTTTGCAATTTGCACTGTTTGCGAATGCAAAATCGCTTGATACGTCTGGCCCTTAGAATCCTGTTGGTCACACTAGTGGCTCTCTATGAGAGCCATGCATAACAAAAATATCCCCCTACTTAAGTTAGGAATAGAAAATCTACACCGAGTGGACTGATATTTTTGAAAAGTATATTTAGGCAACAATATTTATGTCAGATATATTTGTTATTAGCATTCTGACACACAGATTGATGGGAAGAGTAAGGTTTGTAGTGCCATGCAGCATTTACAGTGATAGTCAATTCTTCTTTAAGGAGGTATTGAGATCCAAAGCTTTCTCATCTGAAAGGAGAACAAGTTCCTCCAGATTGCACAGCTCTGAAGAGGATTCATCCTGTCCTAGGACGATTTTGTTGGATGATAGATGCAGAGCTTCTATTGAAGGAAATGTGGTCTGATCCAACGAACTGTTCGGTGAACAATAGACATTGCTTTGCAGGTGATGTATCTAGGAAGAGACAGCCAGTTTCAACAGGTTGCGGAGCTGTCTTGCAGCAGTACTCTGAATTTTCGGTAACTTCAGAAGAATTAACAGGGCCTGGCCCTTTTGTGTAGTCAAGACTGGAAAGTACTAAGTAAATGGCAGCTTGAACATTTGAAATAAAGCCCAGGTATGTGAAGATTCGATACAAGCATCTGATGTAGAGGTTTTATTTGGAGACTTTACCTACTTGTACAAGTATGAGATTGAGCCCATAATCATTCCTAGACTCCTCACTTCAGGTTAAAGGGATGGTCGATGCTCTATGTTTTGAAGCCAGGTGAGTGAGTGGTCATAGTTGACCCTTTTTCTGCCTGCCATTATTTCAGTTCTTGACATCGTTCGTTAGCACCAAGTTTCTTGTAGGCAATGACTAATGATATTGGTATCAATGATTCAATAACTTCCCAAGATTTAGTATGATTTGGGAGCCATCAGGGTAGGCAATGAGCACTTCCTCCTGATTATGGCAAATTTGTTAGTAAGTTATGAGGCAATCCATTGTATGACAACTCCTTGTTGAACTCCTATGTTATCTAATCTGTTTAGATACTTAGGGTGATAAAACAAATTGAAGGCTAATGAAAGATGAAGTAAGTATACCTTTCTGATAGATACTTCTAGATGCAGATTCCTCACATTAGAATATCACCCAACTACCAGAATGGATCCACATATAAGTATCACTCCTGCACACTGACTTCAGTTCCTTTTTTCTGCATCTTCTAATGTGCATTCGAAGCTCCACTCCCACTTTTATCAAAGTTCTCCCAACTCCCAACAACTCTTTGATCAGCATGCTGGGGAACTTAAATGAAAGGATTCAAGATATGCAGCGAGTGCAGGAAGCAGATTTTGGTCATGGAGTCCCAAAAAATGTGTCTTTTCTGCCTGGGCTCCAGACATGACTCTATATCTGACAGACTGTATATTTATTGTGCCCTAATGTACCAAATGCGAATTGACATCAGAAGGCGAAGTTGTAAATCACAGAACACAAGAAGTTGTTGCAGTCTTCGCAGAAGTCCTACTCCAAGTCGCAGGCCCAGTCTGGACATGGGGCAGTTCTGCAAGTGCTCCACTTCACACATGAAATCTTTGGTAAGTCCAAGTCCAAGTATAACAAAGCAGGATTGAACACTATGCAGTCACTGACTCCAAAGAGAAGGCATAATGGCATCAAGAGTTGACTCACATCTTCTTCAGGTCACCAGCTACAGAACAAATACCCCAATAGGTTTGATGCGTCCTAAAATTCCCTGGAGCACCATCAACCCCACAGAAGAATGAGGCTTTTCATAAGGCAATGCTTTAAATCATTAGTACACTTTCTGCACCCTCTCCCACACCTTCGGTCCCCATAGAACCAAAGGGGCCTCCAGTTCAATTACAACAGATGAGTCCTCCCCCACAGACAGCTGTCTGTCTTTATGTGACCTGTTACTGGGCCCATGCCAAATCCAGTGCAGACTTCCACTGAAGCCCTGAGATTAACGTTAGTTTCCATCACCCAAAAATTGTTAAAGACTTGTTTTCAAACCCAGAAATGACAGGGCGCGAAACTCGATTGATGTCACTCTATGAAATTAAAAATGCACAATCAGTTTCCATGCAGCCATACTCTAATCTAGTGCTTCTACCATGACCCAATCAATTTTCTTTTTGGTTCCCCAAATTCCTGGTGAGGGAGATGGCTTTATCGTCCCTTATTATATTGATGATGCTTTATTCCTTGATTTACAAAACACCAGTGATACCTGCTTGATACCTCCCCTAAACCAGAGCTCAATAGGGTACATAAGCCACCAAATGAAGAAACTGTATGATTTGTAGTGGTGGTTCGGAGAGCAGTGGAGGTTCTAGAATTATAGCTGCCCTCCTTGGAGACTCAGGTGAACATTTTAACAGAAATGTTACAGCCTCCGCCAGCAACATCAGAGTCCTTGTTTCTATTTAATGAGGCCCTAATGGATAGTTTGATGGTTATCAGGCGGAAACCATGTTCTTGCCCTCCTGTTAGTCGGCAGATGACCAGTACACATGGTCATGCACCCAGTGACAAACAGTTTCTCATTAAGCACCTTATGGTGAATCTAATACATTTATGACCAATCCCCCGGAAAGAGATTTCAAAAGGATTTATGCTTTTGGCAAGGAAATGTTTTCTTCTGCTAGCCTGGTACTATATCCATAAACCCACTCTGTCAAGCTGATATACATATGCCCTTAGGGACACTTGTCAGCAGTATAGAAGGACCTTAGGGCCTCTTTGGTTCAGACGATCCATGACGGGCAGGGCATGGAAAAGTATGTCATCTGTACAGACTGCATTGGCAAGGCACTCGCTACCAGTGTTGTGCTTCAAAGACACACCTGGATGAGATCAACCAGATTTTCTAGTGATGTTCAGGCATTGATTATGGGCCTACCCTTTGATGGGTTTCGCCACTTCAGAGAGAAGGCAGACTTTACTGTGGAATGCTCTAAAGACTTTAGGGCTATGGCACATTCATTGGGGCACTTGACCCAGGCAAAGCAATTTCTCCACCAGTTCTCCAAATATAAGGGCTACTCCAGAGGTTGGTGTGTAGGCAGTGACAGCCTTCCCTGCCATTGATGTAGCAACCAGTTCTCCAATTTCTATTCCCCTGCAACAATAGGAAACAAACTACATTAGTGAGGTGCAGGATTCAACACTTCCTCCAAAGTTAGCAAACCATCATGTCCAACAGTTGGGTCTTGCAGATTGTTCAAAAGGGCTACACCCCAAGATTTCTCTCTTCTCCACCCACTATTACTTCCACAACAGAACACAGTTTGAAGGAGAATCTGTCTATCCTGCTACAGGAGTACCTGTTGCTCTCCAACTGTGCCATAAAGTAGGTTTGAGATTCAGAGAAAAGCTGAGGTTACTATTCCTGATACTTCCTCCTGCTATTACTGCATCATAAACAAAGGACGGGAGCCTAAAGCCTATTATGGACCTTCCACCTCGGGACACCTTCCTGTAGAAGGACAAATTCAAAATGCTCAAATAGGTTCAGATCACATAGGTTCAGATCAATTCTGTCCTGGACATGGGAGACTGGTGGAAAACTTGCAGGACATGAACTTCCCTATATCTGTCCTGCAGTCCTACACGCGTTACCTACTGGTCAAGGTGAGCCAGGAACACATTCAGTTTGCCATGCTCCCCTTTGGCCTCAACAGACCTCTTAGGTATTCACGAAAGTGATTGCAGTGGTTGCTGCCCATATTTAAATGTTGGTATTTCCTGTATTCCTGTACTTTGACAACTAGCTACTGAAGGCAGGCTTGGTGCAGTAAGTCATGGAGCACCTCCGGATGACAGCAGAACTCCTAACATAGTTGGGCTTTACCATAAACAAGCCGAAGTCCACCTGATCCCAACTTAGGGACAGAAGTGGAGTGGTTCAAAGGTGGGCCCATGAGCCATGTGATTACTATATTCAAGTTCTACATGGGGGCTGGAAGTGTTTTGAGAGACATAAGCCTATTAATGCCCTCCTTGAAAGCTTTAACAACAGGGATTTTGAAAAGGGATGTATGTTCCCTGTTCTGCATGTATGCTGTGACTGCAACTAAATGCAGGTAGATGGAACTGTATGCTAATCCAACTTTTTGGAGATGTAGCTGGTAGCAAATGATATCCTGTATGGAGACCTTGAATGGGTCTATGTGTTTATTGATGCAATAGTGGACAAACCTTTTCCACCGTGCCACATTACAGGCTCACATAATGGGCTTGTACACCTCACACAGAATGAGAATGCATTCCTTTGGGAGCTTGAGGTAATCGGATTCCAGATCTTTATGTGCCAAAGTGCTGGGTTGAGTTGCTGGCAGTATAGGTGTCTGAGTTGACCCTGATGCTGAATAAGAAGATCCAGCTTAAGTGGGGCTAGTTTTTTGTGCGTTGGCTGATATCTCTAAGAGAATGGAGAGCTGCCACAAGAATGAGGATCATGGATAGCTATTTAATTTTCCTCATCACGTATAGAATGAGAGGAAAAGGAGGTAAAGCATAACCAAATACTCCAGACCACCTTACTGCATTGGCAATGGACTGTGGGTCCGGGTACTTGGAGGCAAAGCTTTGGCATTTTGTGTTTTTAATGGTTGCAATCAAATCACCGCTCTGAGTGCCCCACTGAAGGAAGTACTTGTGGAGGACTTGTGAGTTCAGTTCCCATTTGTGGACTTGTTGATGCATCCTGCTTAGGAGGTCAGCAAAATCATTGTCAGCCCCAGCAAATTCTCCACTAACAGATGTATGTTGTGGCATAATGCTCAATGTCAAATCTAATGTGCCAGTGCAGACAACTGGGGGAAGTGCTTCTGGCTATAGTGCATGGACATGGTGTTGTCCATCTTTATGAGGACTGTTTTGCCCTGAGTGAGCTTCATGCCTTTACCAGCATTAGATCCTTCCAGTGACCAGCTGCTTGTGACAATTAGATCATGAGGTACTCTTGAACAGGGCATAAGTGCTACCTGGCATGTAGCACTATGCCAATGCAAGAAACCATCAAACCCAACAATCGTATTACCATCCTGAGACTAAGAGGATATCCTGTCTGAAAGCTTTTGGAATGCCATTACCCTCTCTTGGTTGGGATATGCTTTCCCAGGGACAGTGTTTAAAATAGATCCTAGGAAGTGCTGGATCCACTAGGGAATGAGGAAGTATAGTGAATATACCCCTATTCTTTGTTGAGTATGTGGGACCACTTCTATTGCTTGTTTCAGTAATAGGGATTGTACCTCCTGTTGCAACAGAACGTTGTGTTCTGAGGACAATTTGTGGCAACATGGTGAGATGTTTGGAGGGGTGGAGATCAATTCTAGGACACAGCCATTGCGGATTATTGACAGTACCCAATTGTCTGTGGTGATATTTTGCCAATGAGAGTGGAATTGCTGTAATCTTCCCCTCACAGGTGATGTGTGGGATTGAGGGGCGGGAAATAAGTCACTGTTTGGATGATGTGGTGGCTTGTTTTGTGGTTTGGAATTTACCTCTATTTTTGAAGTATTGGCCTCTATAAGACCCCCTAAATCCTCCTCTCTGATATTGTTGCTGCTGTTGTCCCTGCTTTGCCTGGGAGGCACAGGCTTCAGAGGATTGAGGTTTGAACCCTCCCCCAAATTGTTGCCTGCGAAAGGAGCCTCTTTACTGTGTTGGGTACAATGCTCCCATTGCTTTGGCAGTGTCTGAGTCTTTTCTCAGCTTTTCTGTAGTGGTATTGACTTCAGGGCCAAATAAATGTTTCTTATCAAAAGGTAGGTTGAGTACTGCCTGTTGGATTTCTGGCTTAAAACCAGAAGAGCGTAGCCATGCATGCCTGCTTATGGTAATGGCAGTATTAACACTTCTTGCCGCTGTGTCAGCAGCATGGAGGGCAGACCTTATCTGGTTGTTACTTATGGCCTGTCCCTTTTCTACGACCTGTTGTGCTCTCTTTTGATGCTCTTTTGGGAGGTGATGTATGAGTTCTTGCATCTAATCCCAGTGAGCTCTATCATATCTGGCCAGAAGTGCTTTCAAATTCACAATTCGCCATTGATTGGCTGCTTGCGTGGCCACTCTTTTGCCAGCAGCATCAAACTTCCTACTCTCCTTATCAGGTGGAGTAGCATCCCCTGAGAATTGGCTATTAGCCCTTTTTCTACCCGCACTCACCACCACTGAATCTGGAGGAACTTGGTGTGTGACGTAGTCTGGACTGTAGGAGCAGGTTTGTACTTTTTGTCAATGCATGGAGTAATTACTCTAGCTTTAACTGGTTCACTTAAAATGTGTTCTACATGTTTGACCATTCCAGGCAACATGGGAAGGCACTGATATCTAGAGTGAGTGGAAGACAGGGTGTTGAGCAAGAAATCCTCCTCTAGGGGCTCAGTATGCATAAGCACCCCATGATAAGCAGCTGACCTGGAAACGACCTGAGTGTAGGCAGTAGTGTCCTCTGGTGGAGAAGACTTGGAGGGGTATTAGTCAGGATCATTATCTGGAATAGGATCCGGGTCATATAGATCCCAAGGATCCACTGTATCTCCATGAGAGTATTGTAAGTGCGTTGAAGACTGCAACGGTTGTGGACTATTGTGTGGAGGTGAAAAAGAATGCTGTGGAGAATGAGGAGGAGAAGTAAGGACAGGTGCTGGTTTCTCCTTTTGCTTTTGGATTTTTGCTGGTGGTTGAACATAGTCTAATTCCTCTTGAAAAGCCAGCTTTCTTTTAGTTTTTAAAGGCGATGCAGTAATAATTCTGCCAGTCTAGTTGTGTATATAAATTCTGGATTGTCTCTCATCCATAACCTCCAGTATAGGCTGAACCTCAGTGTCCTCATCAGAAGGTCTGTAAGATTCTTGCATTGGCTTCGATGATTGCTTGAGTCGGCTCGAAAGTCTTTGTTCCTCTGTGTAAGAGGCTTTCTTCGGTCCCGAAGTTTGGATCTTTTTTGGTCCCGAAAATGAAGTCGGCTGTTTCGGCTCCAAAGCAGGGCGTCGAAGCTTCGTCTCCGTGGAGTGAGGACACTTACTGGAGTCGAAGCAGAACTTTTAACCGACTTACTCAACTCCAAAGTGGATGAAGGAGTGGCCTTTTTCGGCGCAAACCCGAAGTTCGGTCGACAACAGTCTTTTTTCGGGCCAACCATGGCCTTCCGGCAGTATGAAGGAGTGGCCTTTTTCGGCGCAAACCCGAAGTTCGGTCGACAACAGTCTTTTTTCGGGCCAACCACGGCCTTCCGGCAGTGGTGTACCCAAGGCATTCTGTGCTTTTTTATATGTGGGCGTAGGGGCAGACATACTCACGCGCTGGCCAGCAGTGATAGGCCTATCTTCTTCCGATTCTTGCTCAGAGTCTGTATCTCGGAAGGAGACTGCTGTCTGCGCCTGTTCTTCTTCCATGACGTTGAGATGCTCTGTACTCTTCGACGCCATCTCTAATCTTCGGGCTCTCCAATCTCTCAAGGTCTTCTTGGATCAAAACAATTGACAGGCCTCACAATCTTCTTCTCGATGGTCCGGAGAAAGCCACAAATTACAAAGCAGGTGTTGGTCTGTATAGGGAAACTTTGCATGGCACCGAGGGCAGAATCGAAATGGAGTCCGATCCATCAGGCTTCCACGCAGTAGGCCAGAACAGGCCAGAGTCGGACGCACGCGCCCAAAAGGTCAAAGTCTATATTCCGATGGTACTATCGGTTCAAGGCTAGATCGAATGCGATCAAAACATTACCGACGATTAAATGAGTTTGCTAAGGTTTCTGATTCGAAATCTCGGAGCGAGAGGAAACACGTCCGAACCCGACAGCTGAAAGAAAACAATTTAACAGTGGAGTCGATGCCTATGCGTACTGTAACCGAGAGGAGGAGTCACTCAATCCTGTGACTCCGAAAAGACTTCTTCGAAGAAAAACAACTTGTAACACTCCGAGCCCAACACTAGATGTCGGAAAAGATATGCATAGCATGTGTATCCGTAGCTACACATGCCATCGAACATATATATATATATACATATATATATATATATATATATATATATATATATATATATATGAAATCCAGTGTATTTTTAGGCCCTTTTCTAATTTGAGGCAATCGTGGAGTATTAACTGACTCAATGAAGTTTCCTCCTTGGTCCTTATCTTTAACCATAACAAAAGTGGTTGTAACTTCACAACATCATTTATATCTCCTAACCCAACTTCAGTGTGACAAATGTAATTACTAGTGGATTTTGGTACATCTAGCAGTCTTTTTATAAAGTCATTTTCCGCCAACTCCAGCCCTGGTAGATCACAAAAGCCCCATACACCAGCCCCAGATGTGGCGCCTGGACTCCACTTAGGCCTGTAAACTGTAGATCATCTATTTCGCAAGGGCAAAAACTGCCTGTGTATTTTTTGCCAGAGTGGCAGCCCTGCAACCTTTCAAAGTGCCCCAGGTGAGTCTGTCATGAAATAGTATTCATAAATTTGGATATGAATAAACCTTACTAATTTCCATTCATACTAAGGGCCAGATGTGTCTCAGACACAGACTGCGAGTCGCTATGGGGTCGCAAAGACCCACCTCATTAATATTAATGAGGTGGGTCGCATTTTGCGACCCCATAGCGAGTCCCTGCACTCACAGGGATGGTGGTCTGCTGAAGTCAGCAGACCTCCATGTCTTTGACTGCTTTTTAAATAAAGCAGTTTTGTTTTTAATTTTGCAGCCCGTTTTCCTTAAAGGAAAACGAGTTTCAAAATAAAAAAAATAACAAAACCTTTTGGTTTCGATTTTTCAGAGTAGGCTGCCTGCTCTGAAAAACCCTTATTGGCAACATTCACAAAGGGGAATGGGTCCCATGGGGACCCCTCCCCTTTTGCGAATGGTTTACCACCAGTGTGACACTGGTGGTAACTGCGAATTGCTTTGCGACCACATTTGCGGTCACAAAGCAATTTAGCATAGCAAAGCGAGTCGCAAATAGGAAGGGAACACCCCTTCCTATTTGCGAGTCACATTCACAATTTGCAAAAAGCTTTCTACATCTGGCCCAAAAAACCTTGTTTTTCTGGTCCCTGTGTCCAAAAACGATTATATGTGTTTTAGTTTTAATTGACCACCAGGTCCACACTACTCATGAAGGCACAGAACTGAACTAATAGTTGCTGCAAGCTGATCACAGTTCTGGCCAGTAAAACCACATATATCAAAGCAGGTATACTAGGGTTGCGTACCCTAGGGCAGTAAACATGAGAATACAGCAAATGTTCTCCAGGCCATTTACATACAAAGAAATAAGGAAGGGGTCCAGAACACAACCCTGGAGCACACCTCTATCAAGCCTGAAAGGTTCAGTTGTTTCTCCAGCTGGCCCATATCTCACACTGGCTGTTACCTCTAGATGGAGCTCCCTCACGAAATTCACAATATTGGGCTGTACCCCTACTTCTCTCATAATTGCCCAAAGTTTTGACCTATTTACACTGTCAAAGCCCAACCTCAAATCCACAAAGGCTAGATATTCTTGGCCACTGTATACTTGCTGATAAGTGAAAATAGATTTAGGCACTGCTCCACCACCCCAAGACCAGTTCAAAAACGAAACTGAAGCTCAGAAGGCATCTTGTTTTCACTCACCCATATCTACAACCTTTCTAGCAAAATCCTATCCATGATTTTAGCTGTAGAAAGTACTAATGAAATGGGCCTATAACTTTGCGGGTTCCCCTTGGAGCCTTTTCTAAAAATAGGGACAATGGTCTAGTGGACCAGGTCTTTAGAGGGTGCAACATTAGAGAGGTTGTGAGGACATTAGTCAGGAGAGGGGCCCAAAAAAGGTATGTTTGCTGAGAATACATCCACTGGGATACCATCAGGCCCTGGCACTTTCCCTGCAAGGCATCTGTTGATGGCCTCTACCACATCATCCAATGTGATCTCTAGGCTACACAAAGGCTACAAAGGTGCCATAAGGGCTGCAACTGTTGTTACCTGCCTCCCAGAAGGTTGGTTCTATCCTGGCATGCAGGGCCTGAATATAATTATCTAAAATGTCTAACCCAATCGTCCAGGAGAAACACTGTATCAAGCCCAGTTTGGTGAGGTTTCTCTAGATATTTACGGTTCACTGCTTGTCAGAAATGTTTGCTATACTTCAGCATGCTAGCCATAATTCGACTGTGATAGGCTTCCTCTCTGACTAATTTTTTCAGAGCCACTAGAGCCTCCTAGTACTCTGAATCTCTAACGAACAGTAACTGACTGTGGGCCTTAGTACAGTTGGAATCAAACCATGTCACTTGTTTAGTGATGTGGGTATTATTTGTGATAGTGAGCAGTTCCCTAGCTTTCCATCAGACATTGTCAAAGCTATTGATTATAGCTGACGTCTCCTCCCTGACCTCCTCGAGACATGTTAAGAAATTAGGATAAGTTGAACCCACTAATTTCAGTAGGAAAATATTGTTGTGAACCCTAGCCCAATTTATAATGACCCCCTTATTGGGTGTATATGTGAGGGGTAATGTGTGGGTCATCGCTCTAGCCTTGGTGAAAAACAGTAATAAGCCTGAGGTCGCTCAGAGGTGAATCTAACACCCCATACTACCAATCCAAGACCCAAACATTTGTGAAAATAAAATCAATTAAACTGAAACGGCCATGCCCCACAAATGTGGGGGTGACAACTCAACTACTGATTAGGGAGTTAAATGCAAACAACAAGTTATATCTCATCGGAAACAGATTCAGTTTGTCACCATACAGGCTATGTTCAAAATGATTGAAAACCCATCAGTGTTCAACAATCCACAAGATAATGATTTGGACACTGGGAAGGGAGAAATTGCTGGTGGTCCTAATGACGACCCAGAACAATTGCAGCAGCTGTCCACTCATTTAACCTATTCTCCTTCACCCCCCCCCCCATTGCTCTCTACCCTCTTTATCCCTTTTCCCCTCCCCCATGGGGGTCTTGCACCCCTGTTCTCTCCTTCATCCCCTACGGTGATACCCCATGGAGTACCAGGTATGCTAAGGGGCTTAATGTATGTTGAATAACGTCATGGTTCTGTAATAGAGGGGGAACTGGTGTACATGCTCCATGTTGTTTTTCTTTCTTTTTTATGTTTTCGGTGCATTCACAAAACCTTAATACAAATGTGTAAAAACAAAAAAACAATCCACAAGGTATTACAGATTACAGAGTATAGCAAACTTTTGCACTGAAATTCCCCATCCATATGATCACATTGCTGCTGTTTAGGGTGCCCATAGTTCATTCAATAGCCTTATGCAGTGCACTTTACCTACAGCAGTGTTACTGGCATCGAAAACATTATTATAAAAGCTAACCAATACCATATAATCTGTTCAGTACTTTATCAGCAGTCCACTTGCCACAAAGCGTAGATACCAGTGGATGGCTAGATGACTGGGGATGTGGAAGCAGGCATCTTTTAAGTCCAGTATGAAATGAAGTCTCCTATCAGAGCAGTAGTGTGATGTCCTGCCTGATAGACATGAAAGTGCTCCAACAGAATGTAGTGATTCAGCAGCCAGCGGTCAAGGATTGGCCAAAAGGGACTTAACATTCTTCTGTATTAAGAAGTAGAGGAACTACACTCCTTTGCCATACTGGTGTGGGGGCACCAGCTTGATGGCTCCTTTGGCTAAGAGCTCATGCAGCTCTACCTTGAGCAGCGAAAGATGATCTGGGATGTGGACGTAGCGCAGAGGCAGAATAATTGGTGGAGTGCAAGAGTAGGCAGAGCCCGTCCCGTACTACTGAGAGCATCCATTGGTCCGCGATAATTGCCTCCCATAAGGGCACAAAGAACTTCTGTTGCCCCTTGGCAGGTATACGTGTTCAGGGAGTAGACAGAGAGTCACTGTTTTGAGGCTGAGGTGCCCTGCTTGGAGTCACTTTGGCCCTTGCCTCCACTGTTACCTCTGCAGCCATGCCATTAGAAGGCTTTGGAGGGCTGTATGTTCTGAATGGACTCTTATTGGTTCTGGAAGCCCTGTTCTTGGGTGGATGCTGGTGCTTTGGATCTGCCTCTGCGCTGGTGCTTTTAAATGAGGATCCTGTTTGTGGAGGACTGAAATGTAAATGTCTGTTTTTATATTTTCTAGCATCAAATAGAACTGAAGGCCAAAGAGATGCTCCTCATCAACAGACATGTTAAGCAGGTGCACTGTGGGCTGTAAACCAGGGATCTGGAGCCAGGAGTGGCTGTGTAGGAGGATGCTGGTGTTAATACCTCTGAAGGTATTGTCCGCAGCATCCACAGTGCATCTGATATTTGCACTGGATGTGACTTTGCCCTCGGTCACCAGGTCCTTTTTCTGTGTGCCTCAGGAAGGTGTTTGTTGAAGTCCTGCATTTACTCCCAGTTGTGGCTGTAATAGTATGGAGAGTAGACCAAAGCGATTTGTGATGTGACAATGTATGACAGCACCCACTGCCACACACTGGTCGGGGCATCAATCTGTTTGCTCTGCTTGTCTGGTGGAGGGGCATCGCCTATTACCTGCACTGAGGTATATTTGCATGTTGTGTGCACAACCAGTGAGTCGGGTTGAACTTGACGACCGATGTACACTGGGGGGTCTACAGCAGTTTTAAACTTTTTCTATACCCTTGGTATGATGTCCCTGGATTTTCAGTGACTGCTGAAAATTATTGGTTGCAGACTTTAACATGCCCTTGAGCATACAGAGATAATGCATGGATCTCTCAGTCTTTGAGAGAGGGCCCACAAGGCAACTCTCCTCGTCCTATATGATGTGCATTTTCACCATGTAATGTTGAGCGACCCTCCTAATTACCCCATGATAAGTGATGTTGTCGTCCACTGGGGAAAATTTAGTGGGGTAGAGTTCTAGACTAGGTTCATCAGTGGGATCCACATTATAATCGTCTGGTGGGTCATCCCATTTCATGGGCACTAAGACCTAAGTATTATCAGGACTAAAAGGGTCTGAACCTTAGAGGAGAGATTCCGAAGGGGGCTGTGGAGAGTGAGGCTGTGGAGGTATGCAAGGGCTTGCAGGTGGCAGTAGTGACGGGGATGCCCAGGAGTAGGGGAGGCAGTGGCAAGCTTGTAACAGCCTCCCTAATCCTTTTAAGCCCTGGAGGCATCGGAGTCTCAAAGAGTGACTCCTCTTCAAAGTCTAACTTCCAATATTTGGGGAGTCAGAAGGGTGTAAGTGTGTACTCAGGAGCAGCGGGCTTGGGAAGAATTTTTCCTGTGGAAGGATGGATAAAAATCTTCTGCCTTCTGTCAAGGACATCTGGCAGCTGCAGCTTCATAGATCCCACAGTGGTGTTGGATTTGGCGTGGCTGGTTCAGTCAGTGCCGGCCTCAAGGCCAGTCAATGTGAGCATTTCATTGTAAACATTAGGTCAAATCTGGGTGTTTGGCATCTTTCAGCAGAGTGGGCTTTGACAGAAGGCATGGCTTGGACCCTTACAGTGAAGGCTTGCTCAGCATCCTAGGATGCTCTCGGGTTCGAACAGTGTCTGCTGGCAGAGCCGTTCCTGAAATTCAGTGCCTTTTCAGGTAAGGTTCAGAGCTTGACACCTGACTTCCTTGGGAGGAGTGCCCTGTTAGTCTGCAAACACTTCAAAGGTCCATAAGACTGATCTTGATGCATCTGCAGCAGGCATGGGGTCTTAGGCGTTGGGCTTGTCTTCGGACCCAAGTGCTTAGGTACTGGTCGTGCATGTGCAACACTCAGAGCACACTTGAAAGTGGAGAGAACCTGATGCCAAGCAATTCTTATGGATCCACTATCTGGTTGCTGAATGACCCTGCTTTTGTCCTACCAGACTTCTGTCTCTGGGTTTACGTGTACTGCTTGGGGCCGCATGAAAAGGAGAGAACAGGATGCCAGGGCAATTCTTGTGAATCCGCTGTCTTGTTGCTGAAGGACTCTGCTTTTTTCCTGCCAGACTTCTGTTTCTGGGTTTATTGTGTGTACAGTGGTTGCCTCGAACTGGATGTTAGTGTTATATGTGGGAGGACACAAGGATTACCAATGTATGCTCCCCCCAACACATAGTCACACACCCAGCCCTCATAGTCCAAACCTAGTGTGACCGAAGAATGTGGCCATCTTATATTGGGTAGGGTTGGTATGGGAACATTTATTCCATTGGTTAGGACATGGCCGGGAGTCATTCCCCCCACCAGATACTGCGAGGAATAAATGTGGCACCCCAAAGCACCCAGTTCAGAACTCTCTTTGAACCTATGGAAGATCAGAAGAGGACTGTACCTGCTGCCTGTGACCAAAGAAGAGCTCTGAAGGACTGGCCTTGCTTCTGCCTGTACCCAGGGCAAAGAAGTAGAGTCCAAGGGTCACTCTGCTGACCTCCTGCGCTGATATGGTAAGATAACAAATCTGCAAGAGGCCTTTTTCTGCAAGTACCCAGCTGACCAGTAGCAACTGGACCTGGACTGGATTCTGCTCTTGGCCTTCAATTGACACCCTGTGTGGGTCTCTAAGGGGCAGATTTATGGAAAGTGGCGCTACACCGAGTGCAACCCCACTTTCCCAGCGCCCCCTCGTATCCCTCTACAGCTACCATGTGTGCGCTGTATTTAAAATACAGTGCACCATGGCACAGGGTAGGGGGCAATAGCGCCATTTTTCATGACGCTAATGATGTACTCTGCAGGAGTAGCGCTAACATATTGGCACTACTCCTGCAGAGTACATAGGGGCCCATTATAAATAATGGAAGCCCTCTTTTAATGCCTGCTCTGAGCAGGCCTTAAAAGTGCCGTACAAAATGACGCAAGGAAATCTCTTAGAATGCCCCCTTTGCATACACTATGCCTGCCGCAGGCATAATGTAGTTCAAAGGGTTACAAAGTGGCACAATGCATGCATTGCGCCACTTTGTAAATATGGCACTAGGATTTTTGCCTCGTTGGGCCACATTAGCGTAAAAAAAAATTATGCTAATGTGGCGCAAGGTGGCACTAGGGGCTTATAAATATGCCCCTAAGTGTCTCTCCCAAGGTTCCGGGAGCTTTATAATTTTACACCTGTGGTGGATTGAGGCTTAAAAGACTAGGACCTTGATTATGAGTTTGATGGTAAAAAAAAAAAAAAACATATGCATAGCGTAAATACAGATACCACAGGGTTCAGTATATAACATAAGTGTTATATAACACTGATGATGAGTTTTCACTGTGCACCACAGAATTGTTATTTACCATATCTTAACTACCAAATGTGTGTTGTTTAGCACATGTGGCAAATACCACACCTGATAATAGCACATGCACAAAACATAGGAAAGTGACAATGTTCAGCACTGGAAGTTTCTGGACTAGGAAGTGACTTCCTAGAGAACTGTAACAGCCAGAGCAACACACAAAAGGACCTTAGAACACCCCGTAAGTGCACCAACAGCTCCTTTCTGTGTGGGAGTGTACAACATTTTTGTGTAGACAAAGCATCTTGAAACAATACAAATAGAATCAACTACCATCCTCTATTCTCACTCAGTTATCGCAAGCAGAAACCTGCCAGACTATTCCATCATGGACCCAGGCAGGGAAAGGAAGTACACGTTTATGGATCCTGAGCTCGAGGTTGTAAGGCACCATGCCCACTTAATGTGCCATCTTATGCCAAAGATGCTACCAAAAACAAACAAAAACATACTTGTGGGAGAAGATAATAGACAAAATCAATCCTGAATTAACATATCCATATGAAGGAGAGAACATTAAAAAGAGGTTGTAAATATCAAAATTATAGGTCTTTAATTGAGTTGCCAAGCACAAAAGCATAGCAACTGGTGGTAGTTCTCCACCTTTGCACTACCTCAAGCTGAGGAAAGAAAAAATTATGACCATCCGCAACATGCTTGAAAGGGAAGTCTTGAAAGTAAGTCTTGATGTTGGAGGAATCTGAGGTAAGAGACAGGAGAGTTGTATTGGAAGTACACATGGTTGATAAAACGTTGGCTCAGCTGAGAATCATTACTGTGAAGGGTGACTGGTGTAATCTCTTACACATATTCACATTGATCCATGAATGTGATGTCATAGTGGCTAACAACTCTCTAATGGTACTGCTGATAGGGATTGAGATTGGACTACAACAATTATAATGCATTGCAATATGGATGATGAAGGGTTCATTTCTTTGCCCAGTACCCTAAAGGTGATGTGTTACAACAGTATGACTAATGCTGCTTCTCATCAGGATCAGAACACTGTGGTTTCATCCACACCACCTAACACATTAGTTCAATATACACATCACATAGCATTTGCACATACATAGTGAGCTTCATTTTACGGTTTTGGTGCACATGTTCCTGGTGAGCCATCGGGTGTTCAAGAGTTCATGCAATTGACCCTAGGATGAAATACTGCTGTAGCACAAATGTTTGCTTTGCTGATATTAGCTGGGTGTCAGAGGAACGTATATGCTGCTCACTCACTCTCTGCAAAGCATCCATCACTTAGGAGAGTATTTTACTAAAGGTTGCCTGAGAAATGCCACACATCAATCTTACTGTCTTCTGAGTGGTACCTGTTGCAAAGAATTCTATCGCACCTAGCATTTTCAGCAAGATGGTGGTGGTAATGGATGTTTATATTGGGCTCCAGAGCATGGCGAAAATGAATTTAGTATGGTGCCCATAACGAGCATGTGCATCCTGTGGCGCTCAAGCTGACTCATGTTTATAGGTTCCAGCCTTGCTGTGTCATTCCTGGTTCTCCTGTCCTGCTGCACGATTTGTGGCCTGGTTTCCATCCTCATGCTGCATGGTTTGTGTAGCAGAACATGGATCTGGCATAGCATGATATACTCGCCTAGCAGTGCTGCATGGATGGTGGTGTACTACAGAATGGAAGTGTGAGCTGCTGCAATCAACCTGTGAGTGCTTCACCTGTCAGTGACTGTTTATGTAGGTCTGGCCCCGAGTGTAGGGCTCTGTGAGATTTTCTGTATTTTCAACTCCGTACATGTACAGTGTTTGTTCGTTGCTTCACTGTGTTGGCATTTTATTTTTTTGTATTGTTTTAGAGTTTTTCTTTCATTTCCTACAGTTTCGGAAATTTGTACTACCTGATTTTCACTGGAAGTATTTTAAGGTGGTATTTTATGCTTGGTTTTACTGACCTTTCATACCTGTAATCGGATGTTATTTACCACATGCATTATTTTTTGGATGTGGAAAATAGTGTTAAATACAATGTGTGGTAAGTAGCGTATGTGGACCACATATATGTGGTATAAGCACATTTGTAAATTACCACATTCAGTTTTTTACTTGAGATCAGATGATTTGTTAGTGATGTGCTATTTACCCTGGCATGTGGTAATTACCACTATGCCTAACTCATAATCAGGCCCATAATCAGAAGGTAAGATCTTTGACCAGGGAAACCTGGTTGATGTATACGACCCACGCTTTATAGTGGTCAGGCTCAAATTGTGCCTAAGTCCTGGTCAACTGTGACCTTTGACAATCATAGGAGCTTTGTGCTTTTTGGTGCTATTCTACTTAAAAATTTTAAAATTCATATCTCTGGTTACCCTTAATGGACTTTTGTCATTGTTATGTCATTTTGCTTATTAAATTGGACTCTCTTTTTTCTAATTTGGTTTGGGATTTGTATTTGTTTCGTATTTTGACTTTATGATTGTTTTACTACTGCACAAATACTTTAGGCATTGCCCTAAGTTAAACCTATCTACTCTGTGCCATTGCTACTAGGGGGATGAGCTCAGATTAATTAGTGACTTGAGGGTTCTCTCTGACAAGGGTTGTGATTATTCTTTTATTGTGGGTAGTCACGCAGTCCAAATATTAAATCAATTTCTTACAGTGTCCATTTAATAACCTCACCCAACAGTCATTCTCAGGAATACGGTCTAAAATTGTTAAAGTCCTGTTGATTTATTCTCAGGAATACATTCTAAAATTGTTGAAGTGCTGTTGATGCTGGTTTTAGGGGAAACATCTGATCGCTGTACATTGACAGTTCATCAGTGCAGTGTCTCAAAAGAAGAAGTTGGTGAGGAGTCCTCCATCTGGGCATAGGATAAGCAGCTATTGTTTTTAAAGTTGGAGGGATGGAGACTAAAAGTCTGACCCAGAAGAATCTAGTGGAGAACACCTCTGTGTTGGAACTGGTACTCAAACGTCCAACCTTAGTGGCAGAAGAAAACAATCTGAGGTGCAGTCTGTCCCGCTGCATTGTGGACTAAGGGAAGAGGCACAGCAAGTCTTGTGACACTAAACGCCTTTGAAGAAAAACTAATTGTTAACAACTGTGCCCAAAACAGGTGTGTGCAGAGCATGTGTATCTACATCTGCCCATGCTATGAACATTAATTTCCTCAAGAGAGAAATCACACACCGCTGTGAATGAAAAGACTACTGAACTCCAGGTAAAAGTTGGGCATTGAACTTGAGTCCTGAATACTGCTAGAAATGCTGTCTGGCCTCCATTGAAGGAATAAACCTGTTGGTTGTGTGGTGTGATGTCATGTCATGTAAGTTCGTGTGGTTGCTTACAATGTTGCTAGATGAAATGTAGCATGTTGCTGAGGTGTGAACTGATATGGTTTTACGTAGTTGTGGTCAGGACTAGTGTGCAGTGTATGGGCAGGAGTCCTCAAGTTTAGTGTGAATTACTGTATGCCAGAGGTCTTCAAACTGGGGGGCTGGGCCCCATAGGGGGACCTCAAGTGGTCCCAGGGGGGGTGCCAAACTCTGGCCAAAATAAGCATTATACAGATAACAGGCCTTTGTTTTCAACAAAAGCATGTTATTGCATTTTTTAAAAGGTAACAGTACCTAACTGCAATGTTTAAATAGGTCTGGACATATTTAAACATTGCCATCTTCATAAAATCTTTGTGAAAAATTCTGAGGGGGGCCCATAGATTATTTTCTTTCAACTGGAAGGGGGGGCGCAGCATTAAGAAGTTTGGAGACAACTGCTGTATGCTATTAAGCTGATGGAAGGTGTTTTGTGATGTGGCCTAAACTTGAATATTAGGGGTGGTGGTTTATAAGGTATATATTTAGGCTTTCCTGTTTTTAGTTTCTGTTTGTTGTAAATTCTGTAAAAACTTGCAAAAATCAGTGGGAGCCAGTGTTTACACCTTTTGTGCCATAAATATTAATGGGGTGGGGTTTATCTAGTGTGTCTACTTTTTATTTCCTTCCTTCCTTCCTTCATTCATTGCTAATGTCAATTCATACTTCCTTCTTTCCTGCTCCTTGTCCCTTCCTATAGCCATCCTCAAATCTACTCTTTCATGTAACTTTTAATTATTTTTCCCACCCCCACTCCTATATTATTTTCCAACAGTCAAAGTTTTCTTCCCAGTAGCTTAGTCCCACTCCATGTCATAGATGTGTAGAGCTGGGGATATGTTTGCACCTTATTAAGATTTGAGTGCAGCTGATACAATGTCAATGCTGGCCATTTACGGCACCTTCTTACTGCTCTTGGCTGAAAAAGGAGTTTCTTCTTAGGACACAAGGTATATGTTTTGGGGAATTCTGTGCACAACAGTTAAGTTGTTCTGTAATTTGTCTCAATAATCTATGACCCTCTTTCTGAGTTTCACAGTATGTGAAGCATGATAAGGTTGAGTGCAAATTTACTGTTATAATGCAGTGCAATTACAAATTAAACCCACTAACACGTGGAATTACTGTGTGGGGACCATTATTCAGTTTGTAAAAGCATGTAGAATTCTCAGTTCCATGAGTTTTAATTCATACATTTAGCACCTAATCTAAGCAGTTAGTAAATATAAGCAGGAGACTCTGGGTGGGGTGAGATGGGGAAAGTAATTTCTGGCTGCCCCTATCAGAAAATAAAACTTGAATGAGGCTTGCCTGCTGGTGGAGCCAAAGCCTAATGCGCTGTTAGCATGGGGAATTGCTGCACGATAAAATCAGGCCTCCTCCCACTCACTGAAAAGTAGAAAAACCTCATAATCGGTCAAAGCATAATTACCATGTGGTAATTCTGCAATGCCTGAATCTTAATGAGGGCCTAAATAGCAATGGACTAATAAGTGTACTATGCGGGCCTTCTCTTGCCGTTCCGGGTCGCAGGGAGTAGCTTGCTGATGAATGAATATGTGTACCGTTGGTTATGTAACCTTTGGTTACAGCAAACTGCAGCTATATGCAAAAACAGTTCAGTTGGTAAAGCAACTTCAAGGCCTACAGGAGAACTATGGTCACCTAATTGTGTGGCTCATCCTGTGAATTATGTCATCTAGCGAGATAGGGGAAGTTAACTGCTGATGTAGGAAGACCACAAAGCAAGTTTTTAGGTTGAGAGTGCAAGCACATTGACCAGTTGTAAGTATTGTGGGCGTTTAACCACGCCCACCTCACGCCCATCACTTTAACTCCTCAATTGGCTTGCCTTTCAAAAATCACTTGATGTCATTGACAGCTGCTTTACGTTTGTCCCGCCTTGAGGCTGCTTTTTTCATGCCATGCTGACTGCCCCTGTTACGTGGATTATTGCACGTTTGCAGATATATTTCAGTGTGGGACAATTATTTCCTTTGTCTCTCCCCTTCATGCTGCATGGCAGCCATGTTGCTCACAGCACGAACAGGCACAATAGCATGAAGTTGATCGGCGGTATTAGAGCGCTGGTCATATTATTTACAGTTGCCTAATCAGTCATTTCTTGAGGCTCTCCCCTTAAAACATTCAAAATTGGTGAATGCTTTACCGAAACAAAATCCTCAAAGCACAGGCGGCGCTCCCAGCACAGTGGGAGAGCCGATACTACAATATTCACTGCACACAGGAAACTCGTCCCATAATGCTTTGGACCATGGGACCACTACGAACACATTCACAACAACGTGCTCTTTCTCTTTACATCAGCTTCGGGTCCCCACACTAGGTTTGTGGGGACTTCAAAATAATAACCCCTACCACCATTCAGGATCTGCTAAACCTTTCTTGTGGTTAGAATGTTTGTTTTATAGCTGAAAGCAGGTTGTGTTTTAAGGGCCTTCTTTGTAACTTCATTGTTATAGGCCTGTTAGTCTTGAATATGTGTTATGTAGTATGTTCTCTAAAGGCTAAATATATTGTTAAACTGTGTTACTTTCTGCCATTTTTTTTGGGTGGTTATGTCCTCTAAGGGCTAACTATATAGCTAAATGATCATGTTTCTTACAAATGCTGTTTTCATTGTTGGGTCTTCTAGGGGCTGTTTTAAGCATTACAGTCATATCAACATATTAAAATATTCGTGGCACGGAAGCTTGTCCCATAATGCTTTGCAGGCCACTACTTTTACAAAACATTTTTGTTCATAACTCAGCCTGCGGTGGTCCTAGGACAATGGGCCCACCTTCAAAACATTGACCATAATGTGCTCTTTCTGTCTGCATCATCTCTTGGTCCCCACACTGTTACTAGGGACTCCAAAATACTAACCCCTACCACCATTCATTATCTTTTTAAGTTTTCGTATGGCAGGAATGTTTGTTTTGCAGCTGAGAGAAGTTATTTTTTTTTGTGACCTTGTTTGTAATATAGTTTAATAGTTATGCTAACCTTGAAAATGTGTAATGCTTTATGTATTCAAAGGGCTTAAATATATAGTTATAGTGCATTACTTTCTCTCATTCTTTTTTTATGTGGTTATGCTATTTAAGGGCTGCCTCCAAGGTTACATGACCATTTTTCTTCCAAATGCTTTTTTTATTTGTAGACTGTTCTGAGCACTTCAGTCAACATACTATAATATATGCGGCATGAAAACTCACCCAATAATGCTTTGCAAGGCATTGCTGTTACAAAACATTTTTGACCATAACTCAGCCTGTGGTGGTCCTAGGACAATGGGACCACCTTCAAAACACTCTTTCTGTCTACATCACCTCTGGGTCCCCACACTAGGTTAATGGGGACTCCAAATTATAACACCTACCACCATTCACTGTCTTTTAAACTTTCTCATGGCTACAACTATTGTTTTACAGCCTGGGAGAAATTTTCTTTTAAAGGCCGTGTTTGTAATATCATTGCAGTAGGCATGCTAACCTCAAAGATGCATTCTAGGGGTTAAGTATATGCTTACACTGCATTACCTTTTCCTGTATTTTTTTTCATGTGGTTGTTTCCACTTGGGGCTAACAATATGGTTACATGATCATGGGGCAGATTTAAGTAACGTGGTGCTGCACTTGGTGCAGCGCCACTTTTCTTGTGCCTGTTAGCACCCCTCTACCCCCACCATCTGTGCGCTGTATTTAAACTACAGCGCACAATGGCACAGGATAGGGGGCAATAGCATTATAATTTTGTACGCTATTGATGTACTGTCCATCAATGATGTGCCCCTTTTTAACACCTGCTCTGAACAGGCGTTAAAAGTAACCGCAAAAAATAATGCAGTGGAATCTCTTGGATACCACTGCACCATTTTTGCGGTCCCCTTACCGGGGGAACACGCCCTTTGCATACTTTATGCACGATGCGTGCATAATGTGGTGCAAAGGCTTACAGCGTGGCACAATGCATGCATTGCGCCACTTTGTGAATATGGCGCGGCGATTTTTGAAGCCTAACACCATATTAGAGTGCTTCTTAAACCCAGGCCCATGTTTCTTACAAATTGTATTTTTGTTATGTTGCCCTCTAGGGGCTGTTTTAAGCATTTCAGTCAAATGCCAAAAGTTTATTTCTGATAAAGGTTTATATGATAATTGTATATGTTTTAATAATCTCTCTTTATTACAATTATGACCATAATTTAAGCCAATTTAATATCCTTATTACACTACGACTATTGAACACCCTTGATATGTTTGGGTGACCCTTCTAGTTTATTTCTCGTTACTCCTCCGTGGCAGTTTTGTGTCTTTTCTGGGGGCATTGTGTTAGCCAGACAGCAACTCTGATGGTAGGGTGGTGAAAGCAGTGTTCTATTGGAATTAGCATGGCAAATTTAAATTAGGATGCCAAATGGCAACATTTTCATTTTTTGCTGCAGATAGAGGAAGAAGGTGAATGGAAGTACTTTAGGTTATATGAGGGCCACTGGAAATATATGGCAGAAAAAGACAAAATTATGAGGCAGGGTTGACCAATTTATGTGGCAAGAAAAGTCCAGTTATAAATTTACTATGCCAATAGCTCTAACTCAAGCAAATGCAAGATCTATTGCATTGCAAATGCTTGTTTTTTTTTACATTATTGGGTCATGCTTAAGGAATATTGTGTTTTTTGGAAGTCAGCGTGAGAATTGCTCAGCTTTGTTTTCTGTCAGTAATGTGGGTCTATGTCTATTTGAAACCAGTAAGGGAATTGCTCTGCGGCTTTCAGGCATTTGTGAATTGCACATGCTACATTATCTTGTGTTCTATCCAGCTGCTGTTCCATGTGTTCTGGTGAAATTACCATCTTGTGCAGAAAGAGAAATTACAGCTAGATTTGTTGCCACTAAACGCAGCACAGCAGCACACAGAACATGAGGCTGAATACAAGTGAGGTGGTCCATGCTCCCAAAATGACACAGAAAGGAAGTTGGGGCCAAGAGACCTTGGGCCCTTTCGCCAGGCTGTATTTGGGGGTGAGCACCTACATATACTTCCTCAAATCCCACTGCCTGTCCTGTGTTGCCCTAGAAACGTAAGGAGAACATCTTACTAGAAGCTCTTAAAGTGGATAGGTTCTCCAATGGAGACTGATCCTTTTGCATTCGATCTGACGTTTCTAGGGCAACACAGGACAGGCAGTGGGATTTGAGGAAGTATATGTAGGTGCTCAGGTCCTTGGGGGCAACTGTTCAGCTGTAATTCCCGGCCACACTTAGAATCATGTGGGGCAAGAAGATGCATAATATTAGGGACCCAAATGAAGTCTGTACCTTTTTGGAACAGATTAAAGCATCTCGTTAAAAATTGGAGATTTTAGCTGCCCGGTTCAGAGAGAGCTCATTGGGTTTTATCTTTTGGATTATACCAATGAAAGCAGGGAGGGTTCCCCAGGAGTGGGAGAGGGGGCTTGGGGCACAATAGAAGGTTATGTTATTTTTTATATCACAGGGTGAGGGAGCATGTGGGAGAAAACTAGAAAAATAGGCCTCATGGTGTTTAGCTCTGAAAATAGTTTGTGTAGGGGCTTAGGACCTAATCCTTTGGGATCTCTAAGACCGCGTTAGCTCAGTTGAAGGTTTTATCCTAGAACATGAATGGCCTAAGGGTTAAGGGGCATAGACAGAAGATTTTTTAACTTCTGAGATTGGCTGATTAAGAGGTGGTTATCCTCCAAGAGACTCCCTTGTTACAAGAAGAATGGGGTAGTGTATTGAAGCAGCTGAAGTGGGTAGGTCAGTGTGTGAATACCAAACAGCCCTGTTAAGTTAAAGGAATCGCGATTCCATTTAAGAAATCTATAACACCAATCCTGGGTAAGGTCATTACACACCATAAAGGGCGATGGTTGGTTGTATGGATCTTGGCTAACAATAGTAGGCTATTCTGGTCCTAATACTGATGACCCAGAACCCTTTCAAGCTCTTTATAACCAGATATTAACTTCAAAATACCCAGTTCTGTTAACGTTCTTTTGGATTCAGTTTTGAATAAATCTACCATGAGAAGCACAGTAAATGCACCTAAAACAAGAGCGTGGGTGAAACAGGCAATGGAAGATCTAGGCACGGTAGATATTTGGCATTAGACAGGTGGTATTGGTTCAAGATTTACCTTCCATAATAAGAAATAATGGCATTATTCAAGGATAGAATTCTTTTTAGTGGACAGGAGCCTGTGTGGGAAAGTTAAGTGCATAGAGAATGCTCCAGAGCATCTGTCTGACCACTGTGATGTGAGACACCACCTTCATTTTTATAAGTCCTAGGTGGACGGTAAATCATACCTTGTTTTTGGATGAGTTGGCCATTGAGGATTTAAAGCAGGATACCAAGGACTTTTTTGCTATAAATTATGGGTCTACCATCTACAAGGCCTATATGAGGGGCAGGTTAACTAGCATGGCAATATACAGGCACAAAGAAGAGAAGAAGCAGGTAAAGGAGCTTGAGAGTGTGATACAGAACCTTCAACTCAAGGCACACATGATAGATGAACAACAATCATCAAAGTTGGAAAGTCAGAGAAGAAGGGCCAAAACAGACCTAGATATCTTTTTGGAAACTATGAACAGAAGAAGATGGGAGAGTAGTAGGTTTGCGCAATATGAATATAGGAAAGGGTACGGTAAACTTCTGGCTTGGAAAGCAAAAGTAGAACAAACAAGGAACAGAATTACATATATTATGAACGAGGATACAGGTCATAGCTACATGGGGGATTATGAAATAGAATACGCCTTTACTTCCTTTTTTTCAGAAATTATACACAGAAGACTCAAAGGCTACAGGGGAGCAAATTAAAGATTTTCTGGATGAAAGTCCCATCCCTAGCTTAGATGAAAAATCAATACATGAGTTGGAAGTCAAGATAGATAAGGGAGTTGGATGAAACTATAAAGAGTTTAAAAAGGGGAAAGCACCCGGTGGCGATAGCTTCCCTAATTAATTCTATATCTTACTCAAAGACGAGCTAGCCCCAATCTTGTTGGAATTAATCAATAATGTTTTTACGGAGAGCGGAGATTTGCCAAAATCTTGGGATGAGGCCATCATTACTCTAATTTTGATACCTGATAAGAATCCACCCCAGTGCGAGTCCTATAGACCCATCTCATTATTGACTTCAGATTTTTTAAAATCTACACTCATATCCTATCAAAAAGGCTTGAAAAGGAGGTTGGCTCATTGCTCCACGAGGATCAGAAGGGCTTCATTAAAGGCAGACAACTATCCGAGTTAATGCATGATATACTAGGTGCTATTGATTTGGCACTTCAGGATGATCTACCTTTGGCGGGACTTACCTTTGATGCAGCTAAGGCATTTGATCGGGTGAGCTGGCCTTCTTTATATATGGTCAATGACCGGTATAAGTTCGGAGATGTTGTTTCTAGAGTAATTAGGTCCTTATATAAGAATCCTGTGGCCAAAGTACTGATCAATGACAATCTTTCTCTGCAAGTTAGAATCGGACAGGGGAGTAGAATCGGACATGGGACCTGCCAGATTGTCCACTTTCCCCCCTACTGTTTAACTTGTACATTGAGCCTCAGGCAATTAAGGTTAGACAGAATATAAATATTGTGCCCTTCCAATGTAGGGGATGGGAGAAGAAAGTTGCACTCTATACAGACGACCTAATGATATACACTAGGGATCTAGGTTACTCAGTAAATCAACCGAAGACACAGATAATGTGCTGGAATACCACCTATTGTAGCCCTTTGATTAAAAGGGAAATAAGATATTTGGTGGTACCGATTACAGCCAACTTGGACGAGGTTGCTCAGGTAAATTTTAATAAGGCATATGTTGCCACCAAGACGCTTATGAGAGTGTGAGCGGCTCTTCCACTTTCCTTTATTGGGAGATCAAATATTTTGAATATGAATATTTTGCCAAAGTTTACTCTTCTGTCCAACGCAATCCCTTTAGAGTGAAGGCAGGTCTGTTCAAAATGCTACAGGGGGAGTTCACTTCATTTGTGTGGGCATCAAGAGGGGTTCGCATCGCATGGAAGAAGCTGTGCAAGAGGAAAAGACAAGGAGGGGTGGCAAGCCCCGGTTTACATAAGTATTATCTGGCTTTTCAGCTGAATAATTTAAGAAGGTTATTGAACAATAGCCCTAGTTTTACCCCTCTACTTAGGGTCATGACCAGCTACTTTCAGGAAGCAGGTGAACACTTTTTATTTAAATTCGGACACCCAAAATACTTTAAGAAGATCAGGTTAAAGTTCTTGATGGCGGCTTGCAAGATATTATTCCAGGCTTGTGAAGCTTTAGGGATATCTTACTATAACTATTTGGCCCCTGTTTGGGACTCACCAGGCACCCCAGAATGTCTCCAAGACAAGTTATCTCTTCCCTTAAGGGAGAAGGGGCTGGTGAACTGGGCAAAAGTTTGGAGGACCATCCCTTGCTTCCATGATCTACACTTACAGAACAATTGGGGGGTACCCTCTCTAAATTCAAGTTCTACCAACTGGCGAGCTCAACCGAAGGAAGGGCAAGGACAAGGGGAGAACATTTGGGAAAATAAATTGGTGCAGAGATGTACCCTCCATAAAGAGGTTGCCTTATTGTACTGGATGCTAATGGAAGCTGGGGAAGAATCCACTCCTGTGCCAGAGAAGAAAAGGATCTGCCATTGCTTGATGTCACCTCCCCCTGGCAAGTATCAATGTCTACGCTTTGGACTACGGTTAAATCTGCCTCCTTAAAGAAAAAGATTTGTTCACATTGCATTGGGTCTATTGGACGCCGAAGAAGCTGACAGCTTTGAGGAACTCTGAGAAGAATAGTCCCTGTTGCAATGAAGAGAGGGCTGATGATCTCCATATGTTTTGGCAGTGTCCCATGCTATGCCAGTTTTGGAAGGATGTGGGTAAGATAATTATGGACATCACAAGTTCAGAAATTAAGGTAAGCCTTCCGTTAGTAATGCTTGGGGTGGTCAGTGGGGAAGAGCTGAGCCGGAAGTTACAACGCCATCAGAGATCTTTGTTATTTGTGCTAATTGTCCTGGCTCATCAGGAGATATGTTTAAAGTGGGTTCTCCCTTCGGCTCCATCATTACATGAGTGGATGACATCAGTCACAAATCTATATTGTTTAGAACACAGTATTCCTCTAAAAAAAATGGGATAGATTCTGGACATTTGGGAAAAGGCCGTAACATCACAGAGACAGAGTGCTTGGGCCCTAAAAGAAGACAGCACAATGTGATTATTTCTGCAATTCATTTGTTGGTGGATGATTTATGGGATGGAGAGAAGCATTCAGATTATGTTGTGTCTTTAGCAGTCGGAAGGACTGTTCTATAGTTTCAGTGGGTGTGCAGTCGACAATAAAGAAGATCCTTCAACTGGTTCATACAAACATTCTGCCTTCACTTACCTTTGTGGCAAGAAAATTCCACTTGTAGGCAGTCCATCTCCTTCCCCCATGATATATGGTGTACTTCTCCCAGTTTACATGCCAGGAGTAGACTCTGAAGACTCTTTTGCAGTTTACGTATCTCAGTACTTTTAAGATGAGTGGCTGTGAGCCCTCTGACCAGCAGCCAGTGCTTTTCAGGGCCGTCATCCTGGGCTGAATCCACTTCCTGTAAGTGGGATAACAACAACAACATGAAATAAAACAAGATTTCTCTGTAAAGTGCTATCCTATGCTATTATAGAAGATAGTTTCAACCTTAGCTTTCTTGGGGAAACTGGTATCACCTATGTAGGTCAGGTATCAATGGAAGTCCGGCGAGAAACATTGTATCGCAACACTCTGCTTGCAAATGCTTTATGCCTACATAGTAACAAAGGGGAGACATTGTGCAGGACAAATAACTGGAAAGTCCTGCAAGCAGCTAAGACTGCAGTCGCCCCCTCATACCTGCAGTTCAACCCCTTGCCATTCTAATTTTGGTTTTGCTTTTGGACCGTGGGTGTGTTACATGACGGGTGCTACACATCTATGCAGTCTCTTGTAGGGAAGGTAGAACAATGCCATCTGTGGTTTGACTGGTGAAGACTCTGGAGATGTAAGATCAGCTTCCTCCCGCCTGAATGGCTGTTGATTATGCGCTTGTGAAGTCTAATTGGTTCATGCTACTGCCAGAGACCTATGATTGGCACATGTGATGTGAGGAATTTGCATATGTGCTGTGAAAGTAAGACAGTTAGTCTTGCCTCACATGGAAAACAAGGGCTTTTTCTCAAAGCATTTCCTTTGAATAGGTCAGTGTAAGTTGCATGTTTGCAGACGAGCACCCTGAGATGTGCTCAGGTGGCAGCTTCTGTTTTTTAGGTTGAAGCTTACCAGACAGCATAGCTGTCTGGTTGTGAAAAACAGAATGGGACATGCTTAAAGCTTCCTTAGGAATGCAAACATCGCACTGCTTACCACTGACTTTGTGTTTTGTAATTCACATTTGCTTGAATTGCTTTCTATTTGCTGGCTTTAATTGTTTAAGGCTGCCCAGCATGTCTGGTGGAGCATAGACTGTTTACCACCTCTTTGACTGGCTCCTTGCATTCCTCCACAAGTGCTTGCTTTTTGGGAGCTCTTTTTTGTAGGCACTCCAGGTGAGTGTTGTTTGCCTTGAAAGCTAGTTTAGGGAGCAGTAAATGTGTCATATTTCTTGGAAGAGTTTTCCAGCCTCCTATTTTTCTCCTTGACTGATGCTACTTAACTTTGCCACTTTGATCATCAATCCTGCATGCCAGTGAGGAACGCCGTTCTGTCAAGGAGCTTGTTTATTTTGGTCAGTGCTCCTTACTAACAGCATAACTTAAACAATCCTCCTCCTCAATTTCATGTTCATGCCATAGGTGGTGGAAGTAGGGGGCGGTGTTAAGTACCCCCAAAATAACCATGCTGGAGTTCAAAAGTGAATGATCAATAAACAGCCATTGAATTATGTTTTTATCTTGCCACATTTGCTGTGCATTCAAAGACTGAGGTCAAATGTTAGGTACTGTCTTCTGAGGGAGCTTGGTGTTCACTTTTATTTCTCTGACTGCAAAGTAAGAGGTTTTATATGGCAATCTTACTGGGTACTGGGGGTGGGAAAGGCTAAATTATATTTTTTCTAACACAAAACAAAAATTAATTGGCAGTAAATGAACTGTACAATATTTCAGAATATATCAGAATTATGAAAGCACAAATTAAGCAAATTTTTTTGTACTTCTGAACTGTGGCGGAAAAATAATATTTGTAAAATATCAAAACAAATCAGTACACTAGGTGATGATGATTTACACACATTCGCGTTTGTGCTCTGTATAGTTTTATCAGTAAGACTGTCTGGTCAAATATAATGGTAATTTCAATTGAAAATGTGTTGTCTCCACTATATGCCACTCCAGTCTAAGGCACTCTACATCACTCCAATGTAAGACACTCGATTCCATTTCACTGCACTCTCTTCCACGCTGCGCCATGCCACTTTACACCACTCCAGTCTACTCTACACCACTCCATGACACTCTATTCCACTTTAAGCCACTTTACTTCACTCTACACTTCTCAACTCCAAAATACTCTGCTCCACTCTATGCCCTCTACACCACTCCACTCTATGCCACTCCACTCTATGCTACTCCACCCTATTTATGCCACTCTACACCATAACACTACTCTACTCTACGCCACTCTGCCCTATGACACTGTGCTCCACTCCAATCTATGACACTTCATTGTACGACACTATTCCATTCTATGCCATTCCACTTTAAGTCATTCCACTCCACAACACCTGCCGACTGAGTGCTGGGGGAGAAGCAACATGGATGGGGACAGAGGGAGAGAAAGGGGGTGATGGAAATTAGAACAACGCTGAAGCTAACAGATTGTAAACTACGGGTGGGCTGTAAGCCCACTGTATGCAAAGAAAATGTCTCATGGAGACAGCACCATGCTGCCTAGGTGAAACCTAAACATTTACTAAAATTGTTATTTAATGATAATAGTTCTTGAATGTTGGAAGCCCAGCTAGCGCAAGAAATATTTAAATAATAGGGCATTTTCACTAAATAAACGTTTTTGTAGTTTCTTTTTATTTATTTGGAATTTTAAAATTAAAAAGTGAGGAAAAAAATGTTTCAAATATGTTTACACTGACTAGCCATTGGGAATTATTCTAAAGTTATGAATCTGCAAAAGATACCCTTGCAAAAGAACTATTGTTGTACTTTTCCTTGATCGCCTTATCTATGCTTTATCAGTAAATTTTGGTTTCATATGGTTTCGTATGTGAAAGGAGTTTTCTCAGATACCATCTCACAAATAAAAAACACACCCTATTGTTGTGAACATCGGTTTGTAAATGATCGGACTCTTACCAAACTTTCAAATTTAAAAAAATGATTTATTGATGAGGGCTAACTGGAATAGTAGATCTATTCAATAACCAATTAACCACTCAATTTTCAATTTACATGAGACCAGCATTATACTTTTCAAACTACGCAACAAAGGACCGGGGTTTGCATTGTTTAATTTATAGAGGAGCATAACATATACTTAAACTCACTTGATCAGAGGCCTATTTCCTCTTTCCATTAGGATGTCTAAGTACTGTATATGTTTCCGTGAGCAGCTATCAAGCATAGGAGAGGACACTAGCTGAGCCTTACAGGTAAAGCTAAAGGTAAATTGACAACTTAAAAATCACACAGTTCAAGTGTGGAAACAACTAAGATGGTGTGACTATAAGCAAACATTAAACCCACTAACAGACTTTAAAAAAGCAGATATCCTGTATTGCACTCCCCCCCAACAGTGAGGGTCCCACAGTACCTCGGGAAAATTGTCCCTTACCATTGGTTCTGGATCTCTGTCAGGAGCAGCCGCCATTTTCACTCCTTCAACAGGCCCTGCAACATGTAGAGCAATGAGGCTTAAAAAAAATATTAAATACTGGAGAATTCAAAGATTAAGGAAAAAATGAAAAAGGCAGAGACAGAAACTAATCGAAGAAGAAACTCAAAAGAAAATAAATCCTGCAATATCCTATTCAGATGCACCGATAAGTGAGTTTCTGCTCACGCCTCCCTGTTGCTCTGATTATACAAGGATGATGGCACTTCTAATCTTCCCTCTGTAAAATGGTCCCTTACTGCTGTGTGTTGTGTTGTCATTTTTCAAGCAGCAGCAATCGATTTGTGAAACCTTCAATTAATTGAGACTTATCAGCCAACACCACTTTCTATGCTGAGGGTGGAGGGGGCACTTGTATAATTTAGTTTACAAGGACTACTATGCTTAATATACTCTGACGTAATGGCCAAGCAAACAGTTCATCATGAGTTAATATTGTTGGTCTTTTTCTTTCTTCAACAGCCCTAGTGCAAAAAGGTATTTGCCTAGGGTAGCCACAATGTGAGTATCTCCCTTCAACACCCTTAGAGCCTCGTGGTGGTGTCTGATGCCCAGCTGGTTACACAGTTGGTGAGTTTATGTACTTCTGGGCTCAGTGTAGGCAGGAAAGAAAACGTGACATATTTTACTTTGATGATAGGTTGCACAATGAGCAAATATTGCTAGAGTCAGAACTCCTGCCCGCGTTCCACCGGGACATAAATGACCCTATTTCCAATGTGCCATATCGAAACTTTAAATACAAGGATTTCACGAATATGTGACAGAACAACTAGGTCCTAAACAACAATAGCCTAAACCACTACTGCTAAACAACTAAAAAGTCTCTACAACTAAGTACTGAACAACTACTGTCTAAACAACAATTGTACCTGAATACCAATTGCCTGAACATCTAATATATATATTTTTTCTAAACAACTAATAAACCATAAATACCAAAAAGAAAATCTTACCTTAAAATTAGTTGTTCAGGCAATTGTTATTCAGGCACAATTGTTGTTTAGACAGTAGTTGTTCAGTACTTAGTTGTAGAGACCTTTTAGTTGTTTAGCAGTAGTGGTTCAGGCAAGTAGTGGTTTAGACCTAGTTGTTCAGGATGTTTCCCGGATTTCACCAATGGTTGTTGAGGGATAGCGAAAAAGGCTTCACATTGGGGGCTGCGTTAATGAGCAGAAACTGGTCTATCAATTCTCCCTAAAGTGGAGGTTTGATGGAGATTAGCTAAAATGTTTTCCTAATAAATAGATTTTAGCTGTTTCTTTGACGCTGTATTTAGGGATCTTGGATTAGACCAGAAATTTTGAAGACCCAGCCTTGAGAGCCAGGTATGGGCATGTCTGAAACCATGGGAAAGTGAGATCTTTGTCAAGCGCCAGCATTTCCTCTACCACAGTGGTTCCCAACCTGTGGTCCGGGGACCCCTGGAGTTCCGCAGATCCTCCCCAGGGGGTTTGCAACGCCTCCTCAGGGGGTCAGCGACTGCTCAGAAAATGAAATAATATTAACAGATTAGGGGCCATATGTACGAAAGCTTTTTCCCATAGACACAGAAAGGGTAAAATCCTTTCGTACATCTGGCCCTAGGTCCCCAGCTTTCAATAGTGACTCAGTGGGGAGTCCCCGGATTACAATAATGATTCAGTGGGGGTCCCCGTGTTCCAGTAATGATAAAGTGGGGTTCAACAGAAGTCAAAAGGTTGGGAATCACTGCTCTACCGCATTTTGGTGTGGCTTGAGCTCCTCTGTGGTCATGATTCTTACCCAATATAAAAAAGTGCTCAGCCAGGCAATGTGTCTTCTTCTTCTGTGACCAAATCTATGCCAAATATAGGTTCACAATTAATATTCAGGTCTCCACCTATAACAATGTCCTTGTGATTAATAGCGATAATAGAGTTTTGCAAAACAGTTAGGGATGGAGATTAAGTGCTCTTGCTCCTAAGTCCGCAATAAATGTTAAATAGATACAATACCCCCCTGGTAGAGTTAGTTTTAATACTAGAATATCCAGTGAGTCAATACTCAAGGCTTCAATATGTGCATTTAACTCAATTTTAACCCAGGTCAAAAGGTCCCCCTGAAGCCCTGACGTGGACAGAAGTTAGTGGATTGAAATTAGAAGTAATGTAACCAGTTTTGAACGAGGGTTCAGTTGCCCAGGTCTCATGAACCATACAAATGTCAAATTGCCCCATGTATTCCAGCCAGTCAGGTGCTACCACTTTATTCTTAAGGCCAGTAATGTTCCAGGAGAGAATCCTAATTGCACGAAAGTATTAGGAACTTGCTCAGTGGGGAAATGCTCTGCGCCCGCACCCACTTATCTTTGGGGTGAGTTTGTTTAAGGGGTCAGTTCTTTTTTGGTGCCTGTGTTTTCCCTTTTTAGGGTCGAGTTTGAGGTAGCTGTTGGAGCATCAGTAGGGTTGATCTGCTGAATTCCCAATTTTGATGACACTCCAGTTCTTGTTTGAAGAATTTGGGTGTCGGCAATCTTGGCCGTCCAGTTGTTATAGGGCTTCAAACAAATTCTTAGTGAGAATGTTATATATTGACTGGCTAGGATTAACAGATATACCATCTGCCCATGTCACGTCCCTGGCAAAGGTAGGGGTAGTGGATGGCTCGCAGAAATACCCTTAAGGGAGCGCCTTATATCCGCTTGAGGATTTTGTCATCTTGCTTAAGTGGCCTGATGATAGTTCAACATTCAGATGCTTCGTAAAATTCACTACTACACAATCTCCTGGGGAGTCTTTGGGGTGGATACCTCGCCATGAAGATCTTCTCACTGACAGAACCTCCTGAGTTAGGTCCTGCAACCATCCAGGATTGGTTTTCAGCCAGTGAACTGATTTGTTTTTCAAAGCCACACTATCTTCACTCATGCTGGGAGTTAATTCAGGGACATCTTTGAGAACTATTAAATAGGGCATACGTTATGTGGGGGAGCTGGGGATAACTTGTGTAAGGTCTACCAGGTTGGATGATTGGTTTGGTCTTTCCACTTCCTTCTCCATGCTGTACCCCTGTGATGCTTTGAGCTAATCCATCCAGATTAACCCCTAGGCTCTGACTATTTACTGTTTTGGTCATGGTAGACTATTTCAATTGTAATGGTGGAGGTAGGTTCTTCCTAGCCTGCATCTGCTGCACAGTCAGGTGTGTGGCTTATTGATGGATGGGGGACTACTTCCTATCATTACGAGTGGAAGAACATTTAAGGCCTCTAGTATTTTATCCATCTCATCTGATCAAGGCAAGCGACTGGGGTGAAAGTTCCATCTTTAGTATATGCTTAAATTTTAGCATCAAGAATGAGACCAAGGGAGGTAACGCTGGCAATGACAAGTGGGCAGGTAAGCCCCTCCTCTGCAGCAACGTCGCCTGATGCTTGGTGTCTCCACACAGAGAGTCCAGTGGGAATGGAGTGTAGCCAATACACTTTATTGTGCCAGATGCAGAAGCAGGGTTGAGCAATAAGAGGGTCCTCCTCAGCCCCCACAGTGATGTCTGGTTGTCCTCGCAGTAACAGCAATGCAGCAAAAGAATGTGTCACTTACTTCCTCCCTCTTTGAAAACAGCCGCCGCCTCCATCCTCAAGTGCTGGTAAAAGGAGTTCTATAAAAGCAACATACTCAAGATACTCAAAAGCCAGCACGCTGCAGTTTATTTTTCCCCTCGACTTTTCCTCTGGTTTTTGTCATTTATTTCAACTGTGGTTTTCCTTTTCCTCTTGTTAAGGGGAGCCTTAAACCTCAAGGAGCAATGGTACCTCTACAAGTATAAGCCTGGATCACAAAACTAACCTACCACCCTGTCGCACACCCGAAACTCACCTGGCTCCCCAAGTGAGTCTGGCACAATGGCGGAGCCTGTAACAATGGTGGGCTACCCGAAGTGAGGAGAGGGCAGGAGAAGGCAGGAATCAAGAAACCCAGCTCACTGCAGTGGTGACTGGAGTGGTAGAAAAAGCAGGAAGGCAATTGGCTCTCTGGCGCTCTTTCCCAGTTCTTCCGCGACTTCCTCACGCAACTTCCCTCCCACTGTGTGTGTTCAGTGACTATCTGTCCTTCCTAGCCTGTAGGCAGGCACAAGCATACCAGGGAGGCGGATACCCCATTTACAAAACACGCTGTCTTTCCTCTGGCTGGTCCACCTGGAGCAGCGTTTGGAAGGGTTCTAACAGTGGAATTCCTTTAACTGTTTTAGAATCACCATCAAGTTCTCAGAATTGTACCTTGGATGTGGCTATCAGCCTCACATCCGCTTTGTAGCAATAGCATGTTAGGGACATCAGGGGCGCAACTAGACCCAAACTTTGAGGGAGAGGGGTTTGGATTAGCGGTCTGCTAATACTTAGAAAAGTGGGGGCGGGGTGACCCTACTTCAGTGGTGCATTAAAATTACTTGTGGGGGTCCCTTACCTATTCTGGTACAATACCATGGTGGAAACAACGAAACTGAGCAAGAAGTGTGATTATCCAAGGTACCACCACAACACAGAATCAATGTCAAAAAAAGTAATATACAAAAAAATATTGGTATTTGTAAATTAATAAATAGTAATACACTTTATTAAAGAAACTATTTGGCAACATTGCTTGTACTCAGCCTCATTTATGTCAGTGGAAATTTTGACAGATGCCATAATAAGTGTACTTCAGTAGAATTATTGTGGGAAGTTGGGTGGACTAATGCATTCCCTGCAGAGATCTATGTTTGCCCCTATGGTAAAAATTTCAGATTCCAACAGGCCCAACAAGTCGATTTTTCTTCTGAGGTTAGTAAAATAAAGACCAGCGAGGCGGGTAACAACACATATCTTTTATTCACATTTTAATTTATGAGGTGTAGAAGTTATGGTATAAGATTCACAAATGATCAGTACTAGCAGAAGAAAGAGCGATAAATGCATAAAACTGGCTACTAACAAGAGTGATGGGTTAGGTCTCATCAGAAATAGAATTTGAAAAGGTTCTGAACAGCCAGGAGCATTTATAGTGTAAGGAAAAGAGTGAGCTGCAGATGTACTGTTTTCTGTTGTCTTGCAGCAGCAAGGAAGTGAAAGGAACAGATAAACACTGTAGTCCTAATACCAAACTCATTTGAATTTCAGAGGTAAAGAACTGGCTCTTCTGAGCATAAAACAAATACTGTGAGATAATAAGTACCTGCTCCTGGCATTTTCCACTTCAAGAAGTACTATTTGTGTTGGTTGAACCCATGGTCATCTCTGGCCTTGCTCATCTTTTTCATTATCGTCATTTCCTGTAACTAGTTATCGTTTACTTTTTGATTCTCACCTCCTCCTTTTCTCTCATTCCACCTCTCTGCTCATTCCCTCTTCTGATATTTTCCATTGCTTATCCCTTTCTCTATGTACATTCTCTTTCCATCTCTTCTCTTTATAGTCTTCTCTTTTTTTCTCTGTTTTGCATCCTTAACTGGCTTTGTCCCTATCTCTTTTTCTTTTTGCCTATCCTTGTCTATATCGTCTCTGTAAATTTCTACAGTTTCTTTGACTATTCACAGGCTTTGATGCACTCTCAAAAGCTGCATGGCCTGTGACATGCAGCATGCATTCAACAGATACAGTGCATTTAGAAAATGGTGCAGACTAAATATTGCCAAATGTTATCAAGTACAGAAAGCTTCAAACCAATGATATCTGGTCTTGCAACATACGGTTGTGGAGTGTTGTGATATTCACAGAGTTTGAAGGCTCAAGTTGGATGTCCCTCACATATGTACAGATTCACGTAGAAGACATCACTGTGCTTTTGCTTTAAACATGAGTCATTTGGGTTTCTCTGAAAAGTACAGCATTGAACCGACACAGTTGGGTTTCAGTTCCACATTGGCTGGGTTTAGTAAGTAAAGTTATTCAAGGTTTCCTGTGTATTTCTGTTTGTCATGCTACTACTTCACCTTTTCAGGAACGATCAGCCGCACTGTTCTCTTCTCAGATGCGTAAATTTAATGCAGTTGCACTCTCATGATCTTGTAGGAATGCAGCTGAAGCCGCATCTTCATCACCTCAAGTATTGAAATACACACCTGCACCCTGCTCACCACACGTGCGTGGATTTACCAGAACATCAGTATTCTCACCTCTGTTTCTCTAGCATGATTATCATTGCTTTGCATCCAAGCATCAATTATGGTTAGCTGAAATCCGTCATATTCAGAGTGCATTTTAAACAAAACACTTTTAAAAATGTGTTTTGGAAAGCTTAACATGACACTCTTTTGGTATGGCTTCCTGCACAAAAGATCACTGTCTGCAGTTGTTATTTTGTTGTTTTTTTGGCAATGGATGGAGGTAAGTTGTCAAAGCCTATCCACATTCTGGCATAATTTGCTCAAGTAAGTCTTCTCTAAGGGTAATCACTGGGCTCCTTTGACTCCACCTTCAGCAAAATATGTGAGTGCATTAGTGTTGATTTCACATTGGAACGGCCACATTTGCAGCCCTGTGTCTTTGAAGTCATGGTTTGATTTTCACAGTGGTGGAGGATGCCCAGAGTACTGGGGCATGGAGGCCGGTGCCGCAGTCCTCATTGAAAGCAGAGCTGGAGACAGGGACTTGAAGTTGAAATCAACATATCTGTGCAACCATGCAAGGCGTTTAGATACAGTTACAGACTCAGCGTGGCCTCACTTAGGGGGTTATTCTAACTTTGGAGGAGTGTTAATCCGTCCCAAAAGTGACGGTAAAGTGACGGATATACCACCAGCCGTATTACGAGTTCCATAGGATATAATGGACTCGTAATACGGCTGGTGGTAAATCCGTCACTTTTCCGTCACTTTTGGGACGGATTAACACCTCCTCCAAAGTTAGAATAACCCCCTTAGTGACCCATCAGATTTTTCCAGGCCAGGAGATAGAACTGAGGGTGTTATTAAAGCTCCGGGAGGCAAATATGGACAAGCTCTGGTTTCCCGGCAGTACTAATTCTTCCCCTGGGCACTAAGGGCCAGATGTATCAAAGCTTTTTGCATTCGCAAACGACCGTTTGCGAATGCAAAAATGCCTTTCAGTATGTATAAAAGGCATTCGCTATGCAATTTTAAGGAATCGCTAAAAAAGCTATTCCTTAAAATTGCGATCCCGCTTAGAGATTCGCAAATTGCGATTCTCTAAATAAGAAATCGCAAATAAGGAATCCTTATTTGCGATTCCTTATGCACATGTATCAAGCTTTTCCTTAATGCGAATTGAGCATTAAGGAATCACATTTACCACCAAATAAAACTTGGTGGTAACCATGTGCAAATTTAAAAAATGCATTAAAAATGCATTTTTAAAATTGACATGTAACGCACACATGCCCCTTTGGCATGTGTGCGCTTTATATGCCCTTAAATAATTTTTTGGGGTGCAGCAGAGGGGGCCTTAGGCCCCCAGCACCCTGAGGTTTTGCATTTCCCAAATTGGGAATTCCAGTTAGGAATTTGCAATTAGAGAATCGCAAATCGTTTTTTTGATACATCTGGCCCAAAGTGATGCAGACAGTTGTTGGTGTTTTCCCTACACAGCACCTTGGAGACGTTGTGTCCTGCAGTGGCACAGACTTCACAACTACAACATTTTCCACAGGTCCTCATGCAGTTAAGCTATTCAGCTGTTTCCAGGTAGGCTCTTTCTGTGAGATACTGTCCAATAACTCCCTTCAGCAACAGGCAGGGTTCTTCTTGAAAGGCTTCCAACAGGATTCTTGTTTCATACTCACTTTACAGTCTGGCAGAAGGCTGGTAGTCATGGAGACTCTAACCCTGAATCACAACTCCTCTCACGTTTACATATTCTTTCACACATATCCTAATCATGTGTAAATAAAGATTTAAGGGACACATGCAAAAAACTGATATGGGGCTGACCCTCTACGCCCACTGAAGAAGATAGGTAAAAAAGACTGTGCCTGCTGTAACTACCACCAATCCCCCAAGGCCTGGACAGTGAGTGCATTCTCAACTTTAGAGCAATCCTCTGGCGTCCAAGTCTATGTAACATGAAGGTGCATTAGTGATCTTGACGGATTGTTGGGCTCACTGATGGAAAAGACTGCAACAGAAAGAACAACAAAGACAGGGCAGCACACTCTTCAGAGCCATGTAGGGGACTTTTTGTCTCAACATGGACTTCTGTCTTTAGCAACTTTAACAAAACAAGAATATTTATCAAAAATGTTCACACCAAAAGAATGGGATGTAGCATCTTCTGTTCCAGAGTGGGCCCCAGAGGCTCATGTATAAGTGGTGGCAGCCAGTTTCCTATGCTTGACACATTTCACTTCTATATGGATCTTAGGTACCTATGTAAAAGTGGTGTCTCTTAACCCCTTCGCTGCCAGGCGACCGGCCTTTTTTTGGCTATTTGGGGCAGTTTGCGCTTAGGCCCTCATTACTTTTTGCTCACATAAGCTATCCATGCCAAATTGGCGCCTTTTTTTTCCAACATCCTAGGGATTCTAATAGAAATAGGCCGATCTCTCCCCAAGAGGGGCAGAAATGGCCTAAAATAAATTTGCCCCCAGGGGAGCGATCCTTGCCTAAGGGGTCGCTCCCCATCTGTAAAAAATAAAAAAAATAAAAATCCCTGGTGCCTAGTGGTTTCTGCCCCCGAAGGGGGCAGAAATGGCCTAAAAACAAAATGCCCCCAGGGGAGCGACCCTTGCCTAAGGAGTCGCTCCCCACATGTAAAAAACAAAATTTTCCCTGGTGTCTAGTGGGTTCTGTCTCACCTGGGGGCATATCGGCCTAATTAAATTAGGCCAATCTGCCCCCAGGGGCACGATCAGGCTGCAGAAATGCTCAAAGAGACATGAAAGGAAAGGAAAAACCTTTCCTTTCTTTTCATCCCTCTGCCTGCCCCCACTCCCCGATCGGAAGAGAAATGCTTTGCATTTCTCTTCCGATCATGCTGGAAGCTGAGCTTCCAGAGTGATGGGGCGGCCTCTGATGAGGTCAGTGTGCGATCGTACACTGATGTCATCAGATGCCACTGGGTGGGGTGGGGTGGGGGTCGGGGTGGAAGGGGAAGCAATTCCCCTTCCATCCCTGCCCTAGGTCCATGGGGGGGAGTGCTAGCGCACCCCCCCATGGGCCTGGTGCAGGAGGCAACAGTTACGTCCTTGGCACCCGAGCAGTGCTGCCAAGGACGTAACCATTATGCCCCCGGCACTGAAGGGGTTAATTACCCTTAGACAGCATCTTCTGCTCCTGAGTGGACACAACAGATACCTGATTTCTTAGGGTTGCTGCACATTCACTCTGCTCTGTGTCACTGGGGCTCATATAAAAGTGTCTCTTGATTTTCCTATGTTACATAATCTCCAACCCTGGGTGGATCCAATAAACTCATATAAGAATAGGACAGCTTGGTCATCTTAAGTAAGAGCAACTCTGCTTGAGTGCACCATGTAAGAACAGTGTCTGTTGATTTTCATTGGGTCATGCCTTTTCTTAGCCTAGGCTACCAGCCTACACCTACCCAAAAAGCACAAAAGGGACAGCTCACCCTTCAGTAACAATAAAAATAATGTTGGTAAGTATAGTAGGTAACATGTAGGCAAATGTGGTTGTGTTTCCAACATTGTTCTGCTTCATGTCATGGTTAAGCACAGCCACACATTTACTACTACATGTTTGAAACAAGTCTCTGAAACTCACACACAACCCCAAATAACTTCCAACAGAGACCACAATATGAAACACACTCTAGCAGCCATGCATCAGAACCTAAGTAGATGCTTATTCGAATACCCCAAAAGAAGTTTGAGGCATCATTACAGGTAAAGTGGAATATAAATGCTACAATATAACATAGTACTCTACAAAGCCATTACCAAAGCAAATTCTGTAGCTATTGTTATCATGGAGTAACCACAATATGGCGTTGCATAAAGAAATTGGTAGGGAGTCCACACCGTTAACTATCTGGCACATAGGAACTGACCCTAAAAAAATGTACATTTATTCCAATATGTATAAAATCAGGCAAGCTAAGGTAGATTCATTCTAACCAAAGAACACATTTTGAGACTGAGCATCTGCATACTATGTTCTACTCACCCTTACTCATGCTTTGTTGCCATTCACTTAATGCACAGTTTCTAGTAAGAGAAAGGCATAGTGCAAGTATTTTTGGAGCCTCAGGCAAGCGTGTTTTGAGGCTGTGGATTCCTCAAAATGGCAGAATTTGCAGCTTCCTGCTGCAACATGAGACTCTTCAATCGCTATTCCTTGTAGTGTAATAAGAGAGTTGTACACCACTTAAGGTGAATTTGAATAAAAACATTATAGTTGAATACTCACAACAAATAACATGACATCAGGTTATGTTTTGAAAACTTTTTGATTTGTATAGCTCTACGTCTTTAAAATAAAAACACACTTTAAAATGTGTTTCAGTGCTTTGTAAACTTTTTCATCTCATACTGTATCCTGTAGCCATTATAACACTAACTTTCATTATCAACTTTTATGATGCAAAAAGTGTATTGCAATTGCATTTATAAAGCACTTACCACCCCAGATGAGGGATTAAGCTGAATTGTGCAGGGCTGATGGAACTTTAGTGGTAAGTTGAGTACATTATTTGTTATTAATATTAGCCTTGTGCTTCCAATGAAGTAATTCCATGCACTTTCTTTTGTCTCCTTGAAATAAATTAAAAAGAATTAGATGGCAGTCGGGCTTTATGGCCTCATACAGGTTAACGAAGAGATGAACAGAGGGGCTAGAAGGTACTTGGTAGTATTGGATTTCAGAGTGAAGATGATTTTTTTTGTTGTAGATTTATAAAGCGCAAACTCGACCCAAAGGCCAGTTACATTGCACAAGAACAAATGCTGTGTTTTTTAGGCACAGGGAGATTAAGTGAGGTGCCCAGAATCACAGGATGTCGAGCCAAAGCTGCGACTCTAACCCAGTGGTTCCCAACCTTTTGGCTTCTGAGGACCCCCACTTTATCATTACTGGAACCCGGGGACCCCCACTGAATCATTATTAGAATCCAGGGACCACCCCCCCACTGAGTCCTTACTGAAAGCTGGGGACCTAATCGGTTAATACTATTTAGTTTTCTGGGGGAGTGGCTAAGATGGCGGCCGCGACGGATGCCTGATATGTTGGCTCCGTCTCGGGCCCACCAAAAATCCTGGTCACCTCCGGAGACGCTGCTGGAGGTCAAGCGCTGTCTCCCCGAGCTCCGGGGATCTGGCGGCGTCCCACAGAAGGCTTGGAGAGAGGCGAGCGGCTCCCAGTGGTTTGCGGGACACGCGCGGCCTCTGCAACGAAGGACCCCCGGCTCTCGCATAGCGAGAAGTAGCGGAGGGTGGGGCTATCCGCCTGGCTGTGCCTGGGCCGTTCGGCCCCAACGCGACACGGCAGAGTGCGGTGAGTGGGAGGAGGGGGTTGCGGTGGGGCCGACACTGCTTTGCCGGCCCCCACCGAGTCTCTCGCTTCAACCTCTTCCCCTCACCCTCCCTGCAGCGCAGCTACCGCGCGATGCTCCTGGAGGAGCCGCGCGGCACAACTAAAAAGCCTTGGAGGCCCTTTTGCGGACACCTGCAGCGCTGGGGACGGCTGAGGGCAGTAGGAAGGCCCCCTGCACGAGTAAAGCTTAGCAACCTGCTGCGGAGAGGTGCCAGCCTTTGCCTGGATTGAAGGGCCACCTACACAAGGTTTTTGGGGCCTAGGATAGCCACAGAGGGCCCACACTGTGGCTACACAGAAGCCCCCTTCCTTCTTGGAGTGCGGAGGGGTAAAGAAGAACAGTAGTGAGTTAATGGGGATGGGGCCCCTCATTCAACACACCCCTTAGGAAATAAATACTGTCCCGGGGGCACGGGAACAAAGGTAGAGTGTTGGGCTGCAATAGACTGCCGGTTGGGTCTTGGCAAGTGCTGAATTAACCACACAAGCGAGCAGCCTGTCGGGGTTGTTAGCCTCTGCTCTAGCGGCCGCTGCTGCTTAGGGCGAACAAAGGGAGGGCGGCAAAGCTCAGCAGGAGTATTGTTGCAGCAGGAACATCCCAAAATCGCAGCGAATTCTCTGACTGGCCACCCGGAAGACCCGTGCAGGGAGTGTCCCCAAGTCGACCCGAAGGAACAGATCCCCTTTGGAAATCAAGGTGCATTATTCGCAGTAATACACTTAATTAAATACAGCGGAGTATCGCAAAACAGCGATTATGGCAGGGAAATCAAAAGCACCCAAAGCCCAGGAGCAGTCCACGCTCGGGATAACATCAGGTGAACAGCAAACAACGCCCAGCCTGTTGTCCCTGGAGTCCACGCTGCAAGCCCACTCAACTCAATTTGAGAAAATCCTGCAGGCGATAATGGATACCAAATCCTCACTAGAGAACAGAATTGATACAGTGTCCCAGGATCTTAATCTGTTAAGAGTGGCTCATCGTAACTTGGCGGATAGAGTTGGTACAGTGGAAGATACACTGAGCAGACTCAACCCACTAGCACTAGAAAATCAAAAACAGATTTGTCGCTTGGAATCTGAGGTGAAGGTCCTGTGGCGCAGGACAGAAGAGGCGGAGGGCAGATCCCGACGCAATAATGTCTGCTTTTTGGGGTTTCCCGAAAGATCAGAAGGCCAAAACTCAGAATTATATTTGGAACAATGGTTAATCAATGAAGTAATGCTGGGTAACCCGTCAAAGTTTTTCTCAGTGGAAAGAGCACACAGAGTACCGGGGAGACAGCTGGCGCCGGGGATGCAGCCTAGGCCACTAATAGCCAGATTTCTGAATTACAGGGACAGAGACGCAATACTGCAACACTTTCGTAATAAAGGCCCCATCCAGTATGAGGGCTCATCTATCACTGCTTACCCGGACTTTACTCAAGAAGTACAGAGACAACGTAACTCCTTTTTGAAAATTAAACAACAACTTCGGGAACACAACATCAAGTATGCCCTAATGTTCCCTGCTAAATTACGAGTGATATCAGAGGATAAAACACATATTTTTCCCACTCCGGAAGATGCGTGGACATGGCTGCATGCCAAGGGGCTGGCACAACCCCGAGAGGGCACGGGAGATGGCGAGGATTGGATCACACCACCAGATCGAAGGAAAACCAAGAAACGCTCTAAATCACAACCCTCCGTAAAACAAGCGGTGGCCAAGAGGGCAAAGGTACTGCAGGAGACGTCCTTGCACACACAAAACTCCTTCGGCGCACTGCGCACTAATGCAAGTGACCACACAGACTCAGACTCAGTGAGTTCCGACTCAATGATACTAGAGGCGCTAAGAGGTCCAAAGGTAACACCCAGATCAGCGGATGCAATGTGATTGCAGTAAAGGGTTGGGTTAAAGAGATCTTATCCTTCATCGGTCACAGCGGGGCTATCACGGAACACTGGTGCGGAAGTTCAGGACAGCACAAGTGGGACACGACCTTTGCATATACGAAATGGCGGGCTGTCTCGTTCAGGGGATAGCCGAGGAAGATATATCACTGCATATGAGGTGCTGTTGGGGCCGGCGTGCACCGGAGGCGTCGACATCTGTAATCTATTTTTTGATATTTATTACTTGGCAAAAGGTGGGGACCCCTTATAAGGGTCACCTCCAATTGCTATTATGCCTCCCAGAAGGTATCCGTATGGATACAGTTTTTTTCTATTAGAAGTGCGATGTGTATGTTGTTTACTCAAGTTCAGCATTGCTGTGGGGGATTAGTTGGGGTGTGGGGGAAGGGGATTGTAGATATTTATGTTTTTTAGGTCTTTTCAAACAACGATACAGATTGGTACAGCTGGCAGTTGATGTTACAAGTACGGAACAGGGGGAAATAATGGAGGGTGTGTTGGCAGTTCAGGCCGAGGTACATGTGCAAAGATGGTACAAAAGTACATGGGGCAGATTTCAAACCACGCCATGCACGAATACAACATAATTACGTGGAACCTGCGGGGAATGGTGACACAGGGTAAAAGATATCGTGTGCGCGCCCGTCTTAAGCGCCAGGGGATACACATTGCCATCCTGCAAGAGACACACCTACTAGAGGCTGATCTAAAAATATTAAGGGGGCGATGAGGACAGATTATAGGTACATCATACTCAGCCTATGCCAGGGGGGTACTTGTATAGATAGTCCAGGGAGTACCGTATGTTCAACACACACACAGAATAGATCAAGGAGGCAGATATGTGGTGTTGGAGGGGCAGTTGGATGGCAGACAACTCACGCTAGTAGGGATCTACGCCCCTAATAGTGCATTGCCTGAATTCTTGCGTACCCTGTCACCGGCCTTGCTAGTCAACACGGAGGCACCAGCGGTGTGGGGCGGGGATTTCAATAGCACACCGGATAAGACACTTGATCGTTCCACCCTGCCCCCGAGAGGACTACCACACAGAAATGCTACCGGTCCACTGCTGACATGGGCAGGGGACTTGAGACTACACAATATCTGGCGCACGAGCAACCCAACACAACGTGAATATTCGTTTTATTCCATACCCCACAAAGTGCACACTAGGATAGACATTATGTGGGGCACCCACGAAATATGCTCACTAGTCAAAGATGTGGAGTACCTGGCTAAAACGTTATATGATCACTCCCCGCTGCGGTTAACGCTGCAGTGGGGAAGGAGAAGATCTGCGATCCCTACGTGGCGCCTGCAGGGGGAGGCTCTCCTAGACCAGGCTTTCAGGGAGGAATTAAACACAACAATAAAAAATTACTGGGAAATTAACAAGGGCTCCACAGATACAAGAGCGATGGAGTGGGAAGCACACAAAGTCATTGTTCGGGGGCATTGTCTGTCTGCCAGTTGAGGGTCAGGCGCTCACTACATGTTGAAGTCACCACATTGGAAAAGGAGCTGAGAAAACTGGAAATTGCAGTGGCACATAATGGGGCATCGCAGGCAGAACTAGGGAACATATGCTTAAAATATAAGGAGGCGGATTTAAGACTCCGCCGCCACGACTACAATTATTATTTAATGTGATTACAGACAGAAGTAGATAGATCTGGGAGACTGCTGGCATGGCTACTCCAAGAGGATCGCCAGCAAGCTCCTATAGGGGCTATACGACAGGCAGATGGAATTATGGCCACTAGTCAGGAAGCAATCAACAAAGCGTTTGAGAAGTATTATACAGGTTTACACAAGGGACGGGAACCATGCACTGTCCAGCAACTTGGGACCTTTTTAAGGGGAGAGAACTTAACACAATTGTCACAAGCGGATAAAGAGACATTAGAGGCTCCCCTGACAATGGCAGAGCTAGAAGCGGCCATGGCACAGATGTCTAGAAATGAAGCGCCTGGAATAGATGGCTTGCCAATAGAATATTATACTATGTATTCCAAACATTTGAAATCACATTTGCTGGAGGTGTTTGAAGAGGCATGGTCACATAAATTACTCCCGTGCTCACAGCAAGAAGCATTAATGGTGGTCCTGCCTAAACAGGGCCGCGAGCCCACAGATGTTAAGTCATACAGACCACTCTCGCTACTAAACCTAGACTGCAAAATACTGGGCAAAATCCTGGTGAACAGATTAGCTCCCATAATACATACCTTAGTACATGAAGACCAGAACGGTTTTATTACAAAACGCAACACATTCTTGAATATTCGCAGACTGCTGAGTATAATAGGCGATACTCCACCAGAGGCACATGATAATGTGGCAATGTCATTGGACACTGAGAAAGCATTCGACACACTGGGGTGGAACTACCTATTCGCAACGATGCAAAATATGGGGTTCGGACCTAGCTATATAGGCTGGGTGAAGACATTATACGCAGAACCCAGGGCCAGAGTGAAGACAGGAGGTATCATATCAGACAGCTTTCCTATTGAAAGGGGCACCAGGCAGGGTTGCCCACTATCTCCTTTATTGTTTGCCATAGCGATGGAACCACTGGCAACCAGGTTGCAACTCCCCAAGGCAGGGATGGAAGGGGAAGCCCTTCCCCTTACACCCCCACCTCCCCACCGTAATGACGTCAGCTCGCGATCGCTACACACTGCCGGTCGCACTGGGAGCCATTTGCTTCCAGTGCACAGCCGGAGAAACAGGTGAGTTTCTCCTCCGGCGGGTCGGGGGTTGTAAAATAAGAGGCACCGGGGGAAAGGAAAGGGTTTTCCTTCACCCCGGTGTCTCTTTGAGCATGCGATCAGGCAGCAGGAATGCCCACTATACGCCAGGGATTTCTTTTTTTTCATGATTGATGCTGTGTTTTGTGTTTGGGAGCGGCTCCTTGGGCAAGGGTCGCTCCCATTTGGGGCCATGTTTGTTGTGGCCTTTTCTGCCCCCCTTGGAGGCAGATCGGCCTTTTAGGATGGTCTGCCCCCAAGGGGGGCAGAAACCACTAGACGCCAGTGATTTATTTTTTCGTCTTTATTTCTGCTGTGTTTTGTGTTGGGGAGCAGCCCCTTGGGCAAGGGTCGCTCCCATGTGGGGGGCATGGTTGTTGTGGCCATTTCTGCCCCCCTTGTGGGCAGATGAGCCTATTTTTGTTTAGGCCCATCTGCCCCCAAGGGGGGCAGAAGCCACTTAGACACCAGGGATAGTGTGTGTGTGTGTTAGTGGAGGGGGGGCAACCCCTCGGGCAAGGGTCACCCCCCTTTGGGGGCACATGTACCAAGGCCATTTCTGCCCCCCTTGGGGACAGATCGGCCTATTATTTTTAGGCTGATCTGCCCCCAAGGGGGACAGAAACCACTAGAATGCCAGGGATTTTTTTTATATGTTTATTTATGTGGGGGGGCGTCCCCTTGGGCAAGGGGGGCATTGAACTTTTGGGCATTTCTGCCCCCCTTGGGGGAAGATGTGCCTATTTTATTTAGGTCCATCTGCCCCCAAGGGGGGCAGAAGCCACGTAGGCACCAGGGATAGTGTGTAGGTTTTTTTTTGTTTGGGGGGCGGCCCCTTGGGCAAGGGTTTCTCCCCGTGGGGACACATTACTAAAGGTATTTTCTGCACTCCTTGGGGCAGATAGGCCTATTTTTTAGTAGCCCCATCTGCTCCTATGGCAGAATCCACTTAGGCACCAATTTCTAAATGCTTGATGGTGGGATATTTGTCAACTGACAAAGTATTTGCATTTGTGATCATTTTTTTCCTCCTTTTTGTTCTAGTTCAAAGCTTTTGCTTTCTTTGCTGTGGCTCCTTGCGGTTTTGGCGGTGGTTGACCTTTGGTTTGCATAGTTGCATGTTTTAGGTAAGTAAAAATAATTTACTCCAAAGAAGTATTGTTGACATGCATGAATGACATGTTTATAGGTGGTGTACTAAATGCAGGTTTGTGGGAAATTGTCCTTAGATTTGTGCACAGTGATATTTGTGTTGTCTTATTTCTAAATTGCTTTTCTTTCTTTCTTTTTAGTGGGATAACATTGGTGATTGCTGTGTCTGCGCAGAGTAGTTGCTGGTGATTCAAGCTTTTTCAAGCAAGTGAGCGGTATAGTTTTTGAGTTTATAACTCTTACTAATAAAGCTACACTTTATTACTTATCTTACACAGTGCTGGTTGTTGGTGGTGCATTTGTCCAGTTAATTCTCGTAGGAAAGATCATGGCTAGCCGCTGGATGACCGCTCAGCAGGTGGTTGGTATGCTTTTTGAGTCACAGTCTGATCATGATTATGAGACGGACTCTGCATCTGAGGCAGAGGAGGAAGTGAGAGATTCTGGCAGTGAAGTTTCTGTCGCAGAGGAATCTTCTGATGAGGAAGCCACACTCAGTGCAGATGAAGGGCCTGTTTCAGAGGAGGACACAGATGTGCCATTAGTGCAGCAACCCTGGGCTGAAAGGTTTCCCGTTAGAAGACCTGAACTCTGGGTTGCCCCAAACATGGAGCAGCCAGAGTTGCATGCCTTTACTGGTCTCCAGGGGTGTAGAGTCAATACAGAGAACTATTTGCCTGTCAATTTCTTTGAGTTATTTGTGGATGATGTGTTTTTGGAAAAGATTGTTGAGCAGACTAATTTGTGTGCGGAGCAGTATTTGAGGGACAACGCTGCTAGACTCAGGCCACACTCTAGAGCTACCCAGTGGATTTCCACAAATTTGGAGGAGATGAAAAGGTTATTAGGTTTGACTCTTTTGATGGGGTTGATAAGGAAGCCGTCACTGGCTTCTAATTGGTCTACTAGTCCCTTGATGGCAACAGCTATATTTCCTGCAACAATGAGTCGTAATCGGTATTTGCTTCTTCTTAGGATGCTGCATTTTATTGACAATGCATTAGCCTTGCCACGCGATCACCCTGATTCTGACCGTCTTTTTAAGATTAGGCCTGTCCTTGATCATTTTGTAGATCGGTTTTCAGAGGTCTATGTTCCAGGCAAAGAAATAGCTGTGGACGAGTCTTTGGTCCACTTCAAGGGTCGTTTGGTTTTTAGGCAGTACATTCCTAGCAACAGGGCACGATGTGGAATTAAATTGTATATGCTGTCTGAAAGTAGTACAGGATATGTGTATAATTTCCGTGTCTATACTGGTAGGGATTCCAGTATTGACACGCCTGGTTGTCCTCCCACTTTTGGAGTTACTGAGAAAATTGTGTGGGAACTTGGTAGACGACTGTTCAACAAAGGTCACCATTTGTATGTAGATAACTTTTACACTGGAGTGCAGTTGTTCAAGGAATTGTTTAGAGTGGACACTGTTGCTTGTGGCACAATTCGTTGTAACCGGAAAGGCTATCCAAGGCAGCTTGTCTGTAAAAAACTTGAGAGGGGACAGTACAGTGCCTTGCGGAATGATGAGCTGCTACCTTTGAAGTTTTCAGACAGAAGGGATGTCTACATGCTAAGTACCATCCATGATGAGAGTACTTCCCCAGTGACTGTTTGGGGCCAGGTTGCTGAAGTGCGCAAACCTGTGTGCATTTTAAATGATAGTAAGCACATAGGAGGTGTAGATAGTGTTGATCAAAGGTTGGAACCTTATACTGCTATTCATAAGTCTTACATTTGGTATAAGAAGTTAGCAATTCACCTCTTCCACTTAGCAACTTTTAATGCTTTTATTGTGTTTAAGCATCGGTCTCCAGAGTCAAAGATGACATTTGTGAAATTTCAGCAGTCAGTGATAGAGAGCCTTATTGTGGTGGAACAGGCCAGAGTTCCTAGAGAAGCAGTGATGGAGGATGTGGCTAGATTGAAAGATCGCCACTTTGCTGAGCACATTCCTCCCACACCCAAAAAAGACTTTCCAGCTAAGAAATGTAGAGTGTGTTTTCGAAGAGGTATCCGGAGGGAGACTCGAATGTACTGCCCAGATTGTCCTTCAAAGCCTGGGCTTTGTGTGGGTGGTTGTTTTAAGAATTACCACACCCAGAAGAATTACTGGGAACAACCATGAGTGTAAACTGTCTGTTTTGTATTTTCATGTGTTCAGTTTCATGGTTGGCATTTCTGTCATGTACTTAGTTAGAGCTTTTGTGTTTGTAGTTTTGTAATTATTTATAATTAGTTAGTGGTTTCTTTATTAAAAAAAAAAAAAAGTGATGCCATTGTGTGTGGAGTGGCGCTTGGCTGAGGGTGTACATAGTGTACATATTGACTTGCTGTTAGCTACTGCAACACACTGCCAGCCAAACACCAGTCCACACACTCCCATCAGCTGGTGTGATTGCTGTATCAGGCATGTGGGCGTATGTAAGTGATGTGGCGCTGTCTGTCGATGCGAGTGTTGTAATGTGCTGGGCCTGTGGCTGGCGGCGTGAATGGTCTTGTGCGTGTCATGTATGAAAGGTGTGTGAATGGACTGTAAAGCGGTTGGTGCCTTGCCGTGGCTTTACAGCTCACAAGCTGTGAGTGATTGGTTCAGTTTTTTGGCCTTTCAGTTATTAACAGTGCTTTTCATTTTTGTGAAATCTCTTGCTAATAAAATTTGATCCACTGAACCATCACTCACCCTCGTGCCAAATCCAGCCAGTATGTGTGGTAAAAATGACAAAACCTGCTCTGCTGTAATCATGTGTCGCAGCACACCAATGACACGCTAGGTGCCTCGGGTGAGACCCCGATGATGAAGCATGCCACCAACTTAGTTGGTGGGTGAGGGGTCTTTTTAACATAACCTAAGTGCATTTCTTTTCACAATTTTAGCGTTTGGAACATCACATAAGTATGTGGACACACCAAAATGATCTATTGCTAAACTACCTATGGTTTTGGTCCTAGGTGCGGCCTTCATCTAGGGAAACCTACCAAACCCAGACATGTTTTAAAAATAGACACCCCAGGGAGTCCAAGGAGGCGTGGCTTGCCTGGATCCCCCATCATTTTCTTACCCAGACTCCTTGGCAAACCTCAAAATTTGCATACAAAATCATATTTTCCTCACTTTTCTTTGTAGGATCACCGCTGCGGCACAAATTTCCTACCACCCAGCGTTCCCCTCAGTCCCCCAAGTAAAATGATACCTCACTTGCATGGGACCCCAAAGCAGAGTCGGTCTAAAAGATGTATAAAAGAAAAATATGTGCTTATCAACTCACTGTGCTATCCCCTCAATCTCTACAAGTTTTTGGCCTTATTCTGTTGCAGGCACCTGGCCCACCCACACAAGTGAGGTATCATTTTTATCTGGAGACTTGGGGGAACGCTGGGTGGAAGGAAATTAGTGGCTCCTATCAGATTCCAGAACTTTCTGTCACCGAAATGTGAGGAAAAGGTGTTTTTTTAGCCAAATTTTGAGGTTTGCAAAGGATTCTGGGTAAAAGAACCTGGTGAGAGCCCCACAAGTCACCCCATTTTGGATTCCCCTAGGTGTCTAGTTTTCAAAACTGCGCAGGTTTGCTAGGTTTCCCTAGGTGCCGGCTGAGCCAGAGGCCAAAATCCACAGGTAGACACTTTGTAAAAAACACCTCTGTCTTCTGTGAAAAAATGTGATGTGTCCACGTTGTGTTTTGGGCCATTTCCTTTCGTGGGCGCTAGGCCTACCCACACAAGTGAGGTACCATTTTTGTCGGGAGACTTGGGGAAACACTGGGTGGAAGGAAATTTGTGACTCCTCTCAGATTCCAGAACTTTCTGTCACCGAAATGAGAGGGAAAAGTGTTTTTTTGGCCAAATTTTGAGGTTTGCAAAGGATTCTGGGTAACAGAACCTGGTCAGAGCCCCACAAGTCACCCCATCTTGGATTCCCCTAGGTGTCTAGTTTTCAAAAATGCGCTGGTTTGCAAGGTTTCCCTAGGTGCCGGCTGAGCTAGAGGCCAAAATCCACAGGTAGGCACTTTGTAAAAAACACCTCTGTTTTCTGCGAAAGAATGTGATGTGTCCACGTTGTGTTTTGGGCCATTTCCTTTCGTGGGCGCTAGGCCTACCCACACAAGTGAGGTACCATTTTTATCGGGAGACTTGGGGTAACGCTGGGTAGAAGGAAATTTGTGGCTCCTCTCAGATTCCAGAACTCTCTGTCACCGAAATGAGAGAAAAAAGTGTTTTTTTGGCCAAATTTTGAGGTTTGCAAAGGATTCTGGGAACAGAACCTGGTCAGAGCCCCACAAGTCACCCCGTCTTGGATTCCCCTAGGTGTCTAGTTTTTAAAAATGCACTGCTTTGCTAGGTTTTCCCAGGTGCCGGCTGAGCTAGAAGCCAAAATCCACAGGTAGGCACTTTGTAAAAAACACCTCTGTTTTCTGTGAAAAAATGTGATGTGTCCACGTTGTGTTTTGGGCCATTTCCTTTCATGGGCGCTAGGCCTACCCACACAAGTGAGGTACCATTTTTATCGGGAGACTTGGGGGAACACAGAATAGCAAAACAAGTGTTATTGCCCCTTGTCTTTCTCTACATTTTTTGCTTCCAAATGTAAGGCAGTGTGTAAAAAAGACGTCTATTTGAGAAATGCCCTGTAATTCACATGCTAGTATGGGCACCCCGGAATTCAGAGATGTGCAAATAACCACTGCTTCTCAACACCTTATCTTGTAGCCATTTTGGAAATACAAAGGTTTTTTTGATACCTATTTTTCACTTTTTATATTTCAGCAAAAGAATTGCTGTATACCTGGTATAGAATAAAAACCCATTGCAAGGTGCAGCTCATTTATTGGCTCTGGGTACCTAGAATTCTTGATGAACCTACAAGTCCTATATATCCCCGCAACCAGAAGAGTCCAGCTGACGTAACGGTATATTGCTTTCAAAAATCTGACATCGCAGGAAAAAGTTACAGAGTAAAATGTGAGAAAAAATGCTGTTATTTTCACCTAAATTTAAATATTGTTTTATTTCAGCTGTTATTTTCTGTAGGAAACACTTGTAGGATCTACAGAAATGACCCCTTGCTGAATTCAGAATTTTGTCTACTTTTCAGAAATGTTTAGCTTTCTGGGATCCAGCAGTGGTTTCTCACCCATTTTGGTCACTAACTGGAAGGAGGCTGAAAGCACAAAAAATTGTAAAAATGGGGTATGTCCCAGTAAAATGTCAAAATCGTATTGAAAAATGGGGTTTTCCAGTTCAAGTCTGCCTGTTCCTGAAAGCTGGAAAGATGGTGATCTTGCCACCGCAAACCCTGTGTTGATGCAATTTTCAGCGAAAAAAAACACTAGCTGCCTTCTGCAGCCCTTTTTTCCCATTTAAAAAAAAAAAAAGATTTTCACTGTATTTTGGCTAATTTCTTGGTCTCCTTCATGGGAACCCACAAAGTCTGGGTACCACTAGAATCCCTAGGACGTTGGGAAAAAAAGGACACAAATTTGCCGTGGATAGTTTATGTGAACAAAAAGTTATGAGGGCCTAAGCGCAAACTGCCCCAAATAGCCAAAAAAAGGCTCGCCACAGGAGGGGGAAAAGGCCTGGCAGCAAAGTGGTTACTGATAACTGCACACGAATGCTGGACAAGGTACGTCCAAAAGGGTCGAAAGGGGATCCCATACTCCCCCCTCATCCCACTGGGACAAATCCCAGGTAGGGGGAACGTAGCTGGCATGTATTCCGCTGCAACCTGGGCAGAGGCAGGCATAGTAACGGTGGGAGACTGCTTTGAGGAAGGAAAGCTAATGTCGTTTAAATCTATGAGAGACCTCACCTCAGGCCAATTTATAGCATATTATTCTATTTGCCATTTAGTCAAGAAGGCGTGGACATCGGGGGACCAGGAACCTAATACTTCCCCAGCGTTACACCACATGCTGTCATACGACAACCAAAACAAAGTTATAACAAACACATACAAAGTCTTAAACACATTCCCTGTAAATGGATTAGAAAACGTTAGAACTCAATGGAACTGTGTTACCGAACCAATTGACAGCTGAAGATTGGTCCCAGGCTTTAAATCATACCCGCAGTGTGTCAAGAAACCCCAGGTTTAGATACACTCAATTTAATTACACGCATCAAACATATCTCGCACCTGCGCGGCTGAAGCGCATGTTTCCTGGGGCGGACTTCCAATGCCCTCGATGTAGTTCCCCATCAGTCAACTTTTACCAGATGGTCTGGGAGTGCGGACCCCTGGAATCGGAATGGAGGGGGGTAGTGGCTGATATTTCAGATATCACAGACCTTATATTCATACTAGATCCCGGCTCCTGTTTGCTGGGAGTCAGGAAAAGGGGTAAAAAGCATCAATACATACACAGGTTTGCAGACCTAGCTTTCATAATGTATAAAAGGTTGATTGCTATGAATTGGAAAGCCCCTAAAGCACCGGATCTGAAAACGTGGCGTGCCTTAAGACTGCGCAGGGCACACACAGAATATCAGGTACTACGTAAGCTATTAGATGAAGGTCAGAAACACACTGGGTGTGATGCTTGGGAAACATTTGTTGCCAAATTGGAGGTTAAAAATGATGAGCACCCACCATGAAACCTGGTAGTAACTCGGAAAGGTAGACAGTGAACAGACCACATATAACACACACAAGGATGCCTTACATGTAACATGCATAATTGGTGCATACATACACAAACAGTCGGCACTCCGGTCTGAGCCCCGACTCACCTGCAAATAGGATGTAAAAAACAGGATGGTACTAGATATAACATGTGATTTAACTGCGAGATGCAAAACATGAACAATGGAATGAGATTAGACCTGAGTTGTTATTGTTATTTACGTTTTATGTTATGTTAGATCAACTAAATTCTTCTATGACAAACTGTAATTGCTGTCGTTTGATGTGCAGAAAACAATAAAAAGATGTTTAAAATAAAATACTATTTAGTTTTCTAAGCAATCGCAGACCCCTTGAGAATGCTTCACGGTCCCCCAGGGGTTCCCAGACCACAGGTTGGGAACCACTGCTCTAACCTGTTCCCTAGATCAAAAGTCAGCAGCTCTGGCTGTTGAAAGAGGTGCACTTAACACCTTCTTTTGTGTTTTTGTCTGTAATGCAGATTTGACGATTAGGCAGAAAGACCAGGAGCAGCAGGGGGAACGTGGAGACAACGAAGGCTTGATGTGCTATAAACAAGCAGGTCAGAGCAACGCCATGGTACATGGCATCCCGGTTTTCAGGCTTAGCCCAGTCCACGGAGGCTGATAGGGAAGAGGGGTTGATAAAGCCCTCTCAGCTCAATAGATGTTGTGTGACTGAGGGCCTTTAAGATAGAAATTGTTAGGGTGCTTAGTTGTATATAGCTTCTATTTGGAATCTGGAGAAGATTTTGAGTCTGCTGGAATTGAACAGCTTGCGGGTGGTGTTATTTTGTACTTGTGCACTGTGGTGGAATGCAAATGTTTCTGAAATAGTACTGCATAATCTTTGGATGTTATAATTTCTCTTCAGATCCTGTGCAGCAACATGGATATGGCTGGAGAGTCCACAACCCTCATTCTAAAGTTTCTTTGATATCAAAACGTAATTATACCACATACTTCCTTCTAGAAATCTTTTCTTAGAGCAAAAATATTTTTATCACATATTGATGTTCCTTTTGTCCCTTTCCTTTCAGATGCACACCTGACCAGATGACAAGTTGTCCATATTCCTCCCAAAGCCCAATGCTATCATTAGGCTTTGACTGCAGCCCCAGTGCCATAAGGGGTCTTGGGTCTGTGCTCTAGATATACATGGATATACACGGCACAGAAGAAAATTACAGATTCACTAGCCTCATCACGGTGCCTGCCTACTACAGCATGCATTCAGTAACAAGCATGCCTGCAAGTCTTCAACAAAAGCAAATACAACAAAGAAAGTGGTTAAGGTAAGGCTTCTTAGCCCCAAGATTATGATATCAGGTGCTTGACTCCGGGAGGACTAACCACCAGTTGCCCACCTATAAGCAAACGTTAAACTAGTGTAAAAGGAGAAGCACTCTACTGGTAACAAATGGAAAGACCCATGCATTTGTTTTAGGAATCTATAATGGAGGTATTTTTTTTATATTTAAGGTGTATATTTTTTGTTTTTTTCAGCACTGATGGAGTCCCAAGAGGGAACGAAGCACCTTGCCTGGGCTCTGTGTACTACATTTGATTGTAAAAGAATTAAAATGAATGGACAATAAGCGATTTGTGTTTCATAAATGAAGATTGAAGTCATTAAGTTTTGGATTAAACTCCAAGACTTTATCATGAATGCAACTGATGACGATTAATAACTAGGAGTATGAGACCCAATATATGACCTGTGTTGCACTATAAGTGAATTTGTTACTGGGAGAGTGCTTCCCCCTTTAAATGAGTTTATCTTCAATAGAGGCAGCTTGAGTTGGCTGCCTGTCGAACGGAGATCCTATGCCTTCCACAGGAACTAAGTACTACTTGCTTTGCCACAAATTCTGTATTTAATAGAATCCAATATTTATGGTCACAGATCACTCCTTTACCAACTAGCACTAAAAATCCGGTCGTAACTCCTAAAACTGTCTCAGACAGTCCTGGACCACCAGCCGGGGCTGCATTCTAAATTGTTCGATATTTAAGTCAATGAAACTGTTTAGTTCATGAGTCAGAAAGGCCAGCAAATAAAAAGTGGACCTCTTATTGCACTTTAAAGGATGCTCCAGCAGGTCACACCCCGACCTACATCCTACACTGCCTTGGTTCTACAACTAGAGCATCCTTTCACCGAGAGAGAGAAGAGGACAAGAAGAAAGGTGAAAGTAAGACTAATAATCCATGAGAACATGGAAAAAGCGACCTAATCAGAGATACCTCTCCCAACACTGGTGGAAAACGCGAGGCATTGCCTAAAGGGAAAAGAGGTAGGAGACATAGAGATGAGCTGTGTCTCTTCTGAAAGAGACTGAGGAGTGGAGACCAAAGCAACAAAAACTGAGAGTCCAAAGTTGGTGACAGAAATAGAGATTGTTCGGTAGGAAAGGAGACCATCCAACAGGGTCAGAGACACTTTGGGCCTTTGCAGTAAATTCCAGCATAATGTTTGTCACACATTAGTAATTGTCATATCTCCCTTGATACATATGGGTAATCCTAGCTGTTCTCCAGCACTTGGGGTTATCAGCGCTCTTCTGATCCTGTGCAGCAACATGGATCCGGTCCGGTTGTTCCTGAAGAGTCTTTGCACAGTGTCTTGCATAGCAAAAGATGCTAGTAACACCACATATTTCCTTTCACAGTTTGTTTCTTAGATAAGGGTTTTGTTATCGCACAGTCACATTTCATGAGTCTTTTCCTTTCATTCCACAAGTGGCCAGAAGAGAGGTTGGTTGCCCATGTTGCCTTCCCTGCCCTGGACACTGCTATCAACTGGCTGAGGAGCTCTGGCTCGTGGGTGTATGCTGCAGAGGGCAGGGTGTACACTGCACACAGAAGACTGCACACATCCTCCTCTGTGCTCCATTATGCCCTTAATGGGTGTCTGTATACCCTCGCCCGGTCCCACAGGATGGGCACCCCAGTAGCTTCCTACAGTGTTGGCGCTATGAAAAGGCAATACTGTGAAGGCAGTGTTAGGCACTGTGTAGAGAACTCTGTCCTTGGAAACATCAAATCAAATCAAATCATTAACATTTATAAAGCGCGCTACTCACCCGTGCGGGTCTCAAGGCGCTAGGGGGAAGGGGGTTACTGCTGCTCGAAGAGCCAGGTCTTGAGGAGTCTCTGGAATGCGGAGTGGTCCTGGGTGGTCCTGAGGCTGGTGGGGAGGGTGTTCCAGGTCTTGGCTGCCAGGTAGGAGAAAGACCTCCCACCCGCCGTGGAGCGGCGGATACGAGGGACGGCAGGGAGCGCGAGGCTGGTGGAACGGAGGAGACGGGTGAGGGCGTAGAAGCTGAGGTGTCGGTTGAGGTATTCAGGTCCCTTGTCGTGGAGGACTTTGTGTGCGTGGGTGAGAAGTCGGAAGGTGATCCTTTTGCTGACTGGGAGCCAATGCAGGTGTCTCAGGTGTGCAGAGATGTGGCTGTTGCGGGGTACGTCGAGGATGAGGTGGGCGGAGGCGTTTTGAATACGTTGCAGACGTTTTTGGAGTTTTGCGGTGGTCCCAGCATAAAGGGTGTTGCCGTACTCCAGGCGGCTAGTGACTAGGGCGTGGGTCACGGTTTTTCTGGTGTCGGTGGGGATCCAGCGGAAGATCTTGCGGAGCATGCGGAGGGTGAGGAAGCAGGAGGAGGACACGGCGTTGACTTGTTTGGTCATGGTGAGAAGAGGGTCCAAGATGAAGCCGAGGTTGCAGGCGTGGTCTGAGGGGGTCGGTGCGGTGCCAAGGGCCGTGGGCCACCAGGAGTCGTCCCATGCGGTCGGGGTGTTGCCGAGGATGAGGACTTCCATTTTGTCTGAGTTCAGTTTTAGACGGCTGAGCCTCATCCAATCTGCGACGTCCTTCATGCCGTCTTGTAGGTTGGTCTTAGCGCTGGCGGGGTCCTTGGGGAGGGAAAGTATAAGTTGAGTGTCGTTGGCGTAGGAGGTGATGATGATGTTGTGCTTGCATACGATGTCGGCGAGGGGGCTCATGTAGACATTGAAGAGTGTCGGGCTGAGCGAGGAGCCTTGAGGGACGCCGCAGATTATCTCGGTGGGGTCTGAGCGAAAAGGTGGGAGGTAGACTCTTTGAGAGCGGTTGGAGAGGAAGGAGGCGATCCAGTCCAGGGCCTGGCCTTGGATCCCGGTGGAGCGGAGGCGGGTTATTAGGGTGCGGTGACAGACGGTGTCGAAGGCAGCCGAGAAGTCGAGGAGGATGAGGGCGACTGTTTCACCGTTGTCCATCAGGGTTCTGATGTCGTCTGTGACTGAGATGAGGGCGGTTTCAGTGCTGTGGTTGGTTCGGAATCCGGATTGTGAAGGGTCGAGAAGGTTGTTGTCTTCCAGGAAGTTGGTAAGCTGTTTGTTGACGGTCTTCTCTATTACCTTGGCAGGGAAGGGGAGGAGCGAGATGGGGCGGAAGTTCTTCAGGTCGCTTGGGTCAGCCGTGGGTTTCTTTAGTAGGGCGTTGACTTCGGTGTGTTTCCAGCTTTCGGGGAAGGTAGCAGATGAAAATGAGGAGTTGATGATGGTCTGAAGGTGCGGGGCGATGAAGTCATTGGCTTTATTGAAGATGAAGTGAGGGCAGGGGTCCGAGGGGGCGCCAGAGTGGATCGAGTTCATGGTGGTTTTGGTCTCTTCAGTGTTGATGTGGGTCCAGGCATTGAGGGTGATGGCAGGGGGTGTGGGTTCGGTGTTGCTTGGCTGGGTCTGGTGTCCGAAGCTGTCGTGGAGGTCAGTGATCTTGCGATGGAAGAAGGTGGCGAGGGAGTTGCACAGGTCTTGTGAGGGCGTGATGGCGTTGGCGTTGGCGTTGTGGTTGGAGAACTCTTTAACGATGCTGAAGAGTTCACTGCTGTTGTGGCTGTTTTTGTCCAGTCTGTCGGTGAAGAAATTCCTTTTGGCTGCGCGGATCAGGTGGTGGTGTTCGCGGGTCGCGTTCTTGAGGGCGGACATGTTGTCAGCGGTGTGGTCCTTGCACCAGGCTTTCTCGAGGGCACGACAGGTTTTCTTCGATTCCTTAAGGGTGTCAGAGAACCAGAGAGGTTTTTTGGTGTTGGCCTGTCGATGCGTGCGTCTGAGGGGAGCAAGGTTGTCTGCACAGTTGGTGATCCAGTTCGTGAGGCTGAGGGCTGCGTCGTTGGGGTGTGTGGTGAGGGTAGGTTGGTTGACGGTGAGCGCAGAGAAGAGCTGTTCTTCGGGGATTTTGTTCCACTGTCGACGAGGGATGGGTTGAGTGCGGAGGTGGCGGGTCTCGCTTCGGAATGTGAAGTGGACACAGCTGTGGTCGGTCCAGTGTAGAGTGGAGGCGTGGCTGAAGGAGACGTGTTTGCTGGCGGAGAAGATGGGGTCAAGCGTGTGTCCGGCGATGTGGGTGGGGGTGTTCACCAGTTGCTTGAGGCCGAGGTTGGCGAGATTGTCGAGCAGGGCGGTGGTGTTGGGGTCGTTGTTGTGTTCCAGATGGAAGTTGAGGTCGCCTAGGAGGATGTAGTCCGGCGAGGCGAGGGCGTGCGGGGAGACGAAGTCGGTGATGGAGTCGCTGAAAGGGGCGCGCGGTCCGGGGGGACGGTAGATGAGGGATCCTCTGAGGGTGGTCCTGGGGTCGGTGCGAATCTGGAAATGCAGGTGTTCTGCAGCGAGGGGGGTGTCTTCGGTGGAGGTGGTGACGCTGATGGAGTCTTTGAAGACGATGGCGATTCCTCCTCCTACTTGGTTGGTGCGGTCTTTCCTGGAAATCTTGTAGCCTTCGGGGATGGCTATGGCGATGTCTGGGGCCGAAGAGGCGTTCATCCAGGTCTCCGTGATGAAGGCGACGTCCGGTGCTGTGGAGTCCAGGAGGTCCCAGAGTTCAACGGCGTGCTTGTGGACGGATCGAGCGTTGACCAGGATGCATTTGAGGTGGTTGATGGCGCGTGGGCTGGTGGTCATGGTAATTGCGTGGTGGAAGATACGTTTGCAGGAGTGGCAGGCGAAAGGTCCATGGGTACGTTTTGGGTTAGCTTGGAAGCAGGTGTTGGAGCGTCCTGGGTTGAGGGCGTGGAGGGTGGTGGGGTCGTAGCAGAGCAGAGGGGTTTGGGAGTGCTGAGGACCAGGGGTCGTGGCGCTGGGCACGGGCCAGGCGCAGACAGGCGCAGATGGGCGCAGACGGGCTTGCCTCTGGCACGCCCGCTGCGCAGTCGCAGTCGCGCCATAAGAGGGAGGAGGGGGGGAGGGGTCAGCTGGGGGCGAATGGGAGCGGGGAGAAGAGCTGGGGGAGGGGGGGTTAAGGGTGGTGGGGGGTGAGTTTTATGAAGTTTAGGAGTTTAGGGAGAGAGATAGGAGTAAGGTTGGGAAGATGGGGAGGGGGGGTTGTAGAGGTGGGTGAGAGGTAGAGTGAAAGGATAGGAAGATAGGGGTGGCAACAGAGGGGGTGGCGAGTGGGGGGAAAGATAGAGAGATAGGTAGATAGGAGGAGGTAGTGAGGGAGACAGAGAGAGAGATAGAGAGATAGGTAGATAGAGATGGGGGTAGATAGGGGTGATAGAGAGGGGGACAGACGAGTCAGGAGCGGGAAGAACCAGGGAGTAGGTAGCAGTTAGCTCTGTTGGGAAACAGAGCTAACAGAGGAAGTGGAGCGGGGAGCAGGAGGGAAAGAAGAGAACAGGAGGAACAGAAGACAGAAGAACAGAAGACAGAAGACCACAGAAGAAGAGGAGCCGAATACACAGAAGACAGAAGACAGAAGACCACAGAAGAAGAGGAGCCGAATACACAGAAGACAGAAGGCCACAGAAGAAACTACAGAAGAAGAGGAGCGCAGAGGACAGAAAAGTACAGATGAAGGTGAAGAAGAGGAGCGCAGAAGACAGAAGAATACAGATGAAGGTGAAGAAGAGGAGCGCAGAAGACAGAAGAATACAGATGAAGGTGAAGAAGAGGAGCACAGAAGACAGAAGAATACAGATGAAGGTGAAGAAGAAGAGGGGCGGCGAGCAGCAGAGGAAGGAGCCAAGAAGAGGGACAGAGAAGAGGAGGCACACGCGGGTCGCGGTGCAGAGGAGAGGGAGAGAAGCACACAGATGAAGAGAGAAGACGGGGAGCAGGAGGGAAAGAAGAGTACAGAAGAAGACTACAGAAGGAGAGCACAGAGGAAGAACAGAGAAGAAGAAAAGAAGCAGGAGAGAGGGTGAGTAGCGCGGGGCAGGGCGAGGGGCTGGGAGGTTGGGGGGTACTTACTGCGAGGTAGCTGGGCTTGCTGGGAGGTCTCAGGAACCTGGGCTGGAGGAGCTGGAGGAGCTGCAGCGGCAGGGGGAGCGACCTACCCTTGGGTTAAGGGTCGCTACCACTGTTGCGCAGCGGCCGCCATAAGAGGGTGGGGGGGGAGGGGTCAGCTGGGGGCGAATGGGAGCTGGGGGGTGGGGGCGTGCAGGAGGTGGCGGCGGGAAAGCGGAGGGAGGGGGGGACAGGTAGAGGGGAGAAGAGCTGGGTGAGGGGGGGTTAAGGGTGGTGGGGGGTGAGTTTTAGGAAGTTTAGGAGTTTAGGGAGAGAGATAGGACTAAGGTTGGGAAGATAGGGGAGGGGGGTTGTAGAGGTGGGTGGGGGTGAGAGGTAGAGTGAAAGGATAGGAAGATAGGGGTGGTAACAGAGGGGGTGGCGAGTGGGGGGGGAAGATAGAGAGATAGGTAGATAGGAGGAGGTAGTGAGGGAGACAGAGAGAGAGATAGAGAGATAGGTAGATAGAGATGGGGGTAGATAGGGGTGATAGAGAGGGGGACAGACGAGTCAGGAGCGGGAAGAACCAGGGAGTAGGTAGCAGTTAGCTCTGTTGGGAAACAGAGCTAACAGAGGAAGAGGAGCGGGGAGCAGGAGGGAAAGAAGAGAACAGGAGGAACAGAAGACAGAAGAACAGAAGACAGACGACGGAAGACCACAGAAGAAGAGGAGCCGAATACACAGAAGACAGAAGACCACAGAAGAAGAGGAGCCGAATACACAGAAGACAGAAGGCCACAGAAGAAGCTACAGAAGAAGAGGAGCGCAGAGGACAGAAAGGTACAGATGAAGGTGAAGAAGAGGAGCGCAGAAGACAGAAGAATACAGATGAAGGTGAAGAAGAGGAGCACAGAAGACAGAAGAATACAGATGAAGGTGAAGAAGAAGAGGGGCGGCGAGCAGCAGAGGAGGGAGCCAAGAAGAGGGACAGAGAAGAGGAGGCACACACGGGTCGCGGTGCAGAGGAGAGGGAGAGAAGCACACAGATGAAGAGAGATGACGGGGAGCAGGAGGGAAAGAAGAGTACAGAAGAAGACTACAGAAGGAGAGCGCAGAGGAAGAACAGAGAAGAAGAAAGGAAGCAGGAGAGAGGGTGAGTAGCGCGGGGCAGGGCGAGGGGCTGGGAGGTGGGGGGGTACTTACTGCAAGGTAGCTGGGCTTGCTGGGAGGTCTCAGGAACCTGGGCTGGAGGAGCTGGAGGAGCTGCAGCGGCAGGGGGAGCGACCTACCCTTGGGTCAAGGGTCATAAATTATGACACTTACCACGGAAGTGGTAGCAAACATTTCGCCAGAGCACCGCCTCCTGGGGTGTCCTATCTTTCTGCTGCCCCTGCTTCTGAGCCTAGTCTGGTGCACACCAGTGATGCGTCACTCCTAGGGTGACCACCTGGCACTGAGGCAAATTCTGGACAGGACTGTGAAAAATTCAGGACAAAGGGTCAAAATTCAGGACAAAAATTCAGGACAAAGGGCCAAAATTCAGGACAAAAATTCAAGAACAAACATCAGTTTTACAGACACACGCAAGAGAGGCCATGCCTCACTATGTTGTCAGTGCATTTATTTACTCTTTTTTAACATAGCACTATTCACTGTGGACCTTTTGTGAGTGCCTCCTGGTGTACTACATTCAGGTGTCACATTACGTCCTTGTTCAGTAGTAAATGAATGCCCTTCACAGCAAGGCCATCCCCCCTACCCAAATCTACCCGATCTTTCCTGAAGAGAAAGTAACAGCAAAATTTTGATTATGTTTCTGAACATTTCAAAACCCCTGGCAAACAGTTTGGGAAACATTAAGGTAATTAACCTTATGCTAGTTTAAACAAATTGAACAAAAACATCTGGCTTACCCCAACCGCCCATGGACTTTCAACCTATTTTTTTTTAAAGAGGCAGGGCAGATGGTGTGGGTGACAGTCTCACACCTAATGACAGGATGTGATGTACCCATAACTTTTCTGTAGTTTCACTGCACTAGAGTGTATGTTTGGGACTCTACATTTATATTAGAAATGGGAGCCCGGACTACCAATCAAAGATAATAAAAGAGTAGGATGAAATTGAGATCAAAAGGGGGGACCACGGCAAGTAATTCAAAGGGTTGTTGCTAACAACTGGATAAATAAAGAAGAGAAGAACAATGTGGGACGATTCCTAAAATCAGACAAGATGGGTCCACCAAGACTATTTGAAGGTATTGGGTACCTGGGGAGTTGTCTGCACACAGGAGCGAAACAGAATGGGCACTGTCAAGTGGTTGAACAATCAACACCGATCCACCTTGGCAAACTGTTCTGGTGCAATGGTTTGCTGTTAGTGCTTGTGAAGGGTGAGCAGGGGCCAGACCCCTTGCAAGGTTGTGCAAGGCAATTGCCCACTTAGTCCATGTCTTTATATGGTTTTGAAATTGAGCAAAAGCCAAACTAGAGATCTGGGTTATCCCTAAGTGTCAAGTACACATAGAATCTTCAAAATATTTGGGATGTAAATTGCACAAACAAAATTTACAAAATTTTAAATTTAATTAGTGTTTCTTTAACATATGGCACTGTTTTCGCCTTCATACACAATTAGATCTCAGATTGAACTGGGAACCAGTTACCTTTTGATACCTAGTGATTAATATCTACCATTCTTACACTGATTTCCAGGATGAAAATCTCAGCAGAGCGAATGGTCCCTCCAAGCCCAGTTTGCTTTTTGGTCTTCTCTTCTGCTTTCTGTAGAGGCCACGTGGCACTAGCGAAGATGGTGTGCTACCCCAATGATAGTATTATTTTGCAAACCTTCCCCTGCTCGTCCTTCATTCCTTCTTCAGACAGGCCACACATCTAATTTGGTCGCTGCAGCGCCATCAGGAGCTCTTTCCACTCTAAAGCTAACTGTGACTGCGGGTGGATTAGATCTTCTGGACTTAGAATGCTTTTATTTAGCTGCAGATGTCCAATGGGTGGCTCACTGGCTTTCTGCCCACCTCCCTGCATGAGATGGGGTTTACCAGTAAAGACTTTTAAGGAAGGCTTAATGCACTGCTCATCGTTTCCTACTGACCATTCCATGGATCACCATCCGGGGTTATCATGCATGTCTTTCTCTTGCCTTGCCAGAACCTGTAAACTCACTGACACGAAGAAACCCTATGCTCCTGCATTACCTTTGCTAAGCCTTTCACACTCACACAGGGTGGCTGTGCTCAGAGAAACTCCATCAGTGGCATGTTGCAGGTGTCTTAAAATTGGGGACTTTGTTTCTGAACAGTGAGCTACTAAATTTCCAAACCCTTGTGGCAGACTACCATCTTCACCCCGGTCAACTCCTTACTTACAACCACCTTAAATAATCATTAAATGCCCTATTTCATGTCTGCTACCTAGCACTAACCCTACAAGAGGTGTGCCAGAAGCTCTGTACCATAGGAAATGGTGGCAAACTGATGGAATGGGTGTACAGACCTATCCTGCAACATGGAAACCACTCCAGGTCTTCGTCCCTTCCCTTGCCAAAACCTTGTTTACAGTATCCTGCCGAGTGCTCCCTTTCTGTAAACAGGCCTGTAAATCTTGTTCTTATCTTACCATATTTGCTGTGCATTCAAAGAACAAAGTCAAATGTCAGGCTCTGTCTTCGGTGGGAACTTAGTGTTTACTTTCCTTTCTCTGACTTCAAAGTGAGAGGATTTATGCGCCAACCTTGCTGGATACTGGGGTTAGGAAAGAGTTTTTTCTATCACATGACAACATTTAAATAGACTTCAAAATATATTGAATATATAACAGAATTAGAAGTACAAATCAAGCACATTTTTGTTAATTCTGAACTGTGCTGGAAACAAATACCTTTACATGATTAAAACAAATAATTGCATTAGGTGATGCAATTTCCAAACAACTCTACTCTGTCCCATGCCACTCCATGCCACTGCACTCTACGCTAAAGCACTCTAAACAACTGCACTGTACCCCACAGCACTGTACTTTGCACCACTGGGCTCTACGCCACTGCTCCTATGCTACTCTACTCCACTCCACACCACTATGCCACTAGCTTTAAGCCATGCTGAACTGCAGCTACTCTGGTGTATAACATGGCTAATAGCTAAAACACATTAGCAAAGCCAATAACTCTTTCGTAGATGAGACCTATTGCTTTGCCAATGTTTGTTAGTACTGTGAGGTACCGAAGTACCTGAAAGAACTGTAAAAAATACAATTACATCATAATAAAGGCTGCTACAAAATGCGCAAATACATTTCGGTTAAAAAAAAAAAGTGCTTCTCAAATACAGATTTGAATAATATACAGTTTATACCTAGTGCTAAAAAAATGTATAACACTACATTAAAACCACACACTCCACAGCTCAACTTGGAACACCATTACAATACCTCTCTGAAAGAAATATCTTTGCCACCAGAAAACTTCAAGTGACTCCTTTTAGTAAAGTCAATGCAGGTTTTCAAGCCCCTTTGTATTTGCAGATTTACCAGTTGCCCACATTTGCATGTCTTTAGGGAAGGAGACCCCCTGGCAAGAAGGCCTTTTCTTATCTGCCTGCCCCTCCCTCAGAGCACAGGAGACCCCCTGCCTTCCATCCCAGCTGGGGAAACTCCTCTGCCTGTAATTTCGCCCTGCCTCCGTTGCCCTTCAGGTGAAAGCCTAAAATTACGGACAAATGCCGTCCGTTAAAGCTTTCATCACGGACAACGGACAGCAGGGCGAAATTTCGGACAGTCCGTGAAATTTACGGACGGGTGGTCACCCTACTCACTCCGCCTGGCCTCTGTGCCCCTGGGCCCAGCTGTGCCTCCCTGCGCTGCAGTGTTTTGCTGATTGGCCACACACACAGGGCTGAGAGATCACGTCGCACGTATATTCCACGGATGGAATGAATACAAAACGAGGGATCGGAACCAAAACCATTCAGATTGAATAATTAAGTAAAACACTGCTGCGGCGTTATTTCGTGTTTTTGAGCGGATGTGAAGGTGCTTCCCACATACGACACGGAGCCAGCCAGTGCCCCAGTGCCCCAGTGCCCATGCCCAATGCTTGAAATGGAAAAACAGAAGTCAGGTACTCTGTACCAGAGTACCTGCTTGATTCTGAGAAGTGCCTGTACTCTCCAATTCTTCCCGCGCTGCCCCCCACCTCCCGCCACCCGGGGGGCTAGGGCAGAATTATCTGCATTCTTACCTGACTCGTCTGTGTGGCGATGTTTCTGCTGTTCCTCCTGAACACCCGGGTTCCACCCTCGGCTTCCCCCGCCGGTCTCTGTGTCATTCCGCAGTACATTAGGTTAAGTTTCTATTCCAGAGAAAGTAAAAGTGAAAGCTAGGAACAGCTTAGCCTGCAGCTGCTGGCTCCACCCTCATTGTTCAGGAAAGAGACATATTGAGGCTGTGGGAGTGTGTGTGTGAAACTGTGGCAATTTTGAGTGGTTGTAATAGACATTTTGGGCTTTAAAAATCAGACGTATCTTGGGTCTGTTGATATGTATGCACGATGGCTGTTAGAGTGTCTCCCTGTAGGCTTTCGATAATTATATCATTGCAGCCAGGCCTGTTACATAAAAATGAGCATATGGGGAATGCAAACCGTACTTCCTGGAGTTGCTAATACTTCTTAACAGTATCAGCTAAATGAGTAATAATGATTTTGTCGTGAAAAATTAGCTTGTAAAATGTTTGAATTGTCAAAGTACGGACTGCGTGAATTAAGCATTCCTAAGGTCCATGGAAGGGGGAGTCTCGGTAGTGTGTGGGGCGCTTCCATTCCTCCCATCCTGCCGATCTCCTCTGCATTCTCTCACTCTTAGCCACGTTCCCCTCCTTCCACTCCACATCTTTCTCAAATCCCAAATCTACATATTTTACAGGACACCTCTTCCTGTTCCTCACTGTCTTTTCATTGTCTTTCACCATGCTCTCCCTTGTGTTGCCCCCTTACCACACACCCACCCACTCGCTCCTCACCTATGAACACTCTGGGCCAGATTTATAAATGCTTCACGCAACACAAGGCAGCGAAGGAACTTGCTGCATTGCATTGCGTGAAACTGAGTCAGCAGAGATGCGCCATCTGTCCTAAGATATGGCTCACTTCTGTTCCCTCCTAGCAGTTGTGCACTGTGTGCTCCTTAGTGCCATCGCAAGCGCACTTGTACTATGCTGCAAGGGTACCTGCGTTACAGGCAGGATTATTTTGTGTAAGAAGAGATACTTGCAGAATGCGGCACACATGGAAAGAGGAAATACCAAGGATAAATAAAGATAATTCTCCTCGTTGCCCATCTGTGTCGTAGATGCACCATTTTGGCACAATCTCGGGTTTACTGCCTTTGGTAAATCAGATATTGCATCAAATTCCATTGATGGAGGAAAAGGAACGTTTATGTACGACCATGGCACACCTGCCATAAATGCAACGCAGCCCAAACCGCTGTGTTGCATTGCATTTCTTTACAAACTCATGCAAGGCAGTGCAAACCGCCCCCTTGTGTGGCTAACGACAACTTGTATCACACAGGAACAACACAAGTCACTAGTAAATCTGGCCCTCCATTTTCTTTTTCTTTGGTGCTATCAGTATTTCAAAAGCTGTGTATACCTCCTACACACAATTTCATATGAAATGGTAATTATAATTGACATATATACAAACATCGCTCTGTGCGCTCTTCATACAGGCCAAGGGTTGGATGAGTATGTAGACTGAAAACATTTATGGCCAATAACAGGTACTGTGAAAAACTCTCACTGCCTTCAGCCTTCACCCCAGAGCTCTTAATCATGCCCTTTCATAAACACCCACCTACAACTTGAACTTACCCAGATACCTATAGTCAACTCATTTCGAAGTATGCACTCTACAAGAATGATACATTTCATAAAAATACCACAGAAGCAATGTCATCTGGAAAATGCACATACACTAACAGAAAGTAAGATAAAGTGAAATGTTTTTCTCAAGGTTTTGGTTTTCTTATTATGTTTTGCTCTGGAATGCTGCCCTTGTTAATGTTGTTAATGTGTGGCAAAAAACATAGGCAACTGTGATGCATGTTTGCTTCTCTGTAGCACAGTTAGAAATGGGGTCTCTAGTTGGCAGAGGTATATACCCTTGTCCATGTAGGGACCACAGTCCTAGTCAGGGTAAGTCACAACACAATCCAAATTATCCTTTGCCACCCTCTGGTAGCTGGGCACTGAGCAGTCAAGCTTAACCTAGAAGGCAATGTGCAAAGTATTTGTGCAGAACTTATAACATAACATAGCGAAAAGACCACAAAAAATACACCACACAGACTTGAAAAAAATAGAGAATATTTATCTGAACAAAATACTGTTGAAACGAGCAAAATCCAATTTACACAAGCAAAGTTATGAATTTTTAAAGATTAAATCCAACTAAAGCACCTAGAAAGACAATAGCTCCGTCTGGGGCTATCATGACATCGTTGACAGAGTCGTTCCCAACAATCCGACACCACCGGTGTCGGTCACGAAGTCACGCGGACCCCCAGGTACAGTACCTTTTGAAAACAAAGAACAAGGACGTTGCACAGAGTCGGAAAGAGGCGTCACTGGAGTTGGTGCAGCATCAGTCCCTTCCGAGGAAAGAGGCGTTGGTTCCGCGCTGCGAAGCAGGTGGAGGTGAGGCATCAGTTCCATCCAGATGCAGGGGGAGCCGCCGCAATACATAGATTCCTTGTAACCCGGCTGGGTCGCTGGTTCCGGTCCGTCAGGACATGATGTGTTGACTTCGCAGTGTCGCAATAACCCTGAGTGACGTCAGCAGAGTCACGGCAACGTATGACTTGCGTTGCAGGCCATGGTCGTTGCTTACAGCGAGGTCCACGGAGCGGGAGCAGGCTGCGGCATCACTGAAGTTGTTCCAGAGTCATTGGAGTTGGATACTTGCAAAATGCTAGTGGGTGAAGTCTTTGCTGTCCCTGAAACTTCACTACAGGAGACAAACTGAATCTAAGCCCTTGGAGAGCACTTTTAGGGGAAGGCATGGTCCTTAACGCACAGTCAGAGGCCAGCAGGGCAACACCAGGCCAACAGTCCTTCTCATCGAAGCAGACCAGAGAGTCGTTTGGGCAGCCAGGCATGTCTTCTGACAGAGTTCAGGTGGAGGTCCAGAAGTGTCAGAGTTGGTGGGTTTAGAGACCCAGTTTATATACTCAAAAATGCCTTTAAAGTGGGGAAGACTTCAAAGAGTGGATTTGAAGTGCACAAGTTCCCCTTTCAGCCCAGTCCTGTCTTCCAGGGTCCCGATGGGGGGTTATCAGACCTTTGTGTGAGAGCAGGCCACTGACCTCTGAAATGTGAGGGTAAGGCCTTCCACCCTTCCAGCCCAGGAAGACTCATTCAGTATGCAGATGAATGCAGATGTGATTAAGTGTCCTGTGTTTGTGTTTGTCTGAGTGAAATGCACAAGGCAGGTGTGAACCAGCACAGACCAGACGTTGATTGGAGACAGGCTGTAAGGCACTGATGGTTTTAAGTGCAGAGAAATGCTCACTTTTTAAAAGTGGATTTCTATAATAGTATTATACAATTCAACCACATCAATAAGCAGGATTTTCTATTACCATTCTGACTATACTAAATATGATCTGGTTACCCCTTTCAGATCAGAATCTACCACTCAAAAAGTTCATGAGAGCAGGCCTAATGCTAGTCTATGAAAGAGCAGGCCTCATAGTAGTGGAAAACGAATTTAGGAGTTTTTCACTACCAGGACATTTAAAAAACATAAGTACATGTCCAGCCTTTTACCTACATAGCACCCTGCCCTATGGGTTACCTAGGGCCTACCTTAGGGGTGACCTATATGTAGAAAAAAGAGAGTTTAAGGATTGGCAATTACTTTTAGATGCCAAGCCAAAATGGCAGTGAAACTGCACACACAGGCCTCGCAATGGCAGGCCTGAGACATGGTTAAGGGGTTACTTATGTGGGTGGCACAATTAGTGCTGTAGGCCCACTAGTAGCATGTAATTCACAGACCCTGGGCACATGTAGTGCACTCTACTTGGGACCTATAAGTGAATCATATATGCCATTTGGGGATGAACCAATGTTACCATGTTTGAGGGAGAGAGCATATGCACTTTAGCACTAGTTAGCAGTGGTGAAGTGCACAGAGTCCTAAAATCAGCACAAACAGTGTCAGAAAAGTAGAGGGAGGCAGGCAAAAAGTTGGGGGATGACCACCCTAAGGCTGTCAGGTCTAACAAGCACCATCCCCAGTGCCCATGGGTGAGAGTAGCAGGGGTAGCCTTGAACGAGGAGAGTTAGTCCATTACCTAGAGTTGGCCAAGGTCTCATGTCTACCTCCTGTCTTTGCCCACAACTTATACAGTCCCAACGCCTTGCCACAAACCTCTCAACAGTGGCTTCAGCGGAGTGGCTTAGAAAATTCGACTGATTGCCCTGGAGATAGCATCTGCCCAACTGCACAGGTGCCAACAGCCTAGAGGGCCGCACAGATGATGCTTGCGAGTCTCATGAAAAAACTACGTCATCTAAAAAAATGCAAATACTCTTAAGTAAAGTATAATATAAAATGTAAACAGGGACTGAACTGCTGATATAGATTACTTTGAGGCTGCAGCTGCACTTAACTACACAGCAAGCTCATCTGTCGCGGAGGCAGTTGCAAACACATGACAGTTACTGTCAAATGCCTTCTGATCCGGAATCTTGGAGGTGCAGACACAATACCTGACCCCTATCAGGACTAGACTAGGAACTAAAAGCAGCCATTGCAAATGTTTTCAGACCAGCCCCTATGTTGCATGCAGGGAGTGAGTGCCTTGGAGAGCCTATCCTCTGCAAGAGGATCTTGGGGGGTGGTTTCTCCACACCCCTTGATTTTTTTTTTTTTTTTTAATATAGTGCATTTTGCAACACATTTTTCATGATCGCACCTTGTTCAATCATTGAATGGATGGATGGAGTTTGGAGGAAAGGCTGCATGATTCAATGAATGCACAGATAAGTACAGCAGGGTGTTTTTAATAAGGAATGGCGCTCACTAGTGTCACACCCAAGTATTCTATGACATCAAAAAGTTCTCATGGTGCTCCTGGAAGGGAAGAAAACACCCCACTTCCCCAAACTTCCTTAAGGAAGAACTTGGTCAACACTCTCCAAGGCACTTTTGTCCCAAATAAAGTTCTTATCCGTAGTTTCACAAGTAACAAATCCTCTTGTACTTATTACATAATTTCTTCAATATCATCCGACTCAGCCAACACTTGTTTCGTCATGCGACCAATCCTCGCTTTGACTTTGTCAAGGCTGTAATTAGCAGAAATGTATTCCCATATAATATCCAAAATTAATAACATAAATGTATAAATCATGTGAGTATGCTCCCCAGTGAGCGAGTTATCAAGCTTTTAAAGTAATTTCACACAATAACATGTCACCACACTAGTCCATTTCTGTGCTTCACCCATCAATTTAAGAATTGCAGTAAGATCCCATCAATAAAAAGAATGGTGGATAGTGCATAGTTCAAACACTTGCATGCAATGCACTCTAAAATAAACACATCAGAAAGTGAAAATTAGTCTCATCTACCCCACGTGCTGTGTCCATAGAGGTATAGCATCCACTCCACTGTCCCGATGTGCTCCCAAAATGGTCATGCATCCCATTAGTCTCTGTACTGCCATTTGATAAAGTTTGTTTTGACCAATGACTTTGTGTTTCACCACTGCGCATATTAGTTGCTCAATGTTCACCAGTAGCACATGGTATGTTTTGTTCAGTTTAGCCGCCTATGGGCTTTGACATGGCATTAGCCATTACTTTCTGTATTCAGTTTAGCCGCCTATGGGCTTTGACATTGCATTAGTCATTACATTCTGTATTCTGCCTATTGGCTTTGACATGCTGTATCCAGTCTAGCCGCCTATTGGCTTTGACATTGCATTCCTATTGGCTTTGACATGATGTATTCAGTTTAGCTGCCTATTGACTTTGACATGCTATTAGATATTCTGCCTATGGGCTTTGACATGATATTATATATTGCATTTTGTATTCAGCTTAACTGCCTATGGGCTTTGACATGATATTATACATTACATTTTGTATTCAGCTCCGCTGCCTATTGGCTTTGACATGATATTATATATTGCATTTTGTATTCAGCTCAGCTGCCTATTGGCTTTGACATGATATTATACATTGCATTTTGTATTCAGCTCAGCTGCCTATTGGCTTTGACATGACACTAGACATTGCATTTGATATTTAGGTTAGCTGCCTATTGCCTTTAACATGGAGTTAGACATTGCAGTTGAGAATCCAAGCTGTATTTTTCCAAGCTGTGTTTTTGCACAAGAGAACCAAGATGTTTTTCTCACAGTAGACTAGACATGATAAGAGAGAGTACATGGGTGTTGTTCTCTCTGCTTGAGCTTGGGAACAGGAGTAGTCGTGGAGACCTGCCCAGTCTCCAAAAGGCTTGCTCAGTTTCCCAGGTCTGAGAGGAGGGGGCACACCTTTGTAACGAATGTAACAGGCTGCAGAGAGTCAGATTCGAATCTGCTGGACCTCGTGCTGGAGCTTGGCGCCAGCTGCCAGCAATCCCGTGTGGGTAGATGAATCTCTTTCCCGCGGCTGACAGGGGTCATCAGCTTGCAGACCTTAGAAAGATGAAGCTGTAGATAGTTCCCACACGGTGAAGTATTTGTTTTGCTTTGCATTCAATATCTTATAAATATAACCTGCTGTGTATATTGCAAACTGATATATTTTGTTTGATTAACGCAGACTTGAAAGCTACTAATTCGTCATTCATAAATATTGTGGTTGGGGAAGAATTAACAACAATAAAAGTCTTCTTTGACCTCAGAAGTGCATTTCTGTTGTGTTATGTTAGTGCTTAGAAACTAAATAAGAGAAAAGCACTACAATTGGTACCAGAGTCGTGGGGTCAGTCATTAAGAGGTGATTAAGAGGGTGTTGACGAGTTGGTAGATTTCTAAGTGCACACTTTAAAAGTGTAATTGTTTTTGTTGTTTGGAGAATTACAGAAATTGTTTTTTGTTGTGTGGAGAATTACAGAAGCACTGCAGACCATGTCCGAGAATGCATGTGTAGCGAAAATGCCTGATAATGCTTTGAGAAATAATTTTGGTTGTACATATGTAGAAAACGTGTCTTTTGGAAGTAATGATGACAGAAAGGTCTGGATACCTTTAACTGCTTACAGAGAAATGCAGGAGAAATGTAGGAAGTTGGAACATGAAAATAGGAATTTACGTGAGCAAATTAGCCCGACTGAAAGTTATAAAAAGGCTGTTTTTGAAGAATCTTTCTTGTCCCATTCCAGTAATGAGGGGTTAAGACAGCTCCGAGCTGCACTGAGTTTTCGTGTGAGCCAGGGTTTTTGGCAGCCAAAATGCATTCCTTAACTGATAACACGGACGAGAGAGCTCGGAATGTGATTTACGAGTTACCGTTGCAAAATGCACAAGTAAAACGAAGGATTTTAGAGCAAGACACCCCGAGTTTCATTAGCTTGTTTGATTTTTGGAAAAAGAATAGCCCTCATTTGAGAGAAATCCTAACACTTTTGTATATGGTCACTGTGAAAAATTATATGCAGCTGCGCGCTTGTGATTTGGCAAATGAAATAATGCAGACTTTAGGTTTCTGCGCAGTGCAAGAAGGAAATACTTATGTACATGTAACTCAAGAACAAGGAAAGAAAATAGTGCCCCTAGCTAGAATCATACAATGGATCTGGTACTTGCAAGACAGGGCTAGAGTACCACAGATAAAAGAGTTACCGGTGAAATTGTGTGCACCATTTGAATTCGTGTCCACTGAAGATAAAAAGCATGTTTGTTTTACTAATGATTCATTGACTGGAATGTTGTTTTCTGGCACAGTAGAAGGAACAGCGTTGTATAATGTGTGTCAGATTTTAAAGCAAGAGCTACGTGAGATGTGTCATTTTTTCGCTGATTTTTGGTTTATTGCTAATGTTTTAGCACCTAACTGGTTCAATTACCTTGCAGATGTTAATGAGAAAAATTCAGAGAGAGAAGTGTTCACCCAGAATTCTGCCTTAGTGGGGATGGCTAAGTGGGTGCCCCAGAAATGTGAACAGCTGAGAGAAAAAGCCACTTACAGGTGGGCAGAGATGAGAGAGATGCACATTCCCCTAGATTTGATAAAAACTGTGCAGCACACACAAAAGCAATCTGTCATGCAAGCAGTCACAGAGCAGTTGGGGAGAGGAAAGTTACCAGATCAGAAATGGCAAATTGATCAGGTTTTAGGGAGAATGATTGCTGCAAATTACCAAGGAAAAATCGAAATTATGCTGATACCTAGAAAAGAATCTGATTCATTCATACAAATTGGAGACAGAATGGCCCAAATTGGCAAAAGTGCAGTGAATGGAGGTTTGGTAAAGAAGGAGTCTGCCCCAGCCCTTCTGACAGTGCAAGAAAAGGGAAGCTGTGGTGCAGCAGATAAAAACCTCAGTGCTGATGTGTGGGCTGAAGCCCCAAGTGATCCTCCAAAACCTGCAGAAAATATAACAAAGGGCCCCAAAAAACATCCTGCTGATTATAAAACAGGGAAAGAAAGAGGAAGGGTGCAGTTTAAATGAAAAATGTTATTTGCAAGAAAAGTCATACTTGTTTCTTTTGCAGATCCTACCACGTTTCGCCACTGTCCCTGAGTGTGCTGTGTGGTCCCCCTTCCGGTGTGTGCGTGTGGGGTCGGGGAAGGGACCGAATCCCCAACCTGAACCTGGCTGAGTAAAGTGCCAGCACCATGGATCCATTTTGCGCAAACTGCGCCTTCAGTTCAAGTTCAACTTGTTTGATTGCATTCTTCCACTGGAACTAAGCTGTGTTTTTTTTTTTTTTTCCCTTCTCGTATGGAACTCTGACTTTTGCTTACCTTCCAGAAAACCTTTCAGGTGGACCGTGCACCTTTACATGAGTAGAACTCATGCCACATCAAATTGCTAACACTGTTGAATTAGAGACTCATTCAGAGTATAAAAATTGCCCAGTCTTTTCTATGTAGATGTATCTGATGTGAAAGGTTATGAAATCAATGTGTTAATTCACTTCTATTGCTTTACAGGGATTGCTTTGATCATAATGTTTTTTTTTTGTTTGTGCTGATGTTTTTTGTTTTTGTTTGAAACAAGAGATATGTGAAACAAAAATTCTTTGGTCAAAGGGCGGAATGTACTGCCATTTGATAAAGTTTGTTTTGACCAATGACTTTGTGTTTCACCACTGCGCATATTAGTTGCTCAATGTTCACCAGTAGCACATGGTATGTTTTGTTCAGTTTAGCCGCCTATGGGCTTTGACATGGCATTAGCCATTACTTTCTGTATTCAGTTTAGCCGCCTATGGGCTTTGACATTGCATTAGTCATTACATTCTGTATTCTGCCTATTGGCTTTGACATGCTGTATCCAGTCTAGCCGCCTATTGGCTTTGACATTGCATTCCTATTGGCTTTGACATGATGTATTCAGTTTAGCTGCCTATTGACTTTGACATGCTATTAGATATTCTGCCTATGGGCTTTGACATGATATTATATATTGCATTTTGTATTCAGCTTAACTGCCTATGGGCTTTGACATGATATTATACATTACATTTTGTATTCAGCTCCGCTGCCTATTGGCTTTGACATGATATTATATATTGCATTTTTTATTCAGCTCAGCTGCCTATTGGCTTTGACATGATATTATACATTGCATTTTGTATTCAGCTCAGCTGCCTATTGGCTTTGACATGACACTAGACATTGCATTTGATATTTAGGTTAGCTGCCTATTGCCTTTAACATGGAGTTAGACATTGCAGTTGAGAATCCAAGCTGTATTTTTCCAAGCTGTGTTTTTGCACAAGAGAACCAAGATGTTTTTCTCACAGTAGACTAGACATGATAAGAGAGAGTACATGGGTGTTGTTCTCTCTGCTTGAGCTTGGGAACAGGAGTAGTCTTGGAGACCTGGCCAGTCTCCAAAAGGCTTGCTCAGTTTCCCAGGTCTGAGAAGAGGGGGCACACCTTTGTAACGAATGTAACAGGCTGCAGAGAGTCAGATTCGAATCTGCCGGACCTCGTGCTGGAGCTTGGCGCCAGCTGCCAGCAATCCCGTGTGGGTAGATGAATCTCTTTCCCGCGGCTGACAGGGGTCATCAGCTTGCAGACCTTAGAAAGATGAAGCTGTAGATAGTTCCCACACGGTGAAGTATTTGTTTTGCTTTGCATTCAATATCTTATAAATATAACCTGCTGTGTATATTGCAAACTGATATATTTTGTTTGATTAACGCGGACTTGAAAGCTACTAATTCGTCATTCATAAATATTGTGGTTGGGGAAGAATTAACAACAATAAAAGTCTTCTTTGACCTCAGAAGTGCATTTCTGTTGTGTTATGTTAGTGCTTAGAAACTAAATAAGAGAAAAGCACTACAGTCTCATTTGTATTATATGAGTAAAACCTGCCTCCACTACAGATTTAAAGGGACATTGGACTCCACAGATTGTACAGCTCTTCGTATCTTCTATTCGCAAATTCTTCCAAAAATGTAGTATCCCAACACTCCAATGCTCGGTATGGCTCCTTTCTTCTCTACCTGTCTGACAAATGTCAAATACTAAGGCACTACAGCAACTCAAAGTAACTTATGAGATGTAGTACTACTTTGTCCTACATACAGTCATAGCGAACGAGATACCATGATCTACTTCTTAAATCCATGTACTTGTATCTATGATAGCCCGCGTTAATCAGGTAACTTCGTATCCACACTTGGTCTCGACTAGCCACCAGCCCTTTAATTGAAAACAGAAATGCGCTTCCTGATAAAAAGTGATCTGTATTGCATCCCCCTAAAACCAGAGTAACAGACCACCTCTAATAAACTCATACGTTTACCTCAGTATCAAATACTTATTACTATTAAGCAAGGCAGTGAAGTAGCGTGTACGCATGCTTGCAAAGAGCCTGTCGATATATTCTCAAACCCTTTAAAATGGCCTTACTATATACTTAGGGAGCGGACTGTGTCCTTCTTCCGCGTCCGTCATTATAAGAGTAAATCTTAACCATTGCGCATTCAGCGATTCAGGGGCATATTTATACTTGTTTTGCGCCAAATTTGCGTCATTTTTTAAAAACAAATTCGGTGCAAAACTAACTCCATATTTATACTTTGGCGTTAGACCCGTCTAGCACCAAAGTTATGGAGTTAAAGTCATTTTTTGGATGTGGAAACCTACCTTGCATCAATGAGATGCAAGGTAGGAGATCCCATGCAAAAAATGACGCTATGGCGTTATAGCCATACTTATCCCCATGTTAAAATCACGCATTGGGGGAGGTGGGGTCAAATAATGGTTATGGGTCCTGTGGGCCTTTTTCCATGGTGGAACACCATGGAATAGACCCACAGGTGCCCTCCCTGGGCCCCAAGGACACCCTCACCCACACCAGAGGGACAGTGGAGGATGGGGGACCCCATCCCAGGTAAGTATAGTAAAGTACAGGTAAGTATTTTTTTTTTATAAAGTGCCATTGGGGACCCTGAAATGGGCCCCTACATGGTACTCGGTGCAATGGCCATGGCCAGGGGACCCTGGTCCTGTGTGCTGGCCACTGGGGTGGTGGGCATGACTCCTGTCTTTTTTAAGACAGGAGTCATGTGGTATGAATGGTTTTGCATCAGAAAATTACGCTAGGCTGGTTAGAGCCATTTTGTTTTTACTCTAACCTGCCTAACGTCATTATTTGGTGCAAAACCCCCTTCTCCCATACCGCTACCCCCACCCGGCTAACATAATGTTTTTTTACGCTAGCCAAACCATTCCATAAATATGTTGCCCGGCTTGCCCTCAAGAATGGTGCAAGCCGGTGCAAAACTTTTTGATGCAAAACTGCATTAGCACCGAAAAGTATAAATATGCCCCTCAGAATTTTAAGGAGCCTGGGTTTGCTGTTTGCCTTTATTCTCGTGCCACAACAGAAATGCGATCACTGTCCCTTCCTGGGCCAAATCCCGAGTTGTACTTATTTCTGCTTGATTCAGTTTTGCAGTCCACCTGGCCAGCTACTGCATTTGGGTTGAAAAATACCATGCTTTGAAATCTGAAGCCCCCAGTTCCCCATCTCATATTGGGCATGGTAATACACTCTGGGCCATATTTATACTTTTTTAGCGCCGCATTTGCGTCATTTTTTGATGCAAAAGCGGCGCTAACTTACAAAATACAATTGTATTTTGTAAGTTTGCGCCGTTTTTGCGTCAAAAAGCGGCGCAAATGCGGCGCTAAAAAAGTATAAATATGGGCCTCTGTATCTCCATCTATCCCATAATAATTCTCTAAGAAGTGTACTTAAATCTCCAAACCTTCTCTGATGGATCCAGAGGTTTGCAAAGTAACAGAGCAAGAAGATTACCATTTCAGATAAAATGATCAAGGTCATAGTGGGTAGTTTGAGCATTCTCCATAATAGCTTCCCATCAGCGTGCAGTGTCCTCCACAGGTTCCCTTCCCTTTCGTCCCTGTCCTGGCTGCAAGTTCACACCTCATTCACGTCTGCTGAAATGCTATTGACTGGCTGGTAGAAGTGGGAGAACAAAATGCAAATTTAGCTTCCAGCAACTTCAGGCAGGGCAGAGGTAACTTTTAAAAAATTACTTTTCTGTAATATTATGAAACAACACTGATTTCAACAATGAATTGGGTTTTTAATAACTATTAAAAATAGCTGTTTAATTATTTTTCTAGCTAGTCTAATTCCTGAAATACAGTATTAGTTTTTTGTATCGTCTCCTAGAGCTACAGTAAAAATAGCTTTGAGTTACAATTTACTGTAAGGACATGTTTAACATTAAACATCTACATGTTCTACTTTACGTACCATGCACCCTGCCTTAATGGCAATAAGGCCTATTAAGGGGTGGCTTATAAATATTTAAAAGTACAGCTTAGGCCTTTCAAGTGTGGTTATTTTGACAGGTAGAATTTTAATTTTTAAAATTGCACAGCAAGGCTACAATAGTAGGCCTGGAGACATGCTTTACAGTGCAACTGCAGTGAATGGCACAATGAGTGCTGCAGACCACTAATAGCATTTATTTTAAGGAAGGCTGCATGACTGACAGAATTAAAAGCTGCAGAAGGTGAAAAGAGTGTTAAATGTAATGTGTGAATAATAATATTGATGGATAAAAAAGACTGTTTTGGACAATTACACTGTCAAGAAGCATCTACTACAAAATTGTGGATATAAGGAAAGGTGTAGAGGTGAGAAGAAAAATGACTTGTCTGTAACACTTGGTTTGCAGATAGGAGTCCTAGCGATTCATATGCTTTGCACGCCCCTGCTATCTGGTGTTGGGCTGATATAATTACACGTTGTTTTTCTTTGAAGAAGGAGTTTCAGTTTCAAGGTGACTGGTAGTACCGCAAATGAAACCCACAATGCATCAAGACATCTACTCCATCTCAGGCTGTATTTTTCTTCAAAAAGTGGGTAGATTGGTGGGGTGGGGTGTATGTGCGTTGTGTACTTTAATTATTAAGTATTTATTTGAATATGTCAAAACATGCTCCACTATGTTTTTATAAAGGGAGGTGGGCAGGACATATATCTATATACAGCACTACAAACTGAAAACTGAGTGTTATAGGCAATTAACGTCTTCTGCATGTGTAGCTGTGGATCATGTACATTGCATAGAGTGAAATTGAGTACTGAAATCCCTAACGTGATGGTTTGCAGCAAAAGTTGAAGATGTTTAGAACAGAGTTTTAAGTACAGTTTATCTAACTAACACCTCTTGACAGGTGTGAATGTCCACTAAAGTGTTTAGTGAAAGTGCGAATAGAAGACTATGTTGCAGCTTTAAAAACATCTGTTAATGGTGTGCTTTCTAGGAAGGCCATAGAGGCTTTTGTGTAACAGTTAACATACAATATGGTGTACAGTGTTCCTATGTGGGAGCAATTAATAGCAGTGTCATTGATGTTCAACACATTTTCTGCACCACAGAAGGAATGAGTGGGAGAAGGCGAACAGTGTAGACAAATATCTCTGAACAACTTTCGGTATGGACACCTGTAGGCAAAGATTTGGCAGTTTGCAGTCTGATGTATGGCAAACAAGACTATGGTTGGGTTCCCCCAGCATTGAATGTATTGCTTGAGGACTTAATAGTTGATATCTCACTTGTGAGTTTCTTGAAGCGTTGGGCTTAGAAGATTGGAAAAGTTGTCCATCCCTGCCACGTTTTCTGCCAGTAGGTGTACTCTGTGGTGAATTGTCCTATGCCAAATCTCCTGCGTCTCATGACGTCTGGTTAAAAAAAAAATCTATAAAAGAAATGTCATAACTCTCTTTATCCTATGGTAAGCTTTCACAGTGATTGAATTGACTGTTGCTTCCAGAAACCCCTGGGTTTCTTTCTAGCAGGTATGGAAAGACAGGAATCTGGCTGTGCCTTAAGGGAGCCACTACAACATCAAAGCATTTTGTGAATACTCCTGGAGCTGCTGTTACCCACAATGGATGTATTCTGAGAAGAAAGTTGAGGTTTTGCAGAGTGATGATCTTGAAATGTTCTGAGGTTATGTATAGATTCAACACTCTCAAATCTAAGATTAGTTACAGTGTTTTGTCTTTCATGGGGGTTAGGAAGTACACAGAGTACACTCCGTAACCATGATAAGGCCAAGGCAGTGCCTCAATAGCTCGTTTTTGTAGAAGTGTCTATACTTAAGATAGCTTGAGGAGACCCTTTTTAATTGTGTTGGGGGCATGGTAGTGCTTAATTTGTAAATAAAAAGGTGCAGGTGCTCAAAGCCTTTCTCTTAAACACGCGGCTGCGGCAATGAAATGTGCGAACACGGAATACTGAGTCAGCTTAATCCCGAAGCCATCTTGGGGCTTTTTAATCAATTTAAAATTTAAAATTTAAAACCACTCCCTGCTCAGCTTTCTGCTTTCTCTCATTGTGACGCTTTTTCAATTTTCTCTTCCTCCGTCTATCCCAAATGTGTCTTTTGCTCGCTGCAAATGCTTGAGGCAGAAGACTAAGCACCGGCCCTCAAAAATAAGAGCCGGTGCTCAGCACAGGAAACGCCAAGCACAAATTAAGCTCTTGGGCATGGTGGTTAGTTTGGAGGAATAGTATAAAACTCCAAGCAATACCTTTTCGCAACAGTGGATAAGACCCACTGATCTGAGGTTATTCTACCCCACTCTGATATGAATAACCCCAGTCAAGTCAGAATTCATGACTTACTAGTGAGGGCTAAGGGGGATGAGAGGTAATACTCAAAACCCACCTGATGCTGAGATTAGCCCAAGGAAGGAATGGCTGTCGGTGGTCACGGAATGTCAGTCACCCGGTGAAAACCTTTGTGGCTATTGTGAACTCACTACTTGAAGGCACCTGAGAAGAATTAGAGAACTCCAAGTAATTGTTGAACTCTCAAATTGTTTGAGGATGTCAGTGGCCATCCTGAATCAATGGGTATAACTTTCCTTGTGTTTCATATTGTCCTTGTTAGGCAATCGTGCTGTTGCTGATGCCAGGACTTTGAGTTTGAATTCTTGTTTTTTCATTTGAAAAATGTAATTGCCAAAAGAAATTTCTGGAAGGCAGTTTGAATTTCTGAGAATTGTGGATGAAAACAAAGTTTGACTCTTTTGAACCTTTGATTATTAATTATTGAATTTAGAGAGTGTTTCATGTGATCGGGAAGAATTAACTCACGAAGAGCTTTTAATATTTGAATCTGTACAAGGCATATTGGGTGTTTATCGAATAGTAGATATATGTTACAGATGTTAAGAACCACAGAATAATGACAATTGTTAATGGTCTTATAACTGCACCCAGAGACCAGTTAGTACTAAGTCCATCATCTCTAAGGGAGTGAGCATTCTTGAAGCAGAAGATTGTTACTTTAATAACAGAGTAGAAAGTTACTTTAATATTGATGTGATATTGAATCTTGTGTATGGTTAAGTTTCAGAAATACCAGCTTTGTTTAAAAAACAGAGAGTGAGTTGCTCAGACATACTATTAATGTATATCATATTCGGTTAGGCAGATGCCATATTCTAACGACAGATTACTAAAGATATCTATCTGCCTTTAGATATTCATTGTGACTTGCAGATGTTAGTGACCAGCTGAGTGATGAATCCTATTGGTCATATCCAGTATCTCAGTTTTCTCTCTTTATCCCGTTCCCCTTTCTTTGATTTCACTATTGCCAAACATAGACCTGCTATTTGTAGTTGGTGGTGGATGTAGTTTGGGGAGGAAGAGTGCATAGTTCCCGTTAGATTCTGAGGACAAAGTTAGAGCTCTTGGGCAAGTCTTCCCCCGACAGCTGTGGAATGATCGGGGGGAATGCTGAGAATGTTAATGCTTAGTGGTCGAGGACCTTCTTCCTATTCCACCTCATGCCTTCCCTCTCCAGCTGACAAAAATGTCGCCAGGGCATACTGATCTTGTTTAGATTGTGTCTGTGTTTCTCAAAAGGACTACTGTGGATGGTATTATGGTCTTCATTTCTTCCTTCCTAACTTTCTGCAGGAACTGCATGTATGTTCCTGAAACTTCCTCTTTGTTGATGATATACCAAACCGTCCTTTTCGTTGGCTGTGAGTTTCCTTTTAATTTTTTTCTAACATCTGATCCACTTGTGGGGCGAAGAGAAGTTGATCATCAAATGGTAGTCCAATGAGATGTTACTGAACCTCAGGGTGGAATCTGGATATTGATAAGCAGGCATGTCTATGCCAGAAGGATGCTTGTGTTCATCTGCCTTGTATTTAGTCAAGGGAGTTTAAGGCATAGAAGTGGATATAATTTCTCTTTCTATGACTGCTTTGGCTATTTTTTTTGTAAACGTCTGGTCCAAAAAAAAGTGGCATTAGATTTTCTATCTCCTCTCACTGATCCCTTTCATATCTAGCTAATCGACTCATGCATTTTGCAATTCATTGATCAGTTGCATCCTCTACAGGTTTTCTTTTCCTCACTGAATCTATCTGGGTTTCACCTTATCTGGAGGCAATATATCCCCTCTTCACTGCATGACTGCACGCTTCTTGGCAGGGTGTTGCTAACGAGTTCAGGGGTACATGTCCCTGGATATACAGAGGGTGTTGCGGTTCCTGCTTAAACTTCTTTTCCTGCTCTGGGCGTTACCAATCTAGATTTCGTATGCTCCTTGAAATTTTGTTCATGGAGCACCTCAACATGGTTTTAGGCATGTTTTTGTTTTGTTTTGAGACACTCTCAATTAGGAAGTTAACCTATTCTTCCTGTGCCTGCATTGCAACCTGAGATGTGCTGCTGCCCTTACAATCACTGTATAATACGTGATGCTGTCATCTAGTGGGAATGCCTTCACCGCATAAAGCTCTAAGGCTCTGTCATCCTGAGTTTCTACCCGGTAGTCATCCAATGCATCATGTTGCTGATCATTTGGTCCAGGCTCTGGGTATTTTGGTGATGACTTGTGGAGGAATTCCTCATTCAAACCTGAACGTATGGAGTGTGGTGGTGGTTACATTGAGTGATTGTCTGTCTTCATTTTCTTTATCTTAGGGATAGGGAAATTCCTACTTTACACAGAAATTGCCTTCTCAACCATAAGTCTGCATTTCTTTTGGAAGGGCTGGTGTCTCGAGGGTTGGCCTCGCAACAATACAGTATGGCCTGTATGTGGATCTATGTGTATGGCTCTTTCCCTAACAGCCGGCAATTCTGAACCTTCTTATATTGTTAAGTTAAGCTAGTCATTTGTTGGGGGCGTGGCCATGGAGCCGAGCATAGCGCACGATTAACCGTTCGGCTCCGGAGGGGCCGACTACAAACTTGTGCCTGGACGCGCTGAGGTGGGCGGTATTGCACTCAGAGAAGAGTGACACGACTGCTGTGGACGGGGGGAGACAACGGAGTTGCGGTCTCGCCCCCGGAGCGGACACACGGGCGGCTGGAGCTGCTCAGGGCTGCGGGGAGGCTGCGGCCCTGTCGATGGGCGGGGCCGGATCGCGCTGGACCGGGGGGCTCCCCGAGCCGGAGCAGCGGGGTAGGTGAGCGGCTGTCGCGGGCGAGGCCGCTGGCGCGAGGCCGTTGCCCCAGGGGTGGCCCCCAGCGGACTCGGGTGCCCCGGCGTGGACCGAGGCCCGGGAGGTCGTCGGCGGACTGCGGCCGAGGCCCCGAACCGGGCGGCGCGCAGCGCCCGGCACCAAAACCAGTCACGGGCCCACCCTGAAGGGAGGGGGGCAAACCGGAGCGCCGGGTGTGGGCGCCTGCCGGCGAAGAGTCGGCCTCCCACCCGGGGGGCGGGGCCTGGTGCCTCCCGACCGCGGGACTACAGACACTGAGGGGACGAGGAGACGAGGGGCCACACGACGCTGCCCGATGAGGAACCTGCCTCTTATGCACCCCCTGGGGAACACACAACCGAAGCGTCAGTGATTGCTGCCCGGGAGCCCCCAGACGCCAATGATGAAACTCTCTGTGTCCGAGGCAGCCCACGATAACCATTGATTGTCCACTACGGGGCGTGGCAACGCGGAATCGCCCTGTGCCGGTCGCCATCATCTGTCAGGGTTGGAGGCCGTGTGCCCCTGTTGCCGGGAGCGGGGCCCCCTCTCACTGCCGCGACCAACGCCGAGCCGAGGGCCTGTCGCACCTACCCTATCCATATACAACGACGCAATTCTAAAGAAAAACATCAGCCCCGGTTTAACCTAAGACAATTTTTTCTCAGATATGGAGTAGCTGGGACGCGACCGGGGGGCTGAGCACAGCACACGTAGGATCGGTTGGTCCGCGGTGGACTGCCGGCGGACCTGGGAATGAGCACACTGGACCAGATGACTCCCTAGCAAGGGACGCCCGCTGGGACCCGACGGCGGCGCCGGTGGGGACCCTCGGCGAGGATGGACTGCGCAACAATGGCGGAGATTCTCGACGCGCCCGCTTGCCGCCGTCTGTCGTGCTGGGGGTGGCTGGCGGGGTGCCTGTGACTCCCCCTGAAGCGACCGGAACCTGAGACCGTGGCAACAGAGCCCTGGACTAGTGGACAAACCAACAGCAAGTAGCATAGGCACTTGCACAGCGCGCCAGTCTCACTGAGACGCCCCTCTCTGCCTGACCAATGCCCCCCAAGGGCAGGCATAAGAACAAAGCCATGGACCCTCTGACACCGACATCAATGGGGGACAATGAGACGACCATGCAAAGCCAGTCACAAATCAAAGTACAAGACACCCTAGACAAGATACTGGGTGCCATTGAAGACACCAAATCCACATTACAGCGTGACATCAATCAGGTGGCGATAGAGGTGGGCCTTCTGAGAGCTGATCACCACAAGTTGGCCGACAGAGTAAAAGAAGCGGAAGCAACGCTAGGGGAAGTCGTCCCAAAACAAGTAGAAGTATCAGCGGAAGTGACCTCCTTGGCTAGCAGAGTGGCGAAGCTCGAACAACGAGCTGAGGACGCAGAAGGTAGAAACAGGAGGAACAATATTCGCGTGGTGGGCCTCCCCGAAGGGGCCGAGGGGACGAATATGGTGGAGTTCCTGGAGAAATGGCTATGCACAGTTGTGGCACCAGGATGTCTGACCCCCTTTTACTCATTGGAACGAGCACATCGGGTGCCGGCTAGACCACTCGCTCCTGGCAGGCCACCCCGGGCTGTAATTGCTAAACTCCTGCACTACAGAGACAGAGACATCCTCCTACAGAAAGCCAGGGAAACTGGCCCGTTTAAAGTAGCCAATAGCGAAGCGACACTATTCCCTGACTTCACCTTGGAGGTCCAAAACAAGCGCGCCTCCTTCTTGGCCGTTAAAAGAACTTTGCGAGAAGAGGGGATACAGTACTCACTGCTCTACCCAGCAAGACTACGAGTGATTGCGGAGGGGAAAACCACTTTCTTCCAAACTCCGGAGGAGGCATGGGAATGGCTCGAGAGATCAGGGTCAAGGCCGGCGCGGCCTGCACCAGAGAACCGCGTGGCGGGCGGGTCCCAGCGGGCCCCGAGGGGGAAAAGACCCGGGGACCGCCGGCGACTGGCGCCCACGCGGGCACAGAGTGAGACTGGCAAAAGAGAGGCCCTAGAAGCGGCGGCCAAGATGGGCGGAGAGTCATCGCCCCCGGAAGTCTCTGAAGAAGAATCGGACGACACGGTGGTGTCCTCGCCTACTGGTTCTGGGGACTCGGCTTGCGCGCCGGAGGTGACCCCGCAGACAGCTGATGAACTTGTGTAGATCGAACCCGCACCGGCGCTGAAAGGCGAGACAAGATAAGAAGTGAAATGGCCCCTCCGGACCTGGCCGCTCCCCCAGACCTGTCTCTCGCCTGTCAGCCCTGACCGGCGAGTATTGCATTGATGTGTTTGTATGATTTGCAGTGTTGCAGAACTTACTGGGCAGCCTACAATTTCGAAGGTGCCCTGGGGAAGGGGAGTTGGGGTTTACTGTTACTAGTTACATCGGCTATATGTGTGAAATGGACTGAATATAATGAAGGTACAAGCTTTTGGGGGGGTCGGTCGGGACCAAGGGCGTGCCGACCCTATACACAACAGGCTCTAAGAAGAAGATGGGGGACTACAATATCATAACCTGGAATGTTAGGGGGATGGGTACTCCTGCTAAGAGACATAGAATTCTTTCCTTTTTAAAAAGAAGAGGAGTGCAGATAGCTATGCTACAAGAGACTCATCTCGCACCCGGAGAGGGAGAGAAACTAAGACGGAGATGGAGGGGTCAGGTGTTTGCCACAGAATATTCAGCTTACGCAAGAGGAACTCTGATTTGGATTAGAGCGGGGGTCCCATTTGTGATCGATTCCTCCAACATAGACAGGGAGGGAAGGTTTGTCATTTTAGAAGGGAAATTACAGGGGCTCCAGTTGATCCTGAGTTGTATATACGCCCCCAACCAGGACAAAACATCATTTATGACGGGCCTGTCTGGGCACCTCACTCATCAACACATGGGGGAAGTATTAATAGGAGGAGACTTTAACACAGTGCTCGACATCGACTTAGATAGATCTAACCCCCCACTACAGGGAGCAACATCAACTAAAACAGCAAAAAAACTAGTAGAGTGGCTAGACGCCTGGGGGCTGGTAGATGCTTGGCGGCTTCAACACCCAGTGGCCAGGGATTATTCGTTTTACTCGGGCCTCCACCAGGTACACACTAGAATCGATAGGATAGTCTGCACGGCGGGACTGGCCCGAAGTATGACCCATGCGGAGTACCTTGCCCGCACAATATCAGATCACAACCCTCTATTAATGACAATGAGGGTATCACAGGACAGACCCCCCATACCGGCATGGAAAATGCTTCAGTCGGCGTTAGAAGACCAGGCATACAGGGAGGAATTACGATGCTACCTAACAGAACATATAGAAGATAACCAGGGATCCACTTCCTCCAGAGGCATAGAGTGGGAGACACTCAAAGTGGGGACGCGGGGTCACTGTCTTGGACAGTCGGTGGGGATAAAACGTACACTTGAGAGAGAATTAAACGCACTGGAGAAGGTCATCCACGAGGGGGAACTGAGGCAGGGCCCCGCAAGGCAGGCGGATGAAGAGTACGAGCGTGCGCGCAGAGAGCACTCCCAAGCAGAAGAGCGACTCAGATGCCACAGTATGCAAAGACACTTGGCATCCATACAATCAGAGGAGGGGAGATCCGGTAGACTCTTGGCATGGCTAGTGCGCTCGAACGGAGATAGTGACCCTACTGCAAGTGTACTAGACAGGGGGGGGACACGCAGACTCAGTCCAGAATCCATTAATGACGCATTCAGAGATTACTATACGTACTTATACAGGAAGCCCACAGACTTGGAGACGGGGATTCTTGATAATTTCCTAACTCGGATACCCCTACCGGTATTGAGCCCAGAAGACAGGATCGGCCTAGGGGGTCCAGTGACCGCGGAGGAGACAACTGAGGCAATTACGCAGCTGGCCCCTGGGAAGACCCCTGGAACTTATGGTCTTCCGATGGATTTTTATAAAAAGTATAAATCCTTATTAGCCCCCAGACTGATAGAAATGTATATGGAATCTGCAAAGAACGGAGTACTCCCACGCACTCTACGTGAGGCATTGGTAGTGCCACTTCCAAAAACAAATAGTAGGGAGGCATCGGTAACAGACTTTCGCCCACTATCAATGCTAAATAGCGACTTTAAGATCCTGAGTAAGATCCTGGCCAACCGGTTATTACCTCTTATGCCAACCCTGATACATCCTGACCAGAACGGTTTCATACCTGGTCGCAGCACCTCCCTGAATCTTAGGCGTATTTTCTCTATAATACATATGCCCGGTGAATCGAAGCCGCCAGCTGGGACCATGCTAGCAGTGGACTTTGAAAAGGCCTTCGATTCAATCAGATGGGACTACCTGAGGGCGACAATGTTAAAAATGGGCCTGGGTGAGGGCTGGGTTGATTGGGTGGACCTATCATATTCGTCCCCACTGGCAAGGGTCAAGACAGGTAGGACAATCTCTGCTGCTTACCCAGTGCACCGTGGAACTAGACAGGGATGCCCCCTATCTCCTTTGTTGTTCGCCCTGGCGATGGAGCCCCTGGCGGCGTGGGTACGCGGAGAAGGAGCGGACAGAGGGATTCGGTGGGGACCAACGGATCACATTATCTCGCTATATGCAGACGACATCTTGATTTATCTTAGAGATGGGGCGAGTGGTCTCCCCTGGGCCCTGAACGTACTGGAGGAGTTTGGAGAGGTATCAGGATTAAGACTTAACCGTAATAAAACATATGTGTTCCCCCTGACGCCTGGATATAAATGTCCTGCAACATGCCTAGCAGACCTGAAATGGGCTCCACGGACATTTAGATACCTGGGGATCCAGATCTACCATGACATGGTAGACTTAAGAGAGGGCAATCTTGGCAGAGCGCTCCGATCCCTGAGAACATCAGTAGTATTTTGGCGCTCTCTGAAACTGTCAGTGATGGCCAGAGTGGCGCTTTCCAAGATGATCATGCTCCCCCGACTCCTCTATTACTTCACCAACTTACCACTGTTAATACCCCGGGCATGGTTCCGTGGTCTGAACACATTACTCAGAGAACTAATATGGGACAGTGGGCGAAGACGAACTACACTTACAACTATCTGCAGACCTCCCCACGCGGGAGGCTTGGGGGCCCCTGACTTTGAGGCATATTATTTGGCATCCCAATTACAGTGGATACCCGGGTGGCTTACGGGCCGGAGCCAACTGGATTTATATACAGCCCAAGGAGTAATTGATACGGCGTGGATTGCGGCATGCATGGCAAACAGAAAGATAACCCCCCCCGGGAACAACATAATGATAAAAGTGGCAATGGCATGTTGGAAAAGATGTACGAAAAGAGTGGGAGTTGGTCATCCATATTCCCCAGCTCTGCCACTGGCGGTGCTTGCCATAGAAACTAGGGGGAGGGGGCCGGGAAACACGGGCCTTGGCCCCTGGTTGTCAGCTGGAATAGAAGCAGTGGGAGGACTCTTCAAGGAGGGAGTGTTGAGGGGATTTATTGATTTGACGGAGGAGGGTGTTCCCGGGGGACAGTTCCTGCTGTACGGGAGGCTAGTACACACTCTTAAAGCTCACTGGGATACTGTGAACGCGGAACCTGTCACACATGGGGTTCTGCACTCGCTGTTGACATTAGGAGAGGAAACACATCTAATCACCAAAGTATATCGGGCCCAAGTTGAGGCAGCTTTAGACCCCCTACGGTCACTGAGAGGACGTTGGGAGGGCACAGTTGGGCGGGAACTCACAGACTCAGAGTGGAAGAGAATACTGGCTTACCCCCGGAAGGTGTCACGCAATACACGGTTAAGGTACCTTCAATATAATTACTTGCACAGAACGTGCCTCACACCCCACAGGCTATTCCGTATATACGGAGGAACCCCAGGGACTTGCCCGAGATGCGGAGGAGGAGGGGCGAATTTTGACCACATGGTTTGGACTTGCCCGGTGATCCAGACTGGCTGGAGGGAAATATTGCCCACCCTAACTGAATTGTTTGAGTTTGAGTTGAGACCCACCCCCGAGATGTGCCTGCTGGGTCTTAGACCAGCTGCACTCTGCGGAAAAGTGAAGGGGCGCTTCCTGGACCTCACTCTGGCCCTTTATAAGAGACTAATCTCGAGGGGCTGGAAAGCCGCAGATCGCCCTCTGCTGACCGACTGGAAAAATGATATATCAACATGGTCTAGAGCTGAACTACAGGTCCTAAAAGCAGAAGAAGCCAGGAATATCCGCCAGGTTCTTATAGCTCCGGGGTGGGAGAATTTAATGACGAGCTGGGAGAGTATAACTAAGAGACTAGCAAGCCCAGTAAGAGAAACCAGTGAATCCCAATCCACGCCGAGAATGGAACCAAGCGATAGAAGCACATAGGCAGGCACCCAAAACAGACCCAGCCCACACATAGCTTTCATTGAGAGTAAAGGTTTGAAGACAGATGGACCTCAGACCCCCAACCCACCGACAGACATGGCAAGCAGTGTGAGCGACCTGCCATCCCCACGATGGGCCGGCGCGCCCTGGGCTGACATTTCCCCCCACTCAAAAATGGATATGTCATAGTACCCTCAAGTCAACAACTACAAAAGCCATTCGCACAAAGCCGTATAGTTGGCCTCCTGGGGTCTGTTCTTTCTTTTTTCACCCCCTCCTCCTTTTCCCTACCCCCAATTAGCTAGCACCTAACCCTTTACACCATCCTCCCAAGTTACAAGGAAGAAGGGGTTTAAGTTTGTTGTTCGATTGTTGATTATGCAGAATAGTGACATGAAGAAAGGAAATGCGCTTGAACAAGTAAAAGAACACAGTTTGTTGAATAAAGAAAAACAAGACTAACGTTAATAAAAAGATTAAACGATAAACGAAAAGTACAACATAGAATCAGGAACAAAAATGCATGTGAAATGAACAAGTATGTAACTGTATAACAGCAAAATGTTAATAAAAATATATTTAAAAAAAAAGCTAGTCATTTGTTAAGCTCACATATGCAATTATCTTCTTGACACTGAGAAATTGGTCATTTCGACCCCTTAGGTAGAATCACATAAGAAATTAAATTAAAATGTTTTTTAATAGCTTTCTAAAATGAAGCAATAAGGTTTTGCAGCAGAGGTTCAGTGGGAGATAATATCTATCTCTAGCCAAAGAGAAAGAGAAGGCCCTGTCTCCAAATGCAACTGTTGGCACCTTAGGAATGGTGAGGAGAAACGGTTGAGCTGAACAGAGCACTATGGCCAGTGCAACTTTATGGTTCAAATCTTTTTATTAATAGTTAGGCCGTACTTTCATACTCTCATCACATAACAATTACATCAGAGCCATTATCAGCTTGTGACTGTTACACATCTTGGCCTAATAGTAGACAACCCCAACTTTAAAAGGATACTCCCCTGTTGCCCCCTCGTGCTCCCACACCGGTCACATTCTACACAATCTAATCAAGATTTCTTTGTCTTATGGAGGGCCTTTTGATCGAGTCCTCCAGGACTAAAGTGCCTCCAATAAGTCCCTGTGTTCCACTTTTGGGTTCATTCTGGTTGCACTGTGTCAGAGACTCACAACACCCTCAGATATCCGGGAAATCTAATTTCTTTTAATTCTTTTGACAAGATAATTAAACATGGCTTCCACATCTTCACACATTGTTCCAGCGTCCCTTCCAGTGACCCAGCAATCTTCTCCATCCCAATAAGCTTTCAGATTTTACATAGCCGTGCACCATAAATAGGTGCTTCGGTCATACCCCATTTGCTTAGACCCACATAACAATCATCCTCTCAGAGATCGCACTGGGTATGTTAGTATATCTGACACCCCTAGAATAATGTAGACCGGTAACCTAATCACATTAGTTTTGCACAAGATCTATTTCGTCTGGTACCTCCACCCAATATATTCCTAGTTTTAGACAGTTCCACAGTAAGTGAAGGAGGATACCTGGGCACCCATAGCCTCTCCAGAAAGCATCACTACGAACCCTGTTCCACAGTATTTGGGCCAGGGTGTAGTACCAATACACCCCAATCTTAAGTGGGGGTTCTTTTACTGCTGGCCTGGATACACTGGTTCTTGCTCTGGCTCCTTCTGCGCCCTATCAGTTAATTTTCACCCCAGCTCTGCTTCCCATTATTTCTGTACGGTCATTCTGTTTGATGACTCTACTCTGAGGAATTGATAGATCTCAGACAGTTCCCTTTCCTCCCCTTCCTTAGCAAATAAGCATAGCTATGGCTGAAAAGGAGTTAGTCTTCTTTTGGCTTGTACCCCGATTCTCTCATGAGAGACCCAATGCCGAATTTCATAGTACTGTAGGCGTTCCGTCTTAGGGATCCCAAATTTCTATTTGACTTGCTCAAAAGATTTGAGGCCCTAAGAGTCATACAGGTCTCCCACCTGCTTGCATCACTTCTTTTGCCAGACTGCTGCTTGCCTTATTCTACGACAAAGGTGGTTAATGTCTGATCATTCATCAGAACCCTAGCCATCAGGCCCCTATACCCACTCATCACCCATGTGCAAAATCTAGGTCCAAAGGCTCCAAAAACCATCTGGAAGAATGGCCAGGGCACTCTGTCAAATGCCCTTTTCTGCATCAACAGAGGAGCACAGCATCGCTCTTCACTCTTTTCACCTTGTACAGGCGGTCAATCACCCGTTTAGCCTTATCAGAGGCCCCCCATCCTGGAACAAATCCTGCCTGATCCGGACCAACAAAGCTCTGCTTGTGAGGGCCCAGCCTTGCTGCTCGCATGCCTGTGAGAGCTTTACATCAGTGTTCAACAAAGGTATGTGATGGCATGAGGCACAGTGAGTTAGGTCCTTCCCTGACTTGGGAAGTACTACCACCAATGCTTCCATCAGGGCGTCGGTTAAGCGCTGCCCTTCCCCAGAAGAATGAAACAAACTGTTGTAATATGGGGGCTAAAATCGGGCAAAGGGTTTTATGGAATGTGGTGGAATAATCATCTGGGCCCGGGGCTTCACATAGGGCGTAACCTAGCTATGGTACTTATCACTTCCTACAACTTAATAGGTTGTTCCAAATTTTCGACCTGTATGGTGTGAAGATGAGTTAGCTGAGCCCTGTCCAAGTAGTCGTCTATTTGTTCACCCTCCCTTCTTCTGTCAAGTGTAGAGTTTTATAGAAATCCCTGAATGAATTTCCTATCTTTACATTTTTGTGAGTGAGGGCCCTCTTCAATGTTCTCATGGCTGCGCTTTTTTCTTTTGTCATCTTAGAACGTCATTTACAGACCAGTAACTTTCTGGTCGTGTTCTCTCACGTATAGTATGTTTGTTTCAGCCAGAGAAGGGAATACTCCGTCTTGTCCGGATCTATGGCTCGGAGCTGGGCTCTTAATCCCTTTAATTGTCTCCACTTGCACCAGGATCCTGGCTTGTAAATGTAAAATGTAAATTAGCACTTGTATAGCGCACTACTCACCCGTTAGGGTCTCAAGGCGCTGTACTCATACCGCTATGGAACCCCTCCTGGCTTTTCCCTGTGAGGCGCCCACTCCTGAGCACCCCCAGGGTGAAGCCAGGCATCCAAGCACTGTTGGGGCCGTTGTGGAGATTAAGCAAGCTATTGCCCAGAGTTGCAGAGTGGGACCCTTGAATTAGATTAGGCACTGAGGCGAGAATTATCTGGTCAAGGGTAATTGAGCCCAAGACCTGCCGAAGCGGGACTTGAACCCTGGTCTTGAGCCAGATCTCTGCCTCAGGGTCTGCCGCTCTAACCATTGAGCCACACTTCTCCACTTGTGACAGACACTTTTGAATTCTGTAATCTGGGAGTCAAGGGCATCCCTTGCCTTCTCCCTTTCCTCAGTAATGGAGGTGGGCAGAGAAATCAGATCCCCTTTCGGCACTGCTTTCAGCGCGTCCTAATACGCTTAAGGGATGGTGGCTGACTGGCCATTTTCTCGTAAGCATTTTGTTATATCCTTCGCCATCTGGTCTGTATGAGCTAGGTCCTCTAATAATGCATCCTAGAGCCTCCACTGTCCCGTATTTCCTTCAGTCTGAGACACCGGAAAGATTATGTGCACTGGGCCATGGTCCAGAAGTGCTCCATTATCCAGCTCAACCTCAACTAACTGCGTTCACGTGGTGGCCAGGCCCATGAGGGGATCCAATGTTGCATATGCTCTGTGCACTGCGGAGAAGTGGGAGAATCCCCTTGCCTCCCGATGTCTATCCCACCACAGATCAATCAGACCCATACCCATGAGACTTTGTTCACCTCCTTTTAACCATTCCCCTCATTGTCCCATTCTCTGGGCTGAGCAGTCAGCTGTCCCGTTCATTATGAAGTTAAAATCCCCTCCCACTACTACATCCTTGTCCGGGGTTTGCATAATGAGCGAAGTGTCTGCCTTAGGAATTTCTCTTGGCCCTTATTTGATGTGAACGACACCTCACCCACCATGAACCTCTAAGCCATGGGCTGCTGTCCATTACCCACAATCACATCCTGGTTCTCCCTAAAAAAAGTACGGGCCACTAGGATCACCACTCCACCCCTTTTGTGCATACCTGAGGAGAACATCTGCATTGAGAACCATATGTCTGTTCTGGTCTTTTTTCAGCAGGTGTGTCTCTTGCAGAAGACAGATTTCACTGCAGGTGTGATGTAACTACGACAGTATGGCCAGTCATTTTGCAGAAACATTTACGCCCTTGTCATTAAGACTTAATATCTTAATGTCCCCCATCCATTCAGCCGTTACAAGTTTTTAACACCACCTCATCAACTGGCCTCTCCCATCTATGGGCCCCCCTGTGCAGGCAGTCTGGGATATCCAAAAAAGTATGGTTTACTTGCCATATGGGCCCTTCCCCAATTCCCCAGCAACCCACACACTAACCGTATTCATCTGCCCTATAAGAACAACAAAACATTTCAAAACAATACCTACACCCCCCCTTCTCCCCCACGAGACCTCAGGACATATAGAGGCACCCTTCCATCCCCTTCCTGCCTGCCTTTAGAATCCCCATAATTATTGGGGTCTTATAGACCTGGTGCCTTCATCCACCCATTACAACATGCTTGCCTTAAGCCCTTCAGGCACCTCCATTGTTGCAATCTACTGTCGAGGGCGGAGGCCTTCAATATCTCCACCAGAAAAGGATCCTGAAGTAATTCAATACGCTGGATCTTCAGCAGCAGGACTGGAAGAGCAGACTTACAACAATGCCATGTTTCTTTCAGTAGCCATCATGTCTGCCAACAAACCATTCTCCATCTGTTCAAAAGTGCTTCTTTTATTGTCTGAGATAGGCTCCTCCTGGGGCGTTTCACCAATACTCCATTGAATACGTCCATTCCTAAAATGCTGTGCCCAGCCACCAGCGATTATACTTGGTGTTATGTGCCTACCCATTGGAAGAGCAGACTAAAGGGAAACCCTGCACCAATACTTTATTCTCTGTTCTCAATGTGCTGGGGTTATTGGCTGCAACTCTCTCCTTTTGTGAGTGAAGTAACCCAGACAGTGCAGCTGTCTGGTTTGCTAATGATATCTTGGGGACATTGGAAAAGCTTCTCCTGGAATACATTCTGCCCATTGCTTACCACTGGCTTTGAGGTTTGTAACTCACATTTGCTTGCTTTCTATTTGCTGACACTCTGCTTTAAGCTGTCCATCTTGAGTTACCCAAATCCTATTTACTGTATTCTTCTACCAGTACTGGCTTTCTGTAAGCAGGCCTTTATGGATCAAATCTGTTTATTGATTTAAATATATAAAGTACAGCACATCGTAGCATGACAAACACAATGCACCATCTCTAACCAAAGGCTCTAAAGCGTCCCATGGGAATCCATCCCCTGAGTAGCTATGTCGAAAGGGACCTCCCATCAGTCTCCACCTTGCGACCCGATAAACAGGTGGGCCACGCGCAAAAGACTATTGAGCTGCGAACTCCGTTCATAGTAATACAAAACATATAAATAACTGATAAAACACCAACATTGCTTCCCTCAAGAGGCCCTGTCTTCCTCCCTTCTCTCCATTCCCCCGCCCGCCCCCGCATTGCCCCAGTCCTCCCCAAGATCCCTCTAAACAGGCACACTCCCAGAGGTTCAGGTCAGCCCCAACACTCTCAGATAAGCCGGGCATGTCAACTCAGTAAATTCTGTGGATAAAATCTGAAGGAACGGTCTCCATAAGGTGTTCAGGTCACCCACCCTCTGTTGAGAGGCCAGAGTAAGCTTCTCCATTGCCAGAATAAACCACAGGTTCTGCAGCCAGGACACATATGTTGGTACCCTGTCTGTGCCCCACAAAGCTAGAATCAGCTGCAGCGCCGCATTAAGGGCCATGGCCATCTGCCGCCCTTTTAGCGATCGCAGAGGGAAGGTGGGGGGATTCGGCAGACTCAGCAGGATGTACAATGGAAATCTAGGAATCTTAGTATTAAACGCTGTATCAATTTAGTCTATAATGCCCTCCCAATATCTATGGAGCTTGGGACAATGCCAGAGTAAGTGCACAAGTGTACCCGTGCCACCACACCCCCTCCAACAAAGGCTAGACTTGATGGGGTCCCATGTGTGTATCCTTGCTGGGGTGTAGTACCAGTAGGAGGCCACCTTATAGCTGTCTCCGTCCCTGCCGCATTATAGGCCGTATGATGTATTCTATAAAAGATACTGTCCCACTCTTCTTCAGAAAGCTCCCTTAGCAGCTCCTTCTCCCATCTTAACTGCCCCTTAGATTTAGGCGGACGCCCCTCCCCCTGCAAAAGCCTGTAAAGCTCTGAGATTACTCGTTTTTCCTCTTCTTCATCAGGGGCCATTTCTCAAACGGCGTTAGCGGCCTATCTATTAATGCTCTATTAGCCGGCAACAGGGCCCAGTGCCGGATCTGATAGTACATCATCCTATCCGCCTCTGTCAAGTCATATGTCTTTCTCATCTGGTCGAAGGGAATCACTCCTTACTCATCAAAAAGGCTCCCCACCCTCTTACAGCCCCCTTCATACCAACGTCGTAAACCTTCCATGTGTAGCCCAGGCTCAAAGTCAGGATTCGCACCTATTGGGGGGGGGGGGGTCATCGGGGACGGAAACGACGTCAGCCCCAACCGACAAGCCACCGCATCCCATATACGTAGCATTGCACCCGTGATTGGGGAAGAATAGAGTTTTCCTGCCCTGTGTCGACGCCGGAGCCAGGGCTCCTTCCATATATGAGAGCCCGCCACCGCCTGGTCCATAAAGCACCAATGTTTCTCAGTAAGTGGGCGACTCCACTCTAAAAGAAAGCGCAACTGTGTCCCCTGAAAATATTGCAAAAGGCAGGGAACCGCCAGCCCCCCCCGTCCCCTTTAGGGCGGTACAGAACCCGTCGCAGAAGGCGCGCCGGTCGACCCTCCCAGAAAAATCTCAGAACCGCCGCTTGAAGAGTCGCTATCGTCCGGGTGGTGGAGTCAGGGGAAGCGCCTGGAACACAAAGTATACGCGGCAAGACTGTCATCTTCACCGTCGCCACCCTGCCCAGCCAGGACAGCTTGAGCCTCCCCCAAGCCTCCAGGTCTCGCTGCACTTCACAAACCAACTTCGTGTAATTCAAGCTCGCCGTCTTTGCAGCGGAAGGCGCCAGATCAACCCCTAAGTAGGAAAGCCGCGAGGATGACCAGAGAAAGGAGTATCGGGCTCTCAAGTCTTCCTCATGCTCCGAGCTTACAAACTGACTAAGGACCTGGGACTTCTGCATATTCACCCGGAATCCCGAGACCCGGCCAAACTCGTCAAGTATCCCTATAAGCACAGGCAGCAAAGTCGCGGGCTCCGCCAGAGTAAGGATCACACCATCTGCATACAAAGTAATGAGATGGTGATCGCCTCCGAACTTCACGCCAGAGACCAAGGGGCTATCTCGCAGATGCTGCGCCAGAGGCTCCATGTATAGCAGAAACAAGAGGGGAGAGAGCGGGCACCCCTGTCAAGTCCCTCGCCTAATTGGAAACGGCAAAGAAAGCGTACCATTAACTCGGACCGCAGCCCTAGGAGACTGGTAGATACATCAAATACATGTCATAAAACCTGGGCCCAGTCCAAAACGCTCCAACACTCTAAAAAGATACGGCCAATGGACCCTATTGAACGCCTTCTCCGCGTCAATAGAGAGGAAGAGTGCCTCCCGGCGAGAACAATCCGTTTTGTCTAACAAATGAAGAAGCCGCTTCGGATTATCACTGCACTGTCGATGCGGTATAAAACCTGCCTGATACGGGTCAACAAGACTGAATAGTTTGGCATCTATATTCAGGAGCGAAATCGGCCTATGTGAAATGCACTCCTCTAGGTCTTTCTTCGGCTTATGTATAACTGCAATGGTAGCATCCAGCATACTGGGCGTTAGGGCTTCCGACGTACGGAAGGAGTTGAAGAGCCGCACCAAAAGCGGCATGAGTTCCACACAAAAGATCTTATAAAAAAGTGCGTAAAACCATCGGGGCCAGGGGACTTCCCAACCTTTAGGTGTGAAATCGCTGATATGACCTCTTCCGCCCTTATAGGCTGGTCCAATGAAGACGCCTCCCTCTCACCAAGAGGAGCGATTACTATGCTCTCCAGAAATGTATCCAGAGCCACACTGCTCCGTTCATCCGCCGCGTACAACCCCCGGTAAAACTCCGCAAACGCCTCTGCAATCCGATCACACGTTTGCGCTTCCGTTCCTGAAGGGGAACGGACCAGCTTTATCGTCGACGCTCCGTGCTGCGCTCGCAACCGGTGCGCCAAAAGCTTCCTACACCTATTGCTCCCAATGTAATATTTATGCTTGAGACGCGCTATTGCATACTCCGCCCTGTCCCAATCTAGCTGTTTAAGCTGTTGCCGCACCTTCTCCAACTCCTGCCAGATTCTGGGCGCTCCAGTGGATTTATGGGAGCGCTCCAGTACTGCCATCCTCTGTTCCAGCTCTTTCCTCATCTCTCTCCTTGCTTTATTATCTCTAGCGGACAGCGACATCACCTCCCCTCTCACCACGGCCTTCAAGGCCTCCCACAAAGTCTCCAAACAGGTGTTCCCGTCGTCATTAAAACTAAGATAGTCCGTGATTGCACTCCGGAGCGACTCCCCCGTTGCCCCATTCTGAAGCAACGAATCTCTAAAGCGCCAGCCCGAAGCACCCACCCGGCCCACGTCCATAGTAACCTCTACAGTAATAGGAGCATGATCCGTCAAGGCTCGAGGCTCAGTCATGGTCTCCCTACTCGGGAGATGAACTCCTGCAAAGCCAGAAAAAGGTTGAGCCGCGCATATGTCTTTGTCGCCGCTGAGTAAAAGGAATAATCCCTAAGCGTGGGATGCGCCTTCCGCCACACATCCTCTAAACCACACTCAGCCAGCCACTGACGCCCGCCGCTGTCAACGCCCCCGTCTGCCCAAAGTGGTGACCAGAGCGATCCAGCTCATTATCCATCACCAAGTTAAAATCTCCCCCCACTAAAATGGTGCCATCCGGCGAGTGTAGCATCAGGGAAACAGCCTGTCTCAGGAAGGTTTCCTGCTGGGTATTAGGAGCATACAGGGAAGCAATCGTAAAGTAAAAGGCCTGACCCTTATTCTAATATCCAGAAACCTTCCCTGCACCTCATGTATTTTTGCCACTACTTCCCCAGAAAAGGTCCTCGAAAGCAGTATCGCTACCACAGCATGTTTTGTGGAAGCTGAGGACCAGAATTGTCTAGGGAACCACTTTGAGCGCATGCGATATATGTCCTTATGCAATAAGTGTGTCTCCTGTAACAAACAGATATGACTCCAGACTTCTCGAGTCCTGATAAGATCGCCAACCTCTTAGTCGGACTGTTAAGCCCGCGGACATTCAAGCTTATACATTTAATAGACATGCAGCAGGAAGGGAAGATCGCTCAGGAAGGGAGGAGACCCGCGGGGGAACCACAGCCCAGAACAGCACCTCGGCGACTCCGAACAACATGGCCATACCGCTAAGCCACCCAATGACCAGGATCTCAGGGAAGCACACCAACATAAAACCATTACGCACAGCAGGTGCTCACAACAGAAAAGTCCTCTCACACACATCTCCACAGAGGCAAAGTCTCAACAGGGCTGTATAACCAGTCAAGTTCGTCGAGCAAAGTCCACCGACTCTGCCGCCCAGGCCACTAGTCCTGAAGCAATGCGACCCACAGCAGTCCAGCCTTCCTCTGCCACCTCTCCCTTACGCACTGGTCCCAGCGGCCACGCTACTCAATGCTAATTGCTGTTCTGACATCTGCTCTGATGCAGTAGGTCGCTGCTGCTTCCTCCTTCTCTCCTTCCGCCGCCAGCACGGGCGATCCCCGCCAACCGAGCCCACGTTCGCACACGAGCTCCTGTTGCAAGCCTGCCACTTTCTCACTGCGGGAGATCTCACCATCCTCCACCTGTGCCACCCGCTCACCCAGGGACGTGACCTCCACTCGCAGCTCCTTCACCTCTTGAGATATATCCCTACGGAGTTCCTGTAGATCACTCCGGAGTGAGTCGAACAAGGAGGTGAGGAAGCCCTTCGTGACGGGGCCCCCCTCGTCCTCCATCTCCCCTCGCATCTCTGGGGACTTCGTTGCTGGCGGCCCCTCAGCGACTCCGCCCGGCACCGGGTGTGTTACAGTCAGCATTTCTCTTACTGTCCACTCCCGCTTGGGCTTGGAGGCTGCCATCGCTCCTGGTCTTCTGCTGCGACCGTGTAACCACCCCGCCAAGGCCCCTTCGCGGTATCTCCAAGGGACCAGGCCACCCCAGGCCTCGTATTCCCACCAGCAGCCACTGACCGTTCACGCCTGGACTCTCTATGGCCACTAGCCACCCAGCTGCTTTCTTTAGCACCAGTTGGGGCCACCGCGGGCCGACCGCACTGGCGATTAGTGGGCCAGCGCCACCCTAGGCCGCACTCCCCCAGAGCCGGGGCAACCCAGAAGCGCCCCGGCCCATCCGCCGCCTCGTCCGGACGCCCTGTCCTCCGGGGGGACCAAGCAATACGGGCACGTCAGCCTCCAGGGGCCGCCAGTGCTCAACTCTGCGCCGGGCCCCCGGCGCAGCCCTCCTGCGCCACAACACCGCAGCCCTCTCCTGGGCTCCTGCCGCGTCTCCGCCTGCGGCCGAAGGACTGCCAGGCCCAGGACTCACCACGTGGCTCAGTCCCCCACGAGCCGTGCTCACCAGCAACAAGGGCGGGCCCAGGCCACGCGGCTCCGCGCCTCGCTGCTGCGGGAGTCCCCGACTCCCTCGGGGCGCCCCCTGCTCTTCAGCACCAGTCGCTACCTCCGGGCATCCCGGACCATCGCTCTCCGGGGTTGCAAGGCTATTTTTGAGGCCCGGGCAGCAGAGCTCGGACAAACGCGTCCGCTTACGCCTCCATCTTTGCCACACCCCTAAGCAGTCCTTTAAAGCTTATTATCACATTTGCTGTGCATTCAAAGACAGAGGTCAAATGTCAGGCTCTGTCTTCTAGGGAGCTTGGTATTTACTCTTCTTTCTCTGACTTCTAGGTGAGAGGATTTATGTGAAAATCATGCTGGCTATTGGGGAAGTGCTTGAGGAAAGCTGTACGATGTTAGTTTAATTCTGCGCGCAACGAAATTTAAAAGTATGTAAATGAACTGTGCAGATATTTCAGAATATATCAGAATTAAAAAAGCAGAAACGAAGCACCTTTTTGTTCATTCTAAGTGTGGTGGAAACAAATATTTTAATACAATCAAAAACAAATCAATATACCAGGGGATGACATTTCCACACATTATCGTTTCTGCAATGTATACTTTTATCAGTAAAAGTGTATGTCTGTGCAAATGTAATGGTCATTTCAATTGAAGATGTGTAATATATAATAGCGGTGCGTTACCATACCATGCATATTCCACTCTACTCTGCACCACTGCACACTACGCCATGCCACTTCACTCCCCTCCACACTGCACCCGCACCATCCCTCTGGGCTGCTCTCGTCAGAGCACATGGGCAGAGTGGGGAGAAAAACATCTGCTTGGGTTTCCATTTTTTCTCCTCCCCCAGGCAAATTTAGAGGTCATGAATAGAAAAGGTATCCTGATAAACCACCCTATAAATGAGGACCAAGGCTTTAAAGGTCACTCTGCTATAGATTTGAAGCCAGTTAAGCTGTCTTATATGGGTGCAATAGTCTGATTCCATGAGCCTATTGATGAAACGAGCCAAAGCATTATGAAGGAGCTGCAGACAATTAAGGAGATTTTCCGGAGCTGAAAAACAGATAGCGTTTCCATACTCTAATCTCAACTACATTAAGAAATTGACAGTGGGATATGTAGATGTATATTAATGAATAGTAGGATGATCTTTGTGGACTTGGGTTGAATAAACCATGAAGACCAAACCTTAACAACCTGGGTTTTTAGACCCAAGCTTGAGTCCAAGCCCTTGCACCAATTAAAACTGGGTTGCTAGGGCATCAGGAGAGCCAGTTATTGAAATCCAGTGGAAAACTCATGCTAGATGGACTGAACTTCATGCAATTGGCAGACAACCATCATCGAGCCAGTGATATACAACCTGCCAAGGATTATGTAAATTGGGTAGACTGTTTAAATGAGAGGGCTACTCCACAATTCAAACCGGTGATGTGGTCTTACATATAGCATATAGTTTCAACATGGTGGAGGAGATGGGCTAGAAGGTCACATATATAGCTTTAATAAGAATTAATTCCCATGGGACAGATTTGAAAGATTTGGATTTACAGCTTGAAAATGTCAGTCACTGAATGTTGGCAGTCTGCTAGGAATGAAGTTAACCACTTTAGGGAAATTCCTTTTATGCCTATAACTCAGTCTCGACATGGGAAGAGCCTTGTCAGTGTTGTCTCATCTCTCAATAACCTGGTGATATTTGGAATAATGAGAAAGTGAAGTGTTTTGTTGCGTGAAATTCTTTAAAGTAGTGCTAACCTTTCTGTACTGGATGCAAAGCACGGAATGCATATGTTCAGGGAATATAGTTCCATTATATCAATAAATAATGCTAGTCACTAACGACATTCTGGTGAGCGTAGTAATATGAGCTAGCCTGATTAGCCAGAGCCCACCATCGAATACGCTGGATTTCTAACAATTAGAGGTGGATTGTTTTTTGTGCTTACACCAGCAACACGAGCCATGGCGAGGTAAAGAGTGATGCTGACTGATCTCAGGAGTAACCACAGCTTCATTGGGTTAGTCAGTTGTCAAAATGATTTCAATGGAAAACTAGAATTTATAAACTGAGGTGGCAGGATTTGAAAGATTAAAAAAATCAATAAACGGAAGACAACCTCAAATAATGGAAGAGAGAAATACTGGAGAATTCAGAAAAAGATCCAGATATGAAAATACGTGCAATTATGAGGGCAGCTGAGGAACAGCACCAAGACTGGACTGGACATTTTTTTGCCCTGGTATCTTACCAGTGGGCTACAGGCTAGAAGCTGCTTTGAGTGGTATATAGGCCATGAAAGCTTCCCCTGCTCACTTCTGGTTTTGGCCTTCTGAAGTGTGGGGCTGGTTTGAACAGGTGTCCGTGTGGTGTGCATGAGAGGACCAAAACCCTAGGTATAAATGAGATCCAGGACCAAATCTTATATTGAAAGAAGGGTGTGGAAGCAGTAAAAGTTTAAAGGAGCCAGTGGTGATTTAAGGAGAACTGTATGAAGTCTGTAATGCAAGTGGATTTTAAGATCCTATCTCGGAGAGGAGGAACTGAAGATAAAATGCAACACAGAGTGTTTGGGGGAAGACTCCAGAGCACATGGAGACCGGAAGTAATCAAACAGAGTGCAATATTCTGGTTAGAGGAGACTAATTGTGGCTGATGTAGTGTGCCAACACTACTCGAAGAACTTGTTGGACAAGTGATTTGAGAACATGAGCCCCAGGACTGGCCCTAGGCATGGAGAGGCTGAGCGGCTACCTGCGACACCAGGTGGAGGGTGTAGGAGCCAAGAAGTGCATAAATTATTTACCATTAGGCGCTGATCCCTCTCCACAGTATGAGCATGTACAACCAAGTCATCCTCATTGGATCGCCGATTTTCCATCCATCAAAAATGTTTGTATTATATCGGAAAACAGGCAGCTTAGCAGTGTCGTGCTGTAAGGTATTGCTTCACAGTGGCCCAAACATGGATTAATCTACCGGAATGCATGTCTCTATACTCAGGGCATAGGTGAAAGCCCTATTTGGAGGAAATACTTAGAGAGACACAACTCTAACCTTGTCATCAAGCACTTACACCATGAAGTTTGGAGGCAGAATTAGGCAGGAAGTAGAGGTCATAGACCACCAGTACTGCCCTAACTTCCACAAGGAGTGAGCACCCGACTCTGTAGGTGGTTGTAGAATTGGCAAATGGTAAGGACGTCTATACAAGGAGGTCTGTCCTGAAGAGAACTAGCACTACACAATTAGGGTCCCTGCTCCTACTGGCCTCCTGGAGCATAATACTGTATTAATCCCCTACAGAGAAAGTCACAGAGAGCCGCCACACATGCAGATCTTCAGATAGAATCTCAGCTTCGCAATTCTCTGTGTGGCTGCTGTGAAGTGTAGGAAAATCTGGAAAACCATGCGCTAGTGGGAATATTATAATGGGGGTAAACCAAGTCATCTTGTGGCCTTGTGCAACAAGTTTTCAGAAGGCCTTAACATTCTTACATTCAAAAGCATTCGGCAATTTTCATGAAATCTACAGATGGAAGGCCATTTTCTGTGAGTTGCAAGCTTTATAGTCTTTTGTCAACTACTTTGCTCTATAGAGGTCTCTTGTGCATATTAACTTGAGATAATGTAACAGAAGACGGTTGACCAAGAATTGGTGTAAATGGGCCTTAGAAATGAATATCTGCCTGATGGCAGGGCCAAGGTACTTGTGGTTCAATAAAAGCCTGAAAAAAAAACCTATTACCTGACCTCCTCACACACGGCAGAAGAAAATGATGAATATCAGACTGAGAATTTGTAGGTTGAAAGAAAAGGCTGAGAGAACTCCAGTAGGTGTGCAAAGTTGAGCTCGAGGAGTACTCTTCTGCCACACACATGGTAACCTCAAATAAAAGCTTCTTTTTGGGAGATAATTGTATATATTAACAACAAAAATGTGCCAGTGGCACAGATCAAGAAACAGAACTACTTATTGGGAATATCACTGCACTTACAGAACATTTTAATGTATTTACTAGCGTTACCACTTCCACCATTCGCCTGCGCCTCCTGGTCTTCTCCTATAGCCCTTAATGGCTTTCACGTGAAATAGTGGTGAACAACAGAAAGCAAACCTCATCACCCACAGTGCCATGATCAGATTGATATCAAGTTTAAAGACAAACGATTCCCATTTGTGGTCAACCGTCTGGGTGCAGACCAGGTAACCTATAGGACATAATTAACCCACCTTCGTAGGTATTCTCATTGGCTAGTCTTTGGTTTGTAAATGTTTTAAGGGTATCAAGCTAAATATACAAATCATGTTTTGATTTCTCTCACCAGTGAAACTGTGTCCGTCTTTAACCATTATGTGAAAGGGTATCTTACTCTGCCAGATTAGTTCATGCACGAGGCTTTCAACCAACTTGATGCAATTTCTACACGTTCTAGACGTAACACCAAGACCCTCAAGAGCTCATCAAGAAATACATGACCTTCAGAGATTGGATTCTGAAAGATAGACTAGTGAAAGCACATCAAGGACTACCACACCCTCATCGGAAAGCATCAGCCTGCTGGTGACATCACAAAATCAACACTTTGAGAAGTGTCTGATACTATGGACTAAGGGTGGATGGAGCCTGTGTGAAACATGACCTCTCGTTGTCCTTTTGCTGCATATTTATTTTATTGTTTTATTCAGGCAGTAGTCCAGCACCAACAGAAGGCAATAAAAGGTAATACAATCACAAATTATGTATATTTTCGGAATAATATTTCAAGTCTTGATCCAGTTATTTGTGTTTTTTTTCCTTCACTTCTGCAGAATAGTGAGGTTTTGGAGCATCGATTTTGAAAATAATGTTTGTTCTGGCCAGAAAAAACATAAATATAATTGTTTTACTGATGTTTATAGGCTCTTAACTCCTTTCTAGAACATTTGAACAATCAGTTTATTCGCAGTACAAAATCACGGAACACAATTACTTTGAGGATCTTCCAGAAGCAACCTGTTCTGGTTGCAATTTGTGACAAGAAGACCAAACCCCTCCCCAAACACAAGTTCTAAACTACCCATTCTTATCTTCACTATTTTGGGCCTCTACTAAACTGCTGTGTCCTTGATAAGTCGGTGCCCTGTGATATCATTGAGGTCTGACTAGAAAGACCCTTCCAGGCTGAAGTCCAACGGCTGATTAACCCTTTTTCATTTGACTATTTCGGGCCCAAGCATGCACCGGAACAAGTGCAAACCATCCCTGCTGCAAAATAACGATGAAATGTTTTCACTAATTCGAAGGGCGCCACCCACCGGCCACACAGACTGAAATACCCCATCTTTTATACCCTTACTTTTTTGGGGGGAAATTTACTTGCACCCTCGGACTCCATTTAAACTTTCGCAAAATATATTTTACTGGAGCACCTGAGGTCAGAGTGGATGCTGTTTGGATTTTTGAATGCCGGGGGTTCCCTCCTCTGCCAGCATTTCCATGAGCCCTGCACAAGTTTCAGAAGCTGGGAGTTACACTACCAGACCTCTACACCACAGTTCATTGATATGGGGGACACAACCATTCAGCCTTTTACTTTACAACAACAGTTTAAGAAATGTTGATTACATCTAAGGAATTGGGGAGGTAGTAGCAAGCTAAAATTCATTCCTGATCTCTGCCCAATATGGATGCCTTTCACCAAAGAGACCGCCACCTTCAATACTTTCAATATAGCTGTGGAGTAGGGGTCTTCTTGTTATAACACATTGCTCCCAAATAAAAAGACCATTTTTTCCTCCACTGTTACACATTACTATCCCCAAAGTCCTTCCATTCACACTGTGAATATTGGAAGGAAGATACCCTGAGTTTCTCCCAATAAAACCTCCACCTTTTCACACTTAAACTATCATATTTCTTGTCCGGAATGTCACTTTGAGGCCTTGTCTGCTGCTCATCTCCAACAGATGGTCACAACTCCGGAAACAGGCGAACGATCCTACAAACCTGGGTACTGGAAGAAGATACATTTGCGCACGTCCCAGTTCAAATGTGCAACACAGCTGGAGGCTCATCATGGTTTGTAAAATCAGCTTGGTTAGTCCAATGCCCCTATGTAGACATATTTTTTCCAGAGATGTTTCAACCCATCATTACATTTTTCAACGTTTGTGCAAGGTAGTAGACCAGCTCTACAAAGAGCACCAAACTTCAGAAATCATCCCAAGTTGATTTTTTTGTGCCACCAATAACAGCACGTGTTACGGAAGGTAATGACAATCATAAGATTATAACTGGGCCTGGAAGGGGCGGGAAGACAGGGTTTCCAGAAACTGGAGTGGATGGAACAACAGGATGGATCATTGCCTTATTCAATCCCCTTTGCTCGAAGCTCCTCCTTGACCCTCTTCAGGTAATCTGGATCAGGGTAGCCATACCTGCAAGGAAATAAATAATTGTTTTTTTTACTTGTCATTTGTACAATGCACATATAACAGTGGTGTACCTTTGTCTGTTTTGGGGCATTGAAGATTATATTTTAGTCCCGCAAAAACGATCAGATTTAACATTTGTGCATCTCTCCACACTACTTCTTTCCCCACTCTGCCACTGATGACTGCAAAGAGAATTACTCGTAGAAATTATTAATACACATATTCATCATGTACACAGCATATTAATCACGGACTGCATTTTTTTGTAAAAAAGTTAAAATGAGACTACTCTTATCACATGTATGAAGCAGTGCAGCTTTGTAAATATAGTCCTTCAGCATTTGATGTTTTGTGCTATTGTACTCTTGTTTGACTGACCCTCAGGGTTAGAGTGGGAATCCTCTGTACATAAAACACAGCGCATAACATGAAACTGACACTTTCAAGGTCATTTAGACCCAGTAGAAGCCTTGGGCTCTTCTCCACCCGTGGAGGATCGGTGGCCACAGTTATAACTTTCTGCAGGGAGGTGGAGATTTTTGGCGGACAATGGATCAGGAGAACCGTTTTTGCCAGAGCGGTGCATTTGATGTTTTATGGCGTATGCACTGTTCTTCAAAATTCTATATGACCCCATTTGTTTTTGAATCCCCAAATTAGGACTAACTGCAGCATTTCATAAATTCAGCTTTAATCTCCGCCTCTTCAGTAATCGTAATTCCACTCCATTCACTTTTTGTGACTTCAGAGTGTATCCTCAAGGGAGTCCTGTCTCTATCGAATGTTTGGTCAAAAAAGCTCTCTTCAATAGTCTTAAGTACTCACTCTGACTTTTGCACAATCTTAGGTGTGAACTTTGCACTCGCTAATCACCTATCGGGGGGCTATGGTAATTATGGGGTGTGCAATTTGTGCACCGTCCAAGGTTAGCAGCTTGGAAATGGGGATAATGCGCTAATTGTGTTTCTGTGCTTTCCCTGCTCCAGGGTGTGCAGACCAGAAATGTGCACTCTTTCCCCCAAAAGATTTGACAGGAAAATCATCAGCAACATTTCTTGAGCAAGTAGTATTGGAATATCAGTCCTGATTCTGTAGCAAACTGGAGTTTGTACCAGAATCAGAATTGCCACCAAACTCAGAATGAACACCTTAGTTTCATACTCTGCTTCTTGTATTCAATCAGCAATATACACTGTGCTTTGTGTAGCTTGTATCAATGCAAGAGCAGCAAGAGTTACCCAAGATGGCTCTCTTCAGGCAATATTTTCAATGCTGAATCTGAAATGTGGCCTTGTGAGATATCCAGAGTCGTGTATATTAACTATTTCTTGACCGTAACATTGTGGATGTCTTCAATGTTTTCAGAGTTTTACACGATGAACAAGAATAGAGAAAGCCAAGTGAGTCCTTTACTTTGAGTTCAATGACAGTAATCCCAACATGAGAAACAGAACCCCGGTAGATAAGGAGCTTGCCCCAAGGTTTGGTAACCACTAAAATTATTCCTTTTACAACAGGTGGTTGGAACAAAGGTTCTGATCGAAATCTATGAATTAAGAGATCCTAATCCAAAATTATTAAGGGATTCTGCATTGGTATATCTAAGGCCAATGTGAATCCCCTGTGACTTTCCATGTCCTTCTGACATCCACGTGCCATCAGAATGCCCCACATTCCACTTTACCTATCTTAAGCGGAGATGCTCTATTTTCAGTATTTTGGATAACTAATTACTAAAGGTTGACTAAATAATAATGCTTTAAAAATCATCACTGGATTCACTTTTAACAAAGAGAGCATCATTGGACTCTGAATCCAAGTCATTGGCTCATCCCACATTGAAGTTGAGGGCCCTCTTGTTGATGTCAGGGGGTACCAAAGTTAAGTTCAAAGCAGAAGAAAGCAACAAGAGAGGCCACAGCCATTAAAGGGATAAAAAGACAAAGAAAAAAAGAGAGATGCCTTGGGAACTCAAATGCGCAGAACTGCTGACATGGTACTTTTTCAGCAGTGGCAAACAGATTGAGCCAAGGTTCTCCCTATATGCAGAAGAGACCTTGCGTCACCTCCTGGTATAACTGCCACCATTCTGTCTCCCCTTGAGTGCAGCAATACTGCCTTGTGTCCTGAGATGGGGACCTATGCCAAGACAGTCGGTGACCTACCCAATTCATTTTGTCACTTTTGTATTTGGCGGGTTTTCTGCCTCCCTATGGAGGGCAGATTAACGATTGCCCTCCATCCATACCTTTAAAACAAAACTATTTCTGGTGGTCTGGTGAGCTTTCTGCCCCCCACCTAGGTGGGCAGACTGGAGTCTTTACCCTCTTATGTCCACTCCAGGTAGGTAGGAAATCTACCAGACCACTAGGAAAAAAGTGAGAAACAGAATGCAGCGCAGAGCTTGTTTTATGATATCACAAAACTGCATGCACCCACCCCAAGCACAAGACCGTCTTTTTAGCCTGCGTAGAGAGGCAGATTGGAAGGTTCACCTCCACTCTTAGGGCCCTAGTGGTCAGAAAACCCACTAGACACCAAGCATTGGTGTCCAAAAAAGGAATAGTGTGGGGCTGCAGCAGAGGGCACTACCGTCTGGTACAATCTAGTCTTTCTGCCCCACTACCCCCATTGGGGAGGCAATAAGGAAGGTTTACTCTTCTCATCTAGGTTTTCTGTCCCCGGGGGCAGCAGACTGGGGTAAACCACTCAAATCTGCCCCCAGGGTGGCATAAAAATTGTCTTGAGTGCAGGGGTCAGTCTGATCTCAGGGAGGCCTGCCCCACCTCCCACATCCATTCCATTTTTAGGTCGAGCCTAGGCAGCGCACATGCGATGTCTGCAAGACCTGTTGTATTCAGTCTATGGCCTTTTAACCTCGCCGACTATTGCCATTCGTTCTTTGTTGTGCTTGTCTTAAATGCTTATTTTAATTGGTGCATTTTCCTAAATGTTTGTGTGCTTAGTTCCATCCCAGGTTATTTCCCTAAGAGTACATTTTTGTTGGCCATCACACTGCATTCACATTTCCTCCTGTTACAGCGTGTGATGGCCCCTCCTCCCGTCTGATTTCAGTTTTGCCTTTAATCACAGTTGCGATCCTTTCTCCACGCGGCTGGTTCTCCTTTGCGTCATGCATGTGCCTGCTCCTTTCTTCTAGTTTGTTTATGGTAAGAGGTGTGCTGTGCATGAGCTTTTGAGCTGTGGCTAGAGGAATGCCTCACCCAATTGCACTTCGCACTTAATCACATTTCTACTGTACCTCATGTACAGAGCTTTGCCTGAAACCCATGGTCATACAGGTGATGACATCATCGTTCATTTTCATTGTTAAGGTCGACAGACTGAAAGCACCCAGTAAAACTTAAGCTATTCCGGAACAAAGCTTTCTGGTTAGTTGTCCACAGGGCACCTGTGTATTTTTCAAGTTGTACATAGCAGATCTGGGGCAACGTGGATGTTAAAGCGACTTGTCACTAAAATGTTAATTGTAATTTTAACTTGATGTGCGCTGTCTATATTATGCTTCTCTGGTTCTTGTAATCGGTGGCAGGACTCATTAAATAGTATTTGATCTCTGATGGTGTACCTGTGACTAGTCAGACGGGAAAGCTGGTGTAATTTTCTCCTGCTTGCAGTTTTGCTTTGTACTGTAGGGCACTGTTGACACTGCTTGAGAACGCTTTACAAATCCTGCTTTGTGTGCTTGAAAAGCCCACTCTGTTGTGCGTTTCCCCAGGCTTTTCCTTTGAGTCTTATTTATTGTAAACTTGTTTGTGGAGCAGCAATTTGCATATCTTTTTATTCACCATAATAGGTACACAGTAGTCCAACTGATGTCTGGAGCATACTTTCAAAGTCATTTGTATGTTGGGCTTCCTTTCTGAGGCACCAGTGTACAATACTACGCCTGTCTAATTGCCGGGCAAAGACCATTTTATATGCAAAGAGATATGATAACCATCAGCAGATGCCCTCAGACAGACCTTCTGGACACTAAAAACAAGTTAATGCACAACTCCTTAGGTCTCGCCTACCCGACTGCACAGACTGTCTAGTTCTGACAGACCTATTGTGAAATTAAAATAGGCTTACAGACAGCTCATTTCTTTCCATTGGTTGGCTTTATTGTCATTGTCGTTTACGTATTTCTTATTCGATGACTTGCCTTCCTGTTGTTGTGTTTGTCCCTCTCCTGAAGCATATTTTGTTTTGATTGGCTGACTTTTATCCTTCCACTTCCTGACTTTCAGGGAACTACTTCATTCTTTTTGGTAAAGCACTTCATGAGAGTCTATGTGCTTTCCCGCTCTATTCCTTGTGTGCTTCTACCTCCCACCAAAAACCTGCCCCATCCCTGCGCTGTGTTGATCGCTTCCTCATATGATTCTCCCCACCACTCCCCATGTTGCTCTCTACCTTGTGTTCTTCTAGCTCTCTTTCATGTCCTTCTCCTGTCAAACTTATCCCCATCTACTCCTTAAGCACTACATTTTCTTCATTGTGTATCAAAATGTCTACCCTGTGTTGCTGTCTCCCTTGTGTGCCGTTTTTCCCCTCCTCCGCCCACCTGCTCACTCCTCCATTGCCCTCCTGTCTCACAACCCTCTTTTATTTTTATTTAGCGCTTTTGTGCTAAAAGGAAAAAAAATGCAGATCCATGTGGTGTCTAGCAGCTTGGATTGATAAAATAATAAAGGCAAAATGCTGTCTATTTAGTAACACATGACCCACCTACAGAATGACACAATTGGCAATAGTGGTTATGTCATCATCTTTTTGCTGATACATCACAGCAACAGCAAACTGCATTGGCAAGGCCAATAGGCCCAAAAGGCAAGAACCATTGGATTTGCTAATGCTTGTTGACGGTGACACTGCTTCTCAGCTAGAGATGAACCTGGACAGAATACCCACAAGATATCATCACAGGAGCACTCCAATGGAAATCCTAGGATAGCATGCAAAAGCACCCCCAAACAGCCAACAATGGGACCACCATCAAAGCGTTCAGCATGACGTGCTCTTTCTGTCTAGGTCATCTCTGGGTCGCCACACTAGGTTGGGGGGGACCCCAAAAAATAACACCTTCCACCATTCAGTGTCTTTTTAAGCTGGAACTTTTGTTTTACAGCTTAGACTAGCTTGTGTTTTAAGGGCCCTGTTTGTAATAATATTCTAATAGGCCTCAAAATGTGTAATGCGAAACACCTTCTAGGGGCTAAATATATGGTTACATTGCATTACTTTCTGCCAGTCTCGATTCAGGTGGTTATGCTCTTTCGGAGCTGACTAAATGGTTACATAACCATGCTTCTTACAAATGTTATTTTTATTGTGGTGCCCTTTAGGGGCTGTTTTGAGCATTACCGTCAATAGACTACAATATTTGCTGCACTGGGAAACTCACCCCAGAATGCTTAGGACAATAGGACCGCCATCAAAACGGTCAGCACTGCAAGCTCTTTCGGTCTAGATCATCTCTGGGCCCCTACACTAGATTGGGGGGGTGAGGGGGGACAAATAATAATATAAAAAATATAACAAATAATAGCAATATTTAAATTTTTTGCTGAAGATAGTTGAAGAACGTCAATGGAAGTGCTCTAGTTATATGCAGATCCACTGGAATTATGTGGCACAGAAGACTAAATTATGCGGCAGGGCTGACCAATTTATGTGCAAGAAAAGTCAAATTATGCATTTACAATGGCAATAGCTCTAACTCAAGCAAACGCAAGACCTCTTGCATTGCAAATGCTTGTTTTATTTCTGGTTTCTAAGGGGCCTAGTGGTTCCTACTGTTTTTACTTTCATAAGTAATGAAGTCAGTGAGCCATGAGTCACAAAAAAAAGCATCAAATGGCCGGCGAAGCTCTTCCCCAGCAGTACCAGGTGGACACTATAAAAGGCATTACTGAAAGTGCACCACTGTTAGCCACGACCCAGAAAGTACCATTGTGGCAATCTGTTTGTATTATCATGTATCTCTGGGAGAGGGACACCACTTTTTTGCTGTTTCTGTCTCAATTTGTTTCGAAAGGAATATAACATTTCTTGCCGGATAAGCTGTTGACATGAAATTGCATACTCAAGATCCGGGCCCCTTCTTCAGGCTAAAGGCCTAGTGCATGATATTGAGTTTGGCATTGATGGGAACTCCTCCAGCGTCTGCAGGAAATGTTCAAACAGAGAAGAATCCATTAGAAGGTGTTCATCCACCGTAGAGATAAAATAGAGAAGTTAACTGTATGAGTGGACTCTCCTCCGGATTTAGGACTTCTGCCAGAAATCAGAGCACCTAACTCCGAATCAGGCCTAAAGACTCTTAACCAGGCATGCCTTCACAGCACGAGCCCCGTGGACATCTGTAAACTAGCCGTGTCCTCTGCACTGGATGAAGCCTTAACACATTTCATTTGAGAAGACTTGGCCCTCTGGAACTAGAACTTCTACTTTTTATACTTTCCTTTAATAGTTGTAGATGCCTCTAAAGAATTAGTAACAGTAACACCATCCACAAATAAGTGTGGTTCTCAAGTGACAATATTCAGTCTGTTTTGTCTTTGTTCATCTGGAACACTCTTCCTCCGGCATATGTTGTATTCTGTATTTTTGGGGCGGATTTAAGCCAATGAGTGTGAAGCTCACGCTTACTTGAAAGTCAACTATGGTGTCTGCTTTGAGGTGTTAGGTTTCTGCTTCAACATTTCAGGTTTCGTAGATCCCATGCCCCTTTCCTGTGATTGTTTTTGTATCAGGCTAGTTTTATTTTCAGCCGGAATTGCACTGATACTAGTGTGCCTGTGACCAACTTTTCAACGGGTCTCAAGGCCAAAGGCCCAGATAAAGCATTATGCATAAAAGGTCCTTTGTTTTCTAGTGCTTTTCAAGGTACTAAGTGTTTCCACTGCAGTTGGATCTTGCTCTTTGTTAGGATTTATAATATTTTTGACTGAACGGACTGAGGGAATGGACCAGTGTGATTCTGAAGAAACATCACAAAAACGTTTGTGATATAGCATGACATTTCCACCGTGGTTCGAAATCTCTACAAATTCTTCCTTTCAGTTTCAGCTAACAGTGTTTCAACCTAAATACCTTGCGAGGGTTTTTGGGGAAAATATCACTTAGTGGCCTCAATTTGACACAGTTCAATGGGCTGCTCAATGTATTCGCTCTGAAATGCTTAAGCTCATTGATTGGTAATGGACCTATGCCCAACACCTTTGGCGATCAAGGAGCTTTGACAAAGGTTGTGTAGTGTGAAGTGTAGTTATTAGTCCACAGAGAGTTCCTTTTACATTTGGAGCACAACTCGGAAAGGACACAATTTATGCCTTTCAGAGCCGAAAATGCAACACAATTTACAAAATATATATATTTCATAGAGCCATTTATGTAACATGTTCTTTTCAAATGAAGAACACTGATCTCTTGAGATCCTTAGTGATGAACAGTCTTCTTATTTTCCCATTCTTTTTAATTTTTTCCCCAACCCTATGGTGTGAAAAGCACTCAGGAAATGGCACCGCTTTGTGCGGCATTGAGTATGGATGACATTTCTGAAGTCCTCCCAAGATGACAGGATCTTCGTGCATGTAAATATTTACAAGATTCATGCTTCAGAACTTTTTTGGATTCATGTGCTTTGCCCAATGCTATTACTGTGTGATTGGAAACTGAATATTTCCAAATGTTCGAAAAAACAACCCATTGGTTTCTCAACTTGAGGAATGTCAGTGGACATCAGCCAGAACCCCGGAATGAGCTATAACGCACAAACCTCGTCAGACGGACTTGTGGGAGCCATTGTGTGACAGCAGTCCATTCTTACCATTTTCTTACCTTTCAGTTGGGGACTTTGTTACCATACCTGAATCTATTAAAAAAATCGAACTGCAAAAACGCAAGTTACCACTAGGCAAACCTTGCTTTTTTTGGTATTGTATACAATGTTTATAGGCCGCATTCTACCAAACAGCCACATCAGAGTACTATGAGGAAGTCTAAAGACACAGCACTATAAAACAGCGTCAAGTTTTTTTAAACGATCACTCATAGTCACTATAAAACAGAGTGCGTCTTTTTAAAATAGATAATTGATAGAATCAGTAAACAGGGATGGATTCTGCATCAAAGTAAGTGGTCTGGGAAGTGATTAGAGGGGAAGCCACCTGAGGTATTAGAGGTATCCTCGAATTACCAAGATTCAATTGTTTACAGCAGGAGTCTCCAACAGATCGATAGCGAGCTACCAGTAGCTCTCAGGCTACTTTTGAGTATCTCACACGTGATAGTTACCTGTCAACTGAGTTAACAATATGCAGCTGCCCAAAGGCAAAGGCAGCACTGTAACACCGGGTGCACAACTTTCTCTGGGGTTTGGGAAGCTGAAATTACAGAAGCATGAAGCCCTTGCTCTTCTGAACAAATCTTGTTTTTTCTTTTTTCTGGTTTCTTTTACTACTTTTTTCCATTGTTTGCTACTTTCTTTTTTTCCTTTTCTTCATCTGTTTCGTTAGTTATTTCTTTTTTCTTCTACTTCCTTTCTCTCCCCTTTTCCCATTTTCTGCTCCGGTTCCTCCCCACTTTTTCTCTTTTCTCCCTTCTATCATGCTGCGCTTCTTTCTCAATTGTTCTTTTTTTCTTTGTCGCCTTTCTTTTTCTCAGTCTCTTTTTGAATTTCTTGTTCTCTTTCACTTTTGTCTTTCCTTTTATCCTTTCTTCTACTTCTCTCCTTTCTCTTTCTTTGATACTTTGGTTTATACTCCGTTTTTTCATTACCTTCTTTTCTTGTTTTAACTATATTTTGCTCCGTTTTTTCTTTCTTGTTCCACTTTCATCTACCTTTGCTTCTCAACTAGCTCTCCTCTTCTTTCCTTCACTCATTGTTTATGACTTCTTCTTTCCGTTTGTCTTATCTATGTCTACCTCTTTTATTCCTTTTTTCTTCTCCTTTCACTTCTTCTTCCACTTCTTCCTTTTACTCGTTTTCCTTTTCACCTTTATTGCTTGTTCTTAGTATTCTTTGTTCACATTTTTCTTGCTGTCTTTTTCCCTTTTCTTTTTTCTCTTTGCTATTCTGCCTTTTCTTCTCTCATTCCCACCTTTTTGTCTGTTTCTCTTTTCTTCTTTCTTCCGCTCCTGTTTTCTCATGCTCTCTTCTTTCTCTTTCTCTCTCTCATGCTATCTCTTACACCACTTTTCACATTCCCTCCCTTTCGCAATACTATTCTCTTTTTGTATCCTTTTCTATTTCTCTCTCATTTTCACTGACTCCCTGATGCTTCCTTTCTTTCCTTCCTCCTCGCATTTCTTTCTTCCTCTCCTTACATTCTTTCTCTCATTGTCTCTTGCTTCCTTCCTTTCCTCCTTTTTCACATTCCCTTATTATTTTGTCCCTCTAATTCCTTTTATTTTTTGAATCTCCTTCCTTTTCCTTTCTTCCTCTCCTTCCTTCCCTTTCTATTCATAATTGCTTTATTTCTGTGCCTACCTTCTTAAAGCAATCTCTTCATACATTATTTGTGGGTCTTTATTGTCTGGCTGATAAACAGTGTGCAGGTCACTGCCAAGATATGTCTACTTCCAGACAGCTATGACGTCTGCATGGGCTTCGCAAAATTATTGCTAATGGTCCTTCGTGACCTAACTCTCAAAATGAGCAGTGTCATCTTATGTATTGCACAACAATGCAGATACAAGTCTAAATTAGACTCCCATTTTGATTCATAAACAAGGGACAAAACTGATTCTTAGGATCCCCACAAGTTAACATTTGTTATATAGCTCATGTGGCATTAATACTGTATGCTCACTGGAGCAGGACTGTGATAGTGGCTATCTCCCCGCCAGGCCTGTTAAGAGTTTCCCACTAGGTTGGTGGGCGGAAACCTGAGCCCGCTAGTCTAGTGGGAAACACCCTACAGCATTGTCTTTTGCTCGTAATCGAGCCGGCGGCAATGCTGTAGGATGCAGGGTGCACCAGCACCAGCAAAGCAGACAGTGAACATTGCGAGGGTGCTGGCCAGGGGGACCCATGCACTGCCCATGCCAAGTGCATGGACAGTGCAGGGGCTCCCTGCATCCGTTCTCTGCCAGACTTTAAATGGCTGGCGGAGAACAGGGTTATAATCCCCAGGGCAGTGCTGCTTGCAGCGCTACCCTTGCGGATTAGGGCCGCCGCAACCACCAGACTGCTGGGATCTCTGATCCTGGTGGTGCTGGAGGTCTGACCTCGGCACGACAACTGTGGTCGTAATGTGGTGCTCTGACGGCTACTATAGTGGCTGTCCGACCGCCACAGCAAGTCTGGCGGTCACTTCGTTATGACCACCTATGTGTCCAGGACATGCCTAGCTCTGGATGTAAGGAAATGAGGTAGCAGCTCCCGCTACGCTTTCCGTTCCTTACTATTTCAGACTTTTATTTTGGGATACAGATGGGGAGTAAAATGTTGGTGACCCTACTCTGGACAACATAACCAGCCACTCTTGTGTATCCATCTGTCACCAATGTTACATAGGTGTTGTGGGTTTTCTCCTAGCATGTCTGCGACATTTGAAGGGCTTTCTGTGCAACAACATCATGGTTTACATATTGGTCTTGCATAGAAGGAGTGCTGCTGACAGTGACGGTGGAGTAGGTGCTTACATTGGATGGCAATCCCAACACTGTTTCTGAGTATGGTGACTGCCTGATGTTGTTCATCCTAGCAGAGCAGCCACATTCAAAATGGAGCAAAAAAACGTAGAGGTGGGTGGGTAGGAATTCTGACATTTGTTGGATTGAAATCCTGTTAATGGCCCACTCTAACTTCAGCCCAAGTTGCTTTTTGGCTAAAAAACAAAAACAAATCATACTGGCTGATGGAGGCAAGCATAACAAGAAACCACTGCAGCACTCTTTCACTTCTACGCAGTTCAGAAATTTGCTAGGTCCTTTCACTCAAATTTCATAACTTTTGAAATATGTGGGAATTAATCTATGCTCTCTGCTTCCCCTCCCCTAGTGTCACTGCACACACTCCTGCAAATTCTTTCAGAAGCAGCAAGGATTCAGTCTCACAGATATTTCTGTGTTTTAGTCTGAGAAGAAATCTGCAGTTTGTGCTTCGTGAGCAACATCTTCTGAGATCGAGAGATACTACAATAAGACCATAATCAGTGGTACATGAAACAGTTCTCTCCGTGCACTGGCAGACACAGGTACTATGGCAGAAAAGTTTCAGAAGCAGAGATAAAATTAAAGCAATGGCTATTCCATATTGTGCAAGAGTACAGAACAAACTCTTGTGATGTTAAAAGGCATGACACTATTTTACTGAATTATTTAGGAAATAATGTGACGGAAGCCTGCTTATTGGAGGTCTCCAATGAAAAATTATAGGGTGCTTAACAGCTTTGCTGTGCTTCATATTCGTTCCTATATTGCAGTACATTCACTCCTCTGAAGATATTGTAAGACGACAATCAACACTTTATAAAGAGCCTGAATATATAAACGCTGGATCCACTTTTGTAAAGGTATGCTTACGCCTTGTGAGAAAACTAAACCATGTAAATACATCCCTTTCTTCTCCCAAAACCCACCAAAAACATAACCAGTATCAAAGGGAATTTTACAATACTCACGCAGTGGGTCCCCCAGTCGTGTTAGTCTTATGGTGGATGTCGTTCCAGGTCACCATGTTTTTTAACCCCGTCGTCCGTGACTCTCCTATTGTGAAAATTAACTTCTGCTTGAAAGCTTGGCACAGCATTCTCAGAATTTCTCGGCCCTCAACATTATCTGGGAGGTAGGCCCGTCTGGTTGTCCCAGCATATGGTTGGCCAGGGTATGGATGCATATGCTAGGAGAAATAAAAAGGTGGACAAGTGTCAGTGCTCAAACATTAATGTTTGGAGGTCCCACAGTGGGGACAGGGCGGGGGTCTCTCTGAACTTGTGGTAACAATGTCATTCATACGCACATCATCACTAGACGTTCGTAGCTGCCAAGGTTTCAGATTGCTATGTGTGACATTTTCATAATTTCAGTATAATTATGAGTGGCATTTCAACAAGTATAAGTGACACTTTCTTGCAAGCAAAATCAAGAAATTAAGATGCGGGAAACATATAAATAGCCTAACACACTAGTGAGCTCAGCTGTGAGGAGACATAGACTCCGTGACTGCAGTTCTCAGTATGCTGGGGCGCGGTCATGAGAGTCAGACAGGCAGGATCAGCTCAGAAGTTCATGACTGAGCATGACTGTGCACCTGCAAAAAAGCAAATTTCACAGCATTATAAAGTGCAACAGATGATTATACTGACTTCAGGCACATACTTCTCTGAGAGCTTGCTCTGCTTGCGGCAAGACTCAGGTGGGCCTCCTGTGGCAGGACTGCTACAACTGGAGGAGACTGAGGCCTGCGGCACAGCAAGACCACCTCCGCACATTCTGGTAGCACATGACAACTGCCTCACTGTGGACTCACTGGTGAGGCAGCAGCGTGCAATTAACTTGAAATGCCGTCCGCTCGCGCCGCGGGCTTTAAGACAGACCAACAACAGTCTACTGATGTGAGTCTGACAAACTCACATTGTCTCCACAGTAGCCAGCTGCTGGGCAGTGGCAGCGACTCCTCCTGACATTCTAAGCTGCGTGGTGTGCCGCGTGTGTTACACTGTAGCACACTAGTAGCTAGCGAGCAGAGGAGCCAGTAGCACCCAAGCCTGCCGGGAGCAGTGCACAGCACACACTGGCACTACAGCTTTTGGAGCATTATAGCAGCGCTCTGGCTTGACAGCTGAGATGCGCTTTAATGCGTGATTATGCTTTTCAGTGGGGTGCTGCAGACCGTCACACTGAAATGCGTTAAACTAATGCCTGATGCATGGTACTTGGCAGGGCTGGACGTTCGCTGGTAGTAACAACTGACTTAATATGTCAGAACTGACATGGCGTTACTACATCACTCGGAATTTGCAACTACTGTGGCAATGTGCAGCAATCCTACGAGCGCACTCTTAATGATTCCATAACAACTGTAGGATTATTGTAGCAGGCAAAGGACGAAACATTGATGAATGTTCTTTTATGTTTATTTGTATAGCACACTAATCACCCGTGAGGGTATCCAGGAACTTGAACAGGTGCACAGGTGAGCGTCTTCTCAGAGTAATTCAAAAAGCAAGGTCTTCAGCTTCTTGTAGAAGTCAAAAATTGAGGAGGAGTCTGATGTGTTGTAGGAGCAGGCGCGGCTCATCCTTTAGGGCGGAGGGGCTACACCCCCCCACCTTTTACCCCTCATGAAGAGTGTCTGTCAGGCTGAACAAAGGTCAGACTGACAGACACTCTTCATGTTCAGGTCTGGCAGACATGCGCCATTTGCGCAGACTCCTGGCTGCCTGAGCTGAACTTTGCTGGGCTGAGGAGGTCACAGCTCCTATGGGCAGGACCTCCTCGGCTTTGCAAAGGTGCCTCGACGCCCTCCCCTGGGTGACGAGGAAAGCGTCACCCATTGACTTTAACCTGGGCGCTTCAGGTTTTAGCCCTGAAGCGCCCAGGGCGCGTGTCAATCAGTGACACTTCGTCACAGAGTGGGGTGGGGTCAGCAGTCTCACTGACCCCCATCTCACTTGTGACGAGGCTGGGACTGCTGCCTTCCCTCACTGGCTGACCTAAAGTCAGGCAATGAGGGAAGGCAGCAGTCCCAACCCTCCTGGGACCTCCGAGGCTGAAGGCAAGTGTGTGTGTGTGCGATCTTTTAAAATGAATTTTTGGTGCATGTGTGCATGTTTAAATGTTATGAGTGTTGTTAATGGATGTGCGTGTGAGTGTGAAAGAATGAGTGTGTGTGTGATCTTTTAAAATGAATGTTTGGTGCATGCGTGCATATTTGAATATTATGAGTGTTGTTAATGGATGTGCGCACGTGCGTGTGTGTGTGTGTGTGTGAAAGAATGAGAGTGTGTGTGTGTGTGTGTGTGTGTGTGTGTGTGCTTCCCGCCCGCAACCCTCCCTCCTAAAGATGCCGGCCACCACTGTGTAGGAGGCCATGTTTTTGGTGCGATGCATGAGAACTAACAACCTCCTGTTTTGCTCCTGTGAATGCGGGGAATATGTGCAAGTGAGAATGAGGCTGAGCTTAGGTGTCTGCCAGGCTGGTAAAATTGTATGCAGTTGTTGACATATGGTGGACCAGTGTTGTGTAAGGATTTGTATGAGAGCCTAAGGAGTTTGAATTCTCTACCTTTGTGAATGGGGAGCCAGTGCAGTGAGATGTGGATTTAGAATAGAGTGCCTTTCAAAAAGAACCTTGCATCATTATAGAAGCGAACATCTGGACATGGGAGGTGCACATTGGCACCCTTCAGATTTAGAGATTACTATCCCTGGCCAAGGCTTCATACACATCAGAATACTGCCGCTCAAGGTGGTATACCACCTCTGTGGAGAAGCATGGAAAATAAATAATATACTAATTTATACACAGCAGACCAACAATGTAGTATCTGAACAAGAACAAAAGAAAGATATTGAAAACCCTCTGCAAAGACTGTCATGTCATCTCATACTATCTCACGGTCAGTGATCTCTCTATAAAAATATGTACGTAGATGTACTCAGAAGAATAAACTCTGCAACTAATGAGTGCATCATCAGCTACTAAGACCCTCATGAACAAAGTGGATATGCATTTGCAAACTCTCTAATTTAGTAAGTGAGAGGTTCTGCAAATGTTAACACCATTTTAAATGTACTACATCCATTTAACCATGCAGAAAATATTTTCCAAGTCATTCAATGGGATAGGGAAACGCTATTTAGAAGGGGTGTTTTCAAGGCGTCCATTCCAAATACTGACTCCTTAAGGTATGTATTAATATTTTTCAAGCTAAATCTGGTCACAAAAAATTAATATGTTACCACCAAAGGAAATGGTAACCCATTTGCAAGCCGGAAATTGTCCTCAAGGGGCCGATTCACCTTTGGGAATGGTGATTTTTTTTTTTTTAAAGAATATGCAGTGGTCAGATGGACCACTGCCTAATCTTTAAAAAGTGTGTAAACATTTTTATTTGACTTTTTTAATGCATCCCATTTGTGAACAGTGAAAAAAAATGTAAGATTAGGTAGTAGTCCCATGTTTTCCTTTTAGGAAAAAAACATTATATATATATGGAAAATGTCACTTACCCAGTGTACATCTGTTCGTGGCATGAGACGCTGCAGATTCACATGCTGTGCACATCCCGCCATCTAGTGTTGGGCTCGGAGTGTTACAAGTTGTTTTTCTTCGAAGAAGTCTTTTTCGAGTCACGAGATCGAGGGACTCCTCCCCTTTCGGCTCCATTGCGCATGGGCGTCGACTCCATCTTAGATTGTTTTCCCCGCAGAGGGTGAGGTAGGAGTTGTGTTTATAGTAATAGTGCCCATGCAATGGAGTAAATATGTATGTACATTATGGGGGTGATTCTGACCCCGGCGGTACTAGACCGCCGGGGCCAGGGTCGGCGGGAGCACCGCCAACAGGCTGGCGGTGCCCCGCAGGGCATTCTGACCGCGGCGGTTTGGCCGCGGTCAGAAGAGGAAAACCGGCGGTCTCCCGCCGGTTTTCCGCTGCCCTTCTGAATCCTCCATGCGCCGCCATGGGGATTCAGACACCCCATACCGCCATCCTGTTCCTGGCGGTTCGCCCGCCAGGAACAGGATGGCGGTATGGGGTGTCGTGGGGCCCCTGGGGGCCCCTGCAGTGCCCATGCCAATGGCATGGGCACTGCAGGGGCCCCCGTAAGCGGGCCCAACTTTGAATTTCACTGTCTGCATTGCAGACAGTGAAATTCGCGACGGGTGCAACTGCACCCGTCGCACCTTCCCACTCCGCCGGCTCCATTCTGAGCCGGCTTCCTCGTGGGAAGGGTGTTTCCCACTGGGCTGGCGGGCGGCCTTTTGGCGGTCGCCCGCCAGCCCAGTGGGAAACCCAGAATCACCGCAGCGGTCTTATGACCGCGGAGCGGTGTTCTGGAGGGGGGAACTCTGGCGGGCGGCCTCCGCCGCCCATCAGAGTTAGAATCACCCCCATTGTGTTTAAAAGTGATATATTTACAAATTTACAAATGTACAAGTCTAATTTTTTCTCAACTTAAAACGGCTACAGGCTCCAGGGGAGGTGGGAGGGCGCATGTGAATCTGCAGCGTCTCATGCCACGAACAGATGTACACTGGGTAAGTGACATTTTCCGTTCAATGGCATGTGTAGCTGCAGATACACATGCTGTGCATAGACTAGTAAGCAGTTATCTCCCCAAAAGCGGTGGTTCAGTCTGTAGGAGTTGAAGTTGTTTCAAATAAAGTCCGTAATACTGCTTGTCCTACTGTGGCTTGCTGTGTTGTTAACACATCCACGCAGTAATGCTTGGTAAATGTATGAGGCGTAGACCATGTGGCTGCCTTACAGATTTCAGTTATTGGTATGTTTCCTAGAAAGGCCATGGTAGCACCTTTCTTTCTAGTTGAGTGTGCCTTTGGTGTAATAGGCAGTTCTGTTTTTGCTTTTATATAACAGGTTTGAATACATTTAACTATCCATCTGGAAATGCCTTGTTTGGATATTGGATTCCCTGTATGAGGTTTTTTGGAATGCAACAAACAATTGTTTTGTTTTGCAAATTTGTTTTGTTTTATCTACGGTATGTAGTACATTAGTGCCCTTTTAATGTCTAATGTATGTAATGCTCTCTCAGCTACAGAATCTGGTTCTGGAAAGAATACTGGGAGTTCCACTGTTTGATTTAAGTGGAACCGTGTTATGACCTTAGGTAAGAATTTAGGATTTGTTTGTAGAACTACTTTATGTTTATGTATCTGAATAAAGGGTTCTTGTATAGTAAATGCTTGTATTTCACTTACTCTTCTGAGAGACGTGATAGCTATCAGAAATGCTACTTTCCATGTTAAGTACTGTATCTCACATGAGTGCATGGGTTCAAAAGGTAGACCCATAAGTCATGTTAAGACAATGTTGAGGTTCCACGAAGGAACTGGTGGTGTTCTCGGTGGGATAATTATTTTCAGACCCTCCATAAATGCTTTTATGACTGGGATCCTGAATAATGAAGTTGAGTGCGTAATTTGCACATAAGCTGAAATTGCGGTGAGATGTATTTTAATGGATGAAAAAGCTAACTTTGACTTTTGTAAGTGTAGTAGGTAGCTTACGATGTCTTTAGCAGATGCGTGTAATGGTTGAATTTGATTATTATGGCAGTAATAAACAAATCTTTTCCACTTATTTGCATAGCAATGTCTTGTGGTTGGTTTTCTAGCTTGTTTTGTGACCTCCATACATTCCTGTGTAAGGTCTAAATGCCCGAATTCTAAGACTTCAGGAGCCAAATTGCTAGATTCAGCGATGCTGGATTTGGGTGTCTGATCTGTTGTTTGTGTTGAGTTAACAGATCTGGTCTGTTTGGTAGTTTGATATGGGGCACTACTGAGAGGTCTAGTAGTGTTGTGTACCAAGGTTGTCGTGCCCAAGTTGGTGCTATTAGTATGAGTTTGAGTTTGTTTTGACTCAATTTGTTTACTAGATATGGAAGGAGTGGGAGAGGGGGAAAAGTGTATGCACATATACCTGACCAACTCATCCATAACGCATTTCCCTGAGAGTGAGCCTGTGGGTACCTGGATGCGAAGTTTTGGCATTTTGCGTTTTCTTTTGTTGCAAATAGGTCTATTTGCGGTGTTCCCCACCTTTGGAAGTAAGTCTTTAGTATTTGGGGATGAATTTCCCATTCGTGCATCGGTTGGTGATCCCGAGAGAGATTGTCTGCTAACTGGTTTTGAATTCCAGGTATGAAATGCGCTATTAGACGAATGTGGTTGTGAATCGCCCAATGCCATATTTTCTGTGCCAAGAGACACAACTGTGTTGAGTGTGTTCCTCCCTGTTTGTTCAGATAATACATCATTGCCATGTTGTCTGTTTTGACAAAAATGTGTTTGTGGGTTATTATAGGTTGAAATGCTTTCAGTGCTAGAAATACTGCTAGTAGTTCGGAGTGATTTATGTGAAGCTGTCTCTGCTGAGTGTCCCATTGTCCTTGGATGCTGTGTTGGTTGAGGTGTGCTCCCCACCCTATCACGGAGGCATCCGTTGTGATTACGTATTGAGGCACTGGGTCTTGAAAAGGCCGTCCTCTGTTTAAATTTATAGTGTTCCACCATTGTAGCGAGGTGTATGTTTGGCGGTCTATCAATACTAGATCTTGAAGTTGACCCTGTGCTTGTGACCATTGTGATGCTAGGCACTGTTGTAGGGGCCGCATGTGCAATCTTGCGTTTGGGACAATGGCTATGCATGAGGACATCATGCCTAGTAGTTTCATCACTAATTTTACCTGTAAATTTTGTTTTGGGTGCATGGCTTGTATTACGTTTTGAAATGTCTGTACCCTTTGTGGACTTGGAGTGGCAATCCCTTTTGTTGTGTTGATTGTTGCTCCTAAGTATTGTTTTATTTGACAAGGCTGTAGGTGTGATTTGTTGTAGGTGAGTGAGAAACCTAGCTTGTGAAGGGTTTCTATGACATACTTTGTGTGTTGTGAACACCGTTCTTGCGTATTGGTTTTGATTAACCAATCGTATAGGTACGGGAACACATGTATTTGCTGCCTTCTGATATGAGCTGCCACTACTGCCAGGCATTTTGTAAAAACTCTTGGCGCTGTTGTTATCCAGAATGGCAACACTTTGAACTGGTAATGTACCCCTTGGATTACAAACCTTAAGTACTTTCTGTGGGAAGGATGTATAGGTATATGGAAATACGCATCCTTGAGGTCTAGTGTTGTCATGTAGTCTTGTTGTTTGAGCAATGGGATCACGTCTTGCAGTGTCACCATGTGAAAGTGATCTGATTTGATGTATATGTTTAATGTTCTGAGATCTAGTATAGGTCTTAGAGTTTTGTCTTTTTTGGGTATGAGAAAGTACAGGGAGTAAACTCCTGTTCCTTTTTGATGAATTGGTACTAACTCTATTGCATCTTTTTGCAACAACGCTTGGACCTCCAGTTGTAAGAGATCCATGTGTTGTTTGGACATGTTGTGTGTTTTCGGTGGGACATTTGGAGGGATTTGTAGAAATTCTATGCAATAACCATGCTGGATAATGGCTAGGACCCACGTGTCTGTTGTTATTTCTTCCCAGTTGTTGTAGAAATTGGTTAGTCTCCCCCCCACTGGTGTCATGTGTTGGGGATTTGTGACGTAGAAGTCACTGTTTATTTTGTGGAGTTTTGGGACTCTGGAACTTCCCTCTACTCTTTGGGAAGTGTCCTCCTCTGTATTGTCCCCAAAAACTTCCCCGCTGATATGGACTTTGATAAATGGGTCTTGTTTGTGAGGGTGAGGGTTCTGTGCTCTCTCCCTGAAACCCTCCTCGAAAATGTGATTTCCCAAATGTGCCTCTGCTCTGTGGGGAGTAGAGTGCGCCCATGGCTTTGGCCGTATCTGTGTCCTTTTTAAGTTTTTTGATAGCAGTGTCCACCTCCGGCCCAAACAACTGCTGTCCGTTAAAGAGCATGTTCAGGACCGCTTGTTGTATTTCCGGCTTGAATCCGGGGGTTCTTAGCCATGCGTGCCTCCATGTGGTCACTGCTGTATTTACAGTCCTAGCAGCTGTGTCGGCTGCATCCATTGTTGAACGTATCTGATTGTTCGAGATACTCTGGCCTTCCTCCACCACTTGTTGTGCTCTTTTTTGGAACTCTTTGGGCAGGTGTTCTATGAAATGTTGCATTTCGTCCCAATGAGCCCTATCATATCTCGCCAGCAATGCCTGTGAGTTGGCAATGCGCCATTGGTTGGCTGCCTGTGCCGCAACCCTTTTCCCTGCTGCGTCAAACTTGCGACTTTCTTTGTCTGGAGGTGGGGCATCTCCTGAGGTGTGTGAGTTCGCCCTTTTACGAGCTGCCCCTACTACCACTGAGTCTGGTGTTAATTGCTGCGTGATGTACACAGGGTCTGTTGGTGGCGCTTTGTACTTTTTCTCCACCCTTGGAGTTATGGCCCTGCCCTTCACAGGCTCCTGAAACACTTGTTTGGAGTGTTTGAGCATTCCTGGTAACATAGGGAGACTCTGGTACTGGCTATGTGTGGACGACAGTGTATTAAAGAGAAAGTCATCCTCTATAGGTTCTGCGTGCAGGGTGAAATTATGAAACACAGCTGCTCTTGACACCACCTGTGTGTAGGCAGTGCTGTCCTCAGGTGGTGACGGTCTCGCTGGATAACCGTCGGGACTGTTATCTGATACAGGCGCATCATAAAGATCCCATGCGTCGGGATCATCCTGACTCATCCCTGTATGAGTTGAGGACTGCATCATTGGTGGAGTGGCTACTGGTGATGGTTGTGGTGAGCGTTGTGGAGATGGTGGCGGAGTCACTTGTCTTGCCACCTTTGCCTGTGGCTGCTTGTCTTTCTCTTGGAAGGCAAGTTTTCTTTTCATTCGTATTGGAGGGAGAGTACTGATCTTCCCTGTGTCCTTTTGAATGTGGAGCCTTCTTTGAGTGTAATCTGGCTCCCCTGCCTCTAGTTCCTGTCCGAATCTGTGTCCTTGCATCTGTGAGGACAGGCCCTGTTCCTCGGTGTAGGAACTCGATTTCGGTTCCGAGGCCGGATGTTTCGGAATGGAAACTTTTTCGGCAGTCTTTTTCGGCTCCGAAGACACTTTTAAAATTTTCGGCATACTGATCTCTTGATGCTGACTCATTTTGGTGCCGCCCTCTCGGTGTCGAGATTGCTCTGACCCGGTGTCTCAGGGTCGATTCTGCTCTGTGCCGGTATCTCGACCGGAGTCGGATGACTTCGACACATGCATGCCCTTTTTCGGTGCCGATGGTCGGTCACCTATTTTTCGGGTTAAGCCATGGCCTGCTGGCGGTGGCGTCCCCTGGGCTTTAGTGGTTTTTCTGTGAGTTTTGTGTTGTGACATCTTACTCACGGTTTTCAGCGTCTGTTCGGGATCAACCTCGTCCGAGTCCGAATCTGCGATGGAGAATGTTTCTTCCTCTTCCTCCAAGTGTCGTTGTCCTGTCGGCGCCAACGCCATTTGTAGTCTTCTTGCTCTTCGGTCTCTTAACCTCTTCCTCAACCGAAGAGCTCGACAGGCCTCACAGGTATCCTCTTTGTGTTCTGGAGACAAACACAAATTACAGACCAGATGCTGATCTGTATAAGGATACTTGTTGTGACATTCGGGGCAGAAGCGGAATGGGGTCCGTTCCATTAGCCTTGAAGACGCCCGTGGTCGGGCTGACCAGGCCCCGCCGGGGAATCGAAAACCCCGAAGGGCCACCGGAACTCTTCAAAATTCGGTGTCGATCTGTTGTAACTAACCCGATACCGAACGCAAACAATACCGTCGAATTTTCCGAGATTTTAACTAACTTTCCGAACCGAAACGCGGAGCGAAAAGGAGCACGTCCGAACCAGATGGTGGAAAGAAAACAATCTAAGATGGAGTCGACGCCCATGCTCAATGGAGCCGAAAGGGGAGGAGTCCCTCGATCTCGTGACTCGAAAAAGACTTCTTCGAAGAAAAACAACTTGTAACACTCCGAGCCCAACACTAGATGGCGGGATGTGCACAGCATGTGTATATATATATATATATAGAGAGAGAGAGAGAGAGAGAAAGAGAGAGAAAGAGAGAGAGAAAGAGAGATAATTCATAGAACTGAAAAAACACCTTTGGAAATTCACTTAAAAAAACAAAGGTTAGAGAGAAGTTATAGTTAGGTTCAGAATTTCCCCACACACAAAACCATAGAAAACTATAGAAATTCAGCAGGTATAGTTTGAGTTATCTCAAGACACTATAACCCGTGCATTGAGGTAACTATAACTTGCACCCCCTGCCATGCACAGTTTTATCATCAATAATTTTACTGCAAATGTTCCAGTGATATTAATTATTTCTGAGAAGATATGAGTGATGTAATATGTGGGGTAATTAGCAGTGCATGGCGAGGGTGCGAGTTATAGTTACCTTAGGGCATGAGTTATATTTTCTTGAGATAACTATAACTGCTGTTTTTTTTTAGTAAATTTCTAAGTTTTTTTAAAATTCTGGGTTCTAACTATGATGTCCCTGTAACCTTTGGTTTTTCAGTGAATTTGCGGCCAGTTCCTGCAGCCAACAACCCACATGCAGCCAACCCCACAACCGCGTGGTCGCGGCCAGGCCCTGAGGCCATCCCCTAAAAGATAGCCAACATGTACATGAATATTGTGGGGTTGTTGATGGGAGTAAGCAGATAGAAGTAGCATTCTTTGAGCATAAGAAATAGATAATTTGGCCTTCCTCTCTAGGACATGATAAAGATCAACATATCCTTCAGCTTTTTGTTCATATGGGTCTTCTGACAAAGACAAAAGAGGACAGATTTCACTGAAAAATAAGTTTGCTCTAATCGACTCTAATAAAGTGGTCATCCAGCTGCATATGCCTGTACTTTTGGACAGATATGAAAGGTCCTTACTGGACAAGTGTTGTGATTTACTCTCTCCACACTCTTGCCAACCACTAAGGGGAATGCCTTGGTTACCTTCAAACGCTGAGCTACGATATCTGACATTGAGCTATATCCCTGTACTGACTTGCAGGACATTAGGCACTATTCAGAACTTACTGTTCATGTCATTTGTGTCACTCTTTATGACAGCTAGAAAGCTCTTCCTTCCAAAGAATATACTTCTAAGAAACTCTGAGCTTGTGACATACATATCCCAATACTGATCTCCAGCTTCCTGGATAACCTTTAAGACCTGATTGGCATTACAAATCAGTGCTGGGTATTGTGGCAGCCTGTATTTTTTGTGCCAAATGCTGCATTTCTTTGTGATCTCCTACTCACTGCTTTGTCTTTACCCTTGCAGGCTAATGTTGGCTGGAGGAATCAGGCCATCTGTGGCTGGCAGGTTCTAGCTCGATCACAGCTGAGGCATGGGATCTCTAGCGCCATTTTTAAAGCCTCTGTTTGAGTCAATGTTTAGCTATTGATGCAGCGTTCCTCTCTGCCTCACCCTCTATTTCCAGAGATACCTGAACTACAGTAATCCCTCAGGCGGCAAACTTGTAACATTTGGCAGTATATTATTGTTTCTCGACTAGCATGCTTTTGCAATGTATCTTTATTTCTAGAGCTAGCACTGTTCAACGGTGCTTCCCAGATCTCTGAGATAGCACTCTTTCAGCGCGACCTCATTTCTTCAACTTCCATTGCTTCAGTTGATACCCTTTTTGCAGACCTTGCCTTCCTTTACCTGCTTTCTTAGTTACCAGTTTCCCATTAAGCTGCTTTGCACTCCCTGCTGCTATAATTCTTATTTTCCTTGTGTGATGTGTTTGCTTGCTTTCTTCTGGTATCGTTATTTTCTCTTTTTTAATGTTAAGCGGTATTTCTATATACTGTTGCTGTGTGTTACTTTCCACATCCTTGATGTCACCGCCTTCTATGTTCCTGTGTTAGCGCCACAATTATTCTGGATAGCTGGAAACATAGGTGGAGTGTTTTATCCATTTTGAGCATCGCCTTTTACATTTCCTCATACAATATCACTGAATATCAGCTCGCCAGACCCGGCCCTTGCATGTGGATATTTTGCAGAGAGTTTCTGTAACAGCAGTGGGTGAGGAACGGACTGATCTTAAGAATTGCCATGTGGCTCTCCAGAGTCTTTTACTACTCATTCCTTTTAGCATTGGTTATATCACATGGCGGGATGTACCACTGTTCATTTTATACTTTACAAAATAAATGTCCATATAACTCCCACTTTATTGTCTTCAAATCTTGCTACTGTTCAGGGCAGTAAAATATAAAGTTCATAATCTTTCCATGACTGGTTCCTCATCAACCAATGTAAAGTGAAAAGGGATCAGTAGGGTACTGATGTTGGAGCTAGAGCATCAGGCATACTCCTTCGATACCCAGATGTGTTACACATTCCAGTATTCTGAATGCTGAGATGTCTCTTGGGTTCCTGTGCCTTCTGAGCACTGACTTGTACAGGACTTCCTCACTGAATCCCGCTCGTCCTCTGACTTTCTGCGTAATGCTGAGCAGCCCTTTTACCAATATTCTCTCTTTTTTATCTACATTTTCACTCATCCCCGACAGATCCTTGACAAGCGGTTTCAAGACCTCCAGTAGTATTCACTTTCTCAGAAGAATTAGGAAGCTTTTCACCTACAGACGGGGGCCCAAATGGTGAATAACCACATTAACAAAGCTTTAGCAGGCAATTCAGTTTAGCCCCCAAGGATACTGCCCATTGACTGTCTGTGGGAGTAATTTTGTAGGATTGTCTTGCAGATGCGAGACCAGCAGAAAATCAGTCCAGCGTTTATAATGCAAACACCACTTTCAGTCTCCAAACATACCATGGTACAGTGAGAAAGAATACTGAACCTTCACCAAGAAGGTCTAAATGTCCACAAATAAGAAGCCTGGATAGAGCTAAGAAAAGCAATCAAAGCAAGCCTCCCACCCCAAATATCAGCATCAGAACACATATCAGAGACCACAATATCCGTTAAGAAAGAACAACGAGGAGGTCCACTCTGTGCAGCCACTAGAATAGGCCTGCTTCAACCAACACTACCTCAATGATGGATTCCTTTCCATTTTTCACCAACCCATTTCTCACCAACCCAGAGGTGGTGAAGCCTCTCAAAGGCTGAAGTTCTTCAGGCTTTCAGCAACATAACCAGGAATGAATGGGTGCTGGACAATGCAAAGTTTCCACTAATACGGCTAAAAGCTCCTTGAATAAGGCATTTACCCAATTGTTGCACAAGCCTGAAGTACAATTCATGCTTTCCATCATGCTTGATAAAGGCACAGGGAAGGCGATGCCTAAGAATCATTAAAACGTGTATGCATGAAGCCCTTCATTGTGCAGGAGAAAACCATTATAGTTAAGATCAAAATTAATGTAGGAGTGCTGTAGCATTTTACATTCTATTCTACATTTAATGTAAATATGTAAAATAAATTTACATTAATATTTAACATAAGATTTTTTTAACTCATTTTCAAGTTAAATGCATTTTATTTTTCCCTATACTGTACCATGTGGAGATCTTCGCCCCACCTGCAAATCTCCCTAAGGTAAACTATTGGGCAAAATTAAATATATGTGTTTTACTCGAAAATAAAAATTAAACATGTTTTTATGTTAAATATTGAGGTAAAGTAATGTCATATAGTCACTTTAAATTCAGGACAAAATAAAAAAAGCTCCATTACTTAGAAATGACTGCTTAATTGAAACTTCAATGAATGGAAATACAGTACATTAAACAGTGCTTAATTTGTGCTTGTTGTTTCCGGTGCTGAGCACTGGCACCTATTTTTGAGGGCCGGAGCTTATTCTTCTGTCTCAAGCATTTGCTGCTAGCAAAAGACACATATGGGAAAGACAGAGGAAGAGAAAAACAAAAAAGTGTCACAAAGGGAGAAAGCAGGAAGCTGCTAGAGTGAGCTGAAGGGGTAGGAAGGGGCTTTATAGAGATTGAAGAGGCCCGAGATGCCTTCAGGATTACGCCACCTCAATATTCCGTGTTCCCACATTTAATTGCAGCAGCCGCATGTTTAAGAGGAGGGCTTTGAGCACCGGCACGTTTTTATTTACAAATTAAGCACTGACATTAAAATTATACACCTGAAGTTTAAATTAAAAAATAAATTCCCACCAAAAGCAAAACATTTAAAAGTGAATAATTATTAAAAGTGATGTATATAAAATTATTTAAAATTAATTTAACTATTTCTTAATAACATGTATTACATATTTTTTTTAATTCAAAGCAGTAAATATAATATATTATAAATAAATAATAAATATGCAATATTTTTACATTGATTTATATTTATTTACCCTTTTAACTATTTTAAATAAATGAATGTAACCCCTATTCCCTATTGCATTTTATTTCAAGTACCTACCTTCATTATTTCCTATGGGAGGGTGTTGCAGGCCATTGGTTGTCCATGTGTAGTGCTGGACTTACTTCTTTTGTTTTTTAGTAGTAATTAACACACAGACCTTGTGAATACTGACAAGTAGTAAGCTTACTCAAAAACGTATACTTACTCAAAAGTGTTAGTTACCTTTGTGAATCGGGCCTTCAGTGTCTACTCACACACATGGCAAACCCCTATTTCTAATTCTAATGTCTGAAACCATAGGCCATTCATCTCACACGCCACCCTTCTTCCTTTGATCATACCATCATTCACCTGTCAGCAACCATCCCTTCAAAATCCTTGCCTGCTAAAAACACCCTAGTTACAAAATGAAAGCACCCGCCAAGGGCTTTCCATTCTTTTCTAAACCTAATTCTTAACAACTTTTAACCACTGTTTCACTCCACTCACTCTTTTGACGATTTTTATGACACAGTGAGAATAACATTTAGCTCACACTATCCTCTATGTACCTTCACCCCACTTAACCCCATGCCCACAGCCCTTGAGTGCCACCCTTATCCAAGCCAGGAGAACAAATAATGCACCCACTCATCCGCAAGTGGTGTAAGTGCAAACTTTTGGATGAGTATAAACATATTCTGAGCAACCTTACTGAGACACTAAACACTGCCAAATGCAACCATTTTCTTACATGCTTGAATTCTTACAAGATGTTGGCTGAAGCTCCATGGAAACTTCAAAATTGCACTTTAAGTTCTAATATACCCAAAAAGGCATTTAATGCTGTCCATCTAGTAGAACAATAGCCTTACTGAAAAAAAAACGAACTTCAGAAATGAGGCCACACTATCTAAGATTTCAACTTTGCATCATGTGTTAAGGGACTCCCTCCGAGTTCTACTCCGGTTTCTGCAGATAAGTTTTTTCTTTAATTTTTACTTCAATATCTCTGCTTATTCGCCTTTAGGATGATCATTCTGAAATAGGGGTGTTGTCTTAGTACCATGGAAAAGCCATGCCAGTGTCATCCACAAAATATGTCAATTTAGAACTTATGGCCTTTGTGAGAAACTGAGACTCCATACTCCGGATCGTTATATGGATTGTATTTATTGCTTATATCCAACCCACAAGCAGAATATAACCAAAAAAAAATCTAAATGAAGAGCGGCTGATGCCCAAGGCTAGAGATCCCCCTTTACAGGGAATGAGTGGGACCGTGTTCCGCAGATGCCTTAAAAAGCCCTCAAGACAGTGCATTCTAAACACGGAGCTCCCTTCAGCATCCAAAAACCACCTAAAAAAAAAAACACATCAGAAAGCAAAAATGAAACTGTCCAAGGGTCACAGTCTATATACTGAGGTGGTATGTGTTAAGACAGTGGTCCTGCCTAAATCTTCATCTGCAGATCTTCAAGCCTCTGACTCCAACACACATGCCTTCAACACCATTAAAGAAAAAGCACACATCAGCCCTGTCTCCATATTCTCTAATACTGTCGATGACATTCTTACCATAAATGAAGACACCGTAGATTACTGCATTGTCATAGTGACCCAGCGGATGATGAAGACACCATAGCTGAAGATACCTCTCACCCATTTATGACCACACCATCAAAGCTGACAGCACCATCAGCAATTATCAGTCTGAATGCTATCAGTCACTTATGTCTTATGTAGATACTGTGACAAGTGGGTTCTTTCTTGTCAACAGCTGCTGAGACCCAACCTTGTGTCGCACACAGCCAAAGGGTTGTGTGTGCGTGCCGATCATACTCACAGACTACGTCTTCCGTGATTGTGAAGGCTCAGGGTCTTGATGTTGTTCTCCCTCGGACTCAGAACTGGACTGGATCAGGTGGGCCTCTAAAGGACTGATTTCGTCCTCCACCTCGATGTTGTGTTCCCTTAAGATGTCAGGGGGTCTTGGGCCTCCTGCTTCTGCATTCTTCGATGGGCCCACCTCCACTCCTGTCAATACTGAAGAGTTTTCTTCGACTGGAAGGTAAGGCCGGCCTAGCACGTGGGGTCATCAAAGAAAGGCATAGATTGCAGACTTGATGATGATCCATCCAAAGGAACTTAAAATGACACTGGTGCACTACTGAAATGGAATTCTTTTCATCACTGACCTGGCATTCTCATTGACAGGGCTCAAGTGGCAATGGGCAGAGGGCCCCAGAAGGCCATAGAGGCCATTGTGGGGAGTATCCTTGACATCAAAACAAGTCCCTGTAAAATGATCAAATAGAGCACTAATTTCTCTTCAATAGGAGTGTGGGAAGGGGCTCCATTAACCCCGCCCCTTGCCCTCCTTGACAACCCTCTCTTTGATGCGTTTGTGGTGGGGTGGAAGGAACACCAAGACCCTTTCGCTTTGGTCCTCTTTTCTGCCCTTTTTCTATTCTCTGAGATGGTTGACTCGGAGTATCCCATATATGTCTTTGTTTGCTTTTTCTCCCATCTTCTACAAATGTCTATACCCCAGTACCTTTACCCCTACCAATGAATTAGTACCTCTATTTCTACGTATACGCTTACCTATGTCCCATACCCTATAACCTTAGGTTATTCCTACATCCGAGTACTTCCATGCCTGCCAGTAAGCACTCCCTCAACAGTAATGGCTTGTATTATGCATGACTTTAACACAGTCCAGCTCTCCCTCTCTCCTGTCCTTCATCAGCCCCTGCAGGATTAAACAGAATCTCTAGCTTGTCTGTTTCCAGCTCAGAATATAGGTTTGGTGGTTCAGTTGTCATTCAAGAACTCTATAAGGGATCTGCCGAATAAGTCACAGAATAAGATTAATGCATACTACGTCCTCATTGACTTTCATGGTTCTTTCTCATCACGCTATTAAGCGATGCTACCCTAGACAGTTTAAGAGCACCACTGTAATAGCTCAAGTATGGCACCAAAACACTTCCAACATAGATCTGACTGTAATAAAACACCCTTCCAAACAGCCCCTCCCACACCTGGGGTAGGATGCTACCTGTCGATAATGTGCTTCAGCATCTAGTCTGTGTATGAAACACTAGATAAATGGTTTAAATTTACCCAGCCTATACACTAGTTAGTATCTCTAATCCTACCTATGCCAAAGTTCATCTACCTTTGTGTACGTTCCGTATCTCTACACTGACCTACAACCTAGCACCTCTGTCACTGTCTGTACTCTAGTGCTTCGACCTCTAGCTATCCCTAGTACCTCTTATCTGTTCTTTTAACAAAAGTATGTTCATCCTGAGGTTTACTATTGTACCGCCCCACTCATTTTGCTCCTTAAGTGTTAATTGTGCGGTTTTCCTATCCCCAATGCCTCCTTTTTATATTTTTTGTGGTGAAAATCTTTACTTTTTAAAGTAATATTCTTCCAAATTCTGTTTATATACCTAAATGGAGTTTCGCCAACCTAGGGTTTTCAGGGTGTTCTCCTTTCTGTTTTCTTCTCAGAAAAAGGATGCTCTTCTCATTGCCAAAGGTTTCAGGTTCTTCTACCGAGCTAGTCCTATGATAATATCACCAATTAGTCCTAGAGGGCCTCCCATTTATACGTCTTCTAGTTCAGTTATTCTGAGGAGAGGAATGATTCTGGGGTGCTAATGTTAAAGACAGGCTGCCCAGATGTTTTCAAAACAGGACAGTTACGACAATCCAAAATGTGTTCAAATCTACTAAAACATCAAATGTAAAGAATCTCCTGAAGGATTCAAAGCCTTACACTGCTGATGTGAACTTTGTCTTTTTTGGAGCCTGTGCCCTGCAGTAGAAATTATGTTAATGGGTTTTCCTAGTGCATAAGGTTTGCTATTGAGATGGGGTTTGCCACAGTGGAAAGTACTACTCCAACTATAATGGCACACCGAATTGATCTTCTAAGGTTTAGTGAAAAAGGGTATTTTTATTTCCTGTGTAAAAGTAAGGTGGTCCTCTATCTTCCTTATATGTGGCGATCAGAGTTCTATGGGTGGATCTCCTGCAATAAGAATAAGTACCTACCCCATCTACCATTCTTGAACCAGTTCAAGAAAAGTAGGATGGAAGGGTTTGACAGATATACCCATCAGTTTCTCAACAGGCAAAGAGTGGATTGATTAAAAGGCTGATGCTACTTGCTCCCAAGTTATGCTGAAAATAATCTGCCCTCTCCAACAATTTTTAACCGGCGTGCTGTTATTGATCTATAGATAGAGGAACACCTATGTGAAAATGAATCCAGATGAGATAATTATTGTGGGAGTGGGGTAGGGTCTCTTCCCCAGCCCCACTGAGCCTACAAGCATCTGGTTTAAAGGTTAGTAATTACCAACTCTTGCTGTAAGGGTGAAGGATTTAGTAGAGTTTTGTGGTAAATGTTCAGATTTCTGGGCTTCTCACAGTAGGTATGCCTGAGTTTCTGATGAAGTACCAGCAGCAGCTAAAAAACGTTGCTACACTCTCTGAAAATGTAGCTCTTTTATGGGAGGAATCATAAAAAAGTTCATCAAAAGGCCAGTTCCTGAGGGACCTCCTCTGATCTGAGTTTCTGGCGTACACAAGAAATGTGGTCTGGCCAAAATATGAGAACTGCAGTGAATTAAAGATTTCACCTTGTTCTCAACTACAGAGAACCACTGATCTTGAGACGCCCAAGAACAGCAGCATTGACAAACTGTGTCGAAAGGTCACACAAGATCCAGGGTCCGATACTGCTGTTATCTTGGATCGTCGAAGATTGCAGAGAACCAGGACAGGGAGGACAAAAACTCTGCTGCTATGATCAAGAATACCACTGCAAATTCTACAGTTGGTCATTAACAGTTTGTTCTAATGTTGTGAATCGATAAAGTATATTAGAAATGGACCTGTAGTTTGTGAAATCGAACATGTCTGCTGGAAGCTTTTTCAGTAGGGTGTTACCACTTCATTCTCATTGAACTATCACATTCTTTTTATAGGAGTTGTTGTGGACACTGTTTAAGCTGTTTTCAAATACTTGGAAGACTAACATTTTCTTAAAGCTCAATAGATGCCCCTAAACCGTTGCCCATGATAACAGAAGATGAACATTTCTCACAACTCTCTGCTACAAGGCATTCTACTCTACAACCAACCCCTCCTATTACTTGAACAATGAGAATGCTGTTTTCAGTTGCTTCTGACGTTCCTGGCTATTATAGCATTCTCTTGCAGAGAATATGCCACATTATGCTATCTGAATTATAGTGTTTATTTTCCCTAATAATAAGGATTTTAAATAACTTCACAGAGGTGGTGGTAGTTTAATCCTTTGGTGGTGTCATAATCCTATCTACATTCTCCCTCATGTCTGCGTTTAAATGATTATAATCAATTTTATTAATTAATTAGCGTTTCTCATGGTAGTGTCGAGGGTTATTTTAGCATGTTGCACGGGCATTTATTATTTTGCTCTGAGTCGAGGCCAGTACCCTCTCACCTAGTTGCATTTCATTTTATTCATTTTATTATTGTAGCAAAAGCTTCATTTTAGCTGTACTGTTTTATTGTTATCAACTGCCCTTCCATGTAGAATTTGCCATTAGTTCTTTTGCACGACATTTACTCTTGTGCTCAGCCCAAGGCTGAACAAAGCTTTACATGATAATTTACTGAGTATTGCATGTCCAAAGAGCACAATGTCTACCCTACAAAGAAAATACGTTTTATCACGTCAGGACAGATCTCAGAACAACACATTTTATTATAAAACAACAGACTGCCCATAACCAGGTTTGATGTGAGCATTCGAGCCAGCCTTCTTATGCTGTACCATGTCTTTGCATTGCTGCTAGACTTGACCTTGTCATTTCAAACACCTAAGAGGACCTCCAGCAGACCAACAAGCAACCCCCCTACTCATTTTCCAGGTATGTTGGTGGGTCTTCTTTACAGAGACCAAGTATGGGCAGATTAGGCAAAACACTGCTATTGCGATCAGGTAGATTTTTTGTAGTGCCAGTAGGGATTTTAGATTCACTAGTGTGACAGGGTGTGAGGACTTTTTATCTTTCAAATTTTTGTCACAATGATAATGATGTTGTGTTTTATTCTCCTAATAATGGCAATTCATGCCTCATTACATACAGCCCAGTTGCCTCAGTAAAATATATTGAACCAAATCCTGTTTCCCTTTGTCTTCTGCATGTATGAGACTCGTGTAACTGAAAGAAAGGAGTAAGATCTGTTCCACCATGACTTCCCTGAGAAGTCAGAGTGTCATGCGTCATGCTGTCTCAAATCACCTTTATTTCTGGGTTTTGGTGAGGTGCTGCTAGCTAGCCCAAAGGGTTAGGCTGACAGCTGCCAGATGGTGTGGGTTAGGTCGAAGTCCACCTCATGCAGTGGTGCTGCGACCCAAATCCAGCAGTCTCGTCCTCAAGATGAGAGTCCTACAACAGTAATGAGTGTAAATCTTCTGTGCTGGAACAGGAATTTCTGCTGTCAAACTTTAAGTCATGAGAACTGAAAGACTAATACAAATTGTATGCTTTACTAAAACATCTTTTTATGTATGCAGAATAAGTATGAACTAAGCAACAACTTTTAGTATTTCCAAGTCAATTTTACAGAACTTACCGTCTGATAACCGCTTTGAAAGTGATATTGAATCTCTATGGTTCCACAATATTCAAATCCAGGGAGATGAAGGTCTTTCAGATACCTGTGTGCCATTATCCCTTCAGGCTGGTTCCCTTCAATCTTCCCATATGTGGATTTACAGATGGGGCATTCAGGTTTCACGGCTATTGCCTGTTCCCAGCACATCTTGCAAAAGGAGTGATTGCACTTTGTGGTTAGCTTCTCCTTGAAGTTATCCATGCAGATACAACACTTCTCCTCCTCATCCTTTGTTCCTTTTGGTTCTTCTTTCTTTTGTTGTGCTGATGCACTTGAACTGAGCTGGCTACTAGCTCCCCATGATCCAGGAGGTGTATGTGAGAAAATGTTCCCTCCCACCTTTTTTTCGATGTCACGGACAGCCATCTCTACATGTTGTGGCAGGCCTATCAGAGCAAGATACCCTCCTTCTGGGAAGATACAACGTACTCCTTGGTATCGTACCTCATCATACAGCACTCTGACACGATCCTTGTGCCAGCCGTCCACTACCCTCATAATGCAGCTAGTCATAGCTTTCTGATACAGGCTAACGAATGCCTGAAGGGCGTTTCCTGAGAGGTCTTGTGTGGCACACTGATTTTTCATGAGGATCTTGACACTATCCTTCTGTGATTGGACTTCTGGTTCTATCAGAACCTGGTAACTGCTATTAATGGACACCAGTTCCTTCTTAAAGAGATTTTCCAGAATTTCCCAATGAGGCTTTGGGATATCCATCTCTGTCACCACTGTGCTCATTTTATTCTCAATTTTCAGGATTGCTTTTGACCTTGACTGTGACTTTACAAGGTACAATAGCTCATCTTTCACCTGCTTTAGGTTGTTTTTCGGTCCAGTGATAGCATACTCTTCTTCCAGTTCAATTAATGTGAACAAATGTTTATTCTTTTGCATTTCCCTGAAAGCATGTACCACAGATTGTCTTTCAGACTCTGAAACAGAAAACTTAATTTGTCCTAAATCTGTAATCAATGGTTGGATGGAATTGGTGAGGGCATCCAGTGCTTCTTTGACTTGGGGATAGCCTTGGCCCTCCTTGGCCTGAAGTTTGAGTACCACCTCTGGAAGAATTTCCACCTGGTAGCGTTGCTGTAAAGCAGAGATCTTGTCTGCCCAGACTTTGTTTAAGTATTCATAGTGGAACAGGGGGAGTCTCAGTAGGTTTGTGTCTTCTTCCTTGGTGCTATTCAGCTCTCTGTAGTGAGTATGCCTAGTTGTTTCATTCTCGCTCATTGTTTTGTGCTGTATTTCACAAGGTTCATCAATCACTGCTTCATTCTCGCTCATTGTTTTGTGCTGTATTTCATGAGGTTTATGAATCGTTGCTTCATTCTCGCTCAGTGTTTCGCGCTGTATTTCACTAGGTTTATGAATCGTTGCTTCATTCTCGCTCAGTGTTTCGCGCTGTATTTTACTAGGTTTATGAATCGTTGCTTCATTCTCGCTCAGTGTTTTGCGGTGCATTTCACTAGGTTTATGAATCGTTGCTTTTTTCGCGCTCAGTGTTTCGCGCTGTATTTCACTAGGTTTATGAATCGTTGCTTCATTGTCGCTCAGTGTTTCGTGCTGTATTTCACTAGGTGTCTGTTCACCTGGAGCTCTTGTTTGAAGATTAATCACGCCTTGATAAAAGCGTTCCACATCTTCAAATGGGCCTTCGATTGTGAACTTTCCATCTATTTGAAAGCTTCTTCTTAAGTGATTCAGTCTGATCAGCTTAAACACTGCGTTATGCAAATTAGAAGGAATGGCTTCGAGATCTAGCTGCACACCTGTTAACATCTGAAACTAAAGATCGACAAAAAAGAAATATTAACGCATTAGCTTTTTTTGATCAGGGAATACATACGTGCTTGTAATTAAAACGTACACAACATAGCACTAAACAGATATAAAGAAATACAGCTACATTATGAGTTTTGAAACAATGGGCAAGTCAAACTCATCAACGTAAAAATATAATTAAGCATGCAGTAAATGGTTAAAATCTAAATAAAAAACACAGAAGTAGAAAAACCCCACTGTAAACTCTAATAAAATATGAAATGTTACTACCCCTTGACCATCAGTTCGCACTTTGCTCTGTAGCAGGTTCATGTAGTGTGTGTATTCTTGTCATATAGTGTTAGATTCGGAATGGTATGCATGGTGGATTTCTGGAAATCTTTGTGAGCATACCAGACAGTGCAAAATACCTATTACAGGTAGATTGATACCTCCTTACAATTAGTTGGGTAAATTGTCATTCTCATTCACTTACTTCTTATCCGATGGCTTTTTGGGTTTGTTCCGGAGCATAACCTCTTTACCATCCTTTCGTTTAGCTGACTTGTGCTTTTCACTGCTCACTTCTTGGCGAACTAGTTTTGTGTTTTTTTAGTGAAGTCCTCCATGAGAGTACATGTGTTTTCCACAAGTTTTCTAACTCTTGCACTTCTAGCCCCCAAATATTCACCCCACCTGTGCTGCGTGTTGCTGCCTCCCTTGTGTGCTTCTTTCCTCCAATCCCCCCCTCTCTCCTCTCCCTGTAGCTCCATGCTTTCTCTCTCATGTACGTCTCCTCCCGTCGATGGTGTTGCTCTCCAACATGTGCTGTTTCCCTCCTGCTCCTCCATTGGCATTAGTTGACACCAGTGGTGTTTATTTGACTTTTATACTATTTAGGAGGACCATGCAGCAAAATGCTGCGGGCCTCTCTACTTAAAAAAAGGCGCGTTTGCACTACTTCTGGGATCTGTAAATATATCAAAAATAGGCACCTTTGACATTTCATTGGAGTGTGCATGCATCGCAACGCACGAGCACACCTAAATAATGAAGTGCGCACCAGTAGGGGTGCCTTTTTAGGCCGAGCGTGCAAGCGCTTTGACCGGTTGTAAGTATTGTGGTCTTTTAACCACACCCATGTTATGCCCATCACTTTCACTCGTTCATGGGCTTGCCTTTCAAAAATCACTTCATGTCCTTGGTAAAAGTTATGTTTGCCCCGCCTTGTAGCTGTTTTTGTCACGCCTTGCAGACTGCCCCTGTCACATATATAGTTGCACGATTGACAATATAATGCAGCGTGGGCAAACTATTTTTTTTGTCTTTCCCCTTCATGCTGCACAGTGCGAACAGGCACAACAGCGTAAACTCAATCAGTGGCATTGAAGCGCTGGTCACATTGTTCACAGTTACCTAATCAGAGTAATTTCTTGGGGTTTTCCCCTAAAAACACTTGAAATTGGAAAATGCTACACATAAAACAGAATTCCTCATAGCGAAAGCGGGTCTCCCGGCATAGCGGGAGAGCCGATACTACAATATCCACTGCACTTGGGAAACTTGCCCCATAATGCTTTGCAGGGCATTACTTTTACAAAACAATTTTGCCCATAACTCACCTTGTGGTGGTCCTAGGACAATGGGACCACCACCACCAGAACGTTCAGCACAACACACCCTTTCTTTCCAGGTCATCTTTGGGTCCCTGCACTAGGTTAGTGGGGACACCAAAATAATATCCCCTCCCAACAATCAGTGTATTTTTAAGCATTATCATGGCTGGAAGCTTTGTTTTACAGCTAGGAATAGCTTATGTTTTAAGGGCGTTGTTTGTAATATCACAGCTGTAGGCCTGCTATCCCTGAAAATATGTAATGCACTATTCCCTCTAGGGGCTAAATATATGGTTACTGTGTATTATTTATTTCCATTTTCTTTTTGTATTATTTATTTCTATTTTCCTTTTGTGAGGTTATGCACTTTAGAGGCTAACTATATAGTTACATGACCATGTTTCTTACAAATGCTATTTTCATTGTGGTGTCCTCTAGGGGCTGTTCCAAGCATTACAGTCATATCAACATATTAAAATATTCATGGCACAGAAACTTGCCCCTAATGCTTTGCAGGCCATTACTTTTACAAAACAGTGTTGCTAATATCTCAGCCTGTGGTGGTCCCAAGACAATGGAACCACCTTCAAAACGTTGACCACAATGTGCTCCTTCTGTCTACCTCACCCCTGGGTCCCTACACCATGTTAGAGGAGACTCCAAAATAATAGCCCCTCCCTCCATTCAGTGCCTATTGAACTTTTTAATGGCTAGAACTTTTGTTTTACAGCAGAGAGAAGTTTTGTTTTAAGGGCCTTGTTTATAATATCATTGCAATAGGCCTGCTAGCCCTAAAACACCATCTAGGGGCTAAGTATATGGTTGCACTGCATCACTTTTTCTCTAGGGGCTAACAATATTGTTACATGATCATGTTTCCTACAAACGATATTTTTGTTATGGTGCCCTCTAGGGGCTGTTTTGAGTATTACAGTCTAATGCCAAAAGTTTATTTCTGATAAAGGTTTAAAGATAATTGTATACATTTAATAATCTCTCCTTATTATAACTATAATCATAATTCAGGCCAATTTAACATCCTTATTACACTATGACTGTTTGAACATTCTTGATATGTTTGGGTGACCCTTCTAGTTTATTTCTTCTCTGTGGCTGTCTTGTGTCTTTTTTGGGGAATTGTGTTAGCCAGCCAGCAACTCTGATGGTGGGGTGGTGAAAGTGGTATTGTATTGGAATTAGCATGGCAAATTTAAATTAGGATGCTAAATGGCAACATTTTCATTTTTTGCTGCAAATAGAGGAAGAAGGTAAATGGAAGGGCTTTAGTTATAGGCAGGGCCACTGGAATTATATAGCAGGAAAAGACAAAATTATGAGGCAATTTATGTGGCAAGAAAAGTCGAGTTATGAATATACAATGCCAATAACTCCAACTCAAGCAAATGCGAGACCCATTGCATTTCGAATGCTTGTTTCATTTGGCTTTCCTATGGCATTCCCAAAATCAAAAGGTCCCAAATGTGAGACTAGGCTTGCCACCTGGCCAGTTTTCCTTTGATACCACCAGTATTTTATTGTCCCAGCAGGTACAAAAAATAAGCAAAATCACCCAATGCTGGTATCTTCAGCTGTCATATGTACATATTTTAAACAATAAATCTAAACAGAAAACCCTTTTAAATGTGTTCTAAATCTGCGTTAGCAATCCTTGACAGATAATTAAAGTAAACAAAAACAGAAAACTCATGCCACAAATGAATACATACAATTTTCTTTAAAGATCTACTTAGGGGGGCATAGCCAAGCAAGATGGCCGTTGGGACGTGCTTTTAGGAAGCTCCTGCCATCCTGGCCTGATCCTGCAGGAATCCTGAGGTGCCTGGGATATTAGGTGCTCCCCCTCGGTAAGGGAGAGTGCCCTGACCCCTGTGGCAATCTGAACCCCTGCTTCGGGGATCCCGAAGGCGCAGTGAGGCCTGGCATAGCCCACGTGGAGTACGACCAGGTGGAAAGAGGGGGAGGCCTTCGCTCTGCTATCCCCGGTGGACCTCTTGCCCCCTTCAGGCTTCATGCTGGCAGCTGAACTGACTCTGGAGGTGGTGTTGTGAGCCAGCTGGCCACCCCGTCGTGAGCGACCCTAACGCGGGGATCGGAGCGGCTGTGGGACTCCGGGGCGGACCGCAGAGCCCAGATGGAGGGGGGCCTACTCTTGTGCCCCTGCCCTGGTGGACAGCCTAGGATCGGGGCAGAGGGGACATCGTTGGAGGACGGTGAGAAACAGGGGCCCAGGTGAGCTGCAGCGGGCCGGTTGGCTCCAAGCTTCAGTGGAGCGGCTGGGGCGCGGCCCAGTGGAGCGAGTTGCTGTCCGGAGAGGGGAAAACCAAGGCTTATCATTTGGAGAGCTGGCATGATTGAGTGTGGGATCAGTGGCACATACTCGGTGGGGCAGGTGCGGCGCCATTGTATGGAGGTGTTCTGGAGCCAAAACGCGGATCATACCCAACAAGCTAATACCACCTGAGGCAGGGGTTGAATGCTAGGATATATGGACATAATAGGTGCCCACAGTTGAGGCTTTATGGGGCCAGGAGATTGACTTGGATTGATTGAAGGGTGTCACAGTTCAAAGGAACTTCAACCCTGCCCCTATAAGTCAGATAAGGTGATGATACATCCCATTCTTCGTTTGTTGATGGTGAGATGGGGCGGCACAGGCAGATGGTTGTGTCACAGAGGGAACACTATGGAGCATTACACTACACCTGCTCCGTTGCCATAGCGTCAGACTCATGCAGGTGGGCCTGGAGATGATCTGGGCATGCCAACTACTATAGAAGAACCGTCGCAAGCTGAACTTCTGGCAGCCATACAAGGCTCGAGGGTGGCCCTTGAGGGGAAGATAGAGACAGTGGCTGTGGAGGTGAACCTCCTCCGAACGGACCTCTGGAAAGTCTCGGATAATGTCAAAGTTGCGGAGCGGTCCATTGTGGATTTGCAGACGGAGGAGGGTGCTTTATGAAAGCAGATGGCACAGGTCACTTCCAAGGTTGGGATGATGGAGGCAAGACTGGAGGATGCAGAGGGCAGGTCCTGACAGAATAACTTGCGCCTTCTTGGGTTTCCAGAGCGTAGAGGGTTCCATTACGGAGGGCTTTGTGGAGCACTGGATCAAAGATGTACTGCACCCCGATGGGCTAATCGGAGATATACTGCAGCCTGATGGGCTATCCAAGGTGTTTGTGGTGGAGCTTGCACATGGGGCCCTGGTTGCACCTCCTAGGCCTGGCGCCCCTCCAAGGGCTATCATTGCATGTCTTTTGAACTATAGGGATAGGGACTGTATCCTATACAGGCTGCCCGTGAAACCGACAAGGTTGTTTTTGAGAATTGCAAAATCTCCATTTATCCTGACTATACGAACAAGGTACAGACCACTAGAAAGGGGTTTCTGGAGGTGAAGGCCAAGCTTTGTGCAATGAACATCAGATACATTTCACTGTATCCGTCACGTTTGAAAGTGCTCTCTGGGGGGCAAATCCCACTTTTTTCAACAACCGGAGGAGGTCTGGAGATGGTTGGAAATGTGGGATGTCCAGACACTAATAACAAGGGAAGCAGAAAAAGAGCAGCTCCAGTTGTACAGGAAAGTCAGTAGATGCTGGGAGACACTAGATAAGGTAACCCTTAGATCCTACAGACAGCGTCTATACAGGGAGAGGGACAAATCCAGTAAATTACTGGCATGGACACGATCCTAGAGTGGGAAGTGGAATCTCCCCCCATTCTACATATCAGGAATGCCAAAAGTGTGCAGATTACTAATCGCACAGATATCTTTAATGTATTAGTGGAATATTTGCAGGCATTATCACGTGCTGGTGCATCAGTCCTAGACAATTATTTAGGAGAGTTCCTGCAGCAGAGGAGACTCCCACAACTGGACCCGGAGAGTATGGAGAGTTTGGAGGCGGAGATAACTGTAGAGGAAGTGAGTCCAGCAGTGGAGGCATTGTCAAAATCTGAGTCTCCGGGCGGGGATGCCTCAAACATTTTCCCTCCTTCTGCAAGAGAAATGATTGGCAGTGTTTGAGGAGGCCTGGGTGCAGGATGTCCTTTGCTTAAAGCTTAAACCTGGTGGGGATCCGAGAGACCCCTCCTCGTATCGACCGCTCACCATGCTGAATCACAATGTTAAGATCCTGTGTAAGATATTGGCTACTCGGCTACGTGGAGTGATTCAGGGTCTGGTGCATGACGACCAATGTGGTTTTATACCTGGCTGTAGTACGACTTATAACTTACGTCGTTTGGCACATTTCTTGCATGAAACCATGGGTGCAGAAGACAAATTGGTGCTAGCATCATTGGACCTAGAAAAGGCCTTTGATACAGTGGAGTGGGGATACCTCCTGGCGGTGCTGCGGGGAATGGGGTTTGGCCCCCAATTCTGTGCGTTTGTTCGCTTGCTTTACACTGCACCCTCCGCACGTGTTCGGTGGGAGGGGTGCTGTCGGAATCCTGGGTAATTGGCAGGGGAACCAGACAGGGGTGTCCACTTTCACTGCTTCTTATCGCCTTAGCGGTGGTACTACTGGCAGTGTGGCTCCATGAGGAGTTGGCCCCCTGGGACATTCAGGTGGGACAGGTTACCCACCTCGTCTCGTTATACGCAGATGATGCATTGATATATCTTCGAAAGCCATGTACTTTTGGTGCCTCCGTAGTTGCGGTTCCTGGAGGCGTTTGGAGCTGTATCTGGTCTCAAGGTGAATAGGAATAAGTTGCTCCTACTTCCTTTAGGGTTACTCTGTGGTGCTCCTCTGGAGAACTTACCAGTGGTGGGGCTCTGGTGGGAGCTAGAAAGTTTTAGATACCTGGGTATCCAGTCACCCACACTGTGCATGAAATACATATTGTAGAACGAGTAGTGACTGGCCTTGAGCACTCAGTGTTGTTCTGGAACAGGCTGCCTCTCTCAGTAATGGGAAGGGCGGCTGTAGCAAAGATGTGGTCTTGCCACAGTGTCTTTACCTGGTACAGAATTCTTTATTTCCGTTAGCTACTCAGCTCTTTAATCGCCTGGACAGTTTGCTGATCTCATTGTTGTGAGCTGGGCGTCGTAGTAGAGTGGCACTGTTCACACTGCAGAGGGAGCTGGAAGAGGGAGGGTTTTCTATCCCTAATATTAGACACCATTATTATGCGTCGGACTTACAACACGCTGCAAAGTGGATGACTGAGTCGGACAATTGGGAGAAGCGACTATTTGGAGGAATGATGGGCAAAGATACGTTAGCACACGTACTGATCAAGGGAGGTCAGACGGAAACAGATGTCCCTTATTTGGTCAGAAATACTGCAGGAATTTGGGAGCAAGCCGTTAAGAAAGTGATTCGACATGCTTCGTTCAATAGGGAATTGAAGATATGGGACTTTGCCCCCTTTCGGGATATGGATAACTTCATGTCGATGCACAGCTGGAGAGCGGGAGGATGTCTAGTAGAGGGGGACTTATACCCCAATGGGGAGTTTATATCCTTTCAGGAAGTACAGAATATGTTTGGTTTGGGCCCAGGTCAATTCCTGCAGTATGCCAAAATGGAGTGTGGTCTGGGAGATCTGGTGTGGTTTCCTGGTTGCCCCAGCGGCTTCGAAGGTGTTGAACGGGCTGATCTGGGGTGATGAGACACATTTAATTACTCTGTTTTATAAAGCTCTTCGGGGGATCAACCAGGTGTGGTATGTGTTGGGCAAAGGCCTTAGGAGCGAGAACTGGGGGATCCCATAGAGGACACGGATTGGGCTACAGCTCCGTCGCTGGCGTGCATAGTCTCATGCAATAATAGGTTTAAGCTTCTACATTTCAATTGTTTGCACCATATGTATATTACACCTGATCGTCTCAACAAGATTGATCCAACAAGAGAGGCCGGATGTCCTAGATGTGGTACAATAAGCACCTCCTTTCTATGCTTGGCTTGGTCCTGCAGGCAGGTGCAGCGGTTTTGGTGGGAGGTGGTTGGGAGGGTGGAAGTGGTCACAGATTTGGGGCTCGAAGCAACCCCCTTGACATGCCTCTTAGGTGAGGTAAGGAGACCACGGGGAAGACGCATCCAATGGGAAGCATCCCCAACAAGGAGTCCTGCACAAGGAAGTTGTGGAAAACGAAAGCGGAACAATGCTTTTGTTTTTCACGACTTCCTTGTTCAGGGCCTTAACAACGCATGTGCTGAGCCACGTGCATGCGAAGTTAAGGCACAAAAGAAGTGAATCGACGCGATCAAGGAGGAGGTACGTTGGGCTGGGACTGGGGCTGTTTTTTTGGGGGTGGGGGGCTCGGGGTGATTAAGGTTTAGGGGCGGGGGGTTGGGGTGCTTTAGGTTTTAGGGGAGGGGGCTTGGGGTTGCGGTAATTTTGGTGGTTGGGGTGGTTGTGGGGGGGGGGTCGCGGTATTTTTTAGGGGTGGGGGCCCAGGAGGAACGGATGCTGGAACCATGCATGCCGTTCACTAATGCCTTTACCAGGAATGCCTTTACAATGAAAAATCGTTGTTAAGGCATTCGTGGTAAAGGCATTAGTGGTAACAACGAGGTTGTTGTTCCGACCTCGTTGTTTAGACCTCGTTGTTCAGGCATGGGTGGTTCAAGCACTCGTTGTTCCGAGATATAACCCATCCAATACAGACTAACACAACTAGCTTTAGCACTGGCTAAGCATAGGGTGGCCATAAGCTGGATGAGTGCCAGGAAACCATCCATTCATTGCTGAATACGAGACATACTGGAATGGGGAACTGCAGATAACACGTAGGGAGGAGGGGGCACTAACTGACTTGATTGCATGGGGAACATTATTGGAACGTTTCACTGTTATGGAGGATTTAAGCTCTGAATGGAGCACTGATGACGATGATGGACTATTGGAATGTTTATGTTGGATATAATGGTGACTACCAACTGTGGCAATGTTGCAACTCTCGTACCTATAATGTATACATGGATTAGTTACATGAGGATGTTAGCTAGTATGGGAGGCTAAGGGGAAATACTACTGCAGTGGTTGCTGTGGATGTATATTCCTGACTGTGTATGTACTCTGTCCTCAAAGAAGATATTTGTGATGTCTTGCATCGATATGCACTGTATTGTTTTTTGTTGGTTCTGCATTCTAAAATCAATAAAAACAAAGTTATTTAAAAAAAAGTTTTACTTAGTACCATGTCTATGCCTTTGAAGACTCTTGAAACAACAACAAACGGCTGGTATTTTTCTCTTGAAAATGTGGCAAGCCTGGGTGAGACCTATTGGCTTGGCCAATGATTGTTTTGTCTTTCGGTGTGACTCCAATAACCTACATCAATGTCAAAGTGACATCCGCAATGCATTGGGACACCCACTCCCCCTTAGATTACTTTTTTCCACCGGCTGCATACCAGCCACATGTGCTGCACACTTCGGCTCAGCCATTTGTGCTGCTTTGAAACCAATCTATATCCAGGGCATACACTACATTATTCCGCTTTCTCCACCTGACACACACTGAATATTTAGAGCTTATGAAAATAAAGCTGCCTTATGTGTCACATACTGTGACCTCCTTCTTTTGTATTATTCTTTACTTGTATTGCCCGAGAAGACATTTTTACACCCTCCTGTAATATTCTTAGAGGACGTAAAACTGATTAACTTTAAAAACATATGGTCTTGGAAAGCAAAATTGTGTTTGTGTTATTAGGAGTCACATTAAGTGTTTAGCAGTCAATGTGGTAGGAAGCCATTCTGTGGATTTTTGGTGCCGGCATCTAAGCACTTGGGGCTAGATGTAGCAAAGGTTTTTACCCATTCTGTGTCTATGGGAAAACGTGTTCGTACATATGGCCCTTAGGACCGGATTCACAGAAAGTAGTTGTAAATATACTCCCTTATTTTTCCTTCTATGCTTGGAGTAATTTTCCAGCTACCAGGAAATTCACAAAGGATTCTACAACTACTCACGGGAATCCAGATCAGTTACAAATTCCCAGCAATCATCATAGAATTCTTTGTGAATTTCATACCATGTATGCGTTGCCATTTACACATGTGAAAATGTACATGATGCACCTTTGCGAATGAAAACGAAATACAAATGTTTATTTGTATTCTTTTGTTTTTCCCCTGCTGGAAATCACCTTTCTCTATATTCTTACTAGTTTTGGTGGGTTCTCTCCACTTTTGTTCTTAGGATCCGTATTTACCTCACACACGACAGGAGTACATTTATAAGCATATTTCTGGGGGGCATCTTCCCAAAAAGCTGTGAATACACAAAAACTAGTAGATGTTCACCTAAGTATTCCTACCCCAGATTGCAGAGTATTCTCATGTGAAATTACACCACCGGTGCAATCATACATGTGAATAAATCACTTTATGAGTGTACATTCAAGTTTTTACTACCAAATGTGAATTTATATTCAAATCAAGATACCTGAACAGTAAGTTCAACACAGATGCGCAAAGAGCTTTGTGAATCATGCCCTCAGTCACTGACCATTCACTTTGGCTGCATTTACTGGGTCTTACCCTATCTGCTGCAACCCTTATATCACAGAATTGACAACTGTTTTTGGCTTATACAATAGGCTCAACGGTTCTGGCCTTCAAAGCAGGTCGTTCATTGCAGCTCTGAGCTGGAGTTTTGGCCCATGAAGTTAGCACTCACTTGTAAAGCTACGGGACTAAGAATTTTCCCTTCGGTTCCGACCTTTTCTGTAGATGCAAACACATAAGCCTTATGCTTTTGAATACAATTGACAGGCAACAGTAATTAAAATTTACCTTGGGTTTATGGTCAAGACTTTCACACCCTGAGATATGGGACCATCCTTGGGGTTGCCAATCCTGAACTGTGGATGTTGCGGTTGAGGGCAAGCTGTGACTTAGGTGGCTTTGAGCTGGAGTCTCTGTGGCATTAGCAAGTCCTTGGAATCCCTCGCTCGCAGACATTAGAACATCTTGCGGTTCTTGGTTTTGACAGTCTTGAGTCTTTTGTATTGTGCTATCAGCTCTTGCATTTTGAATATTATTTTCCCTATTGAAAGCAGGCTCATATCGTGTTCCATCAATTTCCAAGGTGATGTTTTTAACACATGTGCGGTCTAGTGAAAAAACATAAACGGTCATCAGAAAAGAAAGAGTTATAGGGTTCATTGAAGTCTTATGAGCAGGGAAGAGGCAATAATGTATACGTTTGGCTTACTAAGGTGGGAGTTTGATTAAATGTGGTATGCCACCCAAAATGTTCAATGATTAAAACACTCGCCATTGGTGTGTTCTTATCTGTGGATTGAGCATTAATATTAGAAGTTTCCATGATAAATTGAGAGCCTGGCGGGGTGAATGTCAGAATTAAGTGGATGGGTTGGAAGATTCAGCGGGTTATTATAGTGTGTATGATTGGATGGGATGAAATAGGTGGTCAGTTGTTTAGTTCGGTGGATGAGTTGTGAGCTGTGAGGGATCAGCTGAGAGTTTGAGTGAGTACTTTTTTTTGGTCTTGATGAACAAGTCTCTACTTTGGTTGTCAGCTTGGGTGAATTACTCAAGGGATTGGTTGTGTAATTTGTGCAAGCAGGCAAATAGGGAGTGTGCATGCATGACCTGTAAAGCCATAGCTATGCTTTTTGGCATTTGGCGGCTGATGTTTGATGCTATTTGAGTACTCATGATTAGTTGAGGAGGTGAAACATAGGTGGATGTGTTTGAGTTACGCAACTTTAAGTGTTGCACTTAGTATAAGAATCTAAAGCTGGCTGAACCTATTTAATGGATCAGTTAACTCTTCGGGTATGTTTTGCGATGGAGGAACAGTGAAACTAGGTGGATATGTTAGGTGTATGGCTGCATGTTTGAGCTGAGAGTTTGCTGAATGATTTGGTGATGCTAAATCGAGGAATATGGTTTGGATAGTTGATATACACTGGGTGGTTGTGTTGCAGGACCCAGTGGATGAGTTGTGGGATCTAATGGAAATAAACGTGGTTGACTGGAGGACAGTGGTCTTATGAGGTTGGGTTATGGTATTGTTACCACATTCTAATGCTATGTACATGGGCTAAACAGTGCAAAGCTCTAACAATAGGTCTAGACCCGAGGCATCATGTAGATTACTTTTGAGGCCATTGGTTGGAGGATTGGTTGGAGGATTGTGGAACTCTATGGATGAGCTATAGGGTCGGACCTTAAACTGTGTGGAGGACTGTTAGCTGGATGCGTTCCTAGGTTGGATGTGGAGATTTGTGGTTGGAAGTAGAATTATGGCATTATGTGACTGAGTTCTGAGGCATGACAGAAAGCTACAATGGTGGATTTAGGACTGTGGTGTCTTGTGGATGAGTTGGGAAGCTGGAAGGAGTGGAGTGGGGTTGGAGGTAATCCAATGGTGTTTTGTACTTGAGCTGTAGGGTCAGTTGAATAGCTATGGGGTTGAATACAAGATAATGGTGCTTTTAATTCGAAATGGGGAGTCAGCTGGAGAACATTGGTAGGATTTTGGCACTATTTGCATGAGTGTAGGGTTGAATGGAAGAAGATGGTGTTTTGTGGATGAGCTATGGTGTAGGATGGTCATCTGGCTGAAGGATTGTATGGAGTTGAATGAATTGGAAGTTTATGCTGTTTTGTGCATGAACTGCATGTAGAACACCATAATGGTCAAGTTGTTGATGGATTAAAGTTGTGGGATAGATTTAACAACTACAATGGTCCAAAATGTAATTTAATAAAAAATAATTTTACCAGCATATAAATTGCAACATGCACATGCTGCACAAACCAATATTTATCATTTCAAAGCAGAAGTGGTGTACCTCCTTGGCGTGTTAAGTAGATACATAATTTGGAATTAAAGTGCCAAGTGACCATGTGAATTGTCTCAAGGATTGAAGTAAAACCAAAAATATTTTTAAATCGTTGGTGGTAATTTCTTTGGAGTGTACAAGAAAGAAAGTTGTATGTGCTCTGCCTTTCTTAATACCCAGTTATGGGGATATGGAATTTAAAACAAAGTGATTGATGTACCAGTTTGATAAATGCTATTAATTTATTCACGAAAGATTTTAGGTTGCTCCGAGTATGGTCGGTGTCCTGATGAAGACCCACTTTTGAGGCGAGATGTGGCCCCATTTACTGCGCCCGGTCGAAACGTCGATGATCTAGATTGATCCTGGATTATTTTTGGGATCAGCAAGGTGCCATAGTGATTTGGACACTTTACCCCCCATTGAATGTGATGCATATTTTGTCTGTTGTAGAATGGTCAATTGACAGGCTCCCATGTATATAATTTGTGTATAATTAACTAGCTAGATCCTTTTTATTTCTTTTTCACGAGCACTTTTTCTCTACACAATATTCTCCTGGGTGTTTTGGGGCAACAATTTTTGAGAAAGTTTGTATTGAAAACTACGAAATAAATTGTATATTTTCATATGAATCGGTGTACGAATATAATTTGAAATGATAAGTATTAGTTTGTGCTGTATGTGCATGTTGCAATTTATATGCTGGTAAAAAATATTTTTATTAAATTACTGTTTGGACCATTGTAGTATGATTTACCCAGGTCTTTCGGGTTACTAATGGGTTACCCTCTGTGTATTTAATGGGATAGGTTTAAGGCTGATTCGTTGAGTTCTAGTCTTAGTGGAGGATTGTGGAGCTGCAGAGATGAGATGAAGGAATGATAGAAGTCCTATTGTACCCTGGTATTAAAGGGTATATTATCATCTTTACCTTTGTTGCAAGTCAACGTCAACTGCAGGCAGCCCGGCTCCACCCCCTTCGATACCACTTCTATCTCTCCTAGCTGGAGAAGGTTGGCGAGACTACCAATAGTCTTTTCCAGTTTAAGTTTAGTACTATCTGTAACTGTGAGACCTCGAACCATCAGATGATGTGATTCGCAGCATGCCGGTTGGGGTGTACTCTGGTCGGTATCTACGTCCTGGAGGTGGGGACAAGAGAACAGGAAATCAATTTTAAACCATCACATTAGCATCATCTCACTCATCTGCAGATAACTTTGCACTGTTGCTCTTTGTCTTGGCCAAGGTTGATTTCACTAATACAAATTTCTATTAGGTTTTTATTACTTTTATTTAAAGGTCAAATATGTGTTATTCATTTTGTTTTTATTCTTAAAAACTATTGCAGGTGCCTCGCAGTATGAATACCCTGTATTGAGTACCGCGTAATCATACACACACAACAGCAATGGATATCAGAGTGAGGACATTCTATTGTAGATCGTATAATAAGCCAACCACTGCAGGGCAAAGTAAAGAACCCTATTGTGCCACAAGCAGCCAGTTAATCACCGCACCATGCAGTTATTCCATCACGGTAGCACTTCATTAAAGTTAGGAGATGGCCCATCACTCCACTGATGTGAACTGAGAGGAAATGTACAGTAATGCCTTGTGGTTGTAGGTTACCATATCGATGTCAACAAAACTGATCTACAAAACACTGCATCCAGTATATCACCAATGTTCCTATAGGCAAGCATGGATAACTATTCTTAACTTATCATCCGCTTACCTTGAATATAAAATGGAAGTTGAAATGGGTGCAGTGGTTTTAATATGCAGTACATTGCATGCAATATAGTGATCCCATAACCCTCCCCCCAACAGGAGACCTGTGCTTGTACCTTTTCTCTTGAGTCCGGATGTTGTCTCCCAATCAAGAGAAATCCTTTGTGCGTGATGCATTCCCTTAGCTAGTCACGGACCCATTAACATCTTGGAAACAGAGGTTCTTGATCTGTTGTAATTAACTAACAAGCTAAAATCATCATAGGGTGATTAGTCATAACCTGTACACACATCGTTTGAAGGTATATATTTTTTCAATTATCCAAAGCCAGATGTGGGCGCTAGTTTGACTTTTTATTCGTCTGTACAGTTGTTGTGACAATGGATATACTATTTCTCCCATAAGGGTATTTTCTTTGAATTCATAACCATTAGAATAGCTCTGCCTATTTGTGGGATACAGAAGCACATTTTTATTAAATGTACTTTACATTTCACAAATTGATCCTATAAAGGTAGCAGTAGGGACATTTTTCTGTCTCTTCATTTTTTTTAGTAGCTCATGAAAATTACAAGTTATCACTACAAGCCCTTCTTTGAAAAAAGAAAAACAAAGAAATCAGGAAATGATCCCTACAGTCATTGGCTTTCAATATGAATCTGTTTCTCCTCCTCTAGGACTCCGTGTTGCGGTGATGGCTACATTGGGGCAGTTAGCTGCTGGTGGGGCGAGAGGCATCCCAAGGAAGGTATGGCCCTCAATACGAGTTAAGTGCTACATTTTGATACCTTTGCAAACGTGTTTGCACTGGTTTCAGAATTACCAGTTGCATGATAATTATCATACCTTCACAATCTTTCTTTGATAAATTCTGGCAGGTCAAGTTTGATATGTATTGGGGAAAAAAGACGCGGGAAAAAAGGCACAGTAATTGGTATTATGTGCGTTAAAAAAAACAATCTCACATGTTAAGCTTCATTTTACTTTTAAAAACTCATAATCTGAAGTATTTATCATACGTGGTAAATACCTTGCCCTGGGGTAATGGTATTTACCACTTTCGGCAAATACAAACATCTGATACGTGTAGTCCAGCTTGCAGGGTATCATTTGGACTTTCCCAAGCCTTTGGCCACTCTTCACGAAAACGATTTCCGTTGCAAGTTCTACCTCTCGCTTTCAGAATCTCTTATTTTGCATGAATGTGCAAGACTGTTCTGCGGAAACAGACTGGGAGAGTTAACTTCCCCAGTCTTCTCATGAAGCTTTAATCATTGAAAGCATCAGTCACACTTTCCAAGGTGGTCATGGAGGATTGTGTGTTCCTGACCTTCACGGGGCAGACTTTGTTGCCTTTAAAGAAGGACCACGCTGCCAGAGGAAAGAAACTTGCAATGACAAGCATCTCTCACAGAGCCACTGTCAGTGCAGCGCCTGCTAGCCACTTTCAGTGTGAGCAGGGAGGACGACGAGAAGACACAGAATGGTGTAGGTGGGTGGCAAATTAATTTTTCAGTTCAGTTTGAGAACACATTGTTTCCAGCTTGGGCTGGGGTGGAGGGCTGGACAGTATATGTACAGAGTGGTGTGGGTGGGTCACCAGATTTGTTTTCCATTTAGGCAGAAAGGAGCTTAAATGTAGTGGGTGGTGGGGGGGAGGTGGCAGGAGGCTAGTTTTTTTAATATTTGGAGGAGGAGGATATGATACAGATCCCCCCACCATTTACTCCTCTGCCCCTCCATACTTGGTTTTCCTCACCTTAAGAACCCAGAGGATTCACCTACATTCTCTCATCTTCAAACCAAAAGACATCACCTGCGGAGTCCCCCAAGGATCATCCCTCAGCCCCATGTTTTTTAACGTCTATATGACCCCACTAGCCAACATCGTCAGATCCCACATCCTCAACATAATCTCCTATGCAGACACCCAACTCATCCTCTCCTCACCGACGAACCCATCACCATCAAAACCAAATTACACAGATACATGACAAACGTCACCAACTGGATAAAGGAAAACTTCCTGCAGCTAAACATAGACAAGACTGAACTTCTGATCTTCGGCAGGAGCAACACATGGGTCTCCTGGTGGCCTTCAGAACTAGGACCCAGCGTCCACGCTCTCCGAACATGCTGGAAACATCAGAATCATCATTGACAACAGGCTCACAATGGAATAATAGATTAACACTGTCTCCTCCACCTGCTTCTTCATTGTGTGCATGCTAAGTAAGATCTTCAAGTGGCTACCCCCCCACACGAAATGCAACGTGACACAGGCCCTCATCACCAATCAACTAAACTATGACAACACTCTCTACTTAAGACTTGCCTTGCAACTCCTACAAAGACTTCAGACCGTACAGAATGTCACAGCTAGATTCGTCCTCCACTTTCTCCAGTGATCCCACATCACACCACACCTCAGGCAACTCCAGTGGCTCCCCGTGCAGAAGAAAAGTGTATTCAAGCTGCTGATCTAAGCACACAAAGCTTTACACAAACAAGTACCCACCTACATTAACCACTGCCTGCATTTCCACATCCTTAACGCTTACCCACACTCCATGCATTCACTGAAGCAGAGGTGGAGGACAGGCCTTCTCCCACATAGCAGCAAAAACCTGGAACAGCCTCCCCTTGCATCTCCGGACCATCACCTCTCACCTTGAAGTTATTCCTCTAAACTTAAAGAACAACTTTCTCCTGGTCATCTACGTGCCAGTCCTCCACAAAGGGAGTGGAGCTGAAAAGAACATCCCCTAGGAAAACATATGTTTGTAGGGCATAGCTTGATTAAATAGTTTTTGGGGTGGTTCCCCAAAACTCTCACCTGAGCCTTAGGTACCTGATCTCCAACAATCTGGCTGATAACATGGGATTGGTCAATGTGTACTGCATAGTATTAGAGCAATAATAGTCAGTAATCTGCTGCAATACTGGTCAGCGGCCTCAGGATGTTATCATTTTCCAATTTCCATGGTCTGTATGTAATAAATTAAGGTACATTTTTACAATCCCTTCATCTAACCCCTTCATCTAACTCCTAGGCCACTACCCCTGAAGTATAAAGTGCTAGTATTGCCACCTTACACTAGAAAGCCATAAATGAAATTGTAATTTTACCTATTCAATGTACCTATATATAGAAAACAATTCCTGCTGTTCTTCCTGACTCCACTAAACGAAGCCAGTGCACGATTACGGGTGCAGGACCCGTCAATAATTATACAATAAACTAAATAATCAGACTTTCAGCACTCCAAACAACTTGAGTATTTAATTCAGGCTGTTACAGTCTTTCAATGAAAACAAATTGTCGACTTGCGATGGCTACGCGTTTCAACCGTTGCGTTCTTCTTCATTAGCCCAGATCATTACAGTGGCCTCCTCTCCCTTAGAAAATATACCCTTTGTTTTCCTAGACATGGAAAACAGATCATTGTATAAAGGAAATACCATGGAAACCCAACAGAAAAATCTCAATAAACCAAAGTACTATATATGATACAGGTATCTAAATCAATCATCATATGCATTTCAAAATTCTGTTTTCAAGGTTCAATTCTCAAATCATATTTGATTTTTCCAAAAAATAAATTAAACAAAATCTAACAAACTGCATGACATGACAAATCTTATTTGTATATGTTCTCAGGGGGTTCTTGCTGGCCTGTACCCCCGAGAACATTTACAAGTAAGATTTGAATTTGATGGAGTGTATTTAGTAAATACTATAAGTGTCAGATGGTTAAAAAATGGACACTTGGCCAGAAATTATGATGACTATTAGGTCAGTGTGTGATGGTAGTCTGTTCTGCACCTGCACATGGTATGTGTGTGTGTGGGGGGGGGGGGGGGGGGGGGGGGGGGTGGAGTGGGAGTTGCAGTGCTACTGCTGCCTGTACCATTACTGTGCTATGTAGGTGATGGTAGTCTGTTCTGCACCTGCCCATGGTATTACGAAATCTTCATAAAAAACCTTTTCTAAACTATTGGGATGCTGATGTTGGATTATTATAGTGCTTTATACTAGCCGATGGGCGGTTTCGAAGAGTTGGAAAATTCAACAGATAAAGGAACTGGGGCAAAGACAAACGTGATTTCCCCAGGAAGACGAGATGTTACACTCACCGTTGATGTGGTTTCTTCATCTGCGCCCTGAGCAGCTGCCATATTCACCGCCTCAGTAGCCCTGTATCACAGAGAGGAGGAGAGAGCTCTGCTTAGTACAGATGATGACGCCAGGGTGAGGGAGGAAAGGCTCAGAGCTCAGGAGGAAAGGTCCAAAAGAAATGTACATACAGGAAAACGTCATTCCCAACACAAGAGAGGTAGTACATACAGAGACTGGAGAATATTCCACCCACTTCTCTGTACCATTTTTACTTTTCCACTGTTTACCAAGCTAGTTCGGAAGGTAAATGCAGCAATTGTATACAAAATGGAAGCATCAGTTTCAAATCATGGGGGCAAGCGGATCTGCCTTCCTATGCTTCCTGGAGCCAAACGTTTATTTTCAGCTTTGCCATTACTAATTTATTAACACAAAAACAGGATGTACAACATACAAAGTTCGCTAGTAGAAAGGAATACATGTCGCAACGCACCCAGTGTCACATCCATTCTAAGGGCTTAAAACGGATGTTCGGTGCTGTCTCATTGTGTCACAGGCCTTGCATTGCATTATGTACTTTCCTTTCTATCAAGTTAACTCCTAGCAAGGCATATGGCTCAAATAGAAAAAAAGGTCTTGTGCCATATTAGATTAAATTACTACCCATATGTGGGCGCTGAAGTGCTTGCCTGCATGAGTAGCACGCTACACCACGTAGAGTTTGTGGTTGGAAGGATGTTGTTTTTGTTATGATCTTATGTGTTTCCATATCATGTGCGATGCCCACAGAGGTGCAGTTATCGTATTTTGGGACGCAGCGCATGGCAGTGTGTTGGAAAATGAAGTGGAAGAGACAGGTGTAGCTTTATGGTTTTCAGTATGCTATTAGCATTGAACAACGCTGCAGGTCGTCTATGATATTTCTCACGATAGAGTCTGCTTAGCTGGTTACTGCACTGGGGTGTCCATCTGAGACTATGTGTATAGTTGTGGTCCTGAGGTGGCATGGTTGGTGAAAGAGAGAAGTGGAGAGATCTGTAGGAATAGGCACTAATAGTACCATCCCATATCTGAGTGTCTTGGTGAGATAAAAAGAAGCTGTCAGAATGTATGGATATTTGGGACCTGTGGTGAATGAACTATATTAAAGTCCTCTAAAATTGTCCAGTAATGTGTGACAGAGCTCTTCAGTTATTCCATCTCGGTTCATTTGATGTTTGTTTTTTGGCAGTATAGTGCTAGTGATTGAAAGCTCCATAGCAGATATGTACTATCTAAACTTATTAGGTATAAGATACAATTTGTTGCTGACTGCTGCGTATTGTGGTTTTAGTATTATTGTGGACAATAACTGCTATATATGGAAGTACATAACAACATAATGCCACAGCAAAACATGGGTCAGTCATTTTTTGCTTACCTATATAATGAAAGCAGTTTTCTGGTTGTGTACTTTGCAATTCGTGGGTTGTAGGGTATGCTGAATTAGTTCCCTGTGGATGGGTAGTACACAAACAAATCTGCTGTGGATGGGTAGTATGCTGAAAGAAATCTGCTGTGGATGGGTAGTATGCTGAAAGAAATCTGCTGTGGATGGGTAGTATGCTGAAAGAAATCTGCTGTGGATGGGTAGTATACTGAAAGAAATCTGCTGTGGATGGGTAGTATGCTGAAAGAAATCTGCTGTGGATGGGTAGTATGCTGAAAGAAATCTGTTGTCGATGGGTGGTATGCTAAATTGAAACCTGCTGTGGGTGAATGGTATACTGAATTGAAATCTGCTTGTTGGTATGCAGAATTGAAATCAGCTGTGGATGAGGGGTATACTGAATTAAAATCTAGTGGTTATGCTAAATTGAAATCTGCTGTGGATGAGAGGTATGCTGAATTGAAATCTAGTGGTTGGTTTGCTGAATTGAAATGAGCTGTGGGTGGGAGGTCTCCGAAATGAAATCTGCTATGAATGATATGCCCAACTAAAATATGTTTTCTATGCATGAATGCAGTGCTGAAAGTAATTATATTTGCTCTGGGTGGGTGCTCTGCTGAAGTGAAATACATTTGCTATGGATGGATTGAAATTTGCTTGCCATTGATATGGTAAGATTTCATTTAAGCTTAAAATTCAATGCAAGTGTAGGCTTTTAACCTGAGCTTTTCACACCCAGCTCACTAGAAGGGCCATACACTAGAGTCAAATCTTAACAAATAAGTATGTTTTAATAATACCCTGATAACATTCAGCATAATGGAATCAGAACATTACGTAGTCGTATTTAATAATAATCATGCTGCTCTGGGTAATAGCATAAAAAGGATTCACTGGCTAAAAATTTAGAAATGTTAAATAACTTTAGGATACATTCTAAGACCTTCTTTAGGCATCGCCTTATAAAGCTGAAAGGACATGTGTCTTAAGTTGCGGGAAGTTATAACTAGTTTTTGACTACACATATGGTTAAAATTGCACTCCTTTGACTCTAAAAAGTCACTTCTAAACGGAAGAAGGATAAGTGGATTTCTAGTGCCCTTAATAAAATGTAGAAGAAGTCAAGATGCATCTTAAATAAGTGGCAGAATGACCATATGCCTGCAAAGTTTGAGGTACTGAGGAAGCAAAAATATATAAACACACTACATAGGAGGAAGTGAAAAGGTTAATTGCCTCCAAAGTAGAGAATATCAATAACTGAAAGAAAGAAATATTACGAACTTTAAAAACATTGACAGATCCTGGGAATTTCAATTTCTTTGTAACTGGTCCCGAGGCTTGAATGATAACATCCAGCAGTATTTTAGTCATAACATTCTGAACATGAGAGGCAAAATTCCAAATAAAGCTTAAATGATGGCCAAGTTAGTGCCAGTCATTAGTCTAGCTATTCATCCTCAAAACAGGGCAGAAGAAGATGTTCACCTGAAAGAGATCACCAAGGCAGAATCTAACAGTGTGAAGAACCTAAAGTCCAGCTTGTGCCATCTTTCGGAGGTCGTCACACTCTTCTTTGTCTATTTCTGCAACCTGTTTCGCATATGGATTAGACTGAAATGAAGAGTGGTAATGACTAAGGATAGTCCAAATCTGTTGTACAGATCTTTTTTCCACTTTCTGCAGCGTTTTTGGAAATGTTCACAATTTGCTGCAGCGTTTTGAAATTTCGGCAAATTTCTGAGTCCTTCTCTACATCGATTTTCATGCAAGAGGAAGCCTGTAAAAGCATCAAATAAGAAGGTAGAATGATGGGGGCAAGGATGACCACCTCCTACCTGGGTGTTACAGTCGCTGTTTCCAGTTCAGAACGTTTGTTTGACTGCATCATACTTTCTCGGTGATGTAGTCTTGGTTTGCTTTCATTGGACTCTTTAGGTCCTGCCTGAGACAGAGTAGGCACTGCTCTCGCTTGCAAGAGATACAGTATAAAACAAGGCGCTTGCAGCCCGCCCATTGCTTACCATTTGTTGGCTTCATTTTCACTCTCATTTCAGCTGAAGCATGGACCAAGTAATGAATGCTTCCGTTTGGTTGCTGTCCTTTCGCTGATCCCACTGTGATTGAGGTGCTATTTTGTAGTTTTTCTTCTTGCTCTGTCCTCCTTGTAGATGTGGCTTTTTCCCTCCCTCCCCTTCTAATGTCTGTATTTCTTCCTCCTCTACTACCCCTTAGTCTGTGGTTCTTCTTCCCCTCCCACCCCCACGCCTCTGTGTCCGTGTTGATTCTTCCCCTCTGTTGTATTGTGAATGTAATGGCTCGCGCTGGTAGCGCGAGCCGGGGAAGGGTAGAATGTTGTGGGGGAATGTTGGTGTTTGAGTGAGCTATTGAGGACGGTTGAGCGGTGAGGAAACAGGACGAAGGACGGCGGCTGTGTATGCGGTCGGGGCTTCATATTATGGAATGTATTTATATTCTCTAAACTATTTTATGAATAAAGAAGTTACCTACCTTTATTGTCTCTGCGGCTGAAGATACTCAACAAAATTGGCAACGAGTTGACAAGTTTGCCCCGTCTGCATCCGGTTGGGATCCTCTACTTCACTATCGCACTCCTACGTGCCCACGCAACTCGACCTGCGAACGCTTGTGAGTGTTTTTTTTTTTCAGCCTAAAGTGCTGAAACATTGTTTTTGCTACTTGTGTGTTTTTTTTTGGGCGTCTCTTAGCAACGTTCAATTGTTTTTTTCCAATAACTATACCGCTGACCTTCTTACGTCCTGAATAACCTTTGGAACTAAGGAAATATACTGGCAATAGAATTTCTTGTAGTTTTAAGGAGGTTTAAGTGAATCTTCACTTCGTTACGAATATTTAGAGATTGATGTTATATATTTTTTAAGTTGAGGCACGCATTTATGGCTTCTAATAACTTGAATCTTCCACCTCCTCAACCTTTTATTCCTGGTAGCGGTGATGTTTCTATCAAATGGCAAGAATGGCGAGAGTATTTTATGAACTACATCTCTGCATGCGATGAAGACAATGACTTTTCAGGAGAAAAGAAGAAGAACATTTTATTGCATTGTTTAGGGCCGCACGGTCTTAAAATTTACAACAGAATTGAAAAGAAACAAAGAGACCAGGGAGATATTTTTGTTCATGCATTAGAGGATCTAGACAGATACTATTCTCCAACGGTGTGTGTGGGAATTGATCGCTATAAGTTTTTTCACAGGAAACAAAACAAAGAGGAAACGATTGAGGAATACGTTTCAGCTTTAAAAAATTTGGCTTTAACGTGTAGATTTGGTACCTTACATGACGAGTTCATTAGGGACCAGATAGTTATGCACGCTGCCAACCAGAATATACAGGACTGTTTATGGACTAAAGGAGAATCGCCCTTACAAGAAGTAATTGAAGTGGTCAAGAAAGCGGAACTTACAGGAAGGTGTGCAAAAGCTGTTCTACTGGGGAATTCTAAAATAGATGATTCGAGTGGAGATGCACATAAGTTGGTGAACAGAGGTATAGAGTCAAAAAAATGTCCACCAAATGAGTTTGAGGAAGACCAGTTCTTACAGGAACAAGAAGTCAAAAAGAAATACTTCTAAGGCGGAAGTTACTTGTTTCAGATGTGGATTACTGGGCCATTACGCAAATGATAAAAGCTGTCCAGCACGCAATCAGAAATGTTCCAGTTGTGGTACTCTTGGCCATTTTATTAAGGTTTGCAGGAAAAAGAAAGGCTTGGCAATAAAGTTGTTAGAGGATGCTTCTGAATCTGCTTCATTCTCAGACAGTGAAGACAAGAATATGTGGGTGCTTAACATAAGGAATGCTGGAACGGGAACGCCAGATGGACTGCGGAAAAGACCAAAGTGTGACATATCTATAGAAGGTGTTACTATTACGATTACCGCAAATTCAGGGTCACCTTATACAATCGTTAATGAACAAGTTTGGTTAAAGAAATTGAAACGTACGGTTGGTGGGAGTTTGGACACACCTGATATCTCACCTAAAAGCTTTACGGGGGAAACAATCCAGCTTCTTGGCTACAAAAAAAATTGTCATTTGCATTTAAGGATCGTAAAGCTGAATGTAAGATGTATGTGTCAAAATCAGGACCATCAGTTTTAGGTTGGTGGGACCAAGGTGCACTAGGAATGGTTTTAAATCCCAATGGTTCAGAACCTGTGTCGGTGGTTCAGGAAGATTGTGTGTGTGATGCTACTATGAAGGACATGTATCCTTTGGTATTTTCAGGAACTGTAGGAAAGTTAAAAAGTTTCCAGCATAAGATAATACTTAAAAAGGACGCCATGTTGTTCATAAGGCAAGGAATATTCCTTTTAGCATCAGGAATGAAGTTTCAAACAAGTTGGACAAGTTATTAGAAACTGGTATCATTGAACAGGTTGAGTCATCAGATTGGATTTCTCCCCTGGTGGTAGCCAGACGTTCTAATGGCAGATTGAGGCTGTGTGTAGACCTAAGGGACCTTAATAAGAATATTTTGGTGATCAATTTCCTTTGCCAAAGATCAATGAAGTTGTAGCACTAACTAAAGGCAAGGAATGGTTTACCACGATAGACCTTACTTCTGCTTATCATCAAGTTCAGTTACATCCTGATAGTCGTAGATTAACCGCATTTATTACGCCCTTTGGTTGTTACCAATTTGTTAGGGTTCCATTTGGTTTAGCCTCTGCAGCGGCTATGTTTCAAAGGCTGATGTATAAGCTTTTTAGTAAAATGCGGGATGTGTTGTTTTTTCAAGATGATATTTTAATTATGGGGGATACGAGATATGACCATGACATTAGAGTTAAGAATGTTCTTCAGATATTAGAAAATAATGGACTTACGGCTGAGCATAGCAAGTGTAAAATAGCCATGAAAAGCGTCACTTATTTGGGACACGAAATAAATGCCAAAGGTGTTGAACCAAAAGCTAGTCTTGTTGAAGCTATTAAGAATCCACCAGCCCCTACTAACAAGGACGAAGTCAGAGCTTTTTTGGGTCTAGCAGAATATTATGCTAAGTTCGTGCATAACTTTTCTCACAAAACGTTTCCTATTAGACAATTGTTAAAAGGAAAGTGCATTTTTAAGTGGTGTGAAGAATGTGAACCAGCATTCAAATTGATTAAGAATGATATTATTAATGCACCAGCCTTACAAGGCTTTGACCCAAATTTACAATGTATAATTACAACTGATGCAAGTAATAAGGGTTTAGGAGCTGTTCTTACACAATTGGATATGAATAATAAGGAATGTGTAATTGCATTTGCTTCTCGTTCTATTACCAACGCTGAAGCAAAATACTCAGTAATTGAAAGGGAGGCCCTTGCATGCGTGTGGGGTTTGGAACATTTCAGATCATTCGTTTGGGGTATGAATGTCATCTTGCGTAGTGATCAAAAACCGCTTACCAAAGTGCTTACGACAAAAGGATTATTTAAAGCTTCCCCACGTATTGCTCGGTTATCCATAAGACTGTTGGACTACAAGTATGAAATACAATATGTACCCGGGATTAAGAATAAGGTTGCTGATTTCTTAAGTAGAATGCCGTTGGTAAATACTGTGGAGGGTAAGAAGGAGTTCGAGGATTGTTGTGTACCTGAAGTTATACCCACAACTTTTCAGGGCATCTCAGAAGGTGATTGGGATAAAGCCATGGTGGAAGACGAAACATTGAATAAGGTTCAAATTTTGTTAAGGGAAGGTTGGCCTCTTAAAAAAAATTTAGAAGAAGATGTGAAGAGGTTTTGGGAAGTTAAGGAGGAGTTGTCTGTGGAGCATAATAGATTGTTGCGCAGTGGTAGAGTAATTCCTCCAGAAACACTCAGATGGAAAATTCTTAGTTTATGCCATGATGGACATTTGGGCATATCTAAAACGAAAAGTAAAATTAAACAACTATATTGGTGGCCAGGAATTGATTTAGCTGTGGAAAGGACAGTAAGGAATTGTGTCCTATGTAATGAGTCAGAAAAAACGTTATCCACGTTCAGACCACCGTTAGTTCCTATAGGATGTCCAGACATGCCCTGGGAGAAGATTGGTCTGGACATTACTGGACCAATACAAGTGGAAGACGGTTATAGATATATTGTGGTAATGTTTGATCATTTCTCTAAATGGCCTGAAATTGGAATAGTGTCTAAGGTGGATTCTGGGACCATTGTAGAATTTTTGGATAATGTTTTTTTGAGAGAGGGTCTACCCAAGACCATTATCACTGACAATGGGGTACAATTCACATCTGACAAATTTAAAGCTTTCTTAATGAGGTGTGGTATTAAACACATTACTACTTCCAACTATCATCCAGCTGGGAATGGTGCTGTGGAACGCTTCAACAGAGTGTTAAAAAACAGTATACAATTGGCTGTATGTGCGAAGTTAGATTGGGAAAAGGAAATTTGGAAAACAGTTTGGTCATACAGAACTACACCGTGTAGCTCTACAGGTCACAGTCCATTTGAGATTATGAGAGGGAGGGTTCCACTGAGGAAAGATAATGTTGGTTGGATGATTGATGGTAGGGAAAGTTGCTGGACAAGTGAGAGTGTTCGGAAAAGTATTAAGAGGGCGCAAATCCGTTCAAAGGAATTTTATGATGCAAAACAAATGCAAAAGTGTAAATATACAGGTGGGTGATTTAGTTAGGGTGAAAGTTCCAGGTTTAAAAAAATATGAGAAGGGAAGGTTCTATCCTCCTTTGAAAGTCACAAAAATGTTGTGTAATGCTGTACAACTTGAAAACGGGAAAATATGGCACTTAAGTAGAGTTTCCCCATACAAAGGTTCAGGAGGAGAAAAATCGATTGGAATGCTTATGCATGATGATACAGGGAAAAAAAGGGGTTTGCAAAGTGCCAATGTTGCACAGACTGCGCTGGGTGGAAGAAACAGTGTTAGTCCTGCAATTGTGGAACACAGAACCGAAACGATGGCTGAAGGTGACAATGTACGGATTGGTGACATGACAAGCGTTAAGAACAATATTAGCAGATGTGGTAGGAGGATCATAAAACCAGGAAAACTCAATGACTATGTTTGCGACTGAGTCACTGTAAGGATTCAGGAACCAAATTAAGAAATTATAGAGAATGAATAACTTTAGATACTAATGAAATATTCGTAGGATTTATTTAGTAGATATTGCATTGTAGTTTTATGCTTCATATAACGTTAGGATATTGTTTTTGTATCATTTCACGTAGCGATAGAAATATAGTAGTGTATGTTCTTTATGTTATTGTTATAGAAAGGAAATATTGTGTAAGGGGGAAGATGTGTTGTATTGTGAATGTAATGGCTCGCGCTGGTAACGCGAGCCGGGGAAGGGTAGAATGTTGTGGGGGAATGTTGGTGTTTGAGTGAGCTATTGAGGACGGTTGAGCGGTGAGGAAACAGGACGAAGGACGGCGGCTGTGTATGCGGTCGGGGCTTCATATTATGGAATGTATTTATATTCTCTAAACTATTTTATGAATAAAGAAGTTACCTACCTTTATCGTCTCTGCGGCTGAAGATACTCAACACCCTCCCACCCCACTTGTCTGTGCTGTTTCTTTCCCTGCCACGTCTATTCCCTGCTGTCTGTGTTGTATCCTCCCACACCTGAGTCGGTGTCGCATTTTTCCTATATTTTTTTAAGTTGTTATAGCATTTACTTGACATCCCAGCAATAGCCAGTAAGTCATAACAGAGCTTATGTTAAGATACAGAAACACCGGACTCAGGGTGGCCCCGTATCTCATTTATTTCACCAACACAGCACAGCAGGTACAGCTCCTTGACAGCTACTTCTCTCTGCCACCATCTCTTGTTGCTATGGACACCCCCAGAATCTCAGGTGGAATGTCGAGAACGCATAGTTCTTTAAAGGGAAGCCCACAACACATCTCCCTCCTTTATAACAGCAGTTAACATCTAACAAATTATCGCGGTTACTTAAAATATGTTACATTCACTAAAAAGCTTTACTTGGCACATAGCATTCAGTGACAGGAGCAGTAGAGTGCCATAAGTCAAATATTACAAATAACGCCCCACCCATAAAAGGTAGAACATAGAATTATTGTATAAAATCATGGTAAGAACAATTAATTAACAGTTACACTGCTACACAAGCTACATAGAAATCAAGAGAAAATCTTTGACAATTACATCAAAATAAAAATTAATCACGTCAGTTCAATTATAATTGTAATCCATTAAGTAACATGGAGCCTTTCTTACCAGACCATTATACTTAACACCTCTGTCAACTGAGATACCAGAAGTGTTTACATTCATGTCAAGATTCTTATTGTGAGAATTTTCTGAAATACTCGACCCAGACAATCTGGTGTCTTCATCGGGACCATGAGAGATGTACTCCTAATTCAAATCTGCACTTTTGCATTTTGCTAACCTGCCCGTATTCTGAACTCCATCATTCAACACCACCACATTCTTCTTTACTTTTGAAATGCGCTTAGGACCCTAGAATCCTGATTTCCCTTTGGCAGCCCACCCTGGTTTCCCTATGTGAACTAACTCCCCTTCATACCATTTCCGAGGTGACACATTATGTTTTCCATCATATCTTCTCTTATACTGATTTTTATATCTCTTGATCTCACTAGCATCCAACACTTTCATGCAGTCCTTACTCTTTAACCAAACAGGATTGAGTTTAGATCCAGCACGCCTCCTTCTCGGACACTGGAATGGTAAAATTTTGGTCACCACATTCGGAGTGTTACGGTGAGCCAAAACATTTTTTTCTGAGTATCTGCTTCAATAGAATTCTGCTATCTAGTGCCAAATGTGCAGATGCTTTAACCAACCGGTTCATGCTTTCTAAAAGCCCACTGCCCTGGTGTGAATACAATGTAGTATGGAGAGAAGTGATGCCAAGACAGTCTAAAAAGTCCTTCATCTTTTCCAACACAAATTGTACTCCGTTGTGTGTGATTATCGTCTTAGGTATCCCTTCAGATACAAACATGTCTTTAAGACACTCCAATACACACCTGGTGGTCACATTATTCACACAACATTCAGAAACCCACTTACACGTGTAATCTATTGTCACCAGCATAAATCTTTCCGCTGGTGACATTAGCCAAACCAAGTTTGACCCAGGGTTCCTCTGGTACTTCGACTGGAGAGAGTGGAGCATTCCTACCCACTTTGGACTTACCATTTCCCACACACTCCAAACAATCGTTTGCCACCCCTTCCACCTGTTTGTTCATACCGGGCAAGCAATACCTTTCCATCACTCTTGCTTTAGTCAAATTTCTCCCCAGGAAAACACACAACAATTTACTTTACTGTTGTAAATATAAGAAAGTTAATTTAGATTTTAGGAGTTCTTGCTCAAAGCGGTATTTGCAAAAAATGCATCCTAAAGGACCTGACTTTAAAAGGCTCTACTTAAACTGATCACAGGGATTCCCTTAAAGACAGCCTTTTTCCCTCGTGTTTAACCAATGAGCATTCCACTCTGTCATCGCTCATTAAGAATTTTGCACTAAAAAAACATACAGGGCTCATGACACATTTTTAAGGTTGATGCACAATATGCTGGCCTTGATGTATAGTATGGGTGCTGGTGTAAAATCAGTACAAACAGTACATCAGCAATTGTAAATTAGTTACTGAAAAATATCATAACTCAAAATCCTTCAAATGCATGTGTTATTTTTCAATTTAATAGGTGAGTAGTATTCATAATTTGGCTATCAATAAATGTGTCTCAGTGCACAAGTTTCTTTTTCTCTGCCTGATTCCTGCTATAAATATCAGTAGAAGCCAAAAAGTGCTAGATGCAAATGTTTGACCATCAAAACCACTGGTAATTACACTTTGTACATTCCAAACTATTGATTTGGTGGACCCTACTAGCTACTGTTGCAAGACATACTGTGGGTTTATCAAAAACATACAAAGGCTTTGAGCCTGCCCATTGCTTTTAGTTGGCTTTCCCGTCACTCTCATTTGCCTGCTTTTTAATTGCGTCCTCGCTTGTTAATTTTGTGGCTGTACCTCAGGTGGAGCATAGTTTATTCACCACCTCTTTTGATTGGTTGGTGTTTTACGCTTCCACTTCTCGCTTTTCAACCATTACTATTTTTTCTTTTTGGTTGAGCACTCCATGAGAGTGCATGTGTTTTCCAGCTGGCTCCCTTGTGTAGTTCTCTACCCCACAATCCCTAAATTTCTAGGAGAAAAATATGAAACATTGGCCTGGTCAAATTGTTCTTGGGGAGTCTTGGGTCTAAAACTGATGACAAGAGCACAACTATTCTGGATGAACTTTTATGGATAGAGCCACAAATCTACCAATCTATGGGAGCCAGTGCTACATTTGAAACAGCCTGATTTTGAGGTTTAAGTTGGTGCATTTTCCATCTGCCATATTAAGGGGCTTAGAAACCTACCATACCAGGGACAGTCTGTAAGGATGGCAGCAGTTCCTGCAACAAATTGGCTATATCCCGCTCTGTTTTAGTGGGAAATCTACCAATGTTAGTCAAATCCACCAGTAAACTTGGACTCTCCCTCAAGGTTTGGGGGAGGCTATACGTTCAGGGCCCACAAATCTGATCTACTTCAAGTACTAGGGGTATACATCCCTACACTTCAGCTTTAGGGAACCTAAGCCTATTTTACTCTGTAGGTCCACCACCATTTCCATGGCAGACTGTCATGGAGTTAACTCCGCCAGAAGTAGTATCAACCCAACCACCCTAGACAGAGTGATTCTTCTGCCACCAGGTTTGGAGGAGTAAACTGTAGACCTTGAGGAGCCAGAATTGTCTCCACTGCTACTGTGTTCACCACCTATGTAGACTATCTTATTGAGTAGTGATGCCAGAGGTGTGGATGGTATATTTGCCTTTTTTTTTTTTAACACCACCCTCAACTTCAGGCTATTACCATGCCTTATTAGTTGGATAGCCACTTACATTTTAAAGTCTAGTGGACCTTTTGATTTAACTAAAATTATAAATATGTATTTATATACAATATACTTACACATAGGAGCTTTCAGTCAGCTTTCCTCTTCCATTAGTCGGTCGTGTCAGTCACATTTTAATTTTAAAACAGGACAGGAGGCTTCCTACAATGTAGTCTCTCAAACTCACTGCTTTATTGACAGCATTTTAAAAGAAAAAACTACATTCCTCCCTCATCTGAGTCTTTGATCAGGTCTCTTCCAAGGCCAGAAAACAGCAGAGTTGTTTCGCCAGCCGTGGAACCTACTAAAGACTTTACTTGGGGAACCAGACAAGTTTCACCTGGTCTGTCTTCTTTCCCCAAAGAGGAAGGGGAGGACGCTTTGACCTCTTCTCCGGACAAGGAAGAGGAGGGGCCCAAAGTAAGACTTCTCACCCTACCATTTGCAAAGGTTTGTGGCAGGCTAGTCCTTTTTGTTAAGGAGTGGCAAGCCCCCTCTCAGGATCCCTGGGTTCTCAAGACAGAGAGAGAACTTCAGACAGGCTTTCTTTCAACCCCTTATCAATGCATAGCTCTCACAGATGTTTTTCTCTCAGAAACAGACAGTCCAAAGAGGTGGAGGACGTGTTATTCTAAGGTGCTATAGAGAAGTGCACCCTACACCCAGGAGCTTAGGTAAGGAACGTCTTTCTGTTGGAAGGACAAGAAATTTAGGGAGGTCATAAACCTAAAAAGTCTGAATCAGCTTGTCATCCACAGCACTTTAATTATGGAGTCTGTGTTAAACTCTGAGAGACATTCTATTGTTGGGTGACTAGATAAGGAGGGTGGACATGAAAGAGGCATACTTGCCAATTCCAGTCTATTACACTTACAGGAAATGCCTTCAATTTGTTTGGCGAACTCAGGAGTTCAGGTTCAAGTCTCTACCTTTTGGCCACTCCACAGCACCTTGAGGTTTTACAAAAATACTAAAACTGGTGGCAGCCTTCCTCAGGTTATGAGGCATAAAGATGGGCGTATATTTAGAGGCCATAATATTCATGGGTCAGGACACACTTTTATTAGTGGCACAAATACAGAAGGCAGTGAGTCTAATTCAGTCTGGGATTTTTAATAAATCTGAAGAATTCGGATTTAGTGCCCTCAAGAACAATGGCTTTCTTAGAGTTTTGGTGGATGAGAAGCAAGGGATGCTGAGACTCCCAAAGCAAAACGGACCTCTTTCAGGAAGGAACTGAGGAATACTTTAAAATATCCTCTCAGACACCTAGCAAGAACAGTAGGCCTCCTAGCATCACAGACACAATATTCTCAGACTCACTGCACTTCAGGGCACACCAGAGATTAAAAATAAAGCAACTAAACAAAGGCCTAACATATTCTTACTTGGTCCGCTAGACAGCAAGTCAAGGGGAAAAATAGAATGTTGGTTGGACTATATGGTCAGTTTATTAAAGTCAGATGCCAGTCTTCAAGGTTGGGGCACAAGATGTGGAAGTGTTTGGACTTGAGGGAGGATGGTCAAAAAGTCATCCGGTCACAAAAACTGTTTAGAGCTTCTTGCCGGCTCCTTTGTAATTCAGAGCCCGACAAACAGAAAGCACAATGCTCAATTCTGTGACAAATGGGAAATTTGACTGCTGTCAGGTAAGTGAACAAGTTAGGAGGGACAACGTCAAAGCCCTTGACAGAAATAGCCCAGATACAGTGTGCTTTTGCCTTCAACCTCAAATATCTTTGAAGGCAGAATATCTTCCGGAGCAAAGCAATTTAGTGGCAAATCGGTACTCGCAGAATCTCTCGAACAGCAGCAAGTGACAATTATACATAACGGTTTTCAGGGAACTACAGGACCTCTGGGGACTCTTCAATATAAACCTATCTGCCTCCAGATTAATTAACTAGTTCCCCAAACTTTTTAATTGGAGCCCAACTCCAGAAGCTCTGGCTTCTGATGCATTCCTTCATGATTGGTCGAGTGGGGGACTCATTGAGCCTTTCTCCCATTCATCATGATATACAAATGGCTAACACAACTCCACAGACAGCAGGCAAAGTTAGTTATGGTCAGCCCATTAGGGAGATCCCAACCTTAGTATCCACTACTGTTAGAGCTATCAATGGATCGTTCGATATTACTTCCGTCTTACCTCAAATTCTGAGAAATCTGCAAGGTCAGTTACACGACCTAGCAGTAAGGGGCAAGTTAAAGCTGGTGTCACTGAACCTCGGAGGTCAATTGGGGACTTTCCAGGAATTCCAGAAGTTGCTTCTGGTTACATCAAGGCATCATGGGCCAGGGCAACAATTAAGGCATAGAGATCAGCATGGAACTGTTGCCCTAGCTGGTGTTTGGAAAGGAATTAGGATCCTATTTCAGGGGATGTAATCGTAGTTCTCAATTTCTTGGGCTCCATGGCAGCAAGCCTAAACTCATAGAGGATGGTGAACTGCTACTGGTTGGTTATTTCAAGGGTATATTAAAATGTGGATGGGAAACTCATAGAAGAGCATCCTCTGGTTTGCAGACTCATGAAAGATGTGAGATTCACGAACCCGCCAAAGCCTAGATATACTTCCACTTGGAACATAAACAAAGTTTTATACTCGGAGGATAACGAGGATCTACCTTTAAAACTTTTGTCTGCTGAACTAGAAACGCTATTTTTAGCATCCTTCAGTAGAGTTTCAGATGTTAGAGCTCTTGAGATTCAGATGTTAGAGCTCTAGATCTACAAGCAATGAGTTTCACTCAAGATGATGTCTATTTAATGTAATCAGAACCACAGTGTTCTTCCACACATTTTCATTTCCTGAGCTTTCCATCCCAGCCAAAAGCTTGTGTGGTTAGGTGCCTTACCAGATATGTTTAAGGTGGGATAAATACATTATGTTCTTAGTTAGGATTGACACAGATCAGTTGGGTGGACACCCAGTGAGAGGGGTTGGAGGATATCTTAAAGGCAGTGGGTTGCTCTAAGGTTTCTACTTTCAAAACCTTCTACTGTAAACTGGTTGAACATTCTGCATCAACTATGGAATTGCTTTACACATGCATAATAGGAAGCCTCTTGCCCTGTTATAAAGTTACAGATTCTCCTAGTTGTGAGTCCTGGTACTAAGGAAAAGAGGAGAGTATTATCCCTCCCTGCTTTACCCACCCTAACGTTTTGTGTGTTCTTTCCTAGCTCAGCCAACTCACTAAGCTCCAATTGGATCATCAAATGGTAAATATATGACTATGCTATTTGGATCACTGATTAACCTATTTTTGTTTTTAAGTTTATTTTTTATTTTGGTTTCTTGCAACATAAAAAATACAGCATAAATGGTCATACTTAACAAAGATTGAAAGACTTCCTTAAACTTCTTAAAAACATGCAGCTTCTAAGGCATATTATTTAAAATGTCAACCAAGCAATTTGTAAAAGTGCAAGGCAGAAAATGCAACGATATCTCACAATAACAATAAAATTGAGATTCAGTGGATAAGATTAATAGATGCAATTCCTGAAGCCTAATATCAAAAAGTGCCAACTGTGTGCTTCCCAAAGTGCAGGGTGAAAAACCAAAGTGCATTTACATATTACACCATTAAATTAACTTAACATATGTACAAACAAACAAGCAACCAGCACTTGCTTGCTACAATCATATTGTAAATTGATTCCAGCCTAGATTTCGGGATAGCCAGTTCCTAAAATAATTGTGATTTAAATAAGCATGTTTAAAGTGTATTGTTTCAGAGAAGTGCAAAAGTAATCTACTTCAGTCAGTAGCATCTCAACCTCTAAAATTGTATTTCCCTGCTAATTCAAGCTCAAAGACAGTGTAGCGGAGTACTTCCAGACTTTTAAAAAGCTCCTTCCTTTCTCTGCACGCTTTGCATACAGCAACTCCTTAGAGTAAACATTATTAATTTTCCCGAGCCAGGCTTGCAGCAAAGATAGCTCTGCTGATTTCCAAAGTGCAGTAATTATTGACCTTGTCACTGACCTTGCAATGAGCCACCAGCGTGCTGGAGATGGAGTAAAACCCAAATGCCTCGACCAGCCTAGTAATACTGCATTCAAATCTACTGAATATGTTTTCTTGAAGAAGAATCGCATATTCCTTAGGACCCCCTCCGGAAAGTTTTGACCCTACTACATTCCCAAATAATATGGATCAAGCTACCAAACTCTGAACATCTAGGACATCACTAAGATATCTTTGTGCTCCAATTACATAGCTGAGCATGGGTATAATATACCATCCATCGGATGTACAAATTAATTTTCTGAAAGAAGTTAGCTCCAGCCGCCCCTCAAGCCCTCACCCTCACCACAGCGTTAGAGGCAAGGACCGAAGCCGCCAGTCATTGGGCTCGAGTAAAGTTCACCTTGTTCTCTTGTAGCCATTTAGTTTGTATGACTCAGAACTGATCCTGAAAATTAGACCCTCATGAACTCAACCACTTTACCCACTGTCTCTGTTTCGCATAGTCTCTGATAAATTGAAAAAGTACCTGGAACGCGGCCCCAGTCCCTGCCCTGGATGTGGCTGGTCCGCTCTCAACTTATGGGCATACAATGGCGGCGGGAATCGTGGGATGGCTCTCAGAGACAGGGCTTTGCGATGCTTGGCGGGTGTGGCATCCGAGGTGGCAGGAGTTTACCCACACATCAGTTGCCCACAGGTCGCAATCTAGAATTGACTTGGTGCTGTTGCCGAGTACGGATTGCACCTGCCTCTCTCATATCGAAATCCTAGCTAGAGGGATTTCCGACCACACCCCCCTTCGGTTCATCGTAGGCCATGCCCGGTCACTGACCCGCCCTATGTGGCGACTGAATGCGTGGTATCTGCAGGACCAAGCCCATGTTGAGCTTCTGCGACAGGTACAGCATGAATACTTTGCATTAAACAAGGGGTCCATGGCTTCTCCGGGAACCATGTGGGCGACAAGTAAGGCGGTACTGCGAGGTGCAGCCAGAGGTCTGATACGAGAGCAGGAACGTTCGCAAGCACATAGTATTGAACAGCTGGAATTGCGAGCGATGGGTTTAGAGAAAGGATATGACACGAGCCCCGGCGAAGGGGCGGCTCGGCAGCTCCTATTAGTCCGCAAGGAAATCAGAGATCAGTCTTTAGAGGCTGCAAAGCACTTGTGGAGGGCTACTACTGCGAGGATTTATGGCTGGGGGGACAGAACTGGAAAACTGCCATACTGGCTGGTTTCTCACCACCGGTCCTCTAGGATCATCCCCGAAATTGATGAGGGGAGGAGGGGGCCGTGTCGCAGGTCACGTGGAAATAGCGGACGCCGTCGCCCGGTACTACCAGACATTGTTTCGGGCATCGCAGCTGATTGAGCCGGGCCACGCTGGTCGGCTGCTGGAGGATGTTCCCCTTCCGCGGTTGCCCGTGGCGGAGGTGCAGATCCTGGATCACTTTATTAATGCGGAGGAAGTCGGGCATTCTGCATTGGGAACGGGGAAAACGCCTGATCCTGATGGAATCCCCGCAGAGTACTATAAAGCGTTAATGGTTCTGCACCTATTAGTATTTTTTACGGAGGTGGAGCAGCGAGGGTCATTCCCAGAGGGACTGGACGTTGCCACCATTGTGATGCTTCCTAAAACCCAACCCCCATCGCTACAATGTGCAGACTATAGGCCGATATCGCTGATTAACAGCGAGGTTAAAATCTACGCCATGATTCTCGCGGCTCGTCTTAATTGAATTCTGCTGCAGCTAATACACTCCGAACAATGTGGGTTTATGGTAACTTGGAGCACTCAGCACTGTATCTGCCGACCGCATGTGGCTTTGGCCGAGTGCCATCGACTGCCCCGAAACCTTGCTCTTCTATTTATAGATTTTGAAAAAGCCTTTGATTCAGTGGACTGGGGATTTCTTTTTTCAGAGCTCCGGCGGGCAGGTTTTGGACCGAGGTTTTGCCGCCTGATCCGAGCGCTGTATGCTAGCCCCTCAGCCCGTGTGCTGGTCAATGGGGCTCTGTCCTCAGTATTTGAAGTTCGTTGGGGCACGCGGCAGGGATGCCCCCTGTCCCCCCTTCTATTTACCATAGCGATTGAGCCACTAGCTCAGATGATCAGGACAGATCCAATATATCGCAGCTGGAGATGGGGGCCCTCTTGGGAGGACAGGATAACTTTATATGCGACGACATTCTGTTGTATATGGAAGAGCCCAGCGTATCCGGCCCAAGAAGTCTCCACCTGCTACGACGCTATGAGCAAGTGTCAGGACTTAGAATGAACCCTACAAAGTCGCTGTTGGTCCCCCTGGCTAGTTCACGTGACTGCTTTCTTTGACTGGCAGGACATGATACCCTTACGCAGGCTCAGCTTTAAATATCTAGGTATTTGGGTGACCCTTCTGCCCGAGTTGACGTGGGCCAAAAATATGTCCTCGCTCTTGGCTCACATCAAGACGGACTTGCAGAAGTGGCAGGCATTGCCTTTAAATGTGATGGGCAGTGTGGCCCTGTACAAGATGTTGGTCTTACCTAGACTTCTATTTGTATTTCAGAATTTCCCCCTCCAGATCCCATGCTCCTGGTTTAGAGCTTTAGAGAGCGCCACCTCAGTGTTTATTTGGAAGGGAGCCAGGCATCGAGTGGCGGCACAACACTGTTGGAGAGGAATATATGACGGGCCTGGGTGCCTCAGATCCTTATCTATATTATCTGGCGTTCCAGCTGCTGGTGATTCATGATTGGTTCACAGGAGTGGAAAGACCCGACTTATCAGGTGGAGTTGGAGATCTTGGGTTTCCCACGTATCCTCAATGCACTATACGGCGCACCCCTCCCTCGAGACATGGTAGAGATAACTAAGGTGGTTTTCCTGGCATGGCGCTCTATGTTACGACTCATTCGATAAAATGTGGCTATCACCCATCAGTCCCCGTTATGGAGGGGGACATGGTTGAGTGAGACGGCGGCACTGGAGGGGTTTGTGGGGTGGGATCTGCTGGGTATTTCACTGGTAGGGGATGTGTGGAAAGGTAATGCATTTAAATCATTTCAGGAACTGTAGGCAGACTTCCAACTAACCCAAACGCAGTTCTTTAAATACCTCCAGCTTCGACACTCTCTGGGAGAGCATTTGCCGGCCATGGGCCCTCTACCGGAGTTCAGCCCGCTTGAGGCCAAGCTACTCATGGGGAACCTGGGAGGGAAAGGTGTTTCCCAGGTCTATAAAATGTTAGTTAACAATACTCCGGGAGACTTGGACTCATTGAGAACCAAATGGGAATCATGGGTGGGGGCCCTGGATGAGGTAGAATGGATGGAGGCTTTGATGGTGCCAAGGGTGCTGGCGGTGTCAGCGAGACTTTGCACAGTGCAATTCTACTATTTACACAGAACATATCTAATGCCAATCAGGCTATGCCGGGCTTGTTTACGCCCCACAGCTCAATGTCCCAGGTGTGCAGGGGAGCCAGCGGACTTCTTCCATATGGTTTGGTCTTGTCCAGTACTACAGATATATTGGGTCAAGGTAGTCCATGAATTGAGTGAGGTGCTAGAGCAAGAGATGCAGATGTCCGCAAAACTAGTCTTGTTGGGGGTGATGGAAGAAATGGGAGGAGCGCGAGTGAAGCGTGCCCTTGCAGGTACCGCCCAGCTGGTACCAAAGAGAGATATCGCAGCTGCCTGGAACTCTTCTGAGGGTCCGTCGTTCCAAAAGTGGAGAAGGGGAGTGGACTGGTGCGCAAGCCAAGAAAAGTTGGTGTATGAAGCTAGGGGTTGCCCTCGGAAACACGAGAGGGTTTGGGGACAGGGGCTGGGAGCGATGCGGTAGGCCGAGGGGGGGTATGCCTCTTACCATGGGGTCAACACCTGAAAGGCTGTTTATCTCCTAGAATGTCTTACTGTCAATAGTTAATGATGCTTTGGAATTGGATCTTATTGAATAACCTGTGTCAACCCGTCTTGCACTTTCTCTTTTAAAAACAATAAAAAATTGTTTATCAGAAAAAGTACCTGGACTAACTGTCAATGTGCAAAGGCTGGTATTTCCTCCACAAAAAGATGTGAACTGACAATATACCAACCTTTTTTGTATCTAAGGCGTCGAGAGACAGGGCAGGACTGCTTCCCAGGAAATCAGAGTTTTATTGACTATTCAATCCCAGACTCTCCCCAAATTAGGCTTGTCTAATCTAACAGCTATGCCTGACAGTTCATCCGGGCACAATATTTTAACAGAAGTTTCTGCATGGATACTGGTGATTCGTAGCCATTGGAATAGTTATCTCTGTTTAGATTTAAAAGCCGAAAGTGTGCAATACCTTATCTTTTTTAGGTTATTTTCTCGAGGAAGATTCTGATATAAACGAATTGGGGCTCCTTCACACATGACAGATAGAATGGAATTATTAAAGGTCTTAAAGAATTATCAAAGGGTCTTTAGTCAAATCAACCTATCTAGGACTATTAATTAAACGGGTGCAAAGTAGAAGGCTTTCCAGTGCTGGAAGGCATAAGCCACCATACTGAGTAGGTAAAGTCAGCTTCTTCACACTAATCCTCGGGCAGCACTTATTCCATATAAAACCACTAATCAGCAAATGCAACTGCTGAAAGAAATTGTTATACAACACACAAGGAATTCGTGTAAAGAGAAAAGAAGTTTAACCGGGGCAATATATGCATTTTAACTGATGCCACTCTGCCAATTATACAAATCTGCACCCTCTCCCATCGATCCAACATATTCTGCATCCTAGCAAGCAAGGCAGGATAATTTAAATCACATACATTTTCGAAGGTTTCGGAAACTCTGATATCCAAATAACTTACTGGCTTCTGCTGATAAGTACTCTGCAGCTCTAAAGGTAAAATGCTGATATCAGTCCTAAATAAAGAACCTTGAGGACTTGGAAAAAATACCAAACAATTCTTTAAACACCCCCTTCTCAGGTGCCAGGTATACCACAGGTCATCTGCATAAAGTTTAAGTTTCGATATCCCATGCAACACTGCTTTCGCTTACTACCTCTGGAAACAGGCCAGGGGCCCAATAAATAGGACAAAAGATATGGTGACAGATGGCAACACTGCCTTGTGCCCCTGAAAATCTGAAAGAGGTCTAAAACCTTTTCATTAAGAGATTTTGCAGCGGATGACCCTTCATACAATACTGCAATTGACCTTGTGTGCTGAGTGGGAAATCAAATTACCTGAAATAAATAATCCCAGCTCGCAAGATGGAAAGCTTTCTCAGCATCAACAAACAAACCTGCTGCAGGAGTGTCACTAAAATTAAAGTAGCTGATTGCTCCAGTCAGATAATGTGTATTATAATAAACCTGGGAATAAACCCAGTATGATCTTTCCAGACAAAAAAAAAACAAGACATGACCTCGGCCACCGTGGCAACTAATTTTTTCATTAGGATTTTATAATGTGCATTGAGCAGCGTTATCGGCCGAAATGAATTTATACCCACCAGATATCTGTCTTTCTTAAGAAAACATTTAAGAAGACCTTTGCGAAAAGAAGAGGGCACAGGGCTGCCAGTCAATATGTTACTATGACTTAACATAGACATATATGACATAACAGCCTTCAACAGAGCTTTTACTTCTGAGATAAGGATATGTTAACACTCTGATGGAAACCCATCCTCTCCTGCTGCCTTCTCCCTGAGTATAGCTCTAACTTCAGCCTCTATCTTTGATGTTATACGGCGAATAAGATTTCATGCTGCCTCACTAGATAGCTTTGGGAGGCAAGTACTACCTAAAAAGCCCAGAATTATCGCTCTTAACTAGGGTTCGGACAGCTACAGCTGTATATATAGTTGCAAAATGCTAATGGAATGCTTCAATTAGAGGAGCATCCTCCAACAAAGTACCTGTTGATGGATCCCAAATCTTATCCATGACACTTTTAGCTTATTGTGCTCTGACCTGCCATGTTAGCAGCCCCTCCCCTTACTTCCCCTTCCTCATATAACTGTTGCCCATAAGTTCTGATACTTTTAAGTTGTTTCTCCAGCAAGAACTGCTGCAGCTTATACTTCGCCCTCTTTTTCTCCTTAAAACATAAAAACTTAGATATCTGGGAAAGATTTCCCTCAGCTCAATGGAGATCCTCAGACAACTCCCTGAACTTCATTTTCGCTAACAAATTAGAATAGGTTTGAAAATCACTACTCTTCCCTCTCATAGTTAACTTAAATGCTTCCCAGATGTTTTCTAAAAAGAACATTTTCCTCAAAAAACTAAGTGGCCTGCGCTCTCATATGTTCAATAGAAAATTTAGCAGCAAATAATGCTCTATTTAAAGGCCAGTGCTTGGGGAGGGCAGCATTGCTTGGGAGGCATGGAAGAATTACACATGTCTGATTTACCAAATGCTGTATGGTCAACTAATGCAATAGAGACCACTAGAATCTGGGCATTATCTTTTGGCAATTATTGATGAGTATGCTAGATTTGCTATTGTAAAAGTAATTGCATCAACATCTGTGTCACTCGTACTTCCAATTATTGATGAAATATTTTTTACTTGGGGAATACCAACTACATTAAAAATGATAATGGACCACCTTTTAATTCCAGTGAATTTAAAAAATGCATGAATTATATAGGAATAGTACATAGAAGAGTTACTTCAATGTGGCCTCAAGCTAATGGAATGATAGAAAGGATAATGGGCACTATAAAAAAAATAAAAAATTAAAAGAGCAAAACTTTCACAAATTTCAATAAATCAAGCTATATGTAAAGTTTTGCATGATTATAGAAACACACCTCAGGGATCAACCGTGAAATGTCCTTCAGAGTTAATGTTTGGTCAATCCAAACACGTTTACCACAACTTCCAGCAAGTTCACCAAAAGATCATGCTGAAATATTGAGAAAAGATAAAGAAGCCAAAGATAAAATGAAATGTTATGCAGACTGTAGAAAAAATATTTGAGATCAAAAATATCAAATAGATGATTTAGCATTAGTGAGACAGCAACAGAAACAGAAATCGCAAAGTAGATTTCATCCAATACCTATGGAGATACCAAGAATTCAAGGAACAGCTGTTATAGGGAAGAACAATAATAACAGGAAATAAAAAGTTTTCAAGAAATTTCAAACTGAAACTGAAATACAAGAAAATATTCAGTTAAATGATCAACAAGAACAAGGTTTAAGAAATCTTCAAGAATATCAAAAAAACCTGATAGATTAATTGAACAATGTTAAATATTTCATAGAACTTATTTGTTGATTTTTTTTCCTCTCTTTTTCTGTTTCTTTTTTTCCCAAGGGAGGGGAGGTGTAGTTATAGAATATACAGAAATTTTGAGTTAGAATAGTAGGATAGAATACTACATAGACAGTTGAAGGTAGACGTTAGCTAGTTTTTAGGGGTGGGGTTAGGGGGTCAGGGTAATTTTGTATTTAGGGTGGGTGGGGGTAGTTTTTTAGGGGCAGGGTGGGGGTTGCGGTCATGTTGTATTTAGGGCGGGTGGAGGGTAGGTTATTAGTGGTGGGGGGTTGGGGTAATTTTGTATTTAGGGTGTGGGGGCTCAGATTTTTAGGGGTGGGGGTTGAGGTCATTTTGTATTCAGGGCAGGCGGGGGGGGTCGGGTAGTTTTATTTTTGGAGGGTGAGGTGGTCGGTTTTAGGGCTCAGGGTGGGTAGTGGGGTCGTTTTTAAAGGTGGGGCATCGGGGTAATTCTGTTTTTAGGGGCGGGTTGGGGGGGTCGGGTAATTTTGTTTTTAGGGGATGGGTTGTTTTATTTTTGGGGGTGGAGTCGGTTTTAGGGCTCAGGGTGGGTGGGGGTATCAGGGTAGTTTTTAAGGGTGGGGGGTTAGGGTACTTCTGTTTTTAGGGTGGGGGTGGCATGCGACAACCGCGCATGCCGTTTCCACACATGTCTTTGCAACGAAAAATTGATGTAAAGGCACGTGTGACTGCGTTGTTCAGGCATGCGTGGTTGCTGCATGCGTGGTTCCATCATACACCCTCTAAATGCTCTTATCATTGCTTGTTAATGTGTTTGATGCTATAGTGTTATTGCTTGCATGTGAATTCCTCTCGGATTACAATCTGGTACATATCATGATCTCCATTGCTCTGTTTCATGCTTTAGTTTTTGGATTTTCATTCTACATGTCTCTCAGGGGAAGCACGGTCTGCCTCTCAGTAACCAGTGGCACTCTGCGCTGCCGGCTTTTGCTTTGTGGAGTAGGTCACGCTTGTCTCAGAGACAGGCGTAGTCCCTTTCCAATGTTGATGCCCCAGACGCTTACATGCAAGTCTGAGGTCCAAGAGCTCTGAGAGCATGGATCATAAATTCTGAGACGCGGAAGCAACACTTCTCCCCTCTGCTTTGTATTGGCCCTCATTTGTTCACCAGAGACACCTTGCTGCAACAGAGTTTGTTCTGGGTAGTAAAATCTTCGCAAACCTTAGCTTAGAGTGTTTAAACAGGCTGCCCTTTCCACGTTCTATGCATATTCTTATTTTGCCTGTCTGGCGTTTCTACCCTTTCCCTGATTTGGAGAATGGTTCCCTATCTCTTGCATAAGTCAACTCTTGTTTCACCTTTTTATTGATTGGCAGCATGGCATTATACAACCCTTTTGTGACTGATGGCACATATCAGGGAGAGTCTGAAGGATTCAGGGAGCAGGACCTCATAGATGCACTAGACTCAAGCATCCAGTATTCTGTGAATAGAGCCCTGGCCAATGCTTTAGTTCCCTTTACTCAACATCTTCAGGGCTATGCCCGTCAACAAAGCTGAATTGCTTCACTTCCTCGTCCTGATGTTTCCGCTCACTCTCAGAATTCCAGCAAGGCCAAAGCAAAGTTCTGTAGATGGCCTCACTCTGAAGCTTTCCAAAAACCGTCGGGCACCTAGGTAGGTAACCACGGCTACAGCACCCCTCCATTGAACATTTCTCCCCGGTCTGTCCTCCTTTCACAAGATGACCATTTGATGGGGTCGGAGTTGTCCTTTTCACAGTCCAGTGACAGCACCCAGGGCTATTAGCCTGGGCCAAGCAAAAAGAAGAATTCTGACCACTAGAGTAAACCCCATATGACCCAGAAAGTATTAGATTTCAAACTCAGTCATATTATAAACCCTAGGTCGTCCAGATGGATTCCTCCTGCAGAGGTGGCAGATTACATCCAGGCTTATGTTCAGCAGGATTTTCAGAAGGACACCAAAGCCCGGCTACGGGCAGAGTACTCTAGACCAGACCTTCCAGTCAAGGTCACTCACACACCAGAGGTAGACTCTACAATGGCTGCCTTCATGAAAATGTTCTCCAGAGACCCCAAAAAAGGTTTGAACAGAGCTTGGTGCAACTGCCAAGACAAACTGCTTGATATGTCGAGTCCCCGACAAAGATCCTCAAAATGGCCTATCAAGCTAGGGACTCTTCTACCCCTACAGACCCTGATGTCCTTGTAGGTTGGGCCCAGCAGGCCATTTGCCAGGTAGGAAAGGTAGACTGCAATATCTACAGAACACAGATGTTCAATTCTTAAGCAAATTGACCCTAACATAAATGACTCAGCGTCTTCAAAGGCTGGCCCAGTGCCCCAGGGTCTCATATTCAGAGGACCCTTCGTGAAGGATTTGGCCACATTTGCATCCACCTAAAACACTCTGGACAAGGTGCAACTGTCTCTTAGAAGTTTTTTTGACAAACCCTTATTGGCAGGGTGAGGTGATTCAGGGGGCGATCGTCAGGCCGTGGATTCTACCAGGGCTACCAGCAGGAGTATTCATCATATGGTTGAGGAGGATGGTACTATCCCACCGAAGGCACCATGTTCTTCCCTTCTCTGTCCCACGGAGGCAGGAATTGTTTCCACAAGGGACTTTACAGAAGTTCACAAGGAACCAGCCGAGAATCAGGTTCTACAGGTGAGAATCACTCCCTTTTCCGAAGTGATTTTGGGGGGCAGAACTTGCTTCTTTCTCTACAGTTGTCTATTGGCTTTGCAAGACATGCCAGTCTTTGAGTCAGTGAATAGGTACAGATCAGATTTCTTTGGCCCCTCAGCAGACACGTCCCCTTCAGGAAATTTATTTTCCCTAAACACGCAAACTTTTATCTCTTTAGATATCTAACTGTTTTTGCAAAAGATCGCCATTTGCATTTCCGAGCCTCAGCCCGAGGATTTCCTCAGTACTATGTTCTTGGTAGAGGAGAAAGGTGGTGGTTTCCATTTAGTCTTGAATCTGAAGGACTTCAATGCCCGGATTATCTACAGAATTTTAAAATGGAGGGAATTCACATCCTTCAGGATATCCTTCAAGAAGGCAACTGGATGGTCCGTCTGGATCTGAAGGATGCTTAAATGACGGTCCTTATTATTCCCCACCCACAGAAGATTCCTACAGTTCAGGTGGCAGGGCCAAAGCTTTGAATTCAAGGTATTTCCCTTCGGCCTATTATCAGCCTCTTGGTGCTTCACCAAGCTGATGAGACCAATAGTGGAGTCCTTGCCCGCAAAGGGAGTGTGCCTGATAACTTATCTACATGACCTCATTATGATGGCTTAAGAAAGTCAGACCCTAAAGAGCCATCTAAAGTGGACTATCCAGCTTCAGCGGGACCTGGGTTTTATCATAAATGAGCAGAAATCAATTCTTCTCCCCTTTCAGCATCTGGAGTTTTTGGGTTTCCAGATCAATTCTGTCCTCTGTCAGTTATTTCTTCCCTATCAGAAGATTATAACAATAAGGAAAGAGTTGAAGCCTGCCTTGGTCAGTTCAACTATTTTATTGAGGTCTGTAGCCAGGACTGTGGGCTTTTTAACCTCCTCAATTCAGGCCATCTTCCTGGGCCCCCTTTATAACAAGGACCTCCACAGACTCCAGCACTTGCACAAGGGTCAAACATATTCGGGCAAGATCATCCTGCTGGACAAGGCCAGGACAGAGGTGACATTATGGCTCGACCACATAGTCTTGAAATGTCAAAGCAATTTTCGGCACCTCACCAGAAAGTGCGATACTTGGATGTAGCAGATGGGACTGGAGGGCGAGATGCAGCCCAATTTCCACAGGGGCCGTTGATCAGAGGCGGAACTTTGTATCCATATCAACTATGTAGAACTTGTTGCGGGTTTTTCGCTATCAGGAACCTCTCTCCCTACAGGACAGACTGTTGCATTCTGCTGAAGATGGACAACATATCAGCAGTGCACTATGTCAATACGCTGGGCAGGTCAAAATCCTGCCTTCTGGCAGAGATTGACAAGGATTTCTGGTACTTTTGTCTCAGTTATCAGGTATCAGTCACGTCAGAGTATCTGCCTGTTCAGAGGAATATGATAGCGAATTGGCACTTCCACTATCGCATGGATTAGTGCGATTGGAGACCTCATCCAAATATTTTCTATTCTCTCAGTCATCTGTGGAGTCCATGCGAGGTGGATTTTTTTGCATCCTGCCTCAATTATCAGCTCCCAAGGTTCTTCAGCTAATGCCCGGATATGGAAGCTTGGGCGACAGAAGCATTTGTCCAGTTTCTGGAGTAAAGGTTGCCACCATTTCTGATGATCCCCAGGGTTCTTTCTCAAGTGTGCCATCAGGAAGCAGAGAGCATACTAGAAACTCTGTTATGGAAATCTCAACCTTGTTTCCCAGTGGTTCTGAAGTAGGCATGTGCTCTGCCAGTGCTAATCCTGTTCCGTCAGAATCTATTATGCACCCTGCGGGTCATCCGCATCCAGTGATCCTGCCGGGTCATCTCTTCCTCATGGCTTGAAAGATTTCAGGGAGAGATGGAGTTTGCCAGGCCTTTTGCAACACTCTGCTTTATACATCCAATAGGCTTGGTTCTCAGGCACACATAAATGATATGCTCCGGCATGGACACAGTGGTGTAATTGGTACTAAGAAGAGGATACGGATACTGGAGGGAGGAGGGTTGGGGGGGGTATTGTTCCATTGTGATCAATTTTCTATCTTTTCTAGCAACCTCAGGTTTGGCGTACAGATCAATTTCAGATCAGTGATTTTGGCAGGGCCTGTTGATGGTGCGCCCATCAGTGAACATCCAATAGGGTACAAATTTATGCAAGGTATTAGGATGTCTAAACCTTCTCAACTGGGATACTCAGTGTTATAGGATGTAAATGTGGTTCTCACCTTTATGGATAATTGGCTGGGTAATAAATATCTCTCCGACAAACAACTTTCTGCTCAGCTCACTATTTTGTTCTGCTAGATTTCTTGCAAGAGAGTTTCTGAGATCCAAGCTCTTGATCTTCCTGATAGAGTTTTCTCAACTTTTTCCATTTCTAGGCAGACAAGGTTAAATTACAGGTTTGTGTCATACCTAGCTTTTCTAAATAATGTGAGACTGTGCGTTGTTCAATGTTTCAAAGCTTATGAGGAGTGCACTAGTGAGTTTAAGTTCGACCCTAGGGACCAACTGTTTATTGCCTTACAGAAGCCATTACAACTGGTGACTGCAGCTACCTTAGCCAGAAGGATGCACTGGCTTTTAGCTAAGGGAGGTGTGGATACTTCAGTGTTTGGTGCTCACTCAGCTAGGGGGGCTATGGCATCCAAGTCGATCACCTTAGATTCTCGTCTGGATGACATCATGAGCGCGCCTGACTGATCTTCAAAATCAACTTTCAAGACCTTTTATTATAAATCTATTGTTGCATCAGTGGTGGTGGCTCAGCTTTAAGAGAGCATAATCAGTGCCTCCAGTCCTGACATAGAGTAAAATCTTTTCTAGCTTACACAATAAGAATTTTCAATTCTAATAAGGACAAAGAGACAAGGTTTATCCCACCCTAAAAACCTGTACATTTATGTACTGCCTGAATTGTATTTATGTGTTATTTATAACGTACTGTTATTGCATTGATATGGTCACCCGTCCCTTTGATATTATAAGTGATATGGAAAATTATGCATTCAGAATTGATGGCTTGTTTTCATTTAGTTACAGGAAATGAACAGAAATGGACCTGAAGCTAAATTTATCCAGGCATGTGCTGTTTGCTGATGTGAGACTGAAGCTGGGTCCTATCTTTCACAATGGGATAATATCCGTTATCAAGAAGATCTGTTCAGCCACGGATCACATGACACCTGGAATTATCTCTGCTGGAGTTTGGATAGAACTCCTGTGGAGGCTTTTGGACATTGTGGTTTAATACAGTGTGGCTATTGTCCTGAAAGGTGTTAATTATACTATTTGCAAAGAAAGAGAATACAAGATGGTGATGTGGACTCTTAAAGAGATGGCTTCATGGTGATTGAAGCATATGATGTAGATATGATTACTGTTTCATAAGTTTCATGGGAAATGTAGTTTTGAGTTTTCTTGATTGTAACTGGCTGCTGTGAAATTTATGCAGTAAAGCTAGAGAAGCATAATGTTCGCCTCAGGTCCTGACACAGAATTGAATATTCTTATTGTGTAAGATAGATTTTTTTTTTTTTTTATACTATATGGGGCGACGCAAATTTGACTTGAATTCTGACTACTTTTAGCGTTTTTGCTCATTAGGTTCATGCACGGACTTTCAGTCTTTTTTGCATCAAGAAAAGACTAGGGGCATGGGGCTGCTGGTTCTATTATACCTTCAGTGTAAAGAAATGCATTATGGGTAATGTATGTTTTACAGTCATAATGCTGACAATAAAGAAGCGAGTTAAGAGACTGCATAATACAGGCCTTATGTCCTTAATAAAATCAATACTCTTCTTCACAACTGGCTAAAATAATCTGCAATTCCACCCACTACAGCATAGGGTGATGTAAGAGCCCACATCAGCCATTGGCTAACCTGAGAGATGGCATGCCACTATTTCGCAAGGAGCACATCTGCACATAAAATAGTTCCATTCAGGGATGACTATAGCAATGGGTGGTCTTTGAAACCAAAACATTGTTTGATTTTTGCAATTTTTTTGTTTATATTTGGAGGGACTTGATAGCTAATCCAACAATAAAACTGTACAAAACCCATGACAAAACAAGCAATGATAGAACTAAAAGACATCACCAGACCTATTGACTTCTATTAAAATTGCTTGCTTCGGCAAGCAAAGGCCACGATCATCACGTGTATATTTCGAATAAGCACAATTCCTGGTCAAAAGAGAATTTAGTAAGCCAATATCTGTTGAAACACACCTAACATTTTCAACAGCTCTCAACCCCCTCACCATGAGTCGCATTCCTGGAGTTTTGACAATTACAGGTGATACTGGTTCCATATTCCACCTTCTCGGTACGTTACCGCTGGCCACTGAATGTTGGGGCTCTTCGCAACTAGTTAGTAGGAAGTAGACCGACAGTGGAAGGGTGATGTTGCCCATGGGTTCTCTCTACAGCTTTAGTGTTGTGCAGGAGGGGTGCCGGTGAACCCTCCTGTGATGATGCATTGGCCTGTGTCTCAATGCCTTTCAGGCTGTTTACGAAAGCCTCCCATGCCCATGCTATTTCCATCAACTGTAATCCCCTCCTGGCTTCTCAAAGGAGAACCACCCCCTCTTATCCTGCCCATCTCTTTAAACCCCTAAGCCATGCAATGATTCAGGGTCCCCCCGGGCTTTCCATTGTCATGTTATTTGCCTCTTCACTAAAATGAAAGCTAGGTCTTGGAACCTGCTGGTGACCTTTGTTTTTTAGGTATTGTGGGAACCCATGAAGAATGCAGTGGCCTAACAAGCAGGGAATGTCCTTGGATACCTAGGGCCTTATTACAACCTTGACGGAGGTGTTTCCTCCATCACAAATGTGACGGATATCCCGTCCGCCATATTATGATCTCCATTGACTATAATGGAATCATAATATGGTGGACGGGATAGCCGCCACATTTGTGATGGAGGAAATTCCTCCGTCAATGTAATAAGCCCCCATGTCTGCTACTACTGTTGTAACCTCTTCCCAGTAGTCTTTCAGGAGAGGGAAATCCCATAACATGTGTTTAAGATCAGCCCCTACTGCTCTACATCTTGGACATGCTGCCATCGTCATATGAAAATATTTGTTGAGATTTCCTGGGGTGAGATATGCCCTATGTAGAATGTAGTAGTAAATCAATTGAAATCAGGGATTCAAGTGGAGAGGCGGAGCCAGCCAACATGGCCGACCGGTAGTGAAGCCCGGAGGCTCCGCAACCACCCGCACCTGCAGACCCCCTTTCCAGGTGTCTGGGGGGAGCCGTTATCCACTGTGGCTCCCCGGATGATGGTGAGAGTCGGGGGGAGCCAGTGGAGCGCACCGGAGCGGCTTGAAGGCAGTTGACGGCCGCGTCGGCGCGGGCAGCACAGTTCACCGTAGCCGGGCGGAAGGACCAGAATTCGTACATCGGGGAAGCCCCCGAATGAGGTGAGGGGGCCCCCTAGGTTTGGGACCACAGAGGTAGAAACGGCGACTTGGCGGAGGGGGGGGCAACCGCGCGAGTAGTGAGGCATGGCCGCATTTGTAATGCTGAGTGCATCGGGTGGCCCCGGCGAGGAGCGTATGCTGGGGGCCGCGAAGTAGGGCTTTTTGGCTTGCTGGCCACCCCACCCCACACACATGGAGGTCCAGGAGTGGGGGAGAGGGTAGGCCCCCAGAGGCCCATTCTTTTTCCATTTTTGGGGCCTGCCTGACCTTAAGATGGCACCCAGTGCCAGGCCTTGTGGAACTTTCCTGAAGCAGCTACACAGAGAGCACTTGAAGGAGGATCGCTTCTCCTCTCCCTATATAGGGATCTGGTTTCTTTTTGTGTGTCCACCAGCATTTTTTAAGGTGGGAGTCATGTCCCAGTGAGCAGCAGCTGGGGGCTAGCAGCAGGAGTGGCACTTATTGCGGAAAAGAAGAGCACCACGGCGAGTGAGACATGAGAGGTGCTTATGCCTCGGAGGAAGCCACAATCTAATAGGGTCTCTGATTATTTTACGCCTGCCAGATTTGAGGTGCCCGAGACGCGGGGGCTTGGCAGCATGGCGCTCACCAAGGAAGATCTTTTGGCCTCCCTCCGCACCTTTAAGGTGGAACTGCAAGAGGAACTCACAGCGGATTTGAAGTCAGCGCTGGAAGCGCTTCAATCAGACGTTACAAGTCTCATGACCTCTCTTCAAGCGGACGTGGATTCAGTGGGGACCCGCATGTTAGACCTTGAAACTCAGGTCCAAGAGATAAAACAAGTAAGTCCTTTGGAGAAGGAGGTCTCGCAGCTCAAATCGCAAATCCAACTGTCGATACTTAAATGTGAGGACTTGGAAAATCGTTCTCAAAGAGACAACATTAGAGTGCGGGGGCTGGAGAAGGGCAGTGAGGGTCCAGATATGGAGGCGTTTGTGGTGGGTCTCTTCTCGCATCTCTTGGGCGATGATCATCCAGAAGTACAGATTAAAAGGGTACACCACTGAGAATAAGAGACCCCGTGACATTTTGGTAAAATTGAGCTCATTCAAGGTTAAAGAGTGCATACTTCAGAAGGCGAGGCAACGGGAAGTGGTTTTCTTTTCAAGGTGCTCAATGTGCTCTGTTTCAGGACATTGCACCAGCTACACTGCTCCGGTGGCAGCGATTCCGTCTGATTACGGATGAGTTGAAAGCACAAAATATTCAACACAGATGGACATTTCCATTTGGCATCGCTTTTGAACTTAAAAATAAGCCATATCACTTTGTGGAGTGTAGAGAGGCGGCGGCGTCGTTGGGCCTTCCACAGACAAGTGTGGACAATGGTCTTGCAGGACCGGGGGGAGGTGCGACGCCAGAGGAGTCCGTCGTGTCTCCTGGTGGAGATCGCTGGAGATTGCCGCGGAGGGGGAGGAAGGCCCTCAAGGAGTAGTGTGTCATCTTATCTGCCACCTGCTGGGGGAACACTGGGGGGCAGAGACGGAGGCTTTTTGAGAAGGGCTATGTTGGGTTCCTCTTCCTGGGGGAGAGAGTGGCGGCTCTGGACAGACTGGAGAACTGCTGGTGGCCTTAACGCATTTGAGATTGCCCCTGGAGGAATGATTAGAGAGCTATGAAAGAAGTCTTTACACCAGACACTATGGTCCTGATTACAACTTTGGCGGAGGGGGTTAATCCGTCCCAAATGTGACAGATATCCCGCCCACCATATTACGAGTTACAGAGGATATAATGGACTCGTAATACGGCGGGCGGGATATCTGTCACATTTGGGACGGATTAACCCCCTCCGCCAAAGTTGTAATCAGGCCCTATATTTGCTTCTGTCAGGAGTCTGTGGGTGGTGGAGGCGGATGACTACCTCCTCCAGATCATGAAGACTACACAGAGTTTCCTGTTTCAATGTCGGAGACTTATAGTTGTTACGATGTTATGTTTTGTATTATCAATCTTTTTGTTTGATTATTGTTTTTTGTCCCTATTTCTTGTGGGAGGACAGTTTGGGGCACTGGGGGTTCAGGGCGACGCATTGGGTCAGAAGTAATCATGGGCGAACACCTCCTAGCCACTCGGGTAAGGAGGTACACTTTTTAACATGGAATGTTAAAGAGTTGAATTCGCCTAACAAGCGGTCACTACTGCGGAAATTCTTTGATGATCACCAATACGATAGAGTGGCATTGCAGGAAACACATCTCAAGAAGGATGATGCCATGGACTGCAGCACAAATACTACCTGCAGATCTATACATCGTCTGCGACAACAAAGCACTGTGAGGTAGCCTTGCTGTTTCATAGATCCCTGCACTTTCAGCTTTCGGGGTCACATCTAGATAAGGAGGGCAGATTTTTGTTGGTTAAGGGATCCCTGGGCCGACAGGGCTGTACGATAGCCACACTCTATGCGCCTAATAGTCGCCAAACACAGTTTCTCTTGCACTTTTTGGACGTGTTGGGGGGCTTTGCAGAGGGTGAGATACTGTTCTTGGGAGATTTTAACCTGATTTGGGATATCGCTCAGGACACAACATATCCTGAGAGACAGCTTACTACTGTCTTTGCCAAATCCGTTAAGATGGCATTTCACAGATTGGGGCTTCTTGACTCTTGGCGCGCGTTTCACCCCACGGTAAAAGACTACTTTTTTCTCTCACTCTCACAGGTCCTATTCTAGGACCTTTTCATAAGCAAGCCCCTTCGGCAGTTCCTCCGAATGGCCACTATACACCCAATACTAAGCTCAGATCATGCGCCAGTGGAGGTGAGTTTGGAGTGGACCCTCCCGAAATCCCAGAGGAGGCGCTGTATTTTCCACACATGTTAACTAGAGACCCAACGACTCGAGATGCGCTGAGGAGAGCTATCAGGTAGTTCTTTCATAATAATCAACCTGGGGACATACTACTTGGGACGCGTTCAAAGCTGTCATCTGGGGCGCATGTATCTCTTTAGAGATCTCACTTTATCGGTTAAAGGCTGAAGAGAGACTAGGTTTGGAGAACGCATTGCAGGAGGCTGAACAGGTACACAAGCTCTCCCCTACTTGGCAAAATCAGAGGAAGGTAACCTCCATAAAGGGCAAACTGCAGTCTAGCTATATGAATAGGGCAGAGGTGGCATTATTATGACTTCAGAGGTCTCATTATGACGGGGGGACAAAATTGGCTCCCAGTTGTATACCTCAGATAACCAGAGTGCTACCGCCCAGGAGAGCTACCTACACCACATTCATCTTCCGCAGGTCTCCAGGGATACCAATGAGTTTTTAGAGGCCCCATTCACCTTAGATGAAGTACAGGAGGCCACAGACTCCCCTCCTCTGCACAAAACCCCAGATACTGATGGTTTCACTGCACATTTCTACAGGACTTTTGGGGGCCAAGCTCGTCCTCCACTTAGCTGCACTGTTCAATTTCATATGATCCGAGCACACACTATCCCCTACAATGGGGGAAAGCCTTGTCCTTAGGATCCTCAGCTTTGTGCTTCCTATCGTCTCAATGCTCTGCTCAATCTTGACGCAAAACTGTACAACAAAATACTGGCACAGAGACTTGAAGGGGTGTTGCCGGATTTGGTTCATCTGGATCAATCTGGTTTTATAAAAGGTCAGCAAACACAAGATAATCTTAGAAGGGTCATCCACCTGATGGAAAAGGTGGCAAAGAAGCATGTCCCGGCTACGCTGTTAGAACTGGATGCAGAGAAAGCTTTCGACCGGGTGGAATGGTGGCGACTCTCCGGTGCTTTGGGGAACAGTTCATAGCTATGGTGATGAACAATTACTCAGGCCCCAGGTCACGGATATGTGTTAATGGGGTGATATTTGATTTTTTTGACTTGTCCAGGGGAACCAGGCAGGGATGCCCTCTTTCCCCGCTGCTTTTTGCGCTTAGCTTGGAGCCATTAGCGGCCTGGAAAAGGGCAGATCCGAATTTCCAGGACAGTCAATTTAGCTCCGATCAGCATAGGATTTCATTCTTTGCCAACGATGTTCTGCTTTTTATCACTCATCCACGCAGGACCCTTCGGGCTGTTTTGGAGGAGTTGAGTTTCTTGGAGAAAGGTAGCAGGCTTCAAAGTGAATAAGGGGAAATCCTATATCCTCAACTTTACGGTCCCTTCTGCAGAAATGAGTGTGTTGGCTTCCATTTCATTTGTCTTGGCCAAGAAAGAAATGTTATACTTGGGAGTCCTGCTCACCCCTAGGGTGACCGACCTATTTGAGGCAAATTTTCCACCCCTCCTTAGGACATTGCGAGCTGATTTTAAGAGATGGTCAATACTTTGGCACTCTTGGTTAGGCTGCATTAATACTATTAAGATGACGGTCCTGCCCATTGAAATTCCTCCCGACTTTTTTACTGAGCTTCGTAGGTTGTTTACTCAGTTTATTTGCTGGAACACAAAAGCCCGGCTCTCCAACAAATTGCTTACGAGCCCCAGAGATAGGGGCGGGTTAGCTCTCCTGGACCCTCTGATATACTATAGAGCGGCACAACTCCAGGTTATTGCGGAGTGGTCTCTTCGAGAATCAGATAAGCTGTGGCTCCACATGGATAGAGCAGTGATTGGGCAGACATTGTGGGATGTGCTGTGGAAACCTACGAGTGACCGCCCAAAAAATGCTTACCTTTGTACTCCCACGGCTACTACTCTCAAGGTGTGGGACACGGTGACAAGCACCCTCAGACTTATGACCTTCCCCTCACCCCATACCCCAATCCATTATAACATGGCCTTCTCCCCGGGAGTCACATCAGAACTTTTGATAAGTGGAGAGAGAGGGGGGGGGGGTTGTCTGACGATTGCTGATCTTATTCATGGGGACCATGTACGCACCTTTGAACATTTTCGTAGGGATTTCCATCTACCCATCGGTGAGCGCTTTCCTTATAATCAATTACTCCATTGGGTTACTCAACCTCATATAAGAGCTGCGGCCTTTAGGGAGCTTCTTCTTATTGAGAGATTTGTTCAGCAGTGGGGGTTGGCTTGGGGCAGCATATCCACAATATACAGATTATTGCTATCAGCACAACTCACTCATACTCCTTGTCACTTGGCGTTCTGGGAGCGGACGTTGGAATCTCTGGTGCAGGAGGGTCTCTGGTCCCACCTTTTCCATGATATAGTCAAATACAACCACTCCATGGGCACTAGAGAGGCTCTTTATAAACTTCTCTACAACTGGTATCTTTACCTGGAGAAGCTTAAAAAAACTCTTTCCTCAAGTCTCTGATAGGTGCTGGCGGGGATGTGGGATGTTGGGAGATTTTAGGCATATCTGGTGGGACTGTCCCATTATTCGGCCATACTGGAATGAAATTCTGTCACATCTAGAAGAGATTTTGGGCTACCGTATTCCAGCATCACGGGTACATGTTCTATTGGGTCTGCACGCTTCCGAATTGCATCATCAGACACAGGGTGAACGATCTATCCTCTGGCTGGCATTGGGGGCAGCAAAGACAGTTCTAGCGTCATACTGGAAGAAAAAAGATCCGCC